>NC_081319.1:81510320-82229820 GCF_026419965.1 Kogia breviceps
AGATTCACTTGCAAGGCAAATTAAAGACAGTTTCAGATTCAGTAGGTCCAGGGTGGGGCCTGAAATTCTGCATTTCTAACAAGTTCCCAATTGATGCTGATGCTGCCGGTCCAGGGACCATGCGTTGAGGATCATTACTGCAGGATTGAGTAGAATCTATCTTATCATCAGAAGAGTCTGTTAACGGATGAAACACAGAGATTAACAAAGGATAGAAATGTTGCCTTATCTTAGAAACCAAAGTCTATACTCTTACATAGGAGACCCATATTCATATATCACCTGAGTGTTTTGCCATATGCCTTGGATATCTTGTCATTAAAATGGGGAAAATAATATCTTCCTCTTAAGCTTCCTCTGAGGATCAAATATAAGTAAATTTCCTGGCACCTAGGATACACAGAGTTCTCACTAAATTGTAGCTTTCATTATTATCCTGTTTATACAAGACAATTAGCAGGTGTAGATCATCTGAATTGTGGAGAGTCAGCAGAAAACCTTATTTTAAGGTGTAATTTACTTACTACCCCCTCACTAAAAGTTTCATAAGTAAATACATTTTCTTCCAGAATTATGTTCTACCAGCAGTAATAATTTGTTTTACCCCGCTATATAGATATGAGTCACTATGAAGCATGGCTCCATTATTGTAAATGCTATAAAATATCTGATCATTTAGACTACAGGATATAGAGTTATAAGACCTTAATTACTGAATTACTTTTATAGCCACCAACACAGGCAACTGAAAAGGTGGAAACATAGGTCTAAAACTCAGCCCACAGCCTATCTTAGTTGCAATAATCAATTTTCAAACTTAAGTTTAAACTTTAGAATTTAAAGAGCTCTACCTACTGAAATGAATGTTCAAGTAAAATTCATAACCTATGCTACAACAGTCTGACATCCAACACCACTTGCAAGGTGCTTTATAATCACTTTCTATCAGTGCCTCTTAACAAAAGTTCTATGAAATAGGTCAGTAATACGTTCATAATTTTGCAAATGCAGAGGATAAGGGACCTGCCTGAGGTTAGACTGAACTCTGGTAGCAACTTATAGAACTGAGTTTTCAGACCCTGACATTCTATTCTCCCACACCAGTCCACACCGCCTCACTCTGCTGTAAATTATTGATTTGAAACCACACTGCTACCTTAATGAGCAGGCAGAGTGTTGTAAAACTTTATGGATTTACTGATTCTGACCTAGTTTATATTAATAATGCCTTACATTTTTACAGCACTTTATCATGTTTGAAGACATTTTATGTAATTTGCTCGTTTGAGCCTGACACCCACAAAAAAGAGGGACCAGGTTCCCTGAGGAGAAGCTCTGCCCAAGATACTAGCTGCAGAGATAAGAGTCCATTTTCATGATTCAGTCTTGCCACCTCACCATTGCTGCCTTTGGTTTATTCCAAGAACACAGTACCTTGAGTTACATATATATATAAAGGATCCAGTGTCAAGTCAAAGGGAAAACAGTGCTAGTATTTCAAATGCATTACATCACTTACCAATTGGGTGAGTTCCTTAAACTCTCTGAAACTTAGTGTGCTTGTTACTAAAATAGAGTATAATAATGCCCATCTCATGAATGGCTTAGAAGAGTGCCCAGCACATAGTAAATGCTCAGTAAATTGAAGCAGTTATCACAAAAGATAAGAGATTGATTTGATAGGGAAGAAGTATCAAATTCTACTATGTTTAGAAAACTCTATAACATGGTGCATTCATATTTGTGTTGTGTTCGATTCCCAGACCTGACCCTATTATCCTATAACTTGGACAAGTTATTTAACACAACTGTGTATTCAGTTTCCACATCTGTGAGATGAGAATAACTATATCTTATGGTTTACATAAGACTAAACAATGAATTAGAGATAATGTATGTAAAGCAATTACATCATGTATGCTGTATAGTATTTGCTTATTAAATATATTGCTTTTCTTGTTCTTGTGAATTATGGGGAAATACACCCTGACAGGGGTCTTGAGTGAACCAGAAACCAGAGAAGTAGCTGCCTCTGGAAAGTTCTTAAGGATATGTACAGGAGAGGAGAAGTCTAGCTGTCTTCGTCACAATTTTTCTGAAATTAAGTCTTACTTAAGGCATTGGTTACCAGCAAATTCATGGCCATTGTCATCCCACACTTTTTAAAAATAGTTTACTGAGTTGTCAGGTACCAAACAATTCACCCATTTAAGTGTACAATTCAATTATTTTTATTTATTCACAGAGCTGTGCACTAAATTTAGAATATTTTCATCACCCCTAAAGAAAACCTTCTACTGATTAGCATTCCCCATTCTCCTCCCCACACCTCCTTTCCAAGTTCTAGGTAAACAACAATCTACTTTTTGACTCTAAATAATTGCTTATTATGTAAATGTATACAATATAAATACATCCACATACAATAAGCATTATTTCATGTCTGGCTTCTTTCACTTAACATAATGTTTCCAAGTTCATCCATCTCAGCATTCTATCTCTAGTAACATTTTTTGTTTTAAAATCAATTTTATTTGATACTATTCATTACAGATGGAACAATTCAATGTGTTCCCCCAAAATCTTATAAATTGAAACATAATCCCCAATGTGATGGTATTTGGAGGAGGGACCTTTGGGAGATGATCAGGTCATGAGGGAGGACCTCTCATGAATGAGATTAGTGCCTTTATAAAAGAGACTAAGGAGAACTCTCTCATTTCCTTCCAACAGGTGAAGACACAGAGAGAAGACAGCTATCTGTGAGTCAGAAAGTGGGCTCTCAGCAGACACTGAATCTGTCAGCAACTTTATCTTTGACTTCCAAGTCTCCAGAATGGTGAGAAATAAATTTCTGTTGTGTATAAGCCACCTAGCCTATGGTATTTTGTTATAGCAGCCCAAACAGACTATTGGGAGGTTCTGTTCATAAATCCATCTATGTTTAAAATTATAGTGTTTTCCAGATGAATCAATCCTTTTATTCTTGTAATATATCTCTCTTTATCTCTAGAAACTTTTTTTTATAGTTAATTTTGTCTAATACTCTTATAAGCACCCTAACTCTTTTATGGCTGCTTGCATGGTGTATTTTTTTCCATCCTTTTATTCTCATCCTATTTGTTTGTTTGAATCTAAATTTTGTCTCTTGTAGACAGCATTATAGCTGGATTCTGATTTTTTAAATCAGCTTTACAATGTCTTTTAATTGGATTGTTTAATCCACTTACAGTTAATATTATTTATATCGTTGGATTTACCACTGCCATTTTGCTTTTATTCCTATATATCAGATGTATAAAAAGACATCAAAATGTTCCTCTGTTCCTCTTTTATGGCTTTCTTTTGCACTATGTGAATATTTGCTGATATAAAATTATATTTACTTACATGATTTTTTAACTACATTTATTCTTTGAGTTACTTTCTTAGTGGTTGCTCTACCGCTTAAAATGTTCATCTACTTATCAGCCTACTTCATAGTTATACTAATTTAATTCCAGATAGATTTAGAAATTTTACTCCTATATAACAAAGCTTCTCCTCCCTTTTTAATGCTATTGTTATTATACATATTGCATCTATATCTGTTTAGAACTCAAAAGTAAACTTTTATTATTACTTTATATAACTGTGTATCTTTTAAAACAGCAGATAGAAGAAAGCAGAGCAATAATATACTTATAAAGTTTATTACACTGATTGCCTGTTTACCCTTTCTAGTTCTCTGCATTTCTTCTTGTGGATACTTTTTAGTATCATTTCTTTATAATAGACTCTTAGAGCTTTGTTGCCACATGCTTCCCTTATAGTATTATTTTTAAATATAATACATTTCTATATATTATAGACCCCACAATTTCATTATATTGTTTTAAGGAATTTTTTTAAATCAATGAAAAGAAGAAAGGAGAAGTAATCAAATTAATGTCTTTTATAATTACTACACAATAATTTTTCCAGTGCTCCTCATTTTTTCATGTGGATTCAAAGTACTGTGTTGTGTCACTTGCTTTCAGCCTGAAGAACTTTAGTACTTATTGTAAGGTAGGTCTGCTATAAACAAATTCTCTAAGTTCTTTTCCAAATTTGAGAATATATTTGTTTTACAAAAAATGTCTGTTTTAGTTTTGAAAAATTATTGGAAAATGGTTGATGGTTCCCCACTCCCCACCTCCAGGGTTTCAGTATATGTCATACCACTGCCTTCTGGACACCATTGTTTCCGATGGAAAGTCAGCTGTTCTATTAATGGGATTCCCTGTGTATGTGATGAGTCATTTTCTCTTTCTGCTTTCAAGATTTTCTCTTAATCTTTGTCTTAAAACATTTTGACTATGCTGGATCTGGGTATGGATCTCTGTGTTTATCCAATTTGGATTTGAGTTGGCTGAATTTTTGGATATGTAGTCTAATTTTTTTTTAATCAAATATGGGAAAACATCAGCTGTAATTTTTTGAATTTTTTTCTGCTCCTTTCTCTTTCTTCTCCCTTTCTGGTATTCTCATTATACATATGTTGTACGTTTATGGTGTATCACATTTCTCAGAAGTCCTGTGGATTTTCTTAATTCTTTTCCCCCTATGTTCTTTACCTTGTATGTATGATTATTATTGATCTATATTCAAATTCACTGATTTTTTCTTGTGCATTCTCAGATCTATTTTTGCATCCCTGAGGTGAATTTTTCATTTCAGTTATTGGATGTTTCAACTCCAGAATCTGCACTTTTTAAAAATTTCTGTCTCCTTATTGATATTCTCTATTTGATAAGACAGTCAATCAGACATTCCTATAATTCTTCATAAATTGTTTCCTTCAGTTCTTTCAGCATATTTATAGTAGCTACTTTGAAAGTCTGGTAAATTCAACATTTGGTTTTCTCAAATTTCTACTGCCTGATATTTTTCCTCTGAATGGTTCACACTTACCTGTTTCTTTGTACATCTCATCTTTTTTTGTTGTTCTTGTTGAAAACTGGACATTTTAAATAATATATTGTAGCAACTTTGGGTACTGCTCTCCCTCTGGGGCTTGTCATTTGCTCTGATCAAAAAAAAGACTCTTTTTTGCTATCTCTTTCTCTGGGTTTCTCTATTATACTTCTAGCTGGTCTACTGTTTTGCATGTTTATAGTAGTGTCATGGACCCACCAGCCTCCTTTATGATAATCTTCCCCAGGGTCTGTTCTAAGAAAAATCATTCCCCATTGGGAGAGCTGCAAATATCTCTGTTCTTACTGCCTGCCTCTCTCCATGGGCAGAATCTCTGCACCACTGCACCAGAGCTGGGACAAGGGAGAGCAACACGCTTTACCCAGAAAGACACTCCTGCTTCATTAATGAAATGCCAGGAGGGAATGGTAGGTCCTGATCTCCTGAGTTACACTTACTAGTGTGGAACCTCCACCCTATGAACTACCTGGGGGAAGGGCAATCTAGGACCAATATTCTTTACCTCCTATGTTTGGGGTAGAGCTTCTACCCTACAAGTGGGAGCTATGTTGGAGAAGGGAGGCACAGTTCTCTCAACTGCACCTGTCTGGAATAAAGAGTCTAAAACTTGGACTTGGGGGAGGAGAGATGATAGATAGTTTTAAATCTTTCATTTTAATTGGAAGGTGATTTGGGCTTAGTTATGATGAAGTTAATCAATATATTGGGACCCACATAATGGCGGCCACCCTAGTGGCCCAACCCACATCATAAATAAAGTCAGTCTGCACATAGGGGAATCACCTCACCATCAAGGAATCCTAACATACACCAATCACAATCCTTCAACTCAGTTTTAGCCAGCTTACCTTACCCTAGAAAACAGGACCCACTAGCCTGAACTTCCTGGATAGGATGGAGGAGGTTCCCAAACATGCCCTGTTTTCTCATTGCCTATTCTCTCTACAAAGCTTGCTCTTACTGCAAGTCCCTTGGGAACTATGCTCCACTGCTTGTGACACACTGTACTCCCCCAATCCATGGACTGTTCTTCCTTGAATAAGGGGTATCAAACTCGTTACTAAATTGTTTTAAGTTTTGTCATTTGACAGGATATTCTCACATTGGATAATCCAGTTAGATAACTAACTGGAACTAAGCACAATTATTTAAATATTGAAGAACACTTCCATGAAGTAGTAACAATTATAAAAACAATACTACAGTAATGTCATGATAATCATATATGCACAACAAACGTTCAGCCTTAACTTATTTATCAGAATGTCTTAAATGAAACTAACAATCAGTATTTTACACTGGGTTCCATACATGCCCAAGAATTTCTTGTGCTCCAAAGAAGTCTTCTTGTGACTGTGCACATGCTGATCATCATCTGAAATGGCTTTTCCTCCTACAGTTTCACATCTTTCACAGCAGATACAACACTACCCTCTTTATGAAGCCCACCTCTTCTCCAGATGGAATTGCCCCTTTCTCTAACTTACTTTGGCATTGTTTATGCAACTTTTTGCTTTAAAAATAAGTTATTACACTGTAATTTTTTATATGGTACTGTAATTTTTTACCTAGCCCTACACATTGGACTCTGCCTTTTGACTACAAATTCCTAAAAGGTGGGGGTTACATTTCATTTCTTATGTACATTGAATGTTTGTGGAAATATTACATTCTCCATGAAATATATTTAAATTTTAGTAATTTATCCTATCTAAAGAAAAGACCTTCAGATAGGTTACTAATTTAACATTTACTGACTGTTTACTGTTTGCATGGGGACTTCACCATTTTTCTTGAAAGAACGTTTCCATAGTAATTTGGATATTTTTATTAATACCATTTATTTGAAGGCAAACTATGAATTTAATATTATGAAATATGATGGGTTACTCTCATCATCATCCTCAGTTTTTTGCAGAGCATATAAAAACTCCTTAACCCAAATCCCAATCAGGATATCAATAGATATTTGAGATTTTGACAAAGTGTTTCAAAATTTAATTTATAATAATAAGCAAGGAGAGACCTTTAAGATGGTGGAGGAGTAAGACATGGAGATCATCTTCCTCCCCACAAATACATCAGAAATACATATACATGTGGAACAACTCCTACAGAACACCGACTGAACGCTGGGAGAAGATCTCCGATTTCCCAAAAGTCAAGAAACTCCCCATGTACCAGGGTAGGGCAAAAGAAAAAAGAAAAAACAGAGACAAAAGAATAGTGACAGGATCTGCACCACTGGGAGGGAGCTATGAAGGAGGAAAGGTTTCCACACACTATGAAGCCCCTTCACTGGTGGAGACAGGGGGTGGCAGGGGGGAAGTTTCCGAGGCACAGAAGAGAGCACAGCAACAGGGGTGCAGAAGGCAAAGCAGAGAGATTCCCTCACAGAGGATTAGTACCAATCAGCATTCACCAGCCTGAGAGGCTTGTCTGCTAGGCGCTGGGACAGATGAGGGACAGGAGCTGAGACTCGGGCTTCAGAGGTCAGTTCCCAGGGAGAGGACTGGGATTGACTGCATGAACACAGCCTGAAGGGGGCTACTGCACCACAGCTAGCCAGGGAGTCCGGGAAAAAGTCTGGAGCTGCCTAAGAGGCAAGAGACCATTGTTTGGGGATGCACGAGGAAAGGGGACTCAGAGCACTGACTAAATGAGCTCCAGCGATGGGTGCAAGCTGCGGCTATCAGTGCGGACCCCAGAGACGGGCATGAGATGCTAAGCCTGCTGCTGCAACCACCAAGAACCCTGTGTGCGAGCACAGGTCACCATCCACACCTCCTCTCCCGGGAGCCTGTGCAGCCCTCCACTGCCAGGGTCCAGTGATCCAGGGACAACTTCCCCAGGAGAACACATGGCGAGCCTTAGGCTGCTGCAATGGCACCCCAGCCTCTGCCGCTGCAGGCTCGCCCCGCATCCGTACCCCTCCCTCCCCCTGGCCTGAGTGAGCCAGAGCCCACTAATCAGCTGCTCCTTTAACCCCCTCCTGTCTGTGTGAAGAACAGATGCCCTCAGGAGACCTACATGCAGAGGAGGGGCTAAATCCAAAGCTGAACCCCAGGAGCTGTGCAAACAAAGAACAGAAAGGGAAATCTCTCCCAGCAGCCTCAGGAGAAGAGGATTAAATCTCCATGATCAACTTGATGTACCCTGCATCTCTGGAATACCTGAATAAACAAAGAATCATCCCAAAATTGAGGTGGTGGACTTTGGGAGCAACTGTAGACTTGGGATATATATATTTTTTCTTTTTTCTCTTTTTGTGAGTGTGTATGTGTATGCTTCCTTGTGTGATATTGTCTGTATAGCTTTGCTTTTACCATTTGTCCTAGGGTTCTGTCTGTACGTTTTTGTGTTTTTTTTAGTACAGTTTTTAGCGCTTGTTATTAAGGGTGGATTTGTTTTTCAGTTTGGATGCTCTTTTCTTTCTTTCTTTTTAAAAATGTTTTTCTTATTAATTTTTAATTTTTTTACTTTTAATAATTTTTAAAATTTTTGACTTTAATACCTTTATTTTATTTTATTTTATTTATTTTTATTTCTTTCTTTTTTCTCTCTTTTCTTCTGAGCCATGGGGCTGACAGTCTCGGTGCTCCAACCGGGTGTCAGGTCTATGCCTCTGAGGTGGGAGAGCTGAGTTCAGGTCATTGATTCACCAGAGACCTCCCAGCTCCACGTAATATCAAATGGTGAAAGCTCTCCCAGAGATCTCCATCGCAACGTTAAGACCCAGCTCCACTCAATGACCAGTAAGCTAGAGTACTGGACACGTTATGCCAAACAACTAGCAAGACAGGAACACAACACCACCCATTAGCAGAGAGGCTGCCTAAAATCATACTAAGGGCACAGACACCCCAAAACATACCACCAGACGAAGTCCTGCTCACCAGAAAGACAAGATCCAGCCTTATCCACCAGAACACAGGCACCAGGTCCCTCCACCAGGAAGCCTACACAACCCACTGAACCAACCTTAGCCACTGGGGGCAGACACCAAAAACAACAGGAACTACAAACCTGCAGCTAGCGAAAAGGAGACCCCAAACACAGTAAGTTAAGCAAAATGAGAAGACAGAGAAATACATAGCAGATGACGGAGCGAGGTAAAAACTCACCAAACCAAACAAATGAAGAAGAAATAAGCAGTCTACCTGAAAAAGAATTCAGAATAATGATAGTAAAGATGATCCAAAATCGTGGAAATAGAATGGAGAAAATACAAGAAACATTTAACAAGGACCTAGAAGAACTAAAGAGCAAACAAACAATGAAGAACAACACAATAAATGAAATTAAAAATTCTCTAGAAGGAATCAATAGCAGAATAACTGAGGCAGAAGACTGGCTACATGACCTGGAAGATAAAATAGTCGAAATAAGTACCACAGAGCAGAATAAAGAAAAAAGAATGAAAAGAATCGAGGACAGTCGCAGAGACTTCTGGGACAACATTAAATGCACCAACTTTCGAATTATAGGGGTCCCACAGGAAGAAGAGAAAAAGAAAGGGACTGCGAAAATATTTGAAGAAATTACAGTTGAAAATTTCCCTAACATGGGAAAGGAAATAGTCAATCAAGTCCAGTAAGTGCAGAGAGTCCCATACAGGATAAATCCAGGAGAAACATGCCAAGAGACATATTAATCAAACTATCAAAAATTAAATACAAAGAAAAAATATTAAAAGCAGCAAGGGAAAAACAACAAATAATATACAAGGGAATCCCCATAAGGTTAACAGCTGATCTTTCAGCAGAAACTCTGCATGCCAGAAGGGAGTGGCAGGACATATTTAAAGTGATGAAAGGGAAAAACTTACAACCAAGATTACTCTACCCAGCAAGGATCTCATTCAGATTTGATGGAGAAATTAAAACCTTTACAGACAAGCAAAAGCTAAGAAAATTCAGCACTACCAAACCAGCTTTACAACAAATGCTACAGGAACTTCTCTAGGCAGGAAACACAGAGAAGGAAAAGACCTATAAATAACAAACCAAAAACAATTAAGAAATTGGTAATAGGAACATACATATTGATAACTACGTTAAATGTAAATGGATTAAACACTTCAACCAAAAGACACAGACTGGCTGAATGGAAACAAAAAGAAGACCCATATAAATGCTGTCTACAAGAGACCCACTTCAGACCTAGGGAAACATACAGACTGAAAGTGAGGGGATGGAAAAAGATATTCCATGCAAATGGAAATCAAAAGAAAGCTGGAGCAGCAATTCTCATATCAGAAAAAATAGACTTTAAAATAAAGATTATTACAAGAGACAAAGAAGGACACTACATAATGATCAAGGCATCAATCCAAGAAGAAGATATAACAATTGTAAATATTTATGCACCCAACAGAGGAACACCTCAATACATAAGGCAAATGCTAACAACCATAAAAGGGGTAATCGAAAGTAACACAATCATAGTAGGGGACTTGAACACCCCACTTCACCAATGGACAGATCTTCCAAAATGAAAATAAATATGGAAACACAAGCTTTAAATGACACATTAAACAAGATGGACTTAAATGATATTTATAGGACATTCCATCCAAAAACAACAGAATACACTTTCTTCTCAAGTGCTAATGGAACGTTCTCCAGGATAGATCATATCTTGGGTCACAAATGAAGCCTTGGTAAATTTAAGAAAACTGAAATCACATTAAGTATCTTGTCTGACCACAATGCTATGAAACTAGATAACAATTACAGGAAAAAATCTGTAAAAAATACAAACACATGGAGGCTAAACAATACACAACTAAATAACCAAGAGATCACTGAAGAAATCAAAGAAGAACTCAAAAAGTCCCTAGAAACAAATGACAATGAAAACACGATGACCCAAAACCTATAGGATGCAGCAAAAGCAGTTCTAAGAGGGGAGTTTATAGCAATACTATCCTACCTCAAGAAACAAGAAACATCTCAAATAAACAACCTAACCTCACACCTAAAGCAATTATAGAAAGAGGAACAAAAAACCCCCAAAGTTAGCAGAAGGAAAGAAATCATAAAGATCAGATCAGAAATAAATGAAAAAGAAATGAAGGAAACAATAGCAAAAATCAATAATACTAAAAGCTGGTTCTTTGAGAAGATAAACAAAATTGATAAACCATTA
Organism: Kogia breviceps; assembly: GCF_026419965.1. Classification (NCBI taxonomy): domain Eukaryota; kingdom Metazoa; phylum Chordata; class Mammalia; order Artiodactyla; family Physeteridae; genus Kogia; species Kogia breviceps. The sequence goes on from NC_081319.1 coordinate 81,521,427, forward strand.
GCCAGACTCATCAAGAAAAAAAGGGAGAAGACTCAAATCAGTAGATTTAGAAATGAAAAAGGAGAAGTAACAACTGAAACTGCAGAAATACAAAGGATCATGAGCGATTATTACAAGCAACTATATGCCAATAAAATGTACAACCTGGAAGAGATGGACAAATTCTTAGAAAAGCACAACCTTCTGAGACTGAAACAGGAAGAAATAGAATATATAAACAGACCAATCACAAGCACTGAAATTGAGACTGTGATTAAACATCTTCCAACAAACAAAAGACCAGGACCAGATGGATTCACAGGCAAATTCTATCAAACATTTAGAAAGGAGCTAACACCTACCCTTCTCAAACTCTTGCAAAATATAGCAGAGGGGGTAACACTCTCCATCTCATTCTACAAGGCCACCGTCACCCTGATACTAAAATCAGACAAAGATGTCACAAAACAAGAAAACTACAGGCCAATATCACTGATGAACATAGATGTAAATATCCTCAACAAAATACTAGCAAACAGAATCCACCAGCACATCAAAAGGATCATACAACATGATCAAGGGGGGTTTATCCCAGGAATGCAAGTATTCTTCAATATATGCAATTAATCAATGTGATAAGCCATATTAACAAATTGAAGGAGAAAAACCATATGATTATCTCAATAGACGCAGAAAAAGCTTTCGACAAAATTCAACACCCATCTGTGATAAAAACCCTCCAGAAAGTAGGCATAGAGGGAACTTACCTCCACATAATAAAGGTCATATATGACAAACCCACAACCAACATTGTTCTCAATGGTGAAAAACTGAAGCCACTTCCTCTAAGATCAGGAACAAGACAAGGTTGTCCACTCTCATCACTATTATTCAACATAGTGTTTGGACTTTTAGCCACAGCAATCAGAGAAGAAAAAGAAATAAAAGGAATCAAAATCAGAAAAGAAGAAGTAAAGCTGTCACTGTTTGCAGATGACACGATACTATACACAGAGAATCCTAAAGATGCTACCAGAAAACTACTAGAGCTAATCAATGAATTTGGTAAAGTAGCAGGATACAAAATTAATGCCCAGAAATCTCTGGCATTCCTGTACACTAATGATGAAAAATCTGAACGAGAAATTAAGAAAACACTCCCATTTACCATTGCAACAAAAAGAATAAAATATCTAAGAATAAACCTACCTAGGGAGACAAAGACCCATATGCAGAAAACTATAAGACACTGATGAAAGAAATTAAAGATGATACAAACAGATGGAGAGATATACCATGCTCTTGGATTGGAAGAATCAACATTGTGAAAATGACTATCCTACCCAAAGCAATCTACAGATTCAATGCAATCCCTATCAAACTACCAATGGCATTTTTCATAGAACTAGAACAAAAAATTTCACAACTTGTATGGACACACAAAAGATCCCAAATAGCCAAAGCTAACGGAGCTGGAGGAATTAGGCTCCCAGACTTCAGACTATACTACAAAAGCTACAGAAATCAAGACAGTATGGTACTGGCACAAAAACAGAAATATAGATCAATGGAACAGCACAGAAAGCCCAGAGATAAACCCACATGCATATGGTCACCTTATTTTTTGATAAAGGAGGCAAGAATATTCAAAAGAGAAAAGATAGCCTCTTCAATAAGGGGTGCTGGGAAAACTGGACATGTAGAAGAATGAAAGTAGAACACTCTCTAACACCATATACAAAAATAAATTCCAAATGGATTACAGACCTAAATGTAAGTAAGGCCAGACACTATAAAACTCTTAGAGGAAAACATAGGCAGACCACTCTATGACATAAATCACAGCAAGATCCTTCTTGACCCACCTCCTAGAGAAATGGAAATGAAAACAAAAATAAATGGGACCTAATGAAACTTAAAAGGTTTTACACAGAAAAGGAAACCATAAACAAGACGAAGACAACCCTCAAAATGGGAGAAAATGTTTGCAAATGAAGCAACTGGCAAAGGATTAATCTCCAAAATTTACAAGCAGCTCATGCAGCTCAATATCAAAAAACAAACAACCCAATCCAAAAATGGGCAGAAGACCTAAATTGACATTTCTCCAAAGAAGATATACAGATTGCCAACAAACACATGAAAGGATGCTCAACATCACTAATCATTAGAGAAATGCAAATCAAAACTACAATGAGGTATCACTTCACACCGGTCAGAATGGTCATCATCAAAATATCTACAAACAATAAATGCTGGAGAGGGTGTGGAGAAAAGGGAACCCTCTTGCACTGTTGCTGGGAATGTAGGTTGATACAGCCACTATGGAGAACAGTATGCAGGTTCCTTCAAAAATTAAAAATAGTACTACCATATGACCCAGCAATCCCAGTACTGGGCATATACCCTGAGAAAACCATAATTCAAAAAGAGTCTTGTACCACAATGTTCATTACAGCTCTATTTACAATAGCCAGGACATGGAAGCAACCTAAGTGTCCATCAACTGATGAATGGATAAACAAAATGTGGCATACAGATATAATGGAATATTACTCAGCCATAAAAAGAAATGAAATTGAGTTATTTGTAGTGAGGTGGATAGACCTACAGTCTGTCATACAGAGTGAAGTAAGTCAGAAAGAGAAAAACAAACACCGTATGCTAACACATATATATGGAATACAAAAAAAAATGGTTCTGAAGAACCTAGGGGCAGGACTGGAATAAAGATGCAGATGTAGAGAATGGACCTGAAGACATGGTGAGGGGGAAGGGTAAGCTGGGACGAAGTGAGAGAGTGGCATGGACACATATACACTACCAAATGTAAAATAGCTAGTGGGAAGCAGCCACATAGCACAGGGAGATCAGCTCGGTGCTTTGTGACCACCTAGAAGGGTGGGGTAGGAAGGCTGGGGGGGGAGACGCAAGAGGGAGGAGATATGGGGATTATATGTATAGCTGATTCATTTTGTTATAAAGCAGAAACTAACACACCATTGTAAACAGTTATACTCAAATAAAGGTATTTAAAAAAAAACAAAAAAAAACCTCCTTAACCCAATCCTCTTCCTTGTGTTCCAGGTCCCTGTATTAACCTGTTTCTCTCTCCATCTCACTGATCACTCCTTGATTGCCTCTTTGATGGCTCCTTGTTTCTTTCCATCTCATTAAAGCCTTCCTATGTTTTTCCTTATTTTTCCTTGGACCCTTGGGCTTTTGTCCACATGTGCTCTACTGATGTTCTCTACTCCTATGGCTCCAGGCTTGAAGTATCAGTTATCCTTGACTCATCGTTCTGTTAAGCCTCTGTACCATCAGTTGACAAATCCCTTTGAGTCTGCCTCTACAAAACCTGTCCTATATAATTCGTCATCATCTTTTCTTAAACCTGCAAATAATGTACTGAACTATCTCCTGTTTTTGTTTTCCATCACCATCTTCCACAATATTCCCAGAATACTCTTCGTAAAGGACAGTTGGATTATGACACGCCCTGCACTCTCTGCCCCAAAACCTATGGAAAGAAAGAGAGAAAAAGAGAGAAAGAGAGAGAGAGAATATGGAGGGAAGAAGGAAGGGATAATGTCCAAACTCTGGACTTCAAGCTATCTTCACCTTTTGGTCCAAAATAGCCTTTTCTCTATCAACACTCCATCATATATCAAATGATGTGTTCCATTTGTATGTCTTTATTTACACTGTTCAAGAACATTCTCAAACTGATAGAACTGCTCCTCATTCTATTAACTGAAACTGATTTCTCTCTCTGAACCCCTATAACTCCCTTATTTGTATCATTTGCATGCCATGGTTAAATAATATAAGGACATTGGTACACATTTCAATTCTTCTTCTGAATTATCAGCACCTTGAAGTGGAGACTATCTTACTCATATCATGATGCCTAACCAAATAAACACATTTAACATTCATATATATATATGACTTCATTTAAGAGGATGTCAGCTAATGAAGATGGTAATGACACCACTGCTAAGAATTTATAAATCCAATGAACTTTTACCTCTTCACACAAGTCAGGTTGGAAAGCTCTATATTTAATCTAGTAATGTTCCACTATTCTAACGTTTGTGAATAATCTGAACTCAAGAATTTTTTTTATTCCTCTGGATACCTATGATAAATAACGCAGTTCCTGGCATATAGTAGGTCTGTCAATAACTGTCAAATTACCAAGGGAACAAAGGAATATTTTTGGCTTATCTTTCTTGAGTTGTGGCTCTAACAAACATGTTTAATAATGGCAAATGTTCATTTTTTGATGGCAGCTTTCCCTTTTTGAAAACAGCCAACAATTGTGAGCCAAATTTGGTACATAATATTAGTAATCAAACTGATTAAAGCAATTTTTGACCATAATAACAAATAATAGAGTAAAAAGATTGATATTTCTGCCAATTCTAAAATCTGTTTTTAACTAGCATGCCAGGTACAGTATTTCTTTAGTCACAATTTATATTAATGCTACTAAAAATATATTTAGAAATAGTCTGTTTCTGTTGCCTATTTTGTTGATTTGCTATTTCGACTACACGGTATAAAGACTTACTCCTTTGTCTGCCTTTTAAAGTTATCTGTCAATATATGAATCAAATTAAGTAATAAGGCAAATCCAGTTGAATCCCAGTACATTTGAAGGCGGAACTGGACACCATGGAATTCAGGCTCTGAATGCATGGGGTCTGCACTGTGTGTATATGGTTTAATTGAAACTGAAATAAACTCCTTTCTTCATGAAGCTTTATGTTCAACTAAGAATCCCATTATGACAAACTAAAGCAGTCACGTAGTTCATCTTAGTTAATTCTGAACACGTCTTTCTTTCCTACTCTTTACCAAACAAAATATTGGCCAAATTTTTAGAGATTTACCTGTAAGAGAAGCTGAATTCTAGATTAACTAGAGAAAAGAACAAGTCCAATGAGTTTCAGAAACAACAAACATTTGGGATGATTTATAGATAGCACTGTCTACAAGGAGGGTGACAGAATAAGTGTCTTCCCCAATTTATTAGAATAAGATTTTTCCCTTCAATTACTTTATGGTTATGTTATTCTAAAAATAGTAACAAAAAGCAGCAAACTCTGAGTATAACCTGGAGGATATTAGTTTTACTCCAAAACTACTCAATATTTTATAATATCATCAAATCATTAGCTCCACATAGCAGAAAGCATACCTTGTTATTTTCTTTGATTCCATGCCACAATATCTGATATAATTCCTTATATGTAGTTGGTACCTAATTCATATTTGCTGAAATGAACATATTAACTTAATATATTGGGGTGAGAGGTATATTTTATTTTTTTAACAGACATTTATTGGAGTATAATTGCTTCACACTACCATGTTATTTTCTGTTGCACAACAAAGCAAGCCATATGCATACACATGTCCCCATATCCCCTCCCTCTTGAGCCTCCCTCCCATCCTCCCTAACCCACCCCTCTAGGTCACTGCAAAGCACCAAGCTGATCTCCCTGTGCTATGCTGCTGCTTCCCACCAGCCAACTATTTTACATTTAGTAGTGTATATATGGAGAGGTATATTTTAATTTGGCAACACTAATATAATAGATGATGGAGTTTCTATACTGCTTCTTCTTGTAGTTCAGCATTCCTAAAGAGTGTTCCATAGAACTCTTTAAACCTCTTCCTCAGAAAAAAATCTCCACATTCAAATCAACTATGAAATTTACGTATCTTTCTTAGCTATTTATAGTTTTGGCCCAAACTATGACTGAAATGTCCTAAAATTTAATAATCACTTTAAACCCAAGCCTTTCCAAAACATTATTTTGATGACGGAAACCCTCAGCAAGAATTCCTATTGACATTTCACGTACATTCTGTAGCACCTCATCTGAGAAAGGCTATCTTAACCACCCATTTCTGAAACACAGGCCTGCGCTATTTAATCTAGCCCTGTGCCATTTAGAAGAATCTAGAAGTGTACGAAGATTTTCTGGCTCATGATTTGCAAAGCATAAGCTGGTGCCGTCAAAGCATTCTCCTTCAAGGACTCTGAGTAATGGAATATTCTTGGTTTGGCTGCCGGATGGTAGAAATCACACCGCAGATTGCTGTGCTGCATTAAGGCAATTCTGTCCCTCTTCTTCGCCTATAGCTAAGAAGACTTGTTGGCTTTTTTCCACATTCTGCTCCCATTCACAGATGAGCATGAGAGAGAATTTGGAAATGGAAGGCCTTTATGTCTGCCGTGAACAGGGTCAATTCAGTGTGGCAGCTGTGAGCTGGTGACATAGACTTATATTGACACAACCCACTTTTTTGCTGCAGAATCACAAAGTGAAAGCACCCGGGGCTCTTCTGCCGTTTTCAATAAGATACGAATTTTTCTCTTCCTTGTATTAAGCAGAGATCTGTCATCTTGACTTGTACACTAAATGGTCCATTCTGACTGCCTTGTTTGTGTCCAATCCCAGCCAGAATCCAGAAACATGTGTTAACATTCGGCATGTTTGGGGGCTAGTTGGAAGGCCCTGAGGCAAGACTCCCTGATACCTGCTGGAGGCTAGTCAATAATCATTAGCCCTTCAAGTGGTAGATGCCCAACATAAACTGTATTTATTTATTTAAAAAAATCTTTACATTAAGCCACAGGGAAAGGCATTTTAGAGAACGCAGTTTCCCAGAGGTTACTAGATTGTAATAAACAGTTATGGGGGGGGGGAGGCTGACAGAGGGGGCGCTGTTCTCAACGGAAAGAATGGGAAGTTATCGAAGTAAATTAATTAGGCTGCACACAGCAATACCACTTAGAATCTTTGCAGTTATTTTTCCATAGCCAACCTTCAAAAGTTCATCATGCAGACCAAATAAAGATCTCTTTGCAAAGGAGAAACACCAGTATGCAAAATAATGCATCAACCTCTTCTATGTACAAAGCACTGAGTTGGTTAAATTAATAAATTAAATGTAACCACTGGCTTCTTATGCTTTCACTCTGAAGAGACAAACTGAGAACATTGCAATTAATAAAGGTATACATAAAAACAGACAGAATATTGACTATACCTAAGTTAAGTAAGGTATCTTTTATATAGCACAAGTTTTTCTTTATTTCAGGAGTAGGAAGTGAAGAATGCTTATTGCAGACAGAGTTTATTCGACAAGAAATGACATATTTGATTTTTTTTTATTACTCCTTTTAAAATATCTAATTTTAATGCTCAAATCTACACTACACCATCTATAAAACAGGGAAGCCCGTCAAATGAGTTCTGGAGCACCTGTGCATTCATTCACGGTTTAATTAAATAAAAACTTTGTGATTCTCTACCTTGAACCCAGCTCTGTGCCAGGAACATATTTCTTAATATAGAGACCACTACTTCCAGCCAAAAAGACAATTAGCAATGGAGCTATGGGAGTAATTTTCTCAAAGAGTAGATAACTAAGCCCATTAATTTATGGGCTTTTGTTTGTATAATTTATGCATAATACCCCATCACTTTTAAACCCAAGAATGTAAATTAGTATGCATTTCTTCTGGTCTGTTTTTTGGTCCTTACTCAGATGACATTTCCACTTGACGTTCTGCCTAAGAAAGCATTCCCTGTAGAACTGAGTTTCTACGTAAACCTGAGTTGAAAGGATACCAACTAGAGGGAAGTAAGGCAAAGGAGGTGAAATTAAAAGGTCTGAGGAGGTAGGCTACAAGTACTCAGGTTGTGGGCAAAGCATGTCAGGATGGCCATCGGGCTGAAGCCAGGGTAGAGCCAAGCACCATCCAAAATAATGAGCCTTGAGAAGAGCCATAATACATCCAACCAGAGTCCACCCGAAGCACCAACCCAAAAGGCAGAAAGCTGGAAGACAGCTACAAAATGAGATCAAAGCAAGGGTTTCCTGAACAAGGGAACGGGACCTGAAGGGAAGGGTGCGGGCAGACCTCATATGGACTCCCTGAGACTTTGGTGTGAAGCTCTCACTTCCTTCTGGTGGTGGCACTACATTATTAAGAATGCTGAACTGGTAAAAATAAAGAAGGCTGAGTCAGAAACAGAGGTAAATTCTAGGCAAAGGAGGCACAAAACTTGGATTTGAATATCACTTCCAATTTCACTAATTATTATTTATGCTACTTTAGGCAAATTGCCTAACTTCTCTTAGAGTCTTAGGTTTCCTTATCTGGAAAATGATGATAATCCACCTTATCTCACTGCCTGTATAGGACTAAATAAAACAATGTATGTAACTTGCAAAACACAGGGATTAGGATACGTAAGTATGCAGTAAATGGTTAGCTGGTGTTAATATTATTAATTTGATACAAATAATAATAGAGAAGAGCTTTTATTTCCTACAGACAATTGTGGCAAAGTAAGAAGAAAATAATTATTCTAAAGCCCATGGTCAAGTCAGAGCTAAGCACAGCCATGGATTTCATTCCCTTGCATTTTCTTTTCTCTCCCAGAGTTGTGAAAATATGTAATGATAGGGCCAGTGCAATACGGAGACAAACGTGTGGAAAACCACGGTAGGAGTTGTCAGAAAGCACACTGTGCATTGTATCAGGAAGAGATGGAGAGCTCCCTAAGGCCAAGATAATAAAATACCAAACTATCCAGAGTCTACAAGCCCACCATACTGTGTGTATGGGGGGAGAGGGGATGGTCATTTCCATGCAACTTCCACTGTATTTAAATGACTGATGTTGGACTCTTATACCTAAACCTAGCACATGAAGGAAAAAGGATTGAAAAACAGACTAAAACCCTCTGTGCTCTATTTGATTCACTTCAGAAATACTGCATCTCTGGGCAGAAATTCCACTTTTCTTCATGGGCATTACAGATTTGACGTTCCAGGTCTTCTCATTTTCATTACCCATGTGTGTTTCAAAAGGTATGATAATCAGTCATGAATTAGAGTTATTAGACCTCCTTCTAGCAAAGAGGTTTGCATAGATGAAGTGCTCGATTTTGACTGAATGAATAAATAAAATGAATAAATGAACGGGAGAGTCTGTAGATAGCAGGATCCATCTCTTATTCTTTTTTATATCATCCTCTGTATGGAGTCTGACATAAAAAAGATGTGAAAATACTAATCCGAATTGCATGATGATTGAATTCCGTTGGTTTTACATTCTGGCACTTTAGCTTTTATTTGATTTCAAGATTCCTATAATGAGGTTTCATATTTTCACCACTAGGCTTCCTCCCCCAAACATATTTGGATCTATTATAGTCCTTCCTATTTTGGTGACAGACTCCAAGTATATCAGGGCAGTATAATTAGAAACTCCTCATTTTATAAACCATTACATAATTTTTAAACCAATCAGTGTTTCTAAATTTGAATGAACAGCTCTTCTGCAATCCTAAGAAGTGACTTTTTTTCCTTTAACTCTTTAAAACACATCACACACACACACACACACACACACACACACACACACACACACACACACACACACACACACCATACTACCTGAACTACGGTGCAAGAAGTCATAACCTTAAATCAACGTAGAGCCGTTATAGTGCTGATGATATAGATGTGTTTTGCTGATATACTCTCTCATGGAGTATTTAAAAAAAAATAAATCGCAGCACATTTATAATTCAGCACTATTTTCTCAGATTAGAATTGCTTGCCCCATATGTCAGAATGGGATTACTAACGGAAAAGATTAAAGCAATCAAACCTTCTCTCATGGACACCATACAGAAGTCCCATTGGGAACAAACCCTATTGAAAGATACAGCATTAGTCTGGGCGGGTGGGGGGGGGACCCTTCCCAAACTGTTTTGAGAAGTCAGTACATGGAAAGAGAGAAAACTAACAAAGAAGAAGAGTATTTTGCAATCATGTCAAAACATACGGCCATGGTTCTATATAGAGAAATGAGGGGCCCTCTTACTTTGTAGTCAAAATTCCAAAACCATTATGCTAAATAAAGCAAAGTTTGTTGGGGAGCAATAAAAGTAGAGGCACAAAGGCAGGGTTAATGTTTAAATAGCACCCAGATGCCCTTAAGAGTGAGTGTAAGGAGAGAGGTTGAGGGAAAGAGGCAGTGACTGCCTTCAAGGTAACACCACAGCTGTGTGGACAAGGATTGGCAGCTGGTGTGTAGAATTTTCGTTCAAACTCTGAAGGTCTAGGAGGTTTCTTCAGGGCTTTCAATATCCACAGGTGGAATAGAACAAATCTCCAACCTTCCACAGCTTCAAGCTAGTTTCACATTTTCGGACCTTTCCCCTGAGAATTCTCATTCTACTGTCTTTGCTTGTTCCTGACTTGGATTCTTTTCTTGCTCTGCCATTTCTCCTTGCCTCTTCAGTGCTGCACCCAAGTGGTGTTTCTCCCTAGGATCCAGACATTCTGTACCAGGTGGACCTCCTGCTGGAAACCACTCCCCACCCAGCTCACCTCTCTACTCCTTTCTTTCCTATGAAGAACTGGATTGCTGGGTTAAAAGAATTAAATAATGGAGCAGAAAAGAACTTCTCATTGGAATGTTCACCACCCCACTGCTGAGACCCAATCTTTACTTTCTAGTTTTTTCACCTTATAGTCATTTGTGGAAACCTCCTGTGTATAGATAGTTTCCTACTTTCCTTTGATGTGGGTCAGAACCCCAGATTAAAGAGCCAACTTATTCCAAACATTCCCTCTTCCAACCATGTCTACAGAACCCAAATCAGGTGACTGTGCAAATTACACTGAACAAAAGTAAAAATGTTAATGATTTATCCTTATTGGAAGTTATCCAGTCAATACATAATCCTTTATTTTGCCTTAGTTTTGCTGTCCTGGTTTCTTCATCGCAGCAACACGAAAGGACTTTTCTTCCTGACCCTTGGCATGAAGCCAGAATATCAACACTGCAACTCACATTTGTAAACTAGACTTAATCAGCCAGATGGACCCACCTTGGACTTTGAATCTGGATCCTAGTGACATATTAGGGGAGGCACTGGAGAATCACACTTGAGGCCATGGCAGCTATACCTAGGGTGCAAAGTGGTAGCCTCACCAGTCAGGTCCTCTCATGATTTTACTTGTGACTGTGTCTGCTAATTAGTTTCTCCTTTTTTTTTTTTTTTTTTGTTTATTATCTGACTTGGTTTTGCAGCCTTCTTGGATAGTTTAGAAGCTACAGTATAGTCTTCAAATATATTTCTTTTTCTGTTTAAATCACCCAGAGCAAGTCTTAGGTGCTTGCAACTAAGGATGTTGATTGATACAGCATTTTTCTTCCATCTCACCAATAGATGTAGCAGCTCTTAAAATTTTCTCAATGTGGTAGACAAAAAAAATACAGCTCATTACTAGACTCCTAGAGTAAATGATTGCTTTTCTTTATTAATTGTTACCCATTTAAATTCCTAGGAGTGTACTTATTGTCTTTATCCAATAAATTTTTACCATATTCTTTACTATCAGATTTCTATTTTTTTCTTACCCATTTTCAGGATATTATTTATAAGTGGATAATACTATGGTTATTGCCTTAATTCTGCAATTTGTTTTTAATGCATTGTATGAAGAGATACTCCACATTGTTTTTAAATTATGAAATAAAAATTATCTCAACAATATTCTTAGATTTATTTTTTCTTTCTCCATGTCTTTGTAAGGCTAGGCAAGTTTTAGGTCTCAAAATATTTATCTATGAGAATATGAATTGATTATACAATTCTAACATTCTATGTTTATCTCCACTCAGTGTGATCTTATACACAATGCATAAATGTTGGGAAAATAAGAAAAAATGAGAGACTTGATAATTTTTTTTTTTTTTTCCGTGTTGGGTCTTCGTTTCTGTGCGAGGGCTTTCTCCAGTTGCGGCAAGTGGGGACCACTCTTCATCACGGTGCGCCGGCCTCTCAATGTTGCGGCCTCTCTTGTTGCGCAGCAGAAGCTCCTGACACGCAGGCTCAGTAGTTGTGGCTCACAGGCCCAGTTGCTCCGCGGCATGTGGGATCTTCCCAGACCAGGGCTCGAACCCGTGTCCCCTGCATCGGCAGGTGGACTCTCAACCACTGCGCCACCAGGGAAGCCCAATAATACTTTATAGTAGTAAGAGACTGCATTTTGGAATTGAATATATCTTATTTATTATTTCAGCTGATAAAACACAAAGTCCTGATGATAAAAAGTTGACTACACTAGAACTTGGTCAATGAAAGAATCTGGAAACACAAGGGAAACAAGAGCCTGAAAATGTACACTAAGTGCATAGAAGGATGAAAGTCTTACAAACCTGAGTTCCTTGTCTGGAAGCTGGAGAGACTTATCCAAAGCTTCTCATATGAAATAAGTGGGAAAATTTCACTCTACTGATATGTGAAGTTTTAAGTATTATCCAACAATGAAATTTTCAAAGATTAAGAAAACATGAAGTCCAATATTGATATACACAAGCCACTGGTTATGAGATTATGGGGCCCAATATGAATAACATAAAAGAATATTGGTCCAGTTAAAATTCCAGAAACATCCAACTTGGGTGTGGACTGCTCCCCAGAGTAAGGGCAGACATAGGTGATAGGTATGCCAGTAGACTACAACAGACACTGCCAGGAAGTTGGAAGTAGTTCAGGTAACTTTCCACACTGTTGATAAATTTTATCTTATGAGTCACGATGACTTTATCATATTGGGTCTTCAGAATCCTTCTATTCGGAAAGGTCTCGTATGTGAAGAAGCAGCTCGGTAAACTTCTACCTAACTACCTGTGACCAGTCACTGTAACTCTTTGGTTTGAAAATGTAATCTTCAATGTCAGTGATTTATTTTCCTACCTCTTGAAATGTAAACAAAAGGCACCAAAAAGTGAACTCTAACCAACACAGAAAATTTGTAGCGTATAACTGGGGATGATGTTTCACAGCTTAAGAATATGCTACATGGGAAAGTATTTCCTCTCTAGTTGTATTTCATGATGTGCTGGGATAGGAGTTTAAAAAATTTTTTTGTTTTTTTTAACAAATGAAGAAACGGAGCATGATTTAGTATGACAGATTGTATTCAAAAACTAAGATGACTCTGATGGTGGTAACAGTGACCTCAGCAGAAGGACACACTAAAGCAAAGAATTACCCCTGAAATAATGTAAAGATAAACTATTTTCTTAATTTGGTGGGTAAAAGATAAAGAATATACATTGAATTATAATTCTAAGTTGTTGACGGAAATAATGGCTTTTACATAATAATTCAATACTAAGAAATAAGCTAACCACATGATGAATGATGACTGTCTCAAGAAACAAATAGTATTTCCAAAGGCAATTCAAGAATCTGCGTAAATAATAAAATTACAAATATACTCAAGAGAAAAATAATAAACAAACAAAAAAACTTTTCACAACTTTTAATCAGAGCGGGATGAAAGCTGGCAGCTTCATCTGGGAGACCTCAGAAGAGGAGGTCAGTGCCCTAGGTGAACTCAGCCCCTGACTGACAGCTCAGAGAGTATTTTTACTTAATTAAACCCATGGAGGAAAGTCCTGTTTGGGGTTACGTGAGGGATGTGGAGAAAAGAAAGAGAAGCACACGAATGCCTTTCCTCACTGTGCTTGTGTGAAAGGCTGCTGCAGACTCATTGCATGCACGGCATCCCCACTTCCACACCCCCAGGCACACACTCCTACTGGGGGGCCAGATCTGGAGAGAATCTGGCAGAAGGCATTGCTTGAGTCTGTTTCTGTTACCCTGATAATTGGCTTTTTTTGCAATACTTGTAAAGCATCAGTTTTCGTTTTGGAAGCACACAGCCCACCCACTGAGGCAAAGTGTTCTTTTCCTGGCTAAGCATATGCCTGATTCTTGGAGAGGATGTGAGAAGAGGTGAAAAAGGCTCCGCGTGTGGGGAAATAATTATTTAATGCTGAAAGACAAACTGTAGGTTCTCAATACTAAAAGTTAAAACCTATGTCTACATGACACCCAAAGATGGATGCTACATATGGTTACTTCACTTTTCCGTTCATTCTGTCCATTCGGTTATTTACACATGCACACAATTAATTTTACCGTCTACGTACTAAACTCCAAGCATGCATTGATCTTTGGCATTTAAGTGGTAAAGAGAGACGAAGCTCTTGCTCTCACGCATCTTACATTTGTGGAAGGCCCACGACTGAAAAATTGTGTTTCGTTTAAGTCTTAGGTTAGAATACCTTAGGTCCTGTGTATAGATATTCAAACTTTGGAACCCCATCATTTGGATACACATCTGATGTGAGAGTTAGACAGTCAGTTTTTGATTAAGTTGTTGATGACGAGGCCCGCCCTGGGTTGTCAGGATAAAAAGACAGTCCTCCTCTGACCTGTGAAACTTACCCTACAGGCTGCAGGAGGTGTAAAAAAGGCACTGAGTAGCCATGCCCGTGTTACCATCTGATTTATCCTTTGCCCTATATTGTTAGGTTGAATCCACTACCCATGATTCCTAAACACACAGGGTTGCTAAGGCTGTTGTTCCAAACCTCACATTCCTGCTGAGTCACTTGTACTGGAGTGCTTGGATGCTGACAGTTTCTAATCAAGAAGGTGTCTGGAGAACAAGCAGACAAATAAAATGGGAAGATAAACACAGACCCTTAACAGTGTTAAAAGAACACAAATAGGTTAATGGTAGGGAGAGCAAAGATAGGGAATTAGTTTAGGTGGAGTAAACAGAATGGTCTCTCAGCTAAGGTGACACTGAAACTACCAAGTATGACCGTAAACCTGACTTGAGGACAGCTAGTGAGAAGTTTATTCCATTTAGAGGAAAGAGCTACTGAAAAGTACCTAAAGCAGTGAAGAGTTCATTGGTCCTAGGAATCGAGAGTAGGCTAGTGTAGCAGGAAGTAGAAAACTAAAAGATGATAGTGTAAGAAGATGTTGAAACATCAGGCAAGGATGAGATCAGGCAAAGCCTTATGATAACACAAATCTATGATCCTGTAAGTTAATCCACCAGGTTCTTGTTCATAGCTATTCAGATGGAGAACCATTACTTGAAGTTCTAGAGGATAAAATGAAGAAAGCCAAACAATGCAAATTAGATTTAGCAAAGATTAAGATGTGTACTAAATATGTAAATGGCAGCAAGGCCTCTGCTAATTACTCTCCTGAGAATTGCCCTAATTATGACACAGATGTGAGAAAGGTTAGTGAATCCTATGAGGCTTTTTATTAAGAAAAAACAAAACAAAACAGTTTCACATTAAAGATTCAACAGTTCAATTATAAATGAGTATAATTAATGTTGGTTTCCTATCAAATTTATTAATTTTTTATGGAACATGATAGAAACTTAGATAAAATTAAAGTAAGTGTGCTTCCAACGTGAGTAGTTGTGTATAACAGTATACTATATTTAGCTTCTGGACATTTTTCACTCTTCATGGAATCATCCTTAAAATGCAGTCCATAGATACAAGACGGTATTCCCTCTGAAAACCAGCTATCAAACTTGAACATTTTTCTGATTGATATAGACTATTACAACAAAAACAAGACTGGAGTGAAATACAGGAGTCAGCATTTGTCAGAACATAAACAATTAAAATGTGCCTATCAGCGAAAGGTCGTCACGGAAAAGCTTGTGAGACTGTGGAGGTAGTTTAAGAGCAAAATTGTGGTGCCAACACTTGGGGCCAGAATTAAAGTGAAAAGGAAAATTCTCAGCTAGTAAGAAAGAGGATATTGTTTACTTTGGGTTCTTCACTGGAAAATAGGCAGATAAGCATACTTTAAGTATATCTGTGAATCTTTCTATTATTCTGTGAGAAGAACCCTAGTTTTATAGGCTCTCAGATAACACTTATATGGTTGATTCATTAAATTCTTATTTGTGGATTAACCACCTTCTAGACGATCTGTAACCAATCCTTCAGCAGCCACATGCTCTTCTAGCTCACTCTCCTTGCAATCCTTCGGCTGATGGTCAGGGAATGAAGATTAATTTTAATATCTGCCTTAAGCAAACAATTCAGAAGGCATATCTCCCATGAAAATATTAAGTATCCCTAAACCAGTTATGAAACATGATTTCTGGATTATCTCAGACCAAAACTTGTTACAGATTTTGACTTACTATAGGATCTTCTCATCTAAAAGTAACTTCTCAAAAGGAATTTTTTTTTCATTTTTTCATTTTATTGGATCACCATATCTTTGAGATGCAACCGAAGCATTTATGATTAGCACATGTGTAGTTTTATTTGCATCTCCTCATCAGCACTCAAGAATACATTTTTACTAATTTTTTTCTAGCTCTATTTAAAATCCAAATTATTTTGTTTTGCTTTGTTTTTTCAGGGCTTATATGCACTAAAGCAGACAAAACTGACTGAATATTTGTTGCGTACTATCGCCCATAGACTGAAGTATCAGTAGTTGGACCCAGAAAAAAAAAGAAATCCCATTGGTTACAAGTAGATCATATTAAGGGCAAAAATCAAAAGATAAAAGTCTCTCAAAATTCCAAATAAAATTATATTTTCCAAACCAAAAGTCTATTAGATCCAGGTCAACTTATAAAGTTATCTCTCAGCCACGTAGGAACTGTCTAATATTATATTTGCCGCTATGATCCCAAAGTGAGATTCTCCTCTTCTGAGCCACTCTGATTATTTTGAAAGAAAAGTTTTCAAATAGTTTCAGTGTGAAAATGTAAAGCAAATGCCTGCTGACAATGCTTTACTGAGTAACTTGGCAGTTTAAAAAGAAATAACCTAGTTGTCTTTCACTTTAAATATTCAGTTTTTGTTTAGATTTTGGCTTAAATTTAACATTCATTGAAGGCAGTGTAATTGTCCCAGGAAAACAAAATCTTTAAGACTATTTAGTCACTCAGTTTAAACTATAATAGTTTCATTAAATGAAAGAAATGGCTTGTTTTTAGGGAGGCTGTGGGCAAAGGATCAACATTACTAAAGAGGTATAGACCCTCATTGGGCATGTAGACTACTCACATGTTTTCTTTTTAAAAAAGAATGTTCTTTAAAATGTGAACTGAACGAAGTGAGAGAGTGGCAGGGACATATATACACTATCAAATGTAAATTAGATAGCTAGTGGGAAGCTGCTGCATAGCACAGGGAGATCACCTCTGTGCTTTGTGACCACCTAGAGGGGTGGGATAGGGAGGGTGGGAGAGAGGGTAATGCAAGAGGGAAGAGTTATGGGAACATATGTACATGTATAACTGATTCAGTTTGTTGTAAAGGAAAAACTAACACACTATTGTAAAACAATTATACTCCAATAAAGATGCTAAAAAAAAAAAAAAAAAGGTACATGCATTTGTAATACTGATATTGCCAAATTGCCTTCCATAAAAGTGGGAGGGCAACTCCCACCAGAAATATATGAGTGCCTTTTCTCCCACGGTCTTGCCAATAGGCCCACTTTTGATCCCTGTCAGGTTGAGAGGTGAAATATAGTATTTGATTTTTTTAAAATCTGCATTTCTCTTAGTATGAGTGAGGTCGAACATCTTTTAATGTTTAAGACTGACTGGTATTTTCTATGTTGTGACTTGTTTATTTATAAATTATGTTGATTCTTCTAAAAAATAAAAAAATAAAATGTGAACTGAAAGAGGAGAATTGTAAAACAAATAAAAGCCTCAAATGTAGAACCCTCAGGTTTCTTTTTTAGTGAAGAATACAATATTATGTAATATAAGAAGGGGAGAATGGTGGGGGGGCAAGAGATCTTATAAAGGTTAACATCTTAAGATTTGCCGTAATATGCCCCATTGTTTTTAAGTGAATTTGGGAATAGATCAGGATGAGAAGGGTGACAAACACACAGCAGAAACAGCCATCCAGCCCCCTAATACAGGCCAAGGCCAGGCACATACTTTCAGCCACTGGGAAGAAGCATGACTTTCAATTTTCTTCCTATGTTAGACAGAGTAAAGCATTTCAACGTGAACCCACAGAGTGAAATGTCCTGTTATATGTTACAGAAGATATCCACACGAGAGGAGAATTTCAAGTGAGAAAAATAATATTTCTATTTTAATAATTTTAGTGCATTGCAAAGCAGTGTGAACTCTTCTTTAACATTTACTGAATATCCACCAGAATCCTTTCCTTGAAAGCAATTTCTCTGGATATCTTGTCCCCTGACATATTTTCATGACTTGGTAGAAGGTCTACTTCATATTAGGTGCTCAGTTTATTTGGTTATTTATGAAGAGAGAGGAGATAATAGACACACGTGGTTCATAGTCTCAATATGCAATGTGAATCCTAAGTCGAAAGCTGTTGCCTAGGCTTTGATTTGGCTACCACCTTTCACAATTAAAATAGTGCAGCAGTGGTTAACAGTTCAAGCTCTAAAATCTGAGAAAAATGTATGAGTCCTTTCTGACTTAATTATTGACTAGCTTTATAAAACTGCATAAGATGCTTGACCTTACAAAGCCAGTTTTCTCCTTAGAAGATGTATAAAATAATAGAAGCTATCTTACACAAAGATGGTGAAGCTCCAAGTAGGAAGGCACATTCCCTTAGCAATATATCCCACTCACATAAGTGCTCAACAAATAGTCATCCTTCAAAACAAACAAATGAACAAACAAGTATTATTCAACAAGAAAACCATGTCTAACCTGTGCTTTCTGGGTTGTTCGTGGGAGTCTAAAATTTTCACATCCAAAGAGAGTTCTCTTTTTTAAGTCTTAAGTAACACGTAAAAGGTTAATGTTCATACACATGTAGCAATTAGCAACTGGTACACAATTGATATATAATGATAGTTGGATGTCTTCTACAAAACCAAATGCCTTATTTATTAATGTTTGAGGGAAGATAATGTTACCAAAAATCAAAGAATAAAGCCAATCCACTTGATTAATTATGGATTTATTTTCATACTAACTTATGATGTGATGTATTGCCTAGGCACACATGTACAAGACCTTCTAAATTGTTTTACAGGACCTTCAAGTTTCTCATGCATGGCCATTGAGTGAAACCCATCACCTACATATCACATGGCCAGGCACAAAGTTAGGAAGGCAGGGACCTCTATAATTCCTATACACGTCACATGATAATGGGCATGGATCTATAATTATTTTTTATCAAAAGAAAGAGTAATGGAACAGTGCTAAATATGGTTCATAGAAATTGAGATTCAAAGTTTCACCACCTATAGACATAATCTGAGTGAAATACAAATCAAGTGCATATTTGTTTAAAAAGGCAGGGAAATTTTTGGAAAATGTTTTTTGAGTAAAGGTAAATAGCAAGAACTTAATCTCTCTGTCTGTGCTACTTGAAAGTGTATTTGATGGAAGTATAAACCTGTAAATCTCCATGAAACAAATGAAGAGGCTATGAACACACACGAGCTATGAACACACACGAGGATGAAGCCACAGGGCATGACCAATTCATTTGGTCTTTCTGATAAGATCTTTCCTTTACAAATAGAGGGAAATGGTTTTAGAAAAGAAGATGAAAACCAATCAAACATAAAGCCATATTCAAACCCAATCAAAGAGGCTAATCTCCCAAGAAGGACAGTGGATTGATACGTTGGGAAGATGAATCAGGCAATACCCAAAACTGAGAACTAACTCTGATATTTGACAATGAGTGAATCAGCCTGTCTCCTTGGAACATCATAATCTAAAGGCAAATCGAGAGCAGCCAATCACACTATGATCTTGCTAAAAGGATGAATAATGAGTGAAGACCAGCCAATTGAAAACTTCTACAATATTGCTTTGGGCAATAAACTGTAGGGAGTCCAAGGAAGCAATCATGAGATTGGAAATGCAGGAAGTATGGCCAGTCTCTGCCAGCTAGCACGTCTAATACAGAAGAGGTATCTGACCTAAAGGACTGTGTTACAACCTACAGGCCACTTTGGTGACTGGGAGACATGTAAGAGATAACCAAAGAGGAGCAAATTCCAAATTTTCTTGTATAGGGGAAACTTCTTATAATCTTTCCTTGGAAAGTCTCACCAGCCTAACAACAGGAAAGTCAATCTAGAGATGACCAAGAGTCTCGAGCCCCTAATTTCCAGCAACTAGTGATGAGGGAAAGCAGTCATCATTCCATTTCATGGCTGCTGATAAAAAAACAGGGGAACATGGAAGCTTCATCAGGCAGCACTTTTCCTTTTTTAAGTCAGGTAGGTCAGTAGGTATAGAGATAGATAGACAGATGATAGTTGGATAAATTAGATAGATAGATAGATAGATAGATAGATAGATAGATAGATAGATAGATAGATGATAGATAGAGAGAGCTCTGCACATCCTTTACTTTTTCATTCTAACTCAATAATTTTCAACCAGGAACAATTTTGCCCCCCACCCCATCCCACCCTGGGGAATGTTTGGCAATACCTGGAGACATTTTTAGTCTCACAGCTGAAGAGATGTCACTAGGAGCTGGTGGGTAGAAGCCAAGGATGCTGCTAAACATCTCACAGTGAACAATACAGTCCCCCACAACAAACAGTCAGTGGGCTCGAAATGTAAATAGGCCTGAGATTGAGTAACCCTGCTCTACTTGAAACTTAAACTCCTCTGAGGACACTACTTCCCCTGTGAAAGTTCTGGTTCTATTGGAAGACCTTTCCATTTCCTTCTTATAAGAAGTTTTCCCTTATTTCTCCCCATGGCCTGCTTCTTCACATCAATCATGTTGGGCTCAAATATCACTTTCTCAGGAAAGCCTTCTCTCATACCACCTGTCCCTCCTTGCCTGCCTGGTTTATCAACATTTGCCACATTATATATTTTTTTATTATTTTTATAAACAAAATTTTTTATTTTGTTTCTTTTCTATCTTCACTAGAATTTTAGATCTACCCCAGTATGTCCTGTGTCTCTCTTTTTCTCCCTTCAGTATACGAGCAGCTCTTAAAACAATGCCAGGCACATATGTGCTCCAACAAATAGCTTTTGAATAAATTCCTAGATGTTGGTCAATTCATCATGTGTGGACATCTTTACCTAGACTGTCTGTAAAGATCTTAGGTGAGGACCCCAAACTCTAACAGAAGTGTCCAGGAAGAAAGAACTAGAATGTAATAGTAAAGTAACAAGCCTAAATCTAATCAGCTGCTTGTAATTGTTCTTATCACTAGCATGAAACATAAAAGACACCCAAAGAGAAAAAAATGTGACCATATGACTATAGTAAGTCAACACAGAGAGAGAGAGAGAGAGAGAGAGAGAGAGAGAGAGAGAGAGAGAGAGAGAGAGCGCGCTGTGTACAGTTGCCATGAATGCAATCATTTGAGAGACACGCATATTCTGCTGTGGGGTTTGAATGGCTCATCAGAATCATCATAATGGGTGAGGAGTTTATGAGTTTTCACCTTCTTTTGCTCTGATTCTATCCTGGCTAAACAAGTAAAACCTTCTCACTAACTCAACCGTCTAGTTACTGCAATATTAGAAAAAAAAATTGCTCTAAAAAGCAGGCAAAATGGTTTCGTCCCGGAAAAGTGACCCAAGCCAGTTAGAAAGACCTGGGAAAGCTGCTTAGTGTAACTAAGCCACAGTTCCCAAACCTCTATATACTAGTACAGGTTTTCCCTGCTGTCCCAAAGTAGAGCGTTCCTATGAAAACTTCCACAAGCAGAAATGGCATAAATTGAAGAGGGAATTACCTTAAGACACATCTTGCTAACGGAGGCACAAAATAAATCGAGATAAAGCACTGATGCTCACAGACACAGTTCAAAGCTCTGGCGGCTTGATGCTGAGATGCAGTTCCCAGGGAAGGAGGTTGGTGGCGCCACTCTCACTGCTCGGTGTCTGCTGCCTGCATACAGGCTGCGGCAAAACAAACCCTGAACGCTATTTTCGCTTTTCGCCTTTTTTTGTAAAAGCAAAAATCTTCTTCAGATTTCACTCAGCTAGTGAAAACAGGTACTAATGTAGGACTTTCATAAAAGTGAAGTGGCTTAAAGCAGACTTTTGAAAAGTACGGGATACCTATATCTGCTGAACGGAGAGGTCATGAGATTTAATGGCGAGCGTGTAACATACATTAGTGTTCTTTGTTTTTGTTTGGCTATCATGTAATAAAGATAATTTATACTTGTCTCTTTTGACCTTGGTTAATGTAGGTCAGTTTCTCTAAAACTGAGCCTCCATGGGAACCCTCAGAAGAGTGAAGTTCTAGAGCTTCAGGGATGATGGTGGTGTCACTATGGTGGCTTTGTCCTTTGAAACTCAACCACAGGTAACCAAGTATTCAGCTTGTCCTGTACGGTAGACACTATCTATCAGTGCTCACCAATATCAGGTTTCCCTCTCTTCTGGTCACACAGAAGACCACACCTCCCAGCCCTCTTGCAGTGAGGCGGGGTCAGGTGACTAGTTCTGGCCAATGGCAGTGAGTGGAACTTCTGATGTCACTTCGAAGCTGAGAAACAGAGCCGCAGTATGAAGCCTCCATGCACTCACTCTCTTTCACCTCCATGGTGATCACTGGAGCCACAGGTTCAACTGGTGCTATGATCATCAGCGTGTCTCCTGAATGCAGGCATGGAGTAGACCACCCCAGCAAGTAAAATGAGCACGTGTTGAAAAAAAATAAATTTCTATCAATTAAACCAATGAGATGTGGGGACTGTGTGTTTTTACAGTATAGACATCGGCGGTCTGTAAAACGTCTCTTGCCAAACTGTAGTAGAAATATTTAGAACCAGTGCGTGGTGAAGGCTGGAGCTATCGTAACTCTTCTCTCCTAGGAAGAACAGAATGGAAGAGCGACACATTCTGCTTTTCCTAGGAGGAACACACAGGTGTGTGTGAGGAGGGGCACACACACCTGTGTGTTTACACATGTGATTAAATGGCTTGCACAGCAGACCTAAAGTGTGGCAGGGCACATCTCACTATGTGGGTATGTGTGTGTGTGCACTAGGAAACAGAAATCCCAAATTAACTGCATGCAGCATTTCTAGTGTTTCAATCATTTTTCTTTCTATAGAGTGTCACAGTCCTTGGATTATGAACTTGCAGGGGATTTAGTGTAGCTCCTTGAGGGGTATACTTTTGGCTTCACATAATAGGGTTGACCCACGATTGCAGCACAATATGTGCTGAACCAAATCCTCTCTAGAAAGCCAGAAATGGGATGCAAGGAGACAGATGGTAACTAAAAATGCAACACATCTTATGCAATTCACTGACCCTGAATAAAGCACATAGGGTTGTTCCCTGGAACTGGACACTTGCTAAGAGGCATTCTCAGAATTGTCCATATGGCTGAAGATTGCAACACTCACTGATCTCCAAAATGGAACACGGTGAACGGGATATGATTTATACAAGAACTTTTGTCTCTAGGAAGTCATCCTAACTGGAAAGAAAATGTAATGTCTACTCTGTGTGGGTTAACCTGGAAAAAAAATGAGTGAATGTGAAGTGATTCAAAGTAAAATACTACTTAATTTGGGGGGATACAGAAGGGAAAAAGCATAGAGTGAAATAGTATTGTGACAGCTCCTTCAGAGTGAAAATGATATTCATTCATTCTCTCTCTCTTGCTCTCTCTCTCTCCCCACCCCCCGCCCCTGCAGTCGCCACCACTTCCAATTTAGCCCAACACGAAGAACTAGGAAAAAAAGGAACACAGTATTATTTCTACATAGCATATGCTTTTACAGTGAATCACGACCAACAAATAAAATCTTCTAAGTAGGTTTTAGTAATTTATATTTATTTTTTCTGATATTAAACTGTGACAATCAGGGAAAAAAAACTTCACTCAAATTCCATAGAATAGAGAAAATTTTGTTTAATCAGAATGACTCCAATATGCTAATACTTGTTTCTATAACTCCTAGTATTTTGTGGGATTTTTCAAATAGAAGTAAGGAAGGTCAGTAATTTTTGCTAAAAATTGCAAAGATAATTTGTTTCAAGTCAATAGACATAGTTAATTAAATGATAAGCATTGCTCTAAACAGCCTGTTTTTAAAAAGTCAAGGGACAATTGACTGTTGATTGTCTATAAATTAACACTCTCTTTTTTTCCTGCCTTTTCCTCAATTTATTTTACTCAGCCCCCTGACCCCAGCCGCAACAGAATCTAAGCCTATCTAAATTTCCATCATGTTCCACTGTGATTACCTAACATCAAACACATCTAAGAGGTTAAGAGGTATGCATTATGTCCCTACGCAACAGAAAGAGATACTTATGAGCTTCAGTTTCAAGGAATTACTCAAATCAAATTCAAACTAGATGTTTGCCACAATATAAATAATAATATTTACCATTTATTAATTACTCATTTACTTCCCACCAAGGCCTTTAATTCATTAATGCTAATCTTTACAAAAACCCCAAAGGTGGCTGCTGTGACTCCTGCTTTGTAAATGAGGCTAATTTGTTCAGGCATGGAAAAACACATATTAGCCACCAAGACATTTAATTTGTCACATGTAATTTAAGGTTACCTTTTTAATTTTTCAATTTTCATTTGTCTATTTGCTATATATTTAGACTGAAGTTTTTTGGTCTACAGAAAAGGTTATATTTTCATGAAGAGTTGTATTTTTTGAAATAATTTTTTAAAAGATGACTACAAGAAAAAGTGAAATGGTTTGCGATTGATAAATGAAGCATCCGTGGAATCCACTTACAAACTTTTTTTATCTTTTGCCTTTATTTCCTTTCCCTGCTCCCAACCACAACTCCTAGGTAATTTAGACTTGCTTGTTAGGGATAAACATTTGTGTGTCCTAATGTGTCCCCTTCCTTCCGGTATCCCTAGTCTTCCCCACAAATCTACTCCATTGAACTCTGAGCTCTTTTAAGAAAGGAACTATGTCTAACTCATGTTTATTTCCCCAATGTCTAATGACATGCCAGGCACTTAGTAGATGATCACTAAGGGTTTGTTCACTCAACTGAGATAATTCATCATTTTAATCTTTCTTCGTGTCACAGGCAGTGTCTCTGAGGGAGTTTCAACAACTAACTCCCCTCTTTCCTACCCAAGGTCTGAACAACATGAAAGATAATGTCACCATTATTACCGATAAGAACTAGGATGGAGGGTGAACTTCAGTGTGACAGCCCAATGGGCCTCATGACTGAATCCCAGAATTAGGCAGAATTAACCCCAAGGCAGAGGCAAGACTGAGCCCAAGCTGACCTCACACTCCCTCTCCCCCTCCAGGGAACAGAAATACTAGAGGGACAGTGGACAGAAGAGGAAAAAAAAAGGTGGGGCTAAGCCACACCTGCCCAGTTATTACTCCCAATATTGCTAGTCAAGTAATTCTTTTCATCCCTCCAGGGATGAAATAAATAATGAGTTGGAGAGAGACTCGGAGTTATACTATCAAAGGTCCCTTTACAGAAAAGAAACACATCAGGAATGAAGTGTTCACAAATAATAACATACAGCTTTCATCAGTACCTCAAAATTGAGTGTTAGGTTGTAAGTTAAATGAGGAATTGCAGGATTTACTCTATTTACTAATGTCGATGGGAGAGCTCCCCGGAAGAAGAGAAAGTTGAGCACAGCAAAATTTAATAGGAAGGGCCCTGTC
This sequence comes from Kogia breviceps, assembly GCF_026419965.1. Lineage (NCBI taxonomy): Eukaryota > Metazoa > Chordata > Mammalia > Artiodactyla > Physeteridae > Kogia > Kogia breviceps. Next base: position 81,546,962 of record NC_081319.1, read on the forward strand.
AAAGAGCAGGAAAGCCATTTCCCAATTTGCATTTAAGGACACACACACACACACACACCTGGAACCAAAATTGGTTGTGTGTGGGAGGTGGAGAAAATTCAAAATGATGAAGCCCTTATCACCACCTCCCTAGGGGTGACTGTAGAAGTTCCCTGGAGAAACTGACAAAACAACTGAGTGCCTCTCAGCCGGCTTATGTCAAAAGTAGTTTGGCAGAATTTTGAGAGCTGATCCCAGCAAGGCCTAAAATCAGGACACCATATTCTGAGTGAACAGAAAAACCTGGGAGCTGACATTACCTGTGTACAGATGTTTGGGGTGCATCATTAGGGAAAGACATATTTTAAAGATAACATACAGTTATTCTTGTATTTTCAATGAGCATCTCAGTACCATGCTTTGAAATTTGTGTAAGTTATTTATTTCAGTAGCTGCTTCATAGCATTAAGGATCATTAAAGACTTCGTCAGAAGCTTCTCTACAATAACAACTAGTACTTATGTATTGTGACTCTTGACCCAATGTTGAATCTTTAAGGTACTTTTCCAAGGATCTGAACAAACTTAAAAAACAAGCAAACAAAAAACAAGACAAACAAAGAGTCAGCATGACATAAAAAAGAGAAAAGACAAACACTGGAATGAGAATCAGAAATTCTGGTACTGGTTACTTCATCAGCCTCCTGTGTAACACTGTCTGACTCCCACTTCTCTAGATACCACTGTAAAGAATTAAAGTAAAAATGTCTCTTAGAGGTAAACTATTCACATATTCTCATTTTACAGAATATGTCCCTGAGACTTTAGGGGAAAGTGTTTTCCCAAAGACACGCAGGGAGTGGATGGCATAGCTAGGATTAGAATCCAGATTCTCACTCCTAGTTTGGTTCTTTTCCTCTAAATAATCTCTATGGTTCCTTTTAGTTCTAAAATCCTGTGATTATAGTCACTTTCTTTTTGGCACTTTTCATCCCTAAAATATGGTCAGAGCCTGCATTCTTACTACCCCCCCCCCCAATCACTCCACTTCATCCACGTGGAGGCAGAAGCTCTGAGCGTAAGAATCGTTTGCTCTGGATTGAGAAGCGCAGCTTGGTCTTTCTGAGAACAAAGATATACAGTTAGTTCACAACTCTCTGCTTTGCATGTGCCCCCAAGAGAGGTATAATGCCTCTTAGAATAAATCACAGACAGAGCTAACCTTGAACTGAAGTCTATGTTCCTGTATCTACCCTCCTTCCTGTATGCTCCTTGTCAACACAGATCAAAAAGAGAATCAGGTGACCTCTGATTCTCCTTTCTCCTCCAAGGAGAAAGTTTTGTAAATGTTTGGATTCCCAGTGTCTGACCTAGTGCCTTATAAATAAATACTACTGAATGTATAGGGTAGCCTTCAACATACTTCCAGAGAGTCCTTGAATTTATTGTCTCTAATTTATAATCTCTTTTCAAAGCTTGGACAACTTCAATGCAGGTTTATCCATATTGTAAAGAAGTGTCAAATCGTACTGCTACATTCCTGCTTAGGAATTGGACGTTAACCGCCAACCCTCCACCTCCAGCAGCGTTTATGACAACTGGCCATCCTCTACCCTGGAGGAGAGCAGATCTGTCCCTGAACAAAATAGGGGTCCTTTTAACACCCCTACTGGTTCATCAGTTCCAAAGAAAGTACTGATACACTCTTAAGTACAAGTGTCTTTTTCAATAACAATGGCTAAGTTCTGGGAAGATCATTTTATTCTTGCTCGTGAGTGATACCAGCTGAGATATGGGTCAAGAAGAGCCCAGGCATCAACATGTGCTATTTCACAATTCCATTTTCCTTGGGTTGTTTTCTGATGCACAGTAAGAAGCAGCAGATGCTAGGAATGCCCCACCCACTCCTCACCTGTGCAAGATTGCCCTGCCTCTTCTCATCTTCGACACCAGCTGCAAAGTGTATCCCCTGGCACATGGCTTCTTCAGACAGGAGGCTGAGTATCTAGTGTGCCTTCCTGCATCCCCTGTGGGGTCAGGGTTCCCCCTTTCCTCTTTCAGTTCAGCTCTCCTTGTTATCTTTGTAACACTTAGCAAAAGATAACAGATTAAGCCAAGTGCAAAGATAATGAAATATAAATTAGTAAGTTTTCTAGCCTTTATCCACAGCCCTGTCAGAATGTATTATCTGATAGATAGAGTTCAGAGCAAGTCAGTTAAATTTTCCCTTTTCAGAAACCGAGTGTGAAGTGTGGTAATGTCGCTAAGTGCAGAACAAAAATCTCTCTCTTTTGCATCCCATGACTGCTCCAGGCAACATTCTTGGAAACCTCTGACTAGGAAGGCAGAGAAGACCCTGAGATATATACAGTGTGACAAGCCAGGAGGCTATGCTTCTCCGGTAACCGTCCTATGAACGGCAGTCGCCTGTGGCTGTGACATTACCACACTTTGCTCAGCTTCAGAAAGGGAAATTTAACTGACTACTGCTATGAACTGAAGCCACAGCCTAAACCAGATAATACACTCTGACAATACTGTCAAGCAAAAAAGGCCGTGTTCCCACTGATTTCATCGCATTAGAGACATATTACCCTGAGCAGTGTGTGTTGCAGGGTATATTGTGCATGCTGTGGGACTATCAAAAGGCATGCACATGGTTTAGGCAGAAGAAGGCTTCCGAGTGGAGATGCTCCGAGTGTCCTGCCAGAAACACACGGCGTTGGGCAGGGTGGAGGAGGCAACGCTGTGGATCGTAATTATAACGTGATTCTCCATCTGTATCAACTGTTACCTGCTGGGTTTATTTGAGAGAGGAAACCAGTTCACATAAACCAAGAGTGACACTGAGCCTCCCCTTCTCTTTTATTACGGAAAGGTAGCAGATAGACGATAAAACAAGCCTGGAACGGGGAGTGCAGAAACTAAATATTCAAATCATCCCACAGTTGACTAAAATGCTGTACTTTGCGCAACTTGGGGATATAAAGCTCTCTAGAAGTTTCTTATTGTTCTCCCTCTCGCGTATCCACGTCTTTTACAAAACTACGTGGGCACATGCCCATTCAAGTAAATCAAACATTCCTATCTCAGTGGACTAATTTGGCCAAATCTAAAAACTTCACAGTCATTCAAAGACAAAAAAAACTGGAGAGAAGCATTTTCTAATCTATATTTTTTAAAGTTATAGAGATATCTTATAGTTTTAAAAAGTGAAGTGTTTTTAATATTGTTTCTGTGTGCCCTAAATCAATTAGAAGGTCAAATAAAGAAAAAATGTAGCATAAATATGTCTTTACTTCTCATAAACTTGAAAACTAAATTCTAATACTTCCTTGGGACTCATGCTGGAAAAATTATTTCATTAACACTTTCATTAAGAAAGTGTTACATAATCTCTAATTCAGGCTTCCTAGCCATTCTTTAACTGAATAGTTAACTTTAAAAATCTTCCAAAGTTGTCGTCAGGATCATTTCTCTCTCAACACTCTGAGCATAATACTTTCCACTTCTAAAATCTTTCATTTATTTGTATACAGTTAGAGCTCTGTACTTCTGTGGCTCATTTTTTTTAAAAAATATATCCTACTGATGTATGGGTGGTAAAGCAACATCAAAGGCCTAGTCATCCTCATCCTTGTTGGGGTTTAGTACTATCCAACAACGGATAGCTGATGATTCACTGTCCTCAATGGTTACATGTGTATATCTAGAAACAAACACCAAAAAAGTTGTCCATGCCGTTCCAAAGGAAGGATTAAATCATAAACAGAGAGGGTAAGTTATTATTCAAAAGCTTCCATTTTGATGGCATCAATATTTCTTTAATTAGAGTAACAGGCTAGTAGTGTGAGAAAGGAGAGCACAATGGTGAAAGAAAAGATTCCAATGTGTTTAAGTCAATCCATAACTTGTTCCTCCACCATTTAAGAATGATATTGATAGGGCTTCCCTGGTGGCGCAGTGGTTGAGAGTCCGCCTGCCGATGCAGGGGACACGGGTTCGTGCCCCGGTCCGGGAGGATCCCACGTGCCACGGAGCGGCTGGGCCCGTGAGCCATGGCTGCTGAGCCTGTGCGTCCGGAGCCTGTGCTCCGCAACGGGAGAGGTCACAACAGTGAGAGGCCCGCGTACCACAAAAAAAAAAAAAAAAAAGAATGATATTGATACTGGACAACAAGGTGACCACCCTTCCCCCTGGCCCATGGAACAGGGAGCCAAGTGCTTGGGAAAGTTTGGGTTCAGATAGCTCCTGCTCCTCTGGAGCCCCACTCTGGAGCCCTTCAGACACATTCTCTCATCCATGAAAACTTATACCAAGTTCTTTACTCTTCTGGCATGAAAAATTTATAAGGAAGCAAATAAAGCCTACTAATGTTATTAATTAATGTGATTATTATACAGATTGTTAATGAAATAATATAAAGATTACCATGTTAATATAAAGACTCAATCTTTAATATAAAGAATCAAGATTCACATCACGGTAAATTATATCTTTTATAATATACCCTTCACCTAGTAAGATTTTAGTTTTTTGTATTAATTTCCATGTTCAATATTAAAGGTGCTACATATGCTTTCTTTTCTTACCATCGCCAGATACATTCCTTTATGCCCCTTTATTTCTAAATTTTATATTTATTTTTAGTTTGGTGTATCTCTTGTTAACATTGTAGAGCTGGATCTTTTTTTGAACACATTCTCTGCGTCTTCTCTTTTAAATATTTTAATTACCACTATATTTGATCTTATCTTGACACCTTTCACCCTATTATGCTTTCCCCCACTCTTTCTCCCTTTGTTACATTGAGAGATTTTTCTTTTTCTTGAGGTGATATAGAAATTTTCCTTCTATACATGATGATGGTTATGACTAAATTTTGAGCAAACTCATTAAAATAGTACCAACATTGAGGTACTATCTATAACTTTTCTCTCCCTTTATCCCCAAGTATGCCCATAGCTGCCACTGTCTGGTTCAAACACCTTCCAGGTATAGATCCTAGATTCTGTTTTCCAGGTTTACTAGTGATTTTTGCATGACTGTGTTGGCATAGAGGAAAGGCATATGGTGTATATGTGTGTGTACATAGTTACCTTGGACAACCTTCTGAATTTATCAATATCCCCAGATGTATTCTTTTATGCTCAAAATTGAATGCAATTTTGGCTGAGTATGAGATTCTAGGCTTAAAATATTTTTCCTGCAAAACTCCTGAAATATTGCATAATTTACTTTTAGTATCTCTTGTGTCCATTAATAAATCTTGCTAATTTCACTCTTGGTCCTTTGCAGATTACACCTTTCTTCTCTAAGGTAGCCTTTGTGATTCTTCCCTCCAAATTTTTAGAATTGAGTGAGTTTCTTGTTATAAATTCTGCTTAAAGCATTGAGTCAAATGGTAAGTAGAGTTTCGGAAATCATTTATAGATTTGCCCAGCACTACAGGATACGACACTGAACAAAATAAACATAGCTGCACTCTGGTTAGGCTCACAGTTTCCTGGGAGTGACAAACCGTTATACTAGTAAATTTGCAAGTCTGTATATAACTACACCTTTGACAAGGGCTACAAAGGAAAGCACAATATGCAATATAAAATAGTATCAGCAGGATGTGTGGGGGGATCAGGGGACAAGTCAGATAAAACTTTTCCAAAAAAATAATATATAATGCCACACTGGAAACATGAAAAGTTAGGTAGGTAGTTAGGTAAGAAGAGGAGGAAGTGACGAGAAGTACATCATTTAGCCTTGTCCAATAATAGTGAAAATGACATAAGTAAATAAGAAAAAGTAAAATCTTTTTCTTAAGATTAAGTAAAATCTTGACCCTTAAATAAAAATCACCACTTATTCAAGCTATGATTTATACTACCCTTTATATGCCAGTATTTCACAAACGGTTTTATACTAACGCCCTGTCTATAGGATGACATCAACAAGGTTGAAAAATAGATGATTTGGTGTTTTCAACCAACATAACTGCTAAATCATAACACGGTACAGTGGATTCCATGGTTTGTGCTCTATAAAACAATTTCTCAATTTCGAAGGATCTTTCACTGACCGCCTTATGTAAGAGCATGGGGGACACAGGACTAGTGTTCATTCCCCACTTGTAAGACTGGCAAATTTAAGACTATGACTCATTTCTCAATAGAAAACACTTTTTAAAAAAGACTAATGAAGAACGAGCAGAGAGCAAGAGTCTTAGTTACTCTTCAGCCTGCAGGTGGGGAATTAAACTAGATAATTTTGCTGTAATTTCTTTGATTCTACAATGCAAGTATTTGGGGCTGGGGAGTTAGAGTCCAATCTAATATGAAGTTTACCTGGGTTCCTTCTTTCCTGTACCGTGAAAGCACATTCCTAGAAGTGTAATCACAACATTTTAGAACAAGGACAATGCAAAATATAATGAGGCGACTCTCTGGGAGTACAATTCCAGAATTTCCCAAGCATATCTGTTTTCAAATCAAACTTCACAGTTTCAATGTGATGCAGAGGCAACATAGTACACAGGAGGAGGTCAGAGAGTCAATTATTTCCTTTACTCCATCTCTGTTTCTTTCTCTTCTGTGGTAGGATCAAACAGGTCACAAGGGCTTCCCTGGTGGCACAGTGGTTGAGAATCTCCCTGCTAATGCAGGGGAGATAGGTTCGAGCCCTGGTCTGGGAAGATCCCACATGCCGCAGAGCAACTAGGCCCGTGAGCCACAACTACTGAGCCCGCGCATCTGGAGCCTGTGCTCTGCAACAAGAGAGGCCGCGATAGTGAGAGGCCCGCGTACCGCGATGAAGAGTGGCCCCTGCTTGCCACAACTAGAGAAAGCCCTCGCACAGAAACGAAGACCCAACACAGCAAAAATACATAAAGTAATTAATAATAAACGCCTACCCCCAACATCTACAGTGGTTTTTAAAAAAATAATAAAAATTAAAAATTAAAAAAAAACAGATCACAAATAGGGAAATTTCGGTGAATTTGGCCTTCTCCTCCCTCACTGGATATAACCAGAGGAGTCACAAGGCAAAAAATCAATGGCAAAGTGATGAAAATCCCTGTAATTGTGACATAATCTATTTGTTTTGTTTTCAGCCTTTATCAGCAACTTTTAGAGTTTTAGCATGTCACATAATTTTCAAATATTAAATAACCCTAATGATGTGTACTCCACTGAAAAACAATTTTCCCTTTTCATTTTAATCAGGAGAAAAGTGTTAGGAGCAAACCCCTCAATTTGTTCCATCTGTTATATTCATGTGACTGTGTTTCTTTTTTCTTTTTTCCTTTTTTCCAGAGATCAACAAGATAAATCTAACTGCCTAGCTGCAAAAAAGGATGAAAGGGGCTCCACAGTGAACTGAAGTTTCAGTTGAGATGCCTTATACTGGCTGATGTTCTGAAATTAGCATGAAACAGCACCAGAGGAAACAGAGGGATTTTTCGGTGTTGTACAAAGGACCCTGTGAACTTTCCAAATGCCTAAGATCTCATTACTGACAACACTTTTTGCCCTCCGAGTTTTCACGTGGTGACCTTATGGCTTCCACTGGAGCATGGATGCAGATTTCCTCTCCAGTGAAAGGGCATGAATGGAGTGCAAAACACAGTCTTTAAGAAGGCAAGCTGTGCACCACTGACATAATTAGGAAAGCTGCTTGGGGGGAGAGCAGTGGACATCTAATGAGCTAGCAAGGATAAGGTGGAAAATGAGAACGTGGTTATTTGGAGAAGCACTGTTTGAGTTTTTCTTTAGATAGGTTAAAAAACAAAATATTAAGTCTGCTGAAGCCCTTCCAGAGTTTGAGGATTAAAAGCTCTAAGGAAGCTTATGTCACTGAAAAAGGGGAAGAGAGAGAAGAAAGTGTTCTGCCTTCAGTAGCTGTTTCTGATTATTACTCTTTTGACCCAAATTCACTTGGAAAGGTGGCCTCCATGTCAGCATGAAAGAGTCACAGAAAATATTTTTAATGATTTCAATATAAAACGCAGGATTGGGGGCAAGCCAGGTGACATATTATGACTAAAATTCAAGAAAGTGTTTAAAAACAAGTATCTGATTGTAAGAGGAAGTACTACAAGATCAAGGACTCCATTAGTCTTTGTATTTTAGAGCCCCTATAAAAATGCAAGAACCCTAGAGTAGCTGTGTGGGTTTAGACAAGTTGCCAAACTTCTTCAACCTTCCGGTTCCTCAACTGTGTAGAGACAATCACAGTACTCTTTATTTCAAAGGGATTTTCTATGAGAATTAACTAAGATAACGCATGGAAACACTTAAAAGAGTGCTGGCCCATAAAAATGAACATTAGCTATTTTTGTTATCAGGAATAATGAGGATCTAAACTAAGGCAGCGGTAGTAGGAATGGGAGGAAACATGATGACATTTGAAGAATATTTAGGTAGTAGAATGAGGAAACTCCGGAGATTCATTGGATGTGCGTCTAACAAAGAAAGAAGAATCAGGGATAATTCCCAGAATTTAATACAGACATCTGAGTGGATGAAAGGTCATCAATTGAAATGGAGACTGCCAAGGAGAATGAAGTGAATGGGGAAGATGATGCAGACCTTTAGCTGGGAAATCTTGAGGTTCCTACTGATTATTCCAGGACAGGAAAACAACATGCTTGATCTCAGAAGATACAGAGCCCTTAAAGGAGACAAAATTGGTACCTGAAGCATGTGGAAAATCTAGTGAGTTTAGTAAAATGGAAACAAAGGAGTAGAGAGAATCAAAGAATGAATGATTTAATGGTGTCAATACAACAAAAAGGGGGAAGAAAAATAATCCGGAGAGGGGATCAGCAGGTATAAAAGCCTGGAGGGAAGAATAGGGTTTAGTGGTGAAAACCAGGGTAAGGGAGAGGAAGTAATATAAAATCGGGACTAAAGATGAAAGCAGAAAGCACATAATGAAGGCCTGTAATAATTTGGGCTTCCCTTGAGGGCAGTTGGGGCCATTGAATACCTTCAGGCAGAGATGTAGTATAACCAAATTTGGTCATTTGGAGGACAATTTTTAAAAGCTGCATATAATGGATTAAAGAGGAACAAGCCTGGAGTCAGAATGATCATTTCGGAGGCAATTATAGGAATCCAGAGGGGGAAAGATGTTAGGCAGGACAAGGTTATGGCACTAGGGTAGGTAGGTGGAAACACCCAAGACATTTAGAAAATTAGGGATATAGAGGAAATAAGGATGAAAACCCAACTTGGGATCAGCATCTAAGTAAATGGTATGAACACATGAGGAGGCATCGGTTTGTTGGGGAAGATAAATGGTTCCATTTTACATGTGTTGAGATTTTTAATTCCCTCTAGGTATCTGATTGGAGGTGTTGGCAGGTGTATGTAAAGATTTTTGTCTCAGAAGAGAATTGTATTGGAAATATAGATTGGAAGCCATTAGCTGATGCATTACATTTGGAGTCACAGGAGAAGGTGAGGAACTATATAGACTGGGAAAAGAAAGTGGCCCAGAAAAGAACTGAAGAACGATGTATATATGATGCATTTTGTCACTTCAACTAAACTGTGAGCTCCGTAAAGGAAGAAAATGTAATGAATGCTTGTTGGGTTTTAATTACCCAGCTTCCAATCATTTTCTTCTGATAGAAATACCTGAAATTTCCTTTAAGGAATCATTCTATCCCATATTTTTCCCACACATTCTCACTGCTGCACTAGATGACACAGGTTGTATCTGTCAGCACACCACATCGCTTGGAAGCACTGATTGTCTTAGGATAGACACCAAGTGTCCAATCAGAGTGAATCCTTGAACTTGTGGGAGGAACTTCCATAGAGAAAGGCTCTTTTCTACTGTACTTGTATCTTGAAGGACGTGAGCTTGAAGCTCTCAAATGAGTTACAAAAGAACAAAAGACAGAAAAGGCTAATCTGAGGGAAGCAAGAAATGATAAGAAAAAATGATTTTTTAAAATGGAAGAGAAAGGAGAGGTCAAGAAAATAAGGGAATAGAAAAAAAGAGAAAGGAAAATAGGAGTGAAAAGGAAAGAAAATTATTTTGAGCATTTACAAGAACTCCTGTCACTAAGCTAGTAGCTTTCATATAGGTTATCCCATTTAATATTTATAAAAATCTTGTGAGACAGCAAGCATGTGGAATGACTAAGGCTCAGTCTCAGATCTGACTCCAAACGTTTGTCCTCTTCACAACTTTATGCAGTTTCTTATAAGGTATGAAGACTAGTATCATGTTTTAAGCATTTTTAAAATTCAAGATAATTTGATTGATGTTGATACTTGCAAACACGGTGTTGTGAAATTTTATTCTGAAAATAAAATATCTAATTTAATACATTGGAAATACAATAATGAAAGTTTAGAGCTCTAAGGAAACACTAAAATTTTTAAAACAGTATCTTTAACTCCTAATGATTGTCACCACATTCCATTGTCATTTAGATTATCCCTTAAAACCTAGGGAATAGATATTTTTTTTATACCAAATAGTAATATATTCTAATCATATTTATTTCACCGGTTGTTTAGCTTTAGGGAAGTGAAAATAGAAGACTATGAGTAAAGCAGTATAGGATAAAGGAATCAACAGAAAATACACAATTTTTAAATTACTCACATCTCTGTAGGCTGATACTATAAAAGTTGTTTTATAGAGTTCAGGTCCAACAAATTCATGTTCCCATTTACTATCGCATTTCTATTACCAGGAAGCTAGTCAAGGTGTACATTATATTACTTTCCAGGCTACTCAGATTTATACTAAACCTTTATATTTCACAAGGTTTTGCTTTTCTATCATTCAGAAAATATTTAAAGATGGCCCATTAAAATATACCTGTTCTCTTTCTGAGAACCCTGTATTTCAAAAGCATGTTTAATGCAGATCCTCTGGGAATATGTATCAGGGTCAGGTCTTAGACTCTTCCTGGATGTGTAGCTGGACTGGCAAATATAGGAGTGAATGTGGCAGATTTAAAAGCACATCTGAGAGTTTAGGCTCAGTTGTGTTCTCCAAAGTTCCACATTTCTAGGTACTGAAAGGAAGGACAGAACGTAGAATACGCAATGGTATAAATTCCCACTATTTCAATTGCCCCAAAAGAATGGCATTCGTTTTATACTTCTATTTCCTATAGTGACAAAAATGACTGTAGTGGGCATGTGTTGACTTTGTCTCCCCCACTCTGGCTGGTACTAGAGAACTGTTTTCCTATGGAAAGCCCACTTCATGAGGCTCAATCAAGCCTGATCTTCCTCCCGCTCCAGAGCCAGGGCTGACTCAGTTCCAACCAATTAGTCTAACCCAGTAGCCCCCAAAACAATGTGTCAAACTAAGCCAAACAAAAGCTTCTTTATATTTTTGCCAAAGGTAGTGGCCATATGGCTTACTTGTGGAGAGGACTTAACACTAGGGGAAAACAGAATGTGAACACTGAAGATATCTTCTGAAAAGCTTGATCCAGACAGCTCATTCCAGCTGTACCCCTGGATTGTCCAGTTATGTGATCCAGAAATGTGCTTACTGTACCTGGTATAGGGAAGCAAAACTTGCACCCAAAGTGTATCTTTGGCATGTGGATTATTTCTAGCTGAAAACAATCAAGGCCCAAAAGACTCAGGAAGAAACTTTGACCTTCCCTCTAACTGCCTAAAAGAATTTAGAGAGCCTGTTCCCAGAATAGAGCTAGGTTATTAAACTTTTGATTTTCTCCTATTAATGTATCTCATGTCAATTTAATTCTTAGAACAGCTAAGAAGAACCTAGAAGGGTAGAGGAAAATTTCTTCCAAGTGTCCTGATCAAAACAGTTATAACTAGTGAAATACAGTTAAAATTCTATCCTAAGGACTTTTCTAAGGGCTGAAGAACTTTACAAATCAAGACTTTAAGATACATCTCAAGGAGTTGTCCCTCATTAATTAAAAATTATGCAATAAAAATTATCACTGGTGACCTACAGAACTCTCTTAAAAGGCACTGGCTATGACAGTTTGAGACATTTTTACTTGTATAGGGATTCCTGTGTCAGAGACTGTTACAGAAAAATCATATTTATCATAATCATCCCTTTCTCTTAATCACCATTAGCACTGCTATAGCTTAAGCATTCACCTAGTCATCACTGAAATATTTCCTAACTAGTCTCCCTTTCAACAAGTTGTCCTGATCAAAAGTATCCCTCACATAGTGGCCAAAATAGATGGCATAAAACACGAAACTGACCATTTCACTTCCCTATTTAAAGTCCTTTGTGGTCACACTATCCACAGCATAGAGTCTAGATTGTCAGCATGACAAAAGGACCTTTTCTGCCTCAATCTCTGAATTCTGCTCTAGTTCCAATGTCATCAATCTCTGCCTGATACTTCACCTGTCAATAAACCCTTTGTGCTGGTACCTTCCAATTACACCAGGCTGTTTCTTATATCTATGCCTTTGCTACATGCCTGAACCCAATTTCGAGGCATTATTCAAGACTCAGTTCAATTATCACCTCTAACTAAACCTACAGCTACACCCAGCCTAATTCAAACTGGCCTTTGTACCTCTGCTTGCTGTTTATATTAAAACATACTGTCGGATACCACAAACAAGACCAAAAGACAACCCTCAGAATGGGAGAAAATATTTGCAAATGAAGCAACTGACAAAGGATTAACCTCCAAAATTTATAAGCAACTCATGCAGCTCAATAACAAAAAAACAAACAACCCAATCCAAAAATGGGCAGAAGACCTAAATAGACATTTCTCCAAAGAAGATATACAGATTGCCAACAAACACATGAAAGAATGCTCAACATCATTAATCATTAGAGAAATGCAAATCAAAACTACAATGAGATATCATCTCACACCGGTCAGAATGGCCATCATCAAAAAAATCTAGAAACAATAAATGCTGGAGAGGGTGTGGAGAAAAGGGAACACTGTTGCACTGTTGGTGGGAATGTAAATTGATACAGCCACTATGGAGAACAGTATGGAGGTTCCTTAAAAAACTACAAATAGAACTACCATATGACCCAGCAATTCCACTACTGGGCATATACCCTGAGAAAACCATAATTCAAAAACAGTCATGTACCAAAATGTTCATTGCAGCTCTATTTACAATAGCCAGGACATGGAAGCAACCTAAGTGTCCATCGACAGATGAATGGATAAAGGAGATGTGGCACATATATACAATGGAATATTAGTCAGCCATAAAAAAGAAATGAAATTGAGTTATTTGTAGTGAGGTGGATGGACCTGGAGTCTGTCATACAGAGTGAAGTAAGTCAGAAGGAGAAAAACAAATATCGTATGCTAACACATATATATGGAATCTAAGAAAAAAAATGTCATGAAGATGCTAGGGTTAGGACGGGAATAAAACACAGACCTACTAGAGCATGGACTTGAGGATATGGGGAGGGGGAAGGGTAAGATGTGACGAAGTGAGAGAGTGGCATGGACATATATACACTACCAAATGTAAAACAGATAGCTAGTGGGAAGCAGCCGCATAACACAGGGAGATCAGCTAGGTGGTTTGTGACCACCTAGAGGGGTGGGATAGGGAGTGTGGGAGGGAGGGAGACACAAGAGGGAAGAGATATGGGAACATATATATGTATAACTGATTCACTTTGTTGTAAAGCAGAAACTAACACACCATTGTAAAGCAATTATACTCCAATAAAGATGTTAAAAAAAAAAAACATACTGTCCACTGCTCTGTTACTACAGCAATATATTATTTGTAATTGTCTTTTTATATATCTGCTTCATCACACTAAATTATTCTCTTCCAGAAAAGGTACCATATCTTAACCCACTTTGTACTCCCGCACCTAGCACAAAGCCTGGTTCACAGTAAGTAGTCAAAGTACTAAATACATACATCCATGGAAGCACAAATTGAAATAGCTCACAGAGGCATGGGCAGTGAGTAAAACCTTCACTTAGAAAGTGAGACTTCAATTGTTCCTAAGGATTGGTAAAGAGGTAGACAGACAAAGGAAGGTAATTCCTACTAAGGTGGATAGGGTCAGGTTTCACTAAGACCTCCAGACTGAAATGCAAAGACATACTCAGAAGAGTCTCAGTGTAACCAGAGCTAAAGAGTTTCTCCAGATGAAAAAGTTGGGTCTAAGCCCTAGAGTGTCAATACTAAGAAATAACGTTATGCTAAAGAGATTAAGGGGACATTAAATAATTTTGAGTCCCTAATGGGATATGACCAAAAATTTTTTTTAATTTAAATTACCGTATCTTGGTAGTCCCAAAACAGTGAGCAGTGGAAGTAAAATACAGTGAGCAAAATGTTTTAGAAATAGTTTAAACTTGAACTGAGGTGATGAGAATAGGAAGCAAATGTTATATTAAGAAATCATTTGTAGAATTTACTGGCTAGTTAAATATGAAGAACTGAGGAGAGAAAGCATAGAGGATGATTTGAAATGTTCAAAACTTGGAGGGAAAATTATGATACTATTGTAAAGAATAAGGACTTCGAAAAGTAAACCAATAAAAGGGAGTCAGTAGAGAGGTCTGCTTTCCCCCACGTATATGTAACTGTGAAATATCCAAGTGGAAATATATAGCAAGTTGCTGGAAATGTGGACCTAGATCTTTCAGAGCAAGCCAGCACTGATGATACTAAGTTTAAAAATTATATCCATAAATGCAAAATAAGATACTTCACACCCACTAAGATGGCTGCAATAAAAAGACAAAACCATGTACTAGCAAAGATGTAGATACGTTGGATCTCTCCTACACAGCTGGTGGGAATGTAAAATGGTATGGCCACCCTGGAAAAGAGTTTGGCAGTTTCTTCAAAAGTAAAACAAAAACTTACCGTGGAGGGGGCAGGGATAAATTCGGAGATTGAGATTGGCATATACACACTACTATATGTAAAACAGATAACTCATAAGGACCTACTGTATAGCACAGGGAACTCTTCTCAATACTCTGTAATGACCTATATGGGAAATGAATCTAAAAAAGAGTGGATATATGTATATGTATAACTAATTCACTTTGCTGCACAACAGAAACTAGCACAACGTTTTAAATCAACTTTACTCCAATAAAAATTTAAATAAATAAATAAAATCAAGGCAACACTAGTTAAAAAAAAAAAAAAAGGATAAACAAGCGCTGGGGCTGTCATACAACATGATGACTAACACCACAGTATGGTATATTTGAAAGTTGTTAAGAGAGTAGATCCTAAGAGTTTTCATCAAAAGGAAAAAAAACCCATTTTTTTCTTTTTTTTGCCTCTATGAGATGATGGATGTTAACTAAACTTACCGTGGTAATTATTTATGTAAGTCACATCATTATTCTGTACACCTTAAACTTACACAGTGCTGTTATGTCAATTATTTTTTTAGATGAAATAAAATGCTTGCTTTCCTGAGATAAAAATGGTAATATGTAGGTCAATTATACCTCGATGAAACTGAGAAAAAATGTGAACAATTCAGCTGTTAAAAAAAAAAAAAAGAAAACTTACCATATGATCTGGCAATTCCACACTTAGAAAGCTACCCCCAAAAAATGAAAACATATGTCCATTCAAAGACTTGAATGTTCATAGCACCATTATTCACAATAACCCAAACTGTAGAAATCCGAATGTCCATCACCTGGTGAATGGGTAAACATAATGTGGTATACCTGTATAATGAAATGCTATTCAGTACGAAAAATGAACTCTCCACGCAGGGATGGACCTCAAAAACCATTATGCTAAGTGAATGAAACCAGACACAAAAGACTACATATTGCCTACTTCTATTCATATGAAACGTCCAAAAAAAGGTAAATTTATAGAAACAGAAAGCAGGTCAGTTGATGCCTTGAGTTGTGGGTGGGACAGTAATTAACTACAAACGGGCACGCGAAAACACTTCAGGGCTTTCCTTGAAGAATGTGTGGTACATGTCTCAAACATTAAATGAATAAGGCACAGAAATACTTTGAATTTAGGGTAAGAACATGGCTAAACTATTGGTTTTTTGTTGTCAGTCACCAGAAGTTCTCTAAAGCACTAGGGAAATTAACCCTCCATCTCTGTATGTGAGTCTTTGCAGAAACCCTACAGGTCACCTGTTCTGTGGATCAGATGCTCTTTGGGTCAAATTCCCTATGATGGGATAAAGGCTTCAGAGAATGTGCCAAAGGAAGCCTTTTTGTGCATCTCCATATAGCCGAAAATGTCCTCTTGCGCGTGTTAACTCTATTATCTTGACTGAGAAATGTGAACCGTAGCTGGAGATTAATCTGATGAGAAGGCCCACTACCTTGATGCTTTTTCTCTCCTTTCCGTTTATCTCTGGCTCTCTTTAGCTTGAGTGCAGTCTACACCCCACTATTCCATTGCATTAATGTTTATATCAACTTCTATGGTTTTTAGTGCACCTGTTTGCTTCTTTTCCTTTTTCCTCAAAAGCAAGCTAAATTTGAAAATCAAATCAGAATTAATAAGGATTAGGAGACATCCATGTTATCAAATCCAGAAGAAAAGAGAGGGGAAGTAGATGAAATTTGACAATATTTATAAAAAGGAAGGAGTGGGAAAATAGCAGATAAATGAGAAAGACAGATAAATTATGTCTGTCTCATCACATCCATTCCTCTTCCATATGTTGTATACCACCTCTAGCAATTTACCACACTCCAGCGCCAAGATAGCAAGAAGCACAGGATTTCCTTACAGACCACGGCTCTCACCTCACCTTCGCAGGCCCACATTTAGAAAAACAAAAACACTCAACAGCAACCAGAAGTTCACATTGGGCTGCTTGTTCCTCCTCCAGGCCTGATTTCTAGGCAGATTTTTTTCTAGCCTATGGAAATGTTTTAGCATTAATTTGACCATGGTTTCTTTCACACTTCCTTACTAAGGTATTAAAAAAGGGAATTCACAGAAATTCATCGAGTGCCATCAGCGACATTTTCACAAGTGTTGAAGAAATGAATATGAAGATGGATTTCAGAAATAGTTCTTCAACTTATTTAGTTCATTTGCTGTTACAGAAGATCAGTCAGAGTCCAAGTGCGTATGTTGAATAAAAAGTTCAAGTTCTTAACATGTAGGTCCCAAACTCAAACCATTAAATTGATCCTGCATCCATGAAAACTCTCCATTGTTTCCACATGCAACTTTATCCTCAACCCCTATCCCCCAATACCTGTTTCGACTGTGACTTGAGAGGCATCTATATTCTATTTCATGGCTAAGAAAACAAATTTTTTGTCAACTATAACTAGTATAAATGTGCTTACCAGGACATATTAGACCTGCACATTAAGGTCAACTTATTTGGTCTGACTTGGTCCCCTTGAAAAATCTGTACTCTCATCTCCAGAGAGTAAGTCTGAGGGTGAGCTTCCTACATAAGTAGTGACTTGAGTTCTCCTAGGGGCTCAATTTCAGAAGGACATTATGAGCCATGAACAACTAAGAATATACCAAAAATAAAATGAACAGATTAAATGTAATCAGAGGCTTTCAAAACAAAAAAAAATTTTTTAAGATCAAAGAATCTTATTTGTGCAGGTTAATTGTATTAGTTCAGGGTACCATGAAAACATAGCAAAGGTGGCTTAAACAACAGAAATTTTGTTTGAGTCCTGGAGGGCGGATGTCCAAGATCAGGGTGCCGGCATCACCAGTTTCTGGTTAGGATTCTCTTCCTGGCTGGCAGATGACCTTTGCCGTGTGTCCATACAAAGCAGGGAAAGAGAGAGAGCAAGCTCTCCAGTATCTCTTCTTATAAGGGCACAATCCTATAATGAGAGCTCTACCCTCATGACCTCATCTCCAAACACTATCACATTGAGGGTTAGGACTTCACCATAAGAATGAGGAGGGAAGGGGAGACATAGTTCAATCCTTGGCAATAAGATAGAATTAACCGGGTTTCGGAGCTGCATTACACTGCTAACTAATCTTGAACTCAGTGGATCCTGAAAACCATGCCTTTTCACAATTTGCTGCTGGTAAGCCCCTCACTTCCACCCTTTATTTGGGCAGTTGGCCTACAGTCAATAGTATAGACCACTATAATAATAAATATTCAATTTTTTATCTTTTTTCGTATCTATTAGTCCAGGAGATTCATACCTTTGGGGTGGAAGGATCCTCCCAGCTTTGTATTATCTTCACATTTATTTAATAAGCTTGCTTTTTATATGTCTATTTGAGTCAATAACTAAAATGATAAAATATAAAAGGGAAGGGGGAGAAGCATAGAACTTTTCCTATATAGACCAAACAGCAGTATCCTTTGGGTTCTGTCATTTAATAAGTTTACCAAGCTATAATCATATATATTTTATAGTTTATCTTATCCATAATAAAACTGTCAGATTTCTTGTAAAATGCCTTCAAAATTCCAAGTACAGTATGTCTACATCACTTTTTGGACCTCTCATTTCAGTAACAATGACAAAAATTTGAAATGAGATGGCCCAACACATTTTACTCTTGGTAAATTAATTCTGACTCCTTGTTAGGTATTCTTTCTAACTCTATGAATCTTTTCTAATCTAACTCTAGTCTGCATTGGCATTCAGATCACCTTGATTTTCTATAACATTCAGGCTTCCGTGAAGTGTTCTATGATGGAATGTTGCTCATATTTTCTTTTTCAATATTTCAATTTAATTCAGTTTTTTCCATAACATGATTTTACATGTACCATCTGCATTGCTTGAAACTGATAACATGAGAAGCTCTTCTAAAGTGCTTATTAAGGGACTTCCCTGGTGGTCCAGTAGTATAATTTATTTCATCATTAATAAAGGAATAATTTGAAACTATGTTTCTGCTCCCAAAGTCTGAGTTCTTTACACCTAAGTGCACTGTCTCACATAGTAAAAAGCTTCAAGCCCATTTCCATCTGTTATATCTACACAATACAGTTTTATTGAGTGGCAATTATATTAGAAATATATTGCAGACAAGGTAATAATGAATGAAAAATGCCATCAGCCCTGACCTTGAGAAGCACCCAGTCTTGGAGGGAACACCAACAAGTAAACACAGCAAAAAGTACAGATTTTTCCTTTAATAACAATGGGGGAGGGGTAAAGATGAAAGGAGTTTTGTTAAAAAGAATGCAAAAGAACCTAAAAATATTTTTAAATGTTAAAAAATATGTTAAATGATTGTTCAGTAACAAAGCTCTCAAAACAGTGATTCTCAAACCTTATTTTGTTATACATTAGGACATTATATTATAACCATGGACAACCTGTATGTCTGAAAGAAACTAAGGACAAATTTTAATCCACATAACAAGCTATAGGTATATGAGGGAGACGAATCATGACATTCCATAAATAATGATACCTCACCTATAGCACAGTCAGGAAGCATGGTCCTTCAAGAGATGAAATACAGTATGCTTGGTACAAACTATGAATGTATACCTGATAAGGTAACTTGCACGTATGCCTATTTAGTAAATACTTATTGACTCTGGCAGTGAGAAGGAGGTGGTGTGCACTCGGAAATGAACACTGAAATGCTAAATACCCAGAAAGCAGAATTGTGCTCTGTTTAAAAGATCTACTAGCCATCATGTAATCAGCGAATAAATTTTATAGTTCACATATCATCTTCTCCTGCTGTTGACCCTCCTGCTGCTAAATTATTTCCATCTTTCTAAGGTACAAGAATTCTACATAAACAGAATCCCATAAAAGTAATCCTATTATTCTTAACGAATTCAATTATCAATAACGTTTATCAAGGACCAACTATGAGCCAGGCACTTAATAGAAGTTTCCTTGACAAATGGACCAAATTTTGGAAAGACTGACCTCACTGAATACAGATACTATGTCCTAGTTATTCTGCATTCCTTTAATACACACACATTAATGTCATATTTGTAACAGGTTTAGATGGGTATTTATCAAGTGTGGATTTAAGGAGTCTTATTCTTGGTAAATTCAAAATCCATTTGAAACATATGGGTTTATTCTTTCAATCCAAATTCATCTTTTTCAAGTTTAAATGAATTGGTTTTGAAACACGAATTTAGAAAGGCAAAAAGACTAATCAAAGAAGCTCCTAAGACTTCTCACCCCTGAAGAAACATATGGATGTTATTTAAAATCAATTCAGAAAAAAAGACAGGTTGAAATTTCTTATTTAAATCAAAGCTTGTCTTTGCAGTATTACATACGGCATGATTATTAGAAGATGTGTACCAGAAGGAGTTCATTTTAGCAATCGACACAAACTGACTCTGGCTGATGTAAGCAAATAAAAAGGAGTTTTTTAAAGATGTTATAAGGGGAGGACCCAGATTTGAATTACTAAGGAGCCTGGAGAAGAGAAGGAATCATGTAGCAACGACACAGCCGGAACCACAGCCAAACTCCAACCGGAGAGCTACTGCCAAGCGGAACCCTGCTGCTGCCACCACGAATCTCTTAATCCCACATCGCACCCTCCCACATTATTGGCGCTGGACTTGTGCAAAACAGGACAACACAACAAAACACAAACAAACAAAACAAACACAACAAAACAGTTGTGCCACTTTTGACTGGCACAACAAGAAGTTTCTACTGCTCTCCCTTCCTGGTATCATTTGCTTTTGATTTAAGATCCAGGGTGAGTGGTCTGATTGGCTCAGCCTAGGTGACTGTATAGTACACTCACAAAATGGAAGGAGATTCAGATGCTATAAAGAAAGTTGTAAAGATAAATATTAACAACAAGATGATATTGTTTCCCACTGTGAAAACTGCCCTACATTCTTCACCTCTTATCTCTGATTTTGCTCAATTCTTCCATTTCTGTCTTCTTTCCTAAGTCTATAATGTGCATCCCCCTACAGAATTTAAAGTCACATCCCTATTCCTTAGGACTTGACTATATCTCTGTTGGATATGATTGAGTTCATCTGCATTGAACAGAAAGCCTCCAAAACAGCACTGGTTTAAACAAGTTAGAACTTTTCCTATCTATCACAAAAGGATTTTGAAAACCAGCTGCCCAGAATCGTCACAGTGGCTCCATAATTATAATGAGATCATGACCCACTCTTTCCATTGTACCATCAAGGGCACCTCATCGTCCAAAATGGCTGCCAGAATTCCAACCATCACATCTGCAGGCCAGCAAAGTGAAAAAGTGGAAGGGACAAAAGGCTGTTTGCCTCTTCCCTCGTAAGGAATTCTTGTGGAAGCCACACACGAAACTTCTGCTTACATTTCATTGGCCTTACTTAGTCACCTGTTTGTACCTAGCTGCTAAGAAAATTAGGAAATAAATCTTTAACTTGGGCAGCAATACGCCAGGCTAAAAATCGAGATTCTGACACTACTGAAGAAGGGGTGAGTGGCTAATGGGGAAAGAGGGGGTGTAAATAGCATTGTCTCAAACAATTTGTTTTTACTGTTCTCTCAGTATTCCCTCTGTGGTATTTTTGTCTCACAAACAGAATTGGCTGAGGTAAACAAGTATCATCTCCTGGAATGCACACAATTATTTAAAAGCAGGCTTCTCTAGTACATACTCATTGTTTGCCTCCACTGGTAGGATTTCCTGCTCTCCACAAAAAATACCTCAATTGCTTTAGGGAATTTTTCCTCCTTCAGTCTCAGTCATATGGTTTACTATGCTCTACCCTCAATTCCAGGGCTCAGTGTAGTCCATCACCCAGGTCCTAAAATTTGAGGCAGTAACTGGTATCTTATTTCATTCAATTTAAAAAAAAACAAAACAAAACAGGAACCTTGGGGGTAGATATTCCTGGGGGTAAAAATCAGCCAGGTAACAAACAATTTTTGTATATGTACAATGTATCAACAATAGTTCTAGACACTTAGAATATAGCGGGGCATTGATTCAGGTGCAGACGACAGAAACTATTCTAGATAGTTTAAGCCGAAAGGCATTTGGTACAGGGTCCTTAGCTTACAAAATCATTGGAGGAGCTGAAGGAACCAGACCAAGCCTCAGTCTTTAGAAATGCTTCCCAGAACACCAGAAAAGAATTGGCCTAATAAGGCAGCTGTTTTCCCTGTTACCAGAAAGCTGGGTAATCAGAAAGCTGCTGGTTCGATCGCTAAGGCAGCTGTTTTCCCTGTTACCAGAAAGCTGGGTAATCAGAAAGCTGCTGGTTCGATCGCTGACTCAAGTATCACAATGTTTCCTTCAAGATCCCAGCATGAGGAAGCCAGCTGTTGGCCCCAAGATCACATCACCTTGACTACAATTCAAGCCCTATGCCCTGCCTCCTGGCACAAGACCGGACACTGGAAACTCTAATAACATTGATGCAGCAAAAGCAAACAAATGAAGACCAAAATCGCCACAACTGTGCTTACCTTCAGAACTCGCTGAAGCAATACAGTAGAGACTGGCTTCCTTCCACCTTGCAAATCTTACATGGATGGCTTTGTTGGCATAAATACATCATCTGAAAAGGAGTTTAGAAACTGTTTTAAATGTCCCTGTCTCAAAAATGAAGTGAAGGATATTACAGAGGAATAAGAATGGAGTTTTTGCATGCAGTCTGCAGTATTCGTCACAAGCAGTCAACAGGGTAAATGAAATCTCTGTCTTCTGTGACATTGAATCTCTGTCCTCTTAAGGAGACTCCTCTCCTCCTTATGAGTGACAAACTAATTAAACGAGGAGGCCATTAGATGTTGGCGGCTCTATTACCATGGCAGCCTTCATAAGCAAACCAAACTCCAAACCTGTAAATGCCTCAAGGTTACGATATCAAAATGCCAAGGACCACCAATCACAAATAGCCAACTAGTCTTAAAGCTGCAGCCAATCAATAATTTCCTTACTTTGCTTCTGCCCTTTCTCTAGAAAAGTCTCTCCCTGTCCATAGAGCACTAACCACTTCCGTTCTGGTGTTGCCCAAGTCAAATCCGTTTTTGCTCAAATGAACTCCTAAATGCGGTAATATGCCTCAGTTTATCCTTCTAACAGGAGCAGATGAAACGGATTTACACTCTGAATAGTATGGTAAGTACCAGTGAGTCTTTAACTTCTCTCAGCTGTTTCACCATCTTGAAAGGACACTGATCAATGAAAAAGAGCAGAGCCAGGAACTTCATAGAGAAATATATAACTAGAGCTCCAATGACATTACACACCTCTAGGTCAAGCCATGCCTGAACCCCGTCTTCCTTGAACTGCTATGTTAACTCACCCAGTATACTCTCTTTTGGGTTAAGCCATCTTGACTGGGATTTTCCATCTCTGTCAATTAAATGATTCTTATTCACACAGCGTTTAGAACCAGAAATGGGGTATTGAAAAAAATTTAACTTATGCAGAATTGTCTACATTGAAGTAGGGGAAAAGGTCATGAGGACTGTCATCTGGAGCTGAGAAAACTGGCAACCTTTGTTACAGGGTACGAAAATTCCTTGTTAACACAAGAGCAGTTGTTCCACCGCCCAGGCCTGGGCCCTGGGTGTGAGCGGCGGCCTAGGACCTGGAGGGCGGAGGCTGCGGCAGGGCCTGGGCGGCCAGAGCGGCGCGGCGCGAGCTCTGGCTCTCGGCTTCTCCGCGCCTTGTGACGGGGCTTGGGGGCTACAGGGGCCAGGCGCTCCCCGGGGCAGATGAGGAAACGGAGGCTCAGAGACGTCACATGACTTGCCGGAGGCCCCTCAGCCAGTGTAGCCCCACACCCCTGCCCCTGGTCTGGCTGCAGGACTCTGTCCCCTGCCTCTCAGTAGCAACAAACTCCCAACAGTGCCAGTGGGGTCTTTCATTAACGCTCCCGGGCCGCATCCGTCAGCCTGCAGAAGTGGAGCATCACCGATGGCTCCATCCCCACTCTTGGCAAGAAAACGAGGCTTTCCCGGTGCCACCAGTACGTGATTGTCACCAGCTTCAGCCACCTGCTAGGCACCAAGCTGGGCCCGAGATCCAGTGAGCACAATCCGCGTGAACAAAGCACCCACCTCAGGCTCCTCCGCCGACGCGGGCAACGAAACCACCTTCCGCATCATGGCCCGTTCCAATGTATACTGTGTGCTGCGGGGGCCCCTGGAGTTCGCCAGCCGGACCCCGAAACTCCGTTCATCTTCTGGGGTCTCCCAAACAAGATCCGGGAATCCCAGGGAAGCCTGGCGCGCGTCACCAGTGCGCAGGCGTAATATGCCCAGCACCGAGTCCCGCGCGCGCGTACGCACGCGCTCTCTCTCGGCCGCATGCGCCAATTTGTGGGCCTCTTCCGGGGTGAAACAGGCAAGGACAGGGAACAGTCGCGTTCGCGGTCGAGCACGGGTTGTTTTGCCACGGCGATTGCACGTCTATAGCATGGTCCCCCTGCACCCCCTCCCCAACTGTTGCAGCCAGCAGCCCCACCAGAAATGCATGCCCTACCGCTACTATGAGCCCAAGGGGCTGGACGAGTATCACCTACATCTGGAATGAGCCTAGCAGCAAGGCCATTGCAGACTCATCACGGAGAAGAGGGTCTTCTCATCCTGAGCTCAGCTGTACAGAATCACCTTCTCCCACACCCTGCCTGGACCTAGGTCACCCTGCCTGTGGGACTCTCACAAGGGACACAGGAGAAGTGGCTCTCCACCCAGCCTCTCGACCAAGGGCCATCTCTGGCCAATCAAGGCTGGTCTGAGTGTTTTTTGGTCAATCTGGGCCTTGAAGAGGGTGAATCCTCCAGCCATTCAGGGCCTGGGGGTATCTCTTGGCCAAATCAGGGATTTGGGCTTCTTTCTATGTGGTTAATCGGGTGTTGGGGGTATTTCTTGTCCAGTCAGGGTCTGAGCATAGACAGGTTATTTCTGAGTAATCTGAGGCTAAGGACATGTCCTTTCCCATGATTCCTTTGTTCGGAGCCCCAGGATGGACCCCCAAATTACTTCCTGTTGGCTGGGACAGTGGGGTCCTGTTCCAAGGAGCTGGGAACTCTGTTGCCCCCTCCCTTCCCAGAGCCAGAAGGAGGTTTCGTGGATGTGGGAGCTATCTGGAGGCCAAGTTGGGACATTTGCGGGGTTGGAGGGCCCAGGGGTGGGAAGCTGGTGTTTGGGTCTTGGCTCTGCCCTGAGTGGCCTTGGACAAACCCCTTGCCCCTCTCTGAGCATCCTTCTGCCTGTGTCAGGTTCTAATGTCTGAGAACCCTCCCACCTCTCCCACCAACCACCTTGGGTCTTGTCCTCCTGGGTCTGTCCTCCATAAGACTGGCCCCTCCAGCCCCCACTCCTTGCTGGGGGGATCAGCTCCCTGAGGGTCTGAGGCTCCCTTCCCAAACTCCTCCTAGAAACTTGAGGCTATTTTTTTTCATAGACTCCCCCAGGGTTTGGTTTGGGGGACTCTGATAAGAAGGAACAAACCTTCAGCTCTTTCCTTAGCCCCTCCACTCAGCTGCCATTAGCTGGGATTTTAAAGAGCCAGGCCCCTTTTTGGCCATCCAGCAGTGAGGTTTTCCACTGGCTGGAGGAAATTTGGCGCTGAGAAAGGGGGGGATCCCAGCTAGTCTGGGATTTCCTGCAGGACCTTTGTCTGCAGCTGCTGGAGTTGTCCAAGAGTCCCCCAAACTGGACCTGGGAAGGTTCTAGGGGACCAGCCAGGATCTGTGTGGCCTGGGTTCTATCCCCTCACTCTACATCAGGCACTTTATTGCTGGGCCTCAGTGGGGTGTGTTTGCATCCTGCTCTTCTGGAGCCTGGAAGTGAAGATTGGAGGCCTTCCTGGAGAAGGCCACTAGCAGTGAGCCATTGCACATTGGGGTGGAGGTGAGGGCCCGCAACTACCCCAGAGCTGATTTTGTAATGATTGTACAAGAATAAATGCACCTAAGATCCAGAAAAACAAAACAAAAAAATAGCAGTTGTAGCTCTAGGCTCAGACTGTGTATTGAATCTGAAGCATTAAAAGATTTAGTAGGAAATTTTAAAGATATTTGTGTGTTAGCTGCCTCTTACAGCCTTTTTTTGCCATCATATATTAACTATTTACTATGCACCAGGCATTATATTAACAATTTATTTGTATTCGCTCATTTAATACCTGATGGCACAGGTACAATTATGATCTCCATTTTACTGATGAGGAAACTGACATAGTCTTCTACAGAAGAAAATAGGAGAAACCAGACCTACAGAAATTAGGAAAATCTGGGCCAAAGAAAGAACATTCACTTTTCTCAGGGTGATTCTTTTGATGTGTTCCAAGTAATTAAAGTTAACTAGAAGATGTCTTTGCACAGGCAGAAAAAAAACTGAATTATCCAGCCCCATGCTAAAATCAGTTGTAATAAAAATCATAGAGAAGAAAAATTATCAAGTGATAAAATTAAAGCCTGAGACAAGTTTTATTGCCTGGGCACTTCCCAAATAACATCTTGTGTGTTCAGTACAGGAAAAGGGGGCCATCACCTCTCATTGCAAAGATGCAGATGAGTGACTCCCCCAAACCCCACTCCATCAGCCTATTGTTCCGAATTGCTCCCTAGAAGAGAACAAGGCAGAGGCCATTAAATGAACACCTATTTCTGAGAAACACATTTCTCTGGGCATGTTATAAACTCAAAGACCATGATCTAATAACATCCCTGGCTTTGTTTACTATCCCTTGACGTTCAATAAAAGTAGTTTAAAGTCTGCTTAAAATTCAATGAAAGTATTAAGGAAATAGTTTGAGGGCAAAACCTTCAACCAATTAATGAGGAATTAAGGTTGTTGATGACTCTATTCCCAAGGCAATTCTCAGGCCCCCAGACCAAGAGAAAGAGTACTGCCTGAAGCCCCAAAGGTAAATGCCACCCAAATTCCTATCTAAGCTGTGATCACAGTGCCAGTAGATAGGAGATAACTTCCAAGGGGATGTAGAAGCACCAGATCCGCTAGGAACTTACTTTGCTCCCAGGTCAAGGAGCCTGTGTTACTCTGGTCCAGCAGGAAATATATGTCTTACAGACCATTGATTAATATATATTTTTATTTGTTACCCTCCATTGTATATTGATTTTTACTGTAAGAAGATAACACTTCCCAGTTAAATTCGGTCAGATCATCACACCACAGGAAGCTACATTTGGATAAAACCAAGAATCTGGCTCACCACCTAGAACAAGAGCCAACAAACTACAGTGTGGACCAAACCTGTCCCATCCCCCACTTGCATTTGTGACTAAAATTGTCTTGAAACTCAGCCACACCCATTTGTTTATGAGTTGTCTAAATGGCTGCTTTCACACTGCATTACCATAGCTAGCAGGCTTAACTAATTGCCACAGAGGCATTATGACTCACAAAGCATCAAGTGTTTAAGATCTGGCACTTAAAAAATAGTTGGCCACCCCTAACCTAGAGAATCCTAGTTCTGGCTCTGGATGCAGCAGTGTGATTGTTTCAGGGGTAACACAGCCACACGCACTTTCGATGATTCCCTAGGACTTGCAGAACTCAGAAACAGTAATCCTCAGGCTAATATTTATTACAGCAAAAAGGATACAAAGGAGGATCCGCAAGGGGAAAAGATGCACCTAGTGGAGTCTGTTGGGAAATAGACACAGGTTTCTAAAACCCTCCTTCATGGAAGTCACACGGGTTGCCCTGTTCCTCCAACAATGATCTGTAGCACGTGCAAAGTGTTTCCACCCAAGGAAGCACACATGCATCTCAGACTGCACGACTCTTACTGAGGGCTGGTTACAGCTGGCAAATTCACCTGCACGGCCAGCCATGATTTCCTCATCTCCAGAACCCCAGAAGGAAACCAGTGTCCACCAGAAATCACAGTGTCAGCGTAAACTATCTGGACAAATTGGTCTAGCACGGTTGGTTGTCTCAGGCATATAAAACGACCTTATTAATTAGTAACAGAGGGAACATTCCAAGGGCCATGTTTCCAGGAGTTGGCCAAGGCTCAATCACAGGCAGGCCCTCCTGATAATATGCTAATGTTGAACGACCAGGCCTGGTGTGTTAACTCTTTCCCACTCAGGGAAGCGAGTTTGGAGGGTCTCCTTGGAAAGGAGATGGGGCATAAGCCCCATAAGCCTCAGCATATCTTGATGGGAAGAAGAATACATATGGATGTAGGGTAGTCAAGCAGAAGGTAGCACATACTTGCCTCCCCAGCATCTTTTTTCTCCTAAACAAAACCTAGATTTCTTTGGGAGACCCATGTCAGCCAGAATTTATTTGCAGATATACTGACCCTCTATTTCAGGGTTGGATCCTAATAGTTTATCCCACTCTTCTGGCTGCAGTGATTGTTTCAGAGACTGTCATATGATCAGGTTTAGGGCAAAAAAGAGCTTTTAATGGGAGATTTCTAGGTAAGAAAGTTTTTGACTTTTCTAAGGAAACTATTTACTAAAACGTGCTCTTTTCTCCCTGCTTCATTTAGGATGTAATTGTGTGGCCTAGATGTTTTCCAGTCACTTTTGCTACCATTAATACATCTTTTATGATGTCCAAGCTCAAAAGTACGTAACGGCAAGACTGTGACAGATGCAGAGAAAGAGCTGGAACCTTGAAGACACATGACCCTAAATCAAACAGTTCCCCTGATGCTGTATGTCTCTGGGTTTTCTATTAGGTGTCCCCCATCCCCTTGCCAAAATTCTCTTTTCATTTAAGCCAATCTGAACTGGGATCTCTGTCACTCACAATACACATTCCTGATTGATAAAGTATCATCATTCCTATTTCACAAATGAGAAGGCCTAAGCATAGACAAGTTAAATAATTTGCCTACAGTCACAACTAGAATAAATGGCAGAGCCAGGGTTCAAGAGCATTTCTCTTTGTGTCCAAAACTGATACATTTTTCCTCCAAATTCATGCAGCCACTAGATTAGAATTTCTTGTTAAACTCACCCTGCATCCCCCACCAGAATCAGCTGTGTGTTTGAGACCCACCCTTCATTCAGATACTACCTGGGAATTCATTGTAGCATCATCAGTTTTATAGCTGTCCCATCCCTAAAAACTAGGAATATCTGAGCCTTAATGTCAAAAAAAGAGTGGAGACCAAACTGACCAGACCTTTGGTTTTGTATCCTCCTCCTCCTTAACCACTTTTTATATTATATTCCATTTTTTCTGAACCCATACATGGAGTGAAATAATTATCATTCTGAGATTCCTGAAGCACTCCAGATTTTAGGTTCAAAAGTTAGATCCAAATAAAAACAGTTAGTTGAATTTAGCTTCTAATAAAAAACCATCTCAAATGATTTTATTAGACTTATCTATAATTGTATTTATCAACTATTCATCCTTATGTATAATCTCAATTACATTCATACAAGAAAAGAACTACTACGTACGTCCCCAGAAAAACAAAGGTGAAGTATAACTGTGGGGGGAAAATCTTTTCAAATATTCTCATACTGTGAGCCTATTATAAGTGCAAAAAGATTAAAGATATAGTATAAAGGTATATATCTAAATTACTACAAACAACTGTTTAACTGGAGCTGCCTAGGGTACATCAGTAGCCCCTAAATGATCAAAGACTATTGCTGCAGGCAAGGTCCAAAACCACCTGCTTATATAAAGAACTTTAGATGACAGGACTGATATTATGCATGTATATTGATACTTCTGAAATGACGATTAAAAAAAAAAAGTATCTATCCAAAACAGACAGAAGGCAAACAGATTGGGAGTTAAGTTTGTAATTCTGCTACTGACTCATCCTTTGCCTTGTGTAGAAATGTGATAATTTCTTAGGATATTTCACAAATCTCCTGCCCTGTCATTGTTATCTACAGAAAAAAGAAAATTTGGGTTATATTGGAACTTATGTAGACACTCTATTTCACTCCCTCTGTACAACCCCAAGCAAAACTGTGAAATAGGATAGGTTTGTTTTATTCCCCAAGTCCACATTACGTCCTACCTTTGTATGAAAAGGTATGGTAAACTAGTTACACTACTATTTTACATTGTTTATGCAACCCTAGGAAGAAAAACATATTACAGCAGACTTAATAATCCACGTATACATGTATATAGAGAGAGCATATAACTTTTGTTTCAATTATATATTAGTGGGCATTTTATATGTTATATGAAATTATATACTGCATATATAATATAATGTAAGTATGTATTTAATATACATAAAATTGGAAAAAAATTTTAAATAAAATAAAGAAAAAATATATATACAATTGAAACGAAAGTTATACAAAAATACTTACCTCTACTTTATATAATGCACTGAGACATTTTTTATTCTATTCTGTTCTTTTTCATTTTTGTTAAAAGCAGATCACAACTTGACTTATTAAATTGATGTCAAAACCTGCTAATGGGTTATGACTCACAAATTAAAAAGCAACAATTTATAATAAAGACTAAATATCTGTCAATGTCCCAAACTCCTACTTCTGTAATTTACATGTCAACAGAGATAAGAACCAATTGAAAGATGCTTTAGAGTAGAATATCAGGCATCAGTGAGGACACTGGAATACTTACTTGAAAGTTTTCCCTGAATTTGACGGATTCTTTCACCAAGACAGGTTTTTCTTCCTGCAAAGCTCACAGTAACCTTACAGTCAGGTGTGGACAGGATGGAAGTAGTGTACACCACTTTCAAGCCAGGTCATAAATCTCATGCATGATCACCATCCTTCATCCCCTGATGTAAGGCAGATAGCAGAGTGGTCTTGAAAGCAAGGAGTTGAAAAGGCAAAACTACAAGATGGAAGGAGGTTAGATACCTTCATCCCTGCTCACAAAGACTCACTTTTTTGAGCAGTCATCAATCATGAACCCATATTAGACGTTACATGAGAGAGAATGAAACTTCTATTTTGTTAAGCCCCAAAGATTTATAGCAGCTAGCATTGCTTTTTACTAATACATAAGCTATCATTTCAGAAAATACTAAGAATAACCTTCTACCAGGACACAATAGAAGCTCTTCACTTTCAAGGAGAGATACACCCTTTGAAGCATTCCCAACACAAGGAGGAAGAAGCACCCATTTCTGGATCAGACTATACTCAGACTACTTCCTAGGTCAACTCTTCTTAGTCTACTTTTCAGTTTTTCTTTCATGGTCTTCTCATTTCCACAACTTCACTTTACATCCTATATAATCTCCTCAAAACCCCATATCCTTGTCCCAGACTTTCTTCCATATTCCAAATCCAAACTCCTTTGAATGTTTCAGCAATGATAAACACATTTTGATGCTAGTGAAATGACAAAAACAAGTGGAAGGAGGAGCTGTGAGACTAGGGGAATCTATTTCCAACACTAGTTGAACGTGCGCCAAAATAAGATGTAAATATGCCCAATAGCTCTCTCTTCCTCCTCCCCTCCTTTGCAGATCTCATTCCAGGGACTCTTTAAGCAGCCTACTCTTTCATATTAGAATTTCTTTTTTTTCCTTAGTGAACAGATAATGTTTCCAGCACTTCCTACATCATCCAGGAGGAGTTCTGTTTTGTTGTTATTGATATTTCTGCCTTTAGTGAGTTGGGGAGCGGGTCATGAATTCGTTTTCCCAGTGCCTACCTTTCTTGGCATGGACTGTCTCTGAAAACCACTTTGGTTGAATTTGGTCTGGTCTCAGATTTGCCTGATGGTCGCCACTCACAGTTCCCGCAGAGCCCAGAGATTTCTCCTAGAAGGAAAGGTTCCAGAAAACTCAGAGGGATAAATAAAGAACACAGCTGATTCCCACCTTGTGCTGATGTCCAAGAGGGCGATGAGAGCCGCGAGGCATGTGGGCTCTTAGCTCTCTGACCAGGGATCGAACTGGCACCGCCTGCATTGGAAGGAGAAGTCTTAACCACTGGACCGCCAGGGAAGTCCCTGCATTCCTATGTTGTTGAACCTGAATTTCTGAGCTATGTCAGACTCGGGATGCCACTAGCCATTCTCAAAACAATGTCTGCTGGTAACTGCAACTTTACATTTTCAAGGACTCCTCTCTTAACTATTAAATTTTAAACAATGATGTTAGATCAGATACTAATAGAAGGATGAGACATGTTTGTATGGTCATAGCTCCTGTTATGGATATGTTAATACTACATCAGAATTAAAACCTACTTAGGTAGAATTAGACAACTGGCTACGAAGTCTCTGTGCAGTGCCAGTTCCAGACTGGGTTTCAGACTTATTCTCCTGAATTCCTAAGGGAATGAGATCTATTTTTACTA
This sequence comes from Kogia breviceps, assembly GCF_026419965.1. Lineage (NCBI taxonomy): Eukaryota > Metazoa > Chordata > Mammalia > Artiodactyla > Physeteridae > Kogia > Kogia breviceps. Next base: position 81,579,097 of record NC_081319.1, read on the forward strand.
TTAAAGTTTCAGTTGTTACACCTCCTAAAAAAAAAAAAAAAAAAAAAAAAGTCAGCAAAGAGACCAAATGTGTAGTATAAGGAAAAATTTTAAATTCATCACTCTTATATGACCTGCTATGCAGAACATAGAAAATTATCAAAGCCTCAATTGACAGAATGATTGCTCAAATACCACCCCTCCAAAAAATTCAAGAACAGTTAAGTTGATCACAAGAAAACACATCCCGTAGCTGTGTTGCCCATGGAGATAATTTGCCTAATGAAGAAAGGCAGTGGAACTTTCTTTTCAAGGGTCTCTGTGCAAAAGTATAATTCGGTGGACAGAGCCTGATCCCAGTCTTGGCTTCGAATGATATCAATTATATATAGAACATTGATAATTGACTGAAGATTTTTGAAACTCGGTTCTGTCATAGTTGAAGGTAGGCATTTCCTGGTTAGAGTATTAAAATGATTAGATTGTGTGTATTTTTTCCAGAAAATAGTAGGTGCTCAATAAATAAATCATATCGTCATTAAAAATACAAAATCACTGTCCTACTGAAAATTCCTTGGACTTAAAACAAATAAAAATGTAGCAAATGTGAATTGGGCATTTTGACTTACAGCAAAGGATATGTTCTCTTCTATATTCTATCATAATATTGCATTTAATAGGAATTTTTGTTGGTGGAACTGAATACATTGCATGAGGGAGAGAACAATAAGTATCTAAATACTTATATTCACAGAAAAATTTGCAAAAGCTTAAATTTTCAAGGAATGCAGAGCTATGGTCAATTTAATTTCTACTTAATTCCAGATTAAAAGGAAAAATCATTTTGTTTGAACTCTTGCCAAAGATTTTCCAAAAATATAGTAGTTCAATTTTCCATTGAAGTAAGAATAGAATGGACACACAATACTTCTCTAATGACTGATGGTTTTTCATGACTCAGACTCATCAAGGTAAATTAATTATTAAAGTATTAATTATATTAGTATTAATTATAAAGGTACCTACCACTCTATTACCCTTTTGTATTTGAAGTCTTATACTTACGTACATATTATGTAATCATTTAATCAATTCCTTAGATAAAAAAGAAACATAAATATTCCAGGCTAATATTATCACTAATAAAACACTTCATCTTAGAGATGAATCTGAGTTAATAAAGGTAAATTTTGTCCAGGTATTAATTTTCCAAAAATTAATAAAGATAAGTTTTTTCTAGTTTACTAAAGGTCTGAGCCTAACACACAGGTGTTCCTATCTTAACATAGAATTCATTTTCACAGTCCAGAAAAACAATATTAAATTAACTATCATCCTCATCTTGATTACTCCCTGACCCTATAACCAGATGTCAATTCAGAACACGTATATTTTGTAGCTCTACTCTGTTGCATAATTAATTTCCTTCAATTATAATTATATAATTACCTTGCCTTCCTCTTTCCCAACCTTCACCCTCACATTGTAAATCACTTAAAGGCGGGAATTTGTGTCTTCTAATTTTTATATTATCCTTTGCAATGTCATAAACTATACCCTAAAATTAACGGACTCTCAGTAACTTTTATTGAATTGAGCCTTATGCAAACCATGCATTTTTCTACTAAGCTACTATTTTTTATAAAATCCATCATGAGAGTGATCATGTTTTCAAATAAAGGGAAAAAATGTTGTTAAATGTAGCATCCATTTGATAAGTCAGGGAATAATAGATAGTACCGGTTACCATCTATCTACAATTTTTCATCCATTGTTTTTGTTCCCTTTCTTTCAAGAGTTATCTGTACCTACCACACACCTTTGAGATGCGATTATGTAAGACAAAAGCAAATACCTATTGTCAATACCTCAAATTCCAAACACCTCCTATGGTGTTTGACTGACATGACATACACCTTTAACAAGAGCTGTCTTACAGAGACTACAGGAAAGAGACAGGCAGGCAGACTTCAGACAGCAGCTTAAAGTGACTGGCATTCTTCTTTTGACAGTTTCATTTGACTCTAGCTCAAGTCAACTTATCTTCCTACTCCACATGGAATTCTAATTTAACAGTGACTAGCATCTTAGGAGAAGAGGGGAAAGGAAACATTAGCAGGGCTTAGGAAAGCAGAGCAGTAGAGTTTAGCACTTAGTTTTCTCTAGAAACAACATCTAACATCTGCATTTTTACTTTAGATCCATATGGAAAATATGGAGTGTTTTTGATGCCCATGTAAGATGGACTCCTCTTGTTTTTGTCCAAGATTCATTTTCTGCTTTCTTTTTTTAAACTAATTTTTATTGGATTATAGTTGATTTACAATCTTGTGTTAGTTTCTGCTGTACAGTAAAATGAATCAGCTATCCATATACATATAATCCACTCTTTTTTAGATTCTTTTCCCATATAGGTCATTACAGAGTGTTGAGTAAAGTTCCCTGTGCTATACAGTAGGTCCTTTTTAGTTGTCTATTTTATATATAGTAGTGTGTATATGTCAATCTGAATCTCCCAATTTATCCCTCTCCCCCCTTTCCTCCTTGGTAACCATAAGTTTGTTTTCTACATCTGTAAGTCTGTTTCTGTTTTGTAAGTAAGTTCATTTGTACCATTTTTTAGATTCCACATATAAGCAATATCCTATGATATTTGTCTTTCTGTGTCTGACTTACTTCACTCAGTATGACAATCTCTAGGTCCATCCGTGTAGCTGCAAGTGGCATTATTTCATTCTTTTTTATGGCTGAGTAATATTCTACTTTCTCTTAATAACAGCGCCTTTGTTTCCCTTTGGGTAAACCACCCTCCCCCATCCTCAGTCCATGACTGTTCAACCCATATACACTCTATCCCTGGGAGTGAGATTCCATTCTCCATCAGTAAGGAAGCATTCGTCTATAGGTAAGAGGAAACCAACTAAAAGTGACCAGTCGTAATTAAATAACCAATTTCAAGTTATTTCAGCAGCTCCATAATTTCAAGCTGCGGGGTAGACCTCCCTAAGATTCTCTTTGCTTTTCCCTCGTAGTCACATGACTGCATCCACAAGCAAGAAGTGGGGGAAAGGTGCATGTCACGGTAGAAGGAGAAAGCCACTTTTCTCATACTCTCATATTCATTCACCTTTTATCAGGGAGAGAAATCTTACTCCAGAAATTCCCCAGAAGACTACCAAATAGTTACAGCTAGGTCACGTGGCTATCCTTAGTTCCAGTAAGGAATAGAAAATCAAGTATCTGGCTTATTCTACCTGTATGGTGGGAAGAAGGTGAAGATGCTGTAAAATATTAAGAAACAGAAACCTCAATTAAATCGAGTTGGGAGACCAGAAGGGGCCACTCTCACACCCTGTGATGATAGGAGAGCCCAACAGGAAGAAGACATACTTCTCTGCTTTCCCTGCAAGGACTCAGCCAATAAAAAGCCATGGACTCTTTGTTTACTACAGTTCTCCCAACTTCCTTCTTCCTTTCTAAAAATGTGCTCCTTCCCTTGCCATGTGGGGACTTGCATGTGTCCCCCCTACGTTTGCAGACCTCAAATTGCAAGTGTCTGCTGATCCCAAATTCATCTTTGCTGGAGAAATATCATCTGGCAGTCTATTTGTTTCAGGTCAACAAAGTCAAGGGAAATAGAGGTTGCTGAAAATCACTTTGGAGGAACCATCTAAAGTTATCTGTAATATATTCTTCTGACCACAGTGATTATGTCAAGGATGGACATGTAAAACCAAGCCAGCCAATGGAGCTATGATATGAGTTATCTTGGCTGATCTGTACATAACCAGTTTTCCGCTTTAACTGATACTCTTCATGCCCTCAGTAACGCATAGTTACTGGTAACCATACACACTGAATGTGATCTGCCTAGTTTAACAATTTTATTATCAACAGTCATCAGTGTTTCATCTCAAATTTATTGTAATTACAAAATGCTATTAAATATTGAATATACTAATGAAATATAAGTAAAAAGAAAAGAAGGTGCTTTTTTTTTTTTGAAATTTGAATCTTTGGAAAGACTAGATAAAAGAAAATCCTCTAGAATTAGATATGGGTGAGACACTGTTAACAAATGATTTCTTCCAAGTCAATCCAATCTATATAATCCCTGCTGGAACACAGACCCTTCATACAAAGTGAGAAGCGTGTCTTCATGACAGTCAATCCTTACCCAGCCTGAAACAGAGAAATATGTTTAATTTCCTCCTCCTGACCCGAATACCAGTCACCAATCTACAAGTAAAGAATACGGAAGCCTATGTGAGGGGAGTGGAAAATTACCTTAAAATCCTTTTCTTGATGACATTGCTCCAGTTAAAAATCAATAACAACAACAATAAAACACAAATTCATTTGTGTGCTAACTTACAAATAAACTCTACTGTTGTGCATTCATTCAGTGACACCATGTCCCAGGCATTCTGCTAGGATAGAATATGATGGTAAACAAGATTATTGGAGATTTTGCTTTCACAGAGCTTAAGGTCTAGTGTGAAAGACAGACAATAAATTTTTAAAAAGTTAAATAACAATTGTGACATTTAACAATTACATGCATCTGCTCCTTGACCTTTGTCATCTCATCCACTCTTCTAACTTCCAACCAGTGTGAGTAATCAAGTTCATATCTATCTATTTTTACCATAAATTTCTTTCCTGGATATGATATTGTCAATTCCACTAATTGCTGAATGACTACATAAGTATATGCATATCCTGCTCATATTACAGCTATCCAAAACAGATCCAATCATTTCCCCAGACAAACTGAGTTTTCTCATACCATTTCTCTCATCTCGGTTAATCACATTAACTCCCTTCCAGGTCTGTATATCTATAAGTTTATGGCTAACTCTCTTGAAGCTGTTCCTTGATCCAAGCCTACACAGAGCATTCATTTCTCAAATGTGTCCACTCCCCATGAAGACTGAACAAATCTAAATAAAAGAAGCTAATCCCAAATCTATTCCAAGTTCTTAGAAAATAATTTGAAATACATTTCTTGCTAATCAGAGGTATAGTAATATTATCTTTCCACATGGTGGACAGCAAATTAATATTAGCTTGTACATGTCTTCCAAGTTGGGGCTATCCACACCACTTTGCCCTTTTTCAGAGATTGTTCAGTGCATACACATGCATACACACACACACACACACACTCACCCCATATTTCACTCAAGTATTTATTGTCATCTTCTGTTCAGGCATCATATCTAAGTTTGACCTTATATCTGAACTTTGAAGAACTGAAAGTGAGAATTAAATGAAAGTCAAATCAAGTGATTGGTTAGTGTGTGCCTTTTAATCCATTTTATTATTGTTTTCTTGGAGTTGTCAATGTAAAATCTTGAGCTTAGCAGGGATAGTTGTTATCAGGCAAAGGAGTTGGCATATCTTCCATTCTTGTTCAGATGCTAGTTTGCAATAATTTTCTGAAATCCACAGGGGAGGTTTTGGAGAGAAGCTGTGAGACAGCTAATCAGAAAAAGATATTCTAATGTTTAGTTATCTTACAGTGTAGCAGAGGTTCCTGGGGGATATGGCAGAAGCCCCATTGGTTGATTCATTTTAACAGTGCTGAATAAAGCTGAGAAAACAACTATCAGAGGAAATTTCACACTGGTAATTCTTGAAATGAGCTCCAACCTGTGTTTCCTAATTTCTGTGATGTTCTTATTTTTTTAAGAATTCACCTTATTTTACTTCTCTTCCTTTTATCTTCTTTAGTTTTATATTTCATATTCACCAGCATCTAAGATTTATTTGATTTCTACTATGAGTACTGAAACACTGACAAAAGGAACTGAGACATTCAGAAAACATGTTTAAAAAAACAAATTTAAATTCCTTAATTATTTCTATTTGCTTTCTAGATGTAAATAGATGGCAGGTATATATTAGGCATTGTTTTGGGAACATTACAAGCCAGAACGTTGCCATAGCAACCCTGGCCACCAATAACCTCCATGAGAAATGAATTCCCAATGGGAACAGAGGCCTTGACAGTTTACACAGCACTTTCAAGCCATAAAAGCACTCATTATTTATTACAATCAAGTAATTAAGTAGGGCTGTTGATATTATCCTTATTTTCTAAATGACAAAACTTCAGCTTAAAGAGGTTTAAAGACTCGTCCAGGGTCACGTTAGCAGGTAAGTGGCAGGCTCAGAGCTCAAAGTCACATCTTCTGGTCTTAGGAATCGTATGTTTTTCCAGTCTCAGCCTAATTACTGAAAATATGAATATATCTATATTTAGACTAATTATGTTTTAAATGTAGGATTTAAGGAATGATCCAACTAAACATTCTCTTGTTGTTGTTCAGGTAGACATAAGGTTTAGGGCCTGTGGATTTGGGGGCCCAAGTCTCCCCTTGATAGCTTTGATTTGAGCAGTTAGTCATGGTGACCACATTAACAGATAATCCTTTCAGACTCATTGGCTTAAGCCAGTCACAACTTGTCAATTTTTCTATTCCAGTCTCTGAATTGGTACTTCCTCTGAAGAGCGGACAATACAACTTCTCCTTCAAGACGGAGACAGGAAAAAAGGAAATATTACAAGAAGGATGAACATGTGAGAGAAGGTAAATGTTCCACGTTTGCATTAAGAATCATGGTATATGGTATCAATCAATTAAGTGGTATCTATAAATCAGAGGTTCTCATCTGGGTGTTCATTTTGCGTCCCCCAGGAGACATTTGACAGCGTCTGGAGATATTTTTGGTTGTCACCACTGGAGGATATTACTTGAATCAAGTGGGTAGAGGCCAGGGATGCTATTAAATATCTCACAGTCTACACACAATACAAAGGACAGGTCCCCACAACAAAGAATTATTCAGCCCAAGATGTACGTAGTGAAGCTGTTGAGAAATCCTGCTATAAATAATGCAAATAATTTGATTTTATGCATTTAATTATCTTATAAAAGTAATTCTTACAATTGATCTGTCTAAAGTTTATGATTAAAAACATTTTGCTTTTATTAACAAGTTATGAAATATTACGTGGTTATCACAGAAAAATTTAAAAACACAAGCATGAAGAAAAAAAGTCACCTTAAATCCCACAATCTAGTGATAAATACTATTAACTTTCTGGTGTCTTTTCTTATAGATTTCATCTCACACAAATATTCACATTGGTATAGACACTGTAGGACAAAAAAATCAATCATGTTATACTTTCCTGTAACTTAACAATTTATTGTGAATAATCCACTTGTCAGTGAATGAAGATTTGCCTCATTGTTTTTAATGACTAACTAATATTAAATTTATGGATTTAACAAATTATATTAATCTCTTATCAAATATTTAGATTAACTCCATTTTTCTTGCTACTGTAAGCAATGTGGTCATGAATATTCTTCTGCATAAATTTTAGTACAAATGTCTGATTATTTTTAGCATATCCTAGAAACAGTTTTCAGGTCAAGGGATATATGCAATATTATTTGATATCCTTTGCTAAATTTCACAATAAAAAGTTACACGAATTAACAAATTCATAGTGTCCATTGTAAACACATTTAATGGCATGCTGAAAATCACTTCTCCAATTTCTGTGCCAGAAAAATAAAGATCTCACGATGGTTATAGGTATATATGGATGAAAGGTCTAAGTCTGTGATCTTTAGTGAGATCATAATCCTCAATTTGTGGGGCTAAATGAGAGGTTGTTAAACTGCTCTAATTGGGGAATTTGTGCTATTTCAAGTCAATAAAATATAAAAAGGGCTGACTCCCATATAGGTGTCCATTTAGGTACTTTTACAAAAGGAACGACGTAAGTGTGACTTAGAATTCAGTAGACGCAGACTCAATAGCCGACACTGAATAGAAAGAATGTAATCCCCTCAAAAATCCTCAAAAATATTGGGGACCATGCTGGTTTTCCTATTGTTTGTAGGATGGGATTATGAGACATTTTCTAATTATAAAAAGGAAATGTGTCGCTATTATGCTGTAAGAGTTGGGAAAACCCAGACCCCTGGCATTTGGGTTACACATTAAAAAAATTTTTTTCAAGGAGAGAAAATAATCCAAGGAAAATGTCAAGGCTTGTGTGTTATTCTTGTTTTCCAAAGCCAGAGGGAACATGCCACTCTGGCAGCAAGCAAAAATATTTTGCCGTTTTCCCTCTATTTCATGCCTTTTTGTTGAATATTAGAAAGACATTTATGAAATGCAATTTAATACATTTGCTAAAAATTAACACAGAGATGGATTTTCACCTAATTAACCTACTCTCCAAAAAAGGCAGTAGAGAAATACTTGTTAATGTTTAAGCCATAAGATACACAAAAAAGCAGGCAATATTTCATTGTGACACCCAGGAGACCCATGTGTGACACAGTATAGAGTCTATGTGTATCTTACTCTCCACAGGAACTAATTTTGAAGCACCAGAATGCTGTGAATTGGCTGTAAAACAATGTTGAAGAAACTCAACATAGAACAGAAGGCACACTTTCCTTAGGAAGAATGCTGATAAAATTTTAATGAACTAACATGTTGTCATGGGGATTTGTTGCTATTCATTAATTCATTGTGCTGTTCCTCTACAGTTTTGCTGAAGTTGAGTGACAAATTGTCAAGTAGCTGTTCTGGTGGTTTACATTGCCTCATTGATACCCTACATTTGGGGGTAAATTCTTTAAAGACTTACCCCATAGCATGTGGGGTGACACATTTTTTCAGCACCATGTGCACTGCATTGTATTTCAAATAAAACTCTGTCTCTAGGGTAAGGTCTTTGACTGCAAAACAATGGAAATAATCACAGAATGATTGACAGCTCTGGTCACAGATGGGGACTACCATAGGACCCAGGGCTGGGGAAGGCTCTACCATACAAAATAGTCAACTGGCCACCTATGAGTTAGGGTAAAATCCTCAGAAGAAAAGAATAATACAATCATAAAATCGTGAAATGTCAGAGCTTGGAGGGACCTCAAAATCAGTCTGTTTCATTTTGTAAATGAGAAAACTGAGGGAGACCAGAGAGATAAAGAGTTATAAAGGACAGGATTGGCAGAGCAAGGATTAGAAATTAAGTGTTTTGACTTAGGTCAATTTTCTTATAGTGCCTCCCTGGGTTTCTTCTCTTGCTCTTTTCACTTCCAAGAGCTTTCATCTGTTCCCCTTGAAATGAACCTTAATGGCAAAATAATGGGGTATAGGAATATAGCCACAGGTGGCCTATTATAAGCTCTTATATTATTTTCGTAAATGCATACAAACGTTAGGCTATAAATGCTATAAATGATCCACGTTTGTGTTAATGGACTTTTCCAAGTCTTTGAATAAAATGGATGCTCTAAAAAGATTTGGAAAACTTGTCCAATACTTTATATACCCTTTGGCTGCATACCCAGTCTGGGATAATCAGGTGAGGCTCACTGAGAAAAGCAGTCAGAGTATATTATAGATTCTGATGGAGGGCTGTGTCCTTACCATGGCCATCATCAAACAACATCGATGGGACCTGATTCCTGCCTCTGTGCCTTGGTGGCAGCCAGATGAAAGGAGAAGCACAGACCATTGTGTAGTGATCATGGCATTGAGAAGCAGCTCCAACCTGGTTCCAAATATTCATGTCACATTCGCAGAGACAGCCAAAGATGGAGAGGTTTTCGTTTTTGTCTTTTATTCTATCCTCCTCCTATCTGCCAGTTGTTTGACAATATTAATTTTATATAAATTTGTTGACTTCCCAATTTGCAGAACACTGAGGAGGCTCAAATTCATCATATGCAAATACACTAAAGGCCCAAAGCAAAGTGCTAAAGAGGAAAAGAAATTAATTTAAAAACTCACAATTAAAATCCAATAGCTTCATTTTTTATTCTAAATCCTTGCTACTCAATGCAGCCATTCAACAATCAGCATCACCTGGGATCTGGTAGGAATACAGAATCTCAGGCCCCACCCCAGACTTACCAGATCAGACTGACTTTTAATAAGATCCCCAGATGATTCATATGCACATTAAAGTTTGAGAAACTCTGGGCTACAACACATAATACCAAGGTAGCATCCTTACATGTACCGCCAATAACACATAACACACAACCCAAACAGAGACACTAGTATCTTACCTCTCTGTTGTTCCCGGTAGGCAAGAATAATTACTACTGTATTGCACTACACCTTTTTAGAAGTTTCTATTGCTACATTAAAAGTTTGTTTAACCAGGTATTATGTGCATAATGAAAATATTTTCCATTCCTTACCTCCTCACAAGGAATGCAATGCTTGTAAAACCCTAATACATTTTTATTTGCTAATGGCTGTATTTAAGTAATAGCACCAGCTAACACTTACTGGAGGCTCACTATGTGCCAAGCACTGCATGACATAGATGATGTACATTACCTCATTTCATCCTCTCCATGACCCAAAGATGGGAGCAATAATATCACATTCATTTGATAGAAGGAGAAATGAAAACACAGAGGTAAAGTATTCTGTCTGAGAGTGCAGCATGAATTAAAAGTGGGGTGTAAGCCCACAAAATTGGAATCTGTCATCCACCATATTAGTTTTTGTTTAAGCCACTGGAACTGGAAAGCAATGCTTAGACCAAAACATAAATATTTTTTTACCCCAACATGACATGTTCCTACTTTTTAGAAAACCTGACGACTAATAAGTACAGGTCTGCTACCCTTGCAAGAGCCTTAAAAAAAGAGAGAGAAATTAGCAATATATTAAGGAGCTAAGGAAATTTCTAATGCTGATTATTAAGTTGAAATAAGATTTGAAGTCCTCCCAGATGATCAAAATTATTGATACCCTTTGACTTAGTAATTTTACCTAAAACAAATTCATCCTAAAATAAAAATCAGAAATAAATCTCAAATAACTCAGAGATAAGAGTTATTCCTTGCAGAGTTATTTAATATCTTTTCAAATTTAATTAATATGAAATCCAACATTAGAGTATTACTTAAATGAATTATGGTATATTTATATATTAAAATATTATAGTGTCATAAAATTATATTTTTAAAAAATTTGCTATGATATGAGAATGTTTTCATTAAATGAAAATGTTGGGTACAAAGCACTAAATATATCTATATAATGTGATGTATTATGTATATATTCTAAAAGTAAACATCTATGAATGTGTTATGTTTATATCTTTCTTCTTTATCTTGGGGGACATTGCCCAAAATAAATAGGCATTGATATACAAGTGACTTTATAGTTTCTCAAACCAGGAAAAATATGTTTTGTTTTCATTAAGCCCCAGGAGCCAGTTTGATTTATTGGAATTTCACGAAATGCATTTAAATTTCAATTTTTTTTGCACTTTACAAAGCTGGAAGTTTGGCTCATTCAACTTTTTCCTGGGTAAGCACCTGCAAGTAAAAAGTCTCGTTTGGGTATAACCAGAGAGTGCTTATTTGAAGATCCCAAGCTTGTGTATTTGTTAATTAGGGGCCATCACTTAGTTTATGTATATAGCAAATATTTGAATTGGTACACACATGAAACAGACTATGAACTAGAGCAGAATAAAAGCCTATGTAGGTTTTAGGTGATGTCACTAAGAGTTCCAGTGAGCCACAATCAAGAGCAGTAACAGATTTAAAGCCTTGTTGTCATTTTCTCCTTTTAAGACAGACACCATGCAACATAAAAGTCCCTTCTATTTTTTCCCTTAAACTATTAACAATCATGAATTGTTCAAAAACAAATTTCCCTTTGAAATTTTTAGTTTTGAATGCATTTTTTGTTGTACACAGGCATAATTTCACACACACACCTGTATTTATGCTGATTTCCCTAGTTACTAGTTACTCCTAGTAACTTTCAAAATTATTTATTTCCATGAGCGCACACATAGTCCCCAGGTGCATTAATTTTTCCCCTAAAATCTTACAGTAAACATGAAAAAAATCACTAACAATCAAATTAAGTTCAGGTGGTCTAGCCATTTTCCACATAGAGATATGTTCCAAAATCCTATGTTAGCAAAACTTACACAAGCAGTCAAATCCTTGATTTTCAAATTTAGACACAAAGGAGTGTCCAAAGCAATGGATGACATTTCATCATGTGATTCCCGGTAATTAATTTGTTACAAGCCCCCACAAATAAAATAAATGCTGAATGATACACTGACTTCTGTTGTCAAAAGCATCCCCCCTCTCAATTCTGCCTCTCTGGCTCCTGACATAATTTCTTGGTTATTGGTTGACAGTTCAGTGCCTTGAGTGTTGCTCTCGCTGTAGGGTTAGCAGGATAATTGACAAACCACAGGGATTGGATCCCTGGATTAGGAGGACCGGACTGTCAAAACAACCATGACATACTCTTATATCAGCTTCAACTGCAAGTCAAGCCTGTGAGGGAAACATTCACCTTGGCAGGGCCAGATGGGAAGTATTTAGTTTAAAATATTTCCCACTGCAAAGTATACTTCAACAAGAAACAGGAACAATATAATATCATTTAAAAACATAATTTGTGAAAAGATACAAGCCATTGAAAAATAAAATTCATAGGAAAAATTCACCATGGTCACAGTTAATTCAAGCATTTATTATAAATAAACATCCCAGAGTCTTACTACATTTACTTAATGTATCTTTTGAATTACGTCAAAGGTCTTTAATTTTTACTAGAAGAGGGACGTATAGTTAGGAGAACTCTATCTGTATTGAATGAATGTGTTTATGAGATTTTATGTATGTATGTATTACGCATGCACACAATCAAAGGGAAGTGTGTTAATAATCCAGCTTTATGCTGTATGTATAATTTTGTTTAAAAACTATCTTGTAAACTTTAACTCAGACTGATGCATACATGTAATTCATATTAATAAACAGCATGCCACAAGTTGTGATTATCAGAGGGCTATATACATTTCCATCTTAAGGAACATGGTATAAAAATATTTCAAAAACTCTAAATAAATTTGCCCCTTTAAACATTGTCTCTAGACTTTCAGATTCCTACCACAGATCTTTGAAATGACAGCTCAAGTGACATCTATTTATAATGCAGGCATATTCTCTGTGTGAAAACATAGATTGCAAAACCGTTAAAGGGAAATTAAAATGCAAATACCAAAAAGGGTTATTTACTTAGTTCCGTGCCAGCTAACACATGGGATACAGACACTTAGGGTTAGAAAGATCCAATTATTTTTAAAATATAAAACTTAAAGAACTTATTCATGTACCACTTGGGTCTTGGAATATGATCATAGTTTTGGAATAGTTAATCAGTATTTTTCCATCTGAGTCAAATTTTTCAAAACATTAAAAAGAAGGAGCAAGAAGCGTGGTTGAATATTATTTACTGACAGACACTTCAGTTTAACAAATACGAAAATGTTCAAAAACAAGATTTGGAATGAGATGGAATTAAACTATCCATTTTTATCTTGGAAAACTGACATTTTGGAAAGTTTCATTAACATTTGTGAATAAGGGAAAAAACAAAATTCTGTCAGCCCCAACCAAGTCACTCTTATTTTTCTAGTCTTATGCATCAAAATGTCATTCTGGAACAAACTGTAAATATCCTCACAGTTTTTATGCATATTTTACTTGTTTAAAAAAAAAGAACTTGAGTCTAGAGTTAGAAGTAATAAAGCAAGTAGGTGTTCTGTAAGATACAGTAAATTTTCAAAACTTGTAACTGATAGATGCTAATCTTAAGAAAAAAAAAAAAAAACTACACTCAGAAGCAATGTTTCACAGAGTAGAGCAACCTGCCAACTCTTCTACGTCAAAATGATCTCATCCAGTGTTAGTTATGAGAAAAAAATGCTGAAGGTAAATTAATTTAATCCTAATGACGTCACCATGAATTAGGCAAGGCAGGTATGTATTAACACCATTGCTTTGAGGCAAGGAAATTGAGGGGTTAAATTACATCCATACGATACAGTCAGGACTTGAACCCTATTTGAGTGACATTCTCAGCTCCTTTTTTTCTAGAACATAATTAAAGTGTGCTCTCCCACACATAAAAACAAAAGTAAAGTTCTTTCAATATTGCCATATTTTTAATGCAGTCAAGGCTTTTGTTCCATATATGAACCTTATAGGATAATTTTTTCGAGAAAATTATCAGAGAGCCAAACCTCTCTTCTACTTGAAAGAGGGGCATAAACCAGATTAGTTGGTGGCAATAATAGTAAATTCGAAGACTATGTGAACAATTACTTTTGGCCATGATCTTTGTCCTGTAGATAAGAAAGCAATTAGTATATACCACTGCTTGGCCATTTTGCAGATGAGTTTTGGAGCTTCAGACTTCTTCAAGATGATCCATAGGTCACATAATTATAATGGAGAAAAGCCACGAGGAGTTTTCTTTCCAAAAAATTAGCCTGCTTGGCCATGAAATGTACATTTTCACCATTAACACATTACCTCACATTACTTTATCATATTACTGGCTATGATGGGTTTCAAAATGTTTAAGGTGTTGGAACACTAGAAATCCTAAAATTTGATTAAGGGACTTTCCACCCTTGGGCAGAACTATATTGTAACTATTCAGGAATAGTTAAGCAGTCATTCAGCTTTTACATCTTCTGTACCAATCTTTACTTAGAGTTTACATTTGTGTTACTCCCAGTCAAGTATCCGACACACAGTAGGTCTTCAACGAGGTCACTTTCCTTTCTTTCCTTTTCCCAATCACATGGCTGAGAAATTTATTACACTATGAGCATCTTCTTAATTAGTAGGATTTTCCAAACTAAAAATTCAGTAGCAACCAAAGAATATATCAAATTGAAGTCAAGTTATAACAAGGTATAAAATTCGTGATCGCATAGCTGTTTTTTCCTCTAGTTGACAAATAATTGATTTTGTTGGAAGTGAGGGTTTTGTTATTTGTGAATTTAGTTAATGAAATTGTCTTCCACCCCTACTGATATTGCCTTTCCAGTGAAGAAGAGTAAAAAGAAAATGTACAAAACTAATAATACAAGTTAACGCATCATGAATATGGCATTAATAAAGAAAACAAAGTAAGAATTCTGAATAGCTTGGACAACAGAAAGGAAACTTTTCTCCTTTGTCACTGGTAAAAACCTTTTCAGCTACTTGTATGGTCCTGATCTTGATCTCCACCACAATAGTTTCATAGGAAGAAAATTCTGGGAGAGGAGGAAGTCTGATATAGGAAATGAAAAAGTCTAAGGTACAGAGAGGCTGATAAAAAGAAAATAAAAAATAAATTACAGATTTAAATCTAGAAAAGAATGCTAAAGAACAAGATCCATCCCTGAATTTAAAGAGGTTGTTAAATCCCTGCACAAGAAATCCAAAGAGATGGAATGACTTCTATGCAATCAGAATTTGTAACAATTAATTTCAAGCTGGCAGGACCCAGGTATCTGGATTCTCTGCCGCCCGGAGAAGGGTGGAGGGGAGCAGTGGAAACATACAACTGGAGCACGGTGGGAAATGCAGGTCCTCAGCGCAGGGTTGTAAGAATGGCCCACATCCTCTTCTCCTTAGTTCTGAATCCCTACTCCTGTTGATTTCAGTTTCTCCAGTGAAGAACTGCAGAAGGGGAAGAGGAAATGGAAGAAAAGGACAGGGGGATGGTGGGGGGAGGGGGCTTAACGACGGAGCTTGAACACCACAGGGGCACACTGACTTCACCTCATCCTAGCCAGAAAATATTCACTGTAATATACACGTTGTATATACACATGTATCCCTTTTAGGGAAATATATTTATATATACATGCACACAAACACATATATTTATGTATATACACATATCCCTTTTAGTTAGAGAAAATAATTCACTCAAAGATTATCCTTATCATTTGTGGGTATTATCCCTTGAGTGTGAAACAAATACCAAAACAGGTATACATACAAAATATTTAGAATTTCTCAAGTTGATTTTCTTGTGTGTATTTTTAAAAGAGTCCTAGGGGAAAAAAACCAAAATATTCAAATAACCTTTAAAATTTACAGCCTGGGAACCAATATAGAGTCAGAAAGTTAGCTCTAAAATGCCTGAGGGGGCAAAACAGTTGTTTAATGAGGACAAATGGAATAAACTTAAAGTGCAGCTTAATAAACTAATGTCTAAATGTAATATTAGCTATCATATGGTTCAAATAATACTTTTACTCAAATGTACCTAAACGTAAACTTAGCAAAATGAAAATATAAAATGAAAGAGAAGAAGAAAAACAGTAGAGAAACCCTAGCCATCATATTATAGAAATAAGAAATAGCTAGAAAAATATAAGTGAGAATATAACAAGATTTTCATTGTGATATTTTGCCACCCTCAATAAGAGTTTATCATACAAAATCATGATACTAAAGATCCCAAAGAAGTCTGGGAATAAGCCCAGATGGAAAAAAATACAATTCTCATTTGTGAAGAAAGTTTCAACACAGAACTTTTTAAAACGGTTCATTAGCTTCAAGGCTGATTAGAATTCTATAGAGCAAAGTCCTACAATAATTGTTTGATTTTAATTAGTTGAGATATGCACAAGCTAGGTCTCGGAAGTCTTTAAATGTCACTGAGTTTCCCAGAAGGCCAGGAGTATCTCACCATCTTTCAGTTCAGTCCAAACTGGCCTCCGGGAAACCAAGAAAAAGCCCAGAAAAACACAAAGAATTCAAGAGACCCTGGTCACCTACATTAATTGGCATTGAGGCAAGTGAAGTATAGTTTTAATTCATATTATCTAACCACTCTTGAGGAGGCATACACCAATAGTTTCATAAAGAACCATTGCAATGTGCTCTGGGGACTAAGCTCCACCTCCTTGCTGTAGTTGACTGATGAGATCACCTAGAGGGGAAATCCTGTGCCTTCCTATAACCCTGAGCACACATTTGCAGATCTTTCAACCCACACTTAGAAGACTTCATGAGCCCAGGAAGATGTGCCAAAACCCAGTGGTGGGACTTCCCTGGTGGTCCAGTGGGTGAGACTCCACGCTCCCAGTGTAGGGGGCTTGGGTTCGATCCCTAGCAGGGGAACAGAGTCCACATACATGCCGCAACTCAGAAGTCTGCATGCCACAACTAAAAGATCCCGCATGCTGCAACAAAGATCCCGCGTGCTGCAACTAAGACCCGGCGCAGTCAAAATAAATAAATAAAATAAATGTTTAAAAATAATAATAATAAATAACAAAACAAAACCCAGTGGTGGTGCTGCTGTGGGCCTGACAATGCAGTCCTGGGAGACAGTCCAGCCCTGTCTCCCAGATCCACCAGGTATAGCCTCCTCTTCTCACAGTAACTCCTACTAATTAATGTCAAAGCTATTTCCTGGCTACAAACAATGGCACATATGTAACCCACTTCACTGACACTTATGTGTCAACCCAGCATCAAACAATTTCCTATTCTGTTATCCAAAACCCCAAGTAGCCATCAATTCGAATGAGCTTAGACTTCATGTGTTAGCATGGATAGATTTCAAAACCATTTTGGAGCAAGTTAACAAATCAAGGGACAAGGATCACCAGAGTATAATTGCATATGCAAAAATACATAGAGAAATAGAAATTAAAAACCAGAGAGAAGGGAATGAGGCCAGAGAGGATTCACAGGGAGATTCCAAATTGCAATGTTTTCTTTAAAAAAAAAAAAAATCAAAATTCTCCTTCTGGGAAGATGGAATAGATACACTTTTCCCCAGTCCTCCTACTAAGTACAACTAAAAACCTTGAACATAAGAAACAAACAAGAAGATTCTGAAAGTTGAGAAAAAGAAAGCAGACTAGCTAGGGGTCTCAGGACCAAAAAACCAGACAAAAGGGTGGAGCTAAATATGCTGGTAACTGAAAAATATCAAAGTATGCAGATCAAAAAATCTCCAACAAAAGCCCAATCTCTCTAGCCAAAGGAAAAGACAGCCTAGCAAAATAGAAAACTTTTAGACATTAACCACTTTACTACATCTAAACAGTGTGGAAAACACTGTGGCCCCACCTCTGCCCATACCAGCAAAAGTCTAGTAGAGACCCTGGTCTTCTACCCTTACCAGGCTATCATGAGGTGTGCCAAAGCTCCCCACACCACATCACACACACACACACACACACACACACACACACACACACACACACCACCGTAATGGGGTGGTCTCAGGGAAGGCTGAGCAGGGACCCAGGACGTTCATCAACTCTGAGCAGTAAGAAGGCTCTCCCACAACAGAGTTCCTTCAGTGAGGACCAAGTGAGGATGTGGACTTCCACCCCAGCCCTTAATAATCAGGCAGCCCACCCTCCTTGCCCGAGTGGTGTCAGAGAAGGCCTAGTAAAGAGTCAAGATTTTCGCCACCATCAAGCCATAATGAGGCCACCCTCTGTGGTATCAGCAGGGTGACCTGTGAGTAATAACAAATAGTCTTAGCCCTCCCATCCAGAATGATGACAGTGGAGGCTTAATAGGGGAGTAATGAGGAGCCCTGCTTGCTCCCTCCCCATCTGTGTCAAAATAGGCTTAGTGGGGGAACTGGACTTCCATTCTTAAATGTCAATAACACAGCAGCACTCCAACCCTAGCCCTGCCAGAGCAGTGACAATGGAAACAGCTAAAACAACAGGTTTAAATAAGATCCAGAGTCTCATGATGCTCAAAATGTCATGTGTCGAATGAAAATCACTCTTTGCACCAAAAACCAAGATTTCAACTTGAATGAAAAAAAGATAATCAATAGAGGCCAAAATCAAGATGAAAAAGACATAAGAATTATTTAACAGAGATTTTAAAAAGCCATGAGAAAAAGGTTTTGACACACAGTTATGAACATGTATGAAATAAATGAAAAAATAGAAAGCCTCAATTAAAAACAAGAAGAAAAAGATATAAAGAAATGGAAGTTTTTAGAACTGAAAAATACAACTGAAAATTTTTTTTAAAAAGTCAATGAAAGGTCTTAACAGCAGGATGGAAGAGACAGAAAAAGGAATCTGTGATCTTGAAGATAGAATGATAAAAATTACCCAATGTGAAAAAGAGAGAGAAAATATACTTGAAAAAACAAACAAAGGAACAGAGCCTCAGGCAGTTGGACTATAACAAAAGATCTAACATTCATGTCACTGAAGTACAAAAGAGGGCAGGTGGAGAAGTACTTGAATAAAGGCATAATCTTATAGATTCAACTAAGCAAATCCCAAACAGGATAAGCTCAAAGAAATCTATACCAAGGCGCATTATAGTCAAACTTCTCAAATCTAAAGGCAAAGAAAATAATGTGAAAGCAGAAAGAAATGATACCCTAACTTTAAGGGGGAAGCAATTCAAATACTAGTGGAATTTTTAGCAGACACTATGGAGGCCAGAAGGAAGTGGTACAACATTTTTCAAGTGCTGAAAGAAAAGAACGGTGAACTCAGAATTTCACGTCTAGAGAAGATGTTTGTCAGGAAGGAAGGTGAAATCAATACAAACTCAGAAGTATTAAAAATAAGAGAATTGCCCTAACCTAAGTTCTCTAACCAGAAAGGAAATGATGAAAGTAAGAATCTTGGAACATCAGGAAAGAGAAAAAGAACAGGAAAAGAGTAAAAATATAGGTAAACATAATGCAGTTTCTTTCTACTCATTAGTTTTTAAATTAGATTTAACAATTGAAGGAAAAATTATAACAATGTATGATATGATTCTAAATGTTATGGAGGAAATATTTAAAGTACTTACATTATAAATATGACAGGATAAAGGGAGATAAAGGAAAGTAAGCTTTCTAGACTTAAACCAGTAAAATGTCTAGCCTGGTAGACTTTGATAAGCTATCTTATCAAATGTAATATCTAGAGTAAGGAAATACACTGAAACACTGCAGATAAATCCAAATGAAATTAAACAAATGTTCAGGTAAACCACAGGAGGGAGGAAAAAGAAAAAGAGCCAGAACAAACAGAAAACAAAAAATAAAATGGCAGACTTAAGCCCCAATATATCAACAACTATATTAAATGTAAATTGTCTGAATATACCAAGTAAAAGGCAGAGATCAGAAAAGTGGATTAAAAAAATATGACTCATCTACATGTATAAACAAGAGACATACTTAAAATATAATGATATAGGTATGAAAGTAAAAGGATAGGGGAAAAGTATATCATGTAAAGATTAATCAAAATAAAATGGGAGTAGCATATTACTAAATGAAAAAAGCTGAGCTGAAAAGGTTACACATTATATGATTTCAACTATATGTCATTCTGGAAAAGGCAAAACTATGGAGACAATAAAAAGTTTTAACAGTAGTTTTCAGGGACTGGGGTGGGGGAAGGATGACTAGACAGAACAGAGACTTTTAGGACACTGAAAATATTGTGTATGATACCATAATGATGGATACATGTCATTCTACATTTGTTCAAACCCATTACACAATTGTCCAAACCAAGAGTGAACCTTAATGTAAACTATGACCTTTGAGTGATTATGATGTGTCAATGTAGGTTCATCAATTGTAGCTAATGTACCACTCTGGTGTGGGGTGTTGATAATAGGGAAGGTGTTGTACTACATACCTATTTGAATGGCTAAAATCAAAAATAGGGACAATACCAAATGCTGGGGAGGATGAAAATAAACCGAACCAATCACAAAATGCTGTTAAGAAGTAAAATGGTACAGCTGCTCCAGAAAACATTTGCCAGTTTCTTTAAGGAAAAAAAAAAAAAAAAGTAACTATCATAAAACCCAGCAACTGTACTCCTAGGCGTTTACTCCAGAGAAATGAAAACTTATGTTCACACAAAAAGCTGTACACAAATGTTCATTGTAGGTTTGTTCCTAACAGCCCTAAACTGGAAACAACATATCCGTCAGTGGTTGAATTGTTAAACAAACTGTGGTACATCCATACCATGGAATACTATTCTGCAATAAAAAAGAACAAACTACTGAAACATGCAGCAGCTTAGATGAATATCTAGAGAATTATGCTTAGTGAAAAAAAGCCAACCCCAAAGAGTTGCATATTGTATGAGTCCATTTATATAATATTTGTAAAATAACAAAATTATAGATGAGTTGTTGCCAGGGGTTAAGGATGAGGAGGGGGTAGGGGTAGGCAAGTAGGTGTGACCATAAAAGGACCACATGAGACATCCTTGTGGTGGTGGCCATGTTCTATATCTTGACTCTATCGAAGTCACTACACCATTTGTGATAGTGTACTATAGTTTCGCAAGATATTACCATAAACTGGGCAAAGCATACATGGGATGTTTCTATACTATTTCTTACAACTGCCTGTGAATCTATAGCTGTCTCAAAATAAAAAGATTATTAAAAATATGTGAAGGGGCTTCCCTGGTGGCGCAGTGGTTGAGAATCCGCCTGCCGATGCAGGGGACGCGGGTTCGTGCCCTGGTCCGGGAAGATCCCACATGCCACAGAGCGGCTGGGCCCGTGAGCCATGGCCACTGAGCCTGTGCATCCAGAGCCTGTGCTCCGCAACGGGAGAGGCCCCAACAGTGAGAGGCCCGTGTACCGCAAAAAAAAAAAAAAAAAAAAAAAGTGAAGCAAATTATGAGGTAATTTGACATTATTTTTATGTTAGATTTAGCTCATTTCCCAATGACTTTCACACTGTGGAACTCAAAAACAAAAAAACATAGCCACTTTTCGATTGTGGATCACTCTTTTACTTTAATTAAGTGAAATAAACTCTCAAAAGCTTTTTGAAACATAAAATCCTATTTAAACATGAGAGTTTTTATGTTTTATAAAAACATATAAAAAGTGGTTTATATTTTAGATATACTATCTCATTGTTCATTCACAAAAGTCAAAGGACAGTAGGTCTCTTCACATCCATTATGTAAATGAGGAAAACTGGAGTTGGAAAAAAATGGTGCCATTGAAGAAATTTATTATAATTAGTTAATGAGCAAACCTGGAGCAGAACCTCATTTTTATAGAATCTCTATCCAGAGTTGCCATCATCAGAACAGGACAAGAGTAGAATAGCTTGCAGGTGAGAATGCAAGATGGTACAGCCCCTCTGGAAACCAGTATGGCAGTTTCTTAAAAATCTAAACAGGTAACTACCATAAGACTGGAAGAATAAATGTTAAAGAATAGAGACAGAAGATGATGAAAGGCATTCTGGTTCCAGTGGAGATATGGAAAGGAGACAGAAGAAAGCTAAGACAAGAGATCTGTTATGAGCATCTGTAAGGAGAATAGATGTTAAGGATATGAAAACTTCCAAGTGGATCTGGGGAAAATCTGAGATCATGAGTGAGAGGGTCCCATGGACATGGCATAGGGAAGACAGCAAACATCTTTGAGAAGGCAAGCACTGGACATGATGCCATAGCCACCATGGCAGCAGGTGAAAATTACAAACAAATGAGGTAGTAGCTTAGGTGGGTGAGCCTTGCTGAACCTTGAAACTCCAGAGTGACGCAGAGGTAACAGCCTTGAGAGGGGCAGGGCAAGTCTAGGAGAATCAGAGTCCAAGAGCAAGTCAAGGATCAGGATAGATCCCAAGCTAGCTCTCAGAAACCTTGCAACCAGAGACTAGGACAGCCACTGTGTGCTTCAGCAACAAGGGTTGGGACAATGTCCCAGAGAAACTAGTGACATCAGCCACCCACTATTGAACACTAGTGCCAGAAGCCCAGAGACAAGGCAAGACTAACCATCCGAAACTGGCCTCACTGTAACTGACACCAAGGAAGAGAAAGATGTATGTGGATTATGTCCCTGGACCCAGGGTATATTAACTCCCTCTGTTCCAGACTGGTACCATGCTGAGGAGGAAGACAGGAAAGGAAGTTTCCCTTAGAAAGAAACAGCTCTCAGTATGTGTGAACTTAACATTGACTGAGAACCTACCCAAATAAAACTAAGTATTTATCTGTAAGACACTGTCTTAAGTCAAAAAAGATCAAGTTATTTTTATTTATAGAAATAACTCTTCATCTCCCATAAGGTACATGGAGCTCCAGAGCAAAATGTCAAATCAAATGAAACAAATGAACATTATTTCCAAAACATTTTGTAAGATACTTTGCTGAGCCAAGGACTGGCTACAAATATGTGTGACTACACAGTTCCTGGCCTAAAGGAGCTTGTAATACATTTCAAGTCACAACACCTGCATTTTATGACAGATTTGGGAGGTGAATCAAAAAAAGTAAAAGGCTTTGCTTGATGCCCTTCTAAAGATGGCAGGTGATAAATGTAATGAGTATCATACTCATTAAAGGTAAGAAGAATTCTTTTATCTTTCCCCACAATATGTCTTTCTCTATTGCCCTCTGTCTCTGACCACCCACCACCCAGGTGCTCACACCAGTGACCCAGGAATCACACTTCACACACTCATACCCATTATCAAGTATGTCAATTTCATATTTAAAATAGATCTTAACTCTGCCCACTTCTCTCCACTTCCACTGGCCCCATCCTGGTCTAATTCACCATCAGTTTTTATCTGGACTCATACTAGCCTCATAACAGCTCTCCCTAATACCATTCTTGTCCAACTCAAATCCATCCTCCATAACTATTAAAGTCATCTTTTAAAGACACTCTCACTCTCCTACTGGAACTTGTAAATAGATTCTCGCCGATCCTGGATGGAATCTAAGCTCCTTGCCAGTGCCTTTGAGACCTTTCATGATCAGGCCCTACCTACCTCTTCACCCATCTTGGTCCCCTGTCACCCTCACCTGCTTCGCTCAGCTATGCTGGCCTTCTTTAGGTCCTCCGGTAGTCCAGAAGCTGGCCCTCTCAGATCCTCTGTGCAGAGCTGCACTTCACCCGCCTAATTCTTCATCAGCCCCCATGTTGCAGCCTAAAGCCCCCTTTAGAAAGAGCATCTCCCCTGGCCCTCATTTCTAAATTAAGTTGCCCATTCCACTGTCCTAATGCTCTAATGTCGTTTCCTTCATAGCAAGTGTTCAATACGTAACTATTTGTTTGTTTGTGTGCTTATCATTTAAGTCTTTCCCACTAGCTGCAAGTTCTCTAAGAATAGGGTCACTGTGTTGTCCACTATCGCAATTCTAGGATCTGGCACAAAGAAGTTTCTCAATAAATGTCTAATGAAGAGTGAATTAATGTCATTTCCTTCATAGCAAGTGTTCAATACGTAACTATTTGTTTGTTTGTGTGCTTATCATTTAAGTCTTTCCCACTAGCTGCAAGTTCTCTAAGAATAGGGTCACTGTGTTGTCCACTGTCGCAATTCTAGGATCTGGCACAAAGAAGTTTCTCAATAAATGTCTAATGAAGAGTGAATTAATGAATTAACACCTGAGAGATGGGTAGCAGCATTCGCTTAAAAAGATAAATTTAACAAGCATATAAATAGACAATAAAATTTCCTCCCTGTTGGAGGGAGTCATTAAGACAATGTGACTGTGGTTGACCTGAGGGCTGGCCCCTGACAGTTGGAGGCTCCCCACCGCTCCCCTGACTTGCAATGCGTGGTTTGCTTGCCTTCCCCATGCTAGAAGCTGTCCCAAGGATGCAGTCTTGGGAGAGTAAGGTGTTATTGAGACCATCTGGACAGCATATGTGACTGAACCCAGGTAAGGCCTCTATACTGTATAAACTTTTAAGATTCCAGCAGGTGGGTTCAAAGATGTACTTGTTTTGCAGCTGCCAGAGACAAGCCTGGTATGTTAGTTCCCTTCTTATTATTAAACCTGTCACCTACCAATCCAGAGTGGTCTCCCTCTTTCTTTGGTCTCTCCTTGCTGTCTGTGTATGGGGGCCAGTGTGAGAAAAAACCCTATCCTGAAATTAGGGACACCAACACACATATCCAGCTCCTATAAAATCCAGCTGAAATCCTATCAGTGATCATTTAATGAATGAATAAATAATCAATGGCACATTTACAAGACGGCCAAATATATGCATATATCAGGAGACTCTAATCTCTACAATCATCACAAAATTAGTTAAACTCATAATATATGTTAACATACTGGCAGTAAAATATGTTATGTGACAATATTGAGCAAACATACTGTTTTTGTTACAGATTTTTAAAATATAAGTAAAAAATAAATTTCAGATCAACTTTTCATGGAGTCCCTTACAGGGATCCTACAGAATAAATGGTGAAATCCATGCTCAGATAATAGGATGTTTCTCTAGAGGAATAAACAGTGGTGATAAAAAAATTTCTTCACATAAATTACAGGCAGTACTCCTTACAAGAAAAGAGTTAAAACATTGGTGAGTATAACAAAATCTCAGGTCATCATTTATATTTCACCATTTTGGATATGGTTATTAAAACTGTTAAGAGGATAAAATAATTTTTAAAACTGAACTAATTAGAAAGGAATGGATCATTTAATTAAAAAAGAAAACTGTGTTTTTACTCAGAGAATTGTTTCCATTAGTAGAAAAAGAATCAACATTTTAGTGCACAAAATGATGATAATTTTGCCTTAATTCCACTATTTAGCCAATTTAAATCTCCTCTGATTAAAGATAATTCCAGCATTTTAAAGATCAAAGCTTCTCTGCTGGTTGATTAGTTTCTAGGTTCTAATTTCACATTCTTAGTCAAAACATACCTTCTTTTAAAAAAATCTAAATTTGAAAAAGTAAGAGTATTACCTCCCCCCAACAAAGAGAAGACGACAATTGTCTCTATATAAGATCACTTTTCCAGGAAATGATAAATGCTAATCAAATTACATATTAATTATCCCACTCCACACCCTGTGGCTGGAACTCCCTGTTTTCTTCACTTGCCAAGAACCCTTACATTAGACACAGAGCTGCAAAAATACCACTATTTCCATGAAAGACTCTCCCAACCCCAGAATATGTTATAAAACTCTCCCCTTCAAGCACCTCCCACTGTTTAAGGTATATAATCATAATTCAAGAGGGATTATTTCAGAATAGTTTTTCAAAATCCTTAATTCTACAAATGAGAAAACAGATTCCTTCCTTTAAATCACACAGTTATTTTTTTCTTATTCTTGACTAACATATAGAAACTGAGTTTCAAGGAGATTGAGAAAATGTGCGAGACCACTCCAGCCAGGTTTGTATCTGGCTCCAATACGCCCACTTTATTTCATTCCATTACTAGATGCCTCCTGAAACATTACCTTCCCTTCTTTTCCCAGGTCCAAGGACCCAGTCTCTTCCAATTTTCCACATGGCATCTGCATACCTTCTTTAACTGATTCAGCTTCTTCTTCACTCTACTCTCTCCAACTCTTCCATAGTAAAACATGTAGTTAACACCTAGACACACATCGTCTAACGAGCTCAGTGGCGTCTGTTCATGAAGGGCAAAAATCCATGTTACTAACCTTGCACAGCATCCAGGACAAAGAGGTTGGTGCTTATCAAACACTTTTTGATGTGACTGACGATTCTAAGACCTCCTAGATTTAAGAAAGACTCAGCGTTTGGTGCCTCCACGAATTCTGACATGTGAGGGGAATCACGGGCTTCGAACCAATTCTGCAACTCCATGATACCAATTCAATTTCTTACAATGTGAATATTCTCGTTTCCTTCTTTTTTCTCTACAGTGAAAGTTTTAGGAAGTTTATATGAATTAATAAAAATCCTGGGCTCTATGAAGCCAATCTAGCTTTGAACATGCTTTTATTGATCTTTCCAGTAAATCTACTGTGCATGTTATGAGCCAAGCCCAGATCATCAACTTCAAACAGAATTAGAGGTACCTGTAGAGAGTTATGCTGGCAGACAGGATTTTACTAAAGCCAGCAGAGCAGAGGTGAGGATAAAAAAAAAAAAAAAAGATGCTTAATTAACATTTTAGATGTGTTGTAGGTTGAGTGATTTAAGGCAGCTTATTAAATTCTCCCTGTTGCATCCTGGAGGGTATCATTTTTTTTCCTTTCTTTCTTTATTGTACAGATGTAATCAATTTGTTTCTAATATCTGAACACATTAGCATAGGGAAGATTTTTTAATATGCTGGGGTTCTTTTTATATTCATTCTTATGAGTCAGTTATCTTGCTTGAAAATATTGAATAATTTTACTATAGCCAAGGCAATGGAAAAAATATTTTCTCACTCTTAGAAACAGAGAGCATTTCTCAACCACTAAAGGAAATATTTTCATTCCCTATTTTGCATATTGATGAAAGGAACAATAAAATGATTACCATCCCTACCATCTCCAAAATTCCTACTCTCATTCCCTATGAAAGAGTTGTAATCATTCCTACATGTTTCTATATACCAAAAAAGGTTCAGCTCGTAAGTACTGGCAATCTGGAGACACAAGGCATTGGCATCACTGTCACATGGTCTTGATTCTTGGCTTTCACATGGCCTTATTTTTTGGCCTAGACATAATTTTGAATCTGCACACTTCAAATAAGTCACAGAGATACTTGTAAGTTTCATATGAAGAAAACTTTGCCAATTATGTTGGGTCACAACACCCCAGTGAAAATCTCAGCCCAAGGATATACATTTTCATGTATAGACCCTTGAATCCAGAGTGCCTGAGTATGGAAGCCATCGCTATGGCAAACCATAGTGTATGACCTTGGGCAATTCACTTTATCTCCCTCTGTCTTAGGGAGTTTCCTCCTCTGAGATAGTAATGGTAACAACTTCATAGGCTTTTTTTTTTAAAAAGAGCTGCAGCATGTCATTGGGAGAAAAATTGTTACTTGATCACTGTGCAGCTAGCATTACCTGGGTCTGTTACCTCAATCAAATGAACAGCGGGGAAGATTTTTGCTTTCTCATTCTAAGCTAAGTCTTAATTGCTCAGTGTCAAAGTAGACAGAATATCAATACAATTTATATTTTTAAAAAGAAAAGTTGCCCATCACCTAGATTCAAATATTATCAATTCATGGAAAGTCTTGTTTCATACAATTCCTCTCTCTCTCATATTATTATGGGGCATATCCCAGACAATATATCACTTCACCTGCAGTTATTTTAGCATGTATCTCCAAAAGATAAAAATGCTGCTCAAAAAAAATTTTTTTGAAAACAAGGGGGAGGTGGGTGGGGAAAGGATGGATTGGGAGTTTGAGATTAGCAGATGCAAACTATTGTATAGAGAATGGATAAACAACAAGGTCCTACTGTATAGAACAGGGAACTATATTCAATATCCTGTGATAAACCATAATGGAAAAGAATGTAAAAAAGAATGTATATATATATGTATAACTGAATCACTTTGCAGTACAGCAGAAATTAACACAACATTGTAAATCAACTATACTTCAATAAAAAATTAAAATTAAAAAAATTTTTTTAATGCTGCTCAAAAATAAAAACCACATAACCCCCCAAATATTATAATACCTAAAAGCAATAATGCCTTAATATTTTTAAATATCCAGTTAATGCTCAAATGTCCCATCATGTTATAAAAGTTTCTTTTTAAATTATTTCTTTGAATCGGCATCTAAATAAGATCCACATAAAGCAATTGGATAATATGCCTCTTAAGTTTCCTTTAGTCTATAGCTTTCCTTCTCCATCTCATTTATATCCATTTGCTGACAAAATGAGGTACTTGTTCTGTAGATTTTCCCACAGTCTGGATTTTTCTGATTACAACCCTGTGAAATTCTGGCTTTGTTTTCTTTTTCTTAAAAATGTCCCCCTGACTTCTACATTTCTTGAAAATTTGTAGTTAAAACTCAAGGTTTGATTAGATTTAGGAAGGATATCTTTGGCAAGGATATTTCCTAGTAGATGATGCTTCTCTCTGTTAAGGGTCTTGTGATATCTCATTATCTCTCTTTTTCTGATGTTAGTAACCACTAATGTACCAGGAATTCAACCACTAGATCCATGAATTCATTGATGCTACAAAGTATTGATATTTTAATTTTATTATTCCTTCTTCATTTATTAGGTAACATACTTCTATAAAGAGAAGTATCCCTTCATCTACCATTTACCTGCCCAGTATAGAAAAGGCAAAATAAATGCTCAGTTCTATCCTTTTTCAACTCTTAAAATACTACACTCTATAATGATGACAAATTATTCTAGTATATACAAACAACTCATGGATTTAAACACACTTAATGTGCTTAAATCTATTGACGTTATTAACCTTACTGACGCTCAAATTGTCCCATGCTTGGCCAGAGGAAGACTTTCAAGTTGTGTCCTGAGTCTTTTTACACAAACCTAGTAGTCTTTGATAGCTTCCTTGATATCTACTATAATAAAATATTGATGTTCATCGTGTACATTTTTGCCCCACACCTAGAATCAGCCATATCTCCAAGGAGTTTTTGTTCCTTTCACTACTACACTGTATAGTTGATAGAATGTTCTACCATATTTTCTCTCCTTCTCCCTATATGTGTGTGTGTGTACACACACACATATATATATTTGTACATACATACAACTGTACCATTTGAAAGTTGCAACATCGTGGCACTTTATCCTTAAACATTTTCCCACACATCTTCTAAAACTACGAAACAAAAACATAATACCACTATAACCTAAGAATGTTAATAATTGTTCTATAACATTTAATATCTAGTTCATATTTAAATTTTTTCAATTCTTCAAAGATTATGTTTTATAACTCTTTTCTTTTGACCATAACCAGGAGCTAATCTAGGTTTGCACATTGCATATGGTTATGTCAGTTAAATTTATTACAGTCTATAATAATCTATCTCTTTTTTGTTTGTTTTCATGCTATTAATTCTCTCAAGAGCCCAAGATAGTTGTCCTGTTGAATATTACATCTTTTGAGATGTTTGAATTGCTTAATCATGACATTCCATTGCTTTCAAATATTGACTCTCCAAAAAAATTCTCACTTTAAGCTATTGAGGTTAGCCATGTATCTAAAACCTTTCCTGGAGCAATATTGATTTTTCTCTGTGTAGAAAACACATTTGAATTACATGAATATTGTTGTTTACTGATGTAGTGTTATTTGCTATTTTTATGAGGTGCAGAGTGTTCTAAAATCCATATTCCTGGATGTAGATATAATGATTTATCTTAAGGAATGTCATAGAAAAAAGAATATTCTACTTGACCATTTAAGCAAAGTTGAATCCTGCGAATGACCACCTATGAAACACCCATTACCTGACTGTGATCGTGTTCCAAAGCTCTTGGTAGATATTAAATGAAGGAGATTCAGGAGAAGTTATAATGCCAGCAACCAGGTCCCCCTCTACTATCAAACTGTCTCTAATATTTTAATTATGTAATGACCATTTTTAGTTAAATATGCCTTTCTTCCCTCCACAATCTCAGGAAGTTCTCCCTCTTGGGTCTCCTGAGTTTCCTTCCTTATATTATGAAAAAAAGGAACAACTCGATCTTACTTGATTCTAAGCTATTGTGAGGCCATTTATTTGCATTTTTTTTCGGTATCTCTTAAAGCATTTTATCCCAATCACTGCTGATAAAAATTACCAAAGAAGCTTCTTAAAGTAACAGATTACTGGTATCCACCCAAGGAGAAACCTGAAAAAGGATACTCCCAAATTTCCTGGATGATGCCTGTAGGCAGGTCTGGGAACTATTGCCCTAGTATGCAGCTCCTCAGGACCAAAAACCTCTCTGGTATGACACAGTGGCTCCAATCCAGAGCTCTGAAACCACACTGCTTGGGTTCAGGCTTCACTGAACTCCTTCCCAGCTGGGAGACTGTGAAAGAGTTAGTCCTGGGCCTCTGCTTCCTACTTTGTATAATGATGAAAAGAATAGTGTCTGCCTCCCAGGTAAGAATCAAGCCAGATCCCATACTCAATGCTTAGGACAACCTCAGTAAATGGTAGTCCTTAATTACTATTAATAATATTGCATGGTAAGCCTATGGAATCCTAAAGTTAGAAACCTTAATGTATGGACTTTTCATAAGTTTTAATATTATGCCTTTAAAATGAGCTAGATTTAAAGAAAACTTTTTCTCCTACTTAAGATTTTGAAACAGTTTAGCCTCTCTTTTTCTCTCTTCAAGGAAAACATTGCTTGTAAATCATTGCAAGGGCCATGGGGCTCAGTCACCCAGTTTCCTCCCAGTGAGAAGATTCAACTTGGTTTGGCGTTTGTAACACTAGCTAACATTTGCCTCAAGAGATGTATCCTTTTCTAAAAGGGCACATTGTTTGCCTGGGTGACTAGTCACATGTTGATGGTATTTTACCAGATGTAGATATATCCCATAGTAGAGATAATCATCTCTACAGATGTGAAGAATAGAATCTACCATGGAAACAATGAAGATCTACATGAACCCACCGAGGGAAAAAGGATGTCCTCCCACAGACCACTCTTCTAGAGGCAAGAAAACTTCAAAAGCAACATGAAAATACAAGAGGAATAGAGTATTATTAAACAGAACATGGCAATAGCAAAGGATGATTTTATTCTTGGGGTCAGAACTACGTTACAGTTCATCTTAATTAAGATTCCTCATCTTAATTTATATATTCTAGATCAGGAAGAAAGTGCATTGTTATCTCTTGCTTCAACCATGACATGACTGCTGCATAGCTTGTTTTTACTTAAAAAATGGATGAATAGAGCAAGAAATTTAAAATTTTTAAATGGGTTTCTTGGAACTTCATCTCAGAGGCCTCAAAGCAGTGCCTCTCAAGCTTGAAAGTGCATAAAAATTACCAAGCGGATGTTGTTGAAATGTAGGTTCTTAGCCAGTCGGCCTGGTATAGGTCCCTGCTATGTTGCTCCAGGGACGACACTGAAAACCAAAATCTTAAAGAAGTGGTTTTCAAAAGTAAAACAGAGAGCTAGTGGGAAGCAGCCGCATAGCACAGGGAGATCAGCTCCGTGCTCTGTGACCACCTAGAGGGGTGGGATAGGGTGGGTGGGAGGGAGACACAAGAGGGAAGAGACATGGGGATATATGTATAGCTGATTCACTTTGTTTCAAAGCAGAAACTAACACACCATTGTAAAGCAATTATACTCCAATAAAGATGTTTAAAAAGATTTTTTAATTAAAATAAGAAACCAGAAGTGGTTTTCTTTCCATTATGGACAAATTATAGATAAACAAAACTAAGTCTGATCCTTGCTTTGCCTCTGCCGTGAATATGGCCCCATCCCCGGGGACTCAGACTATAGCCTGTTTTGTTTTGTTTTGCTTTGCTTTGCTTTGCTTTTTAAGAGGTAATTTTCTACTAGGAAATCATAGTCTAAAGAATAGGCACCAGGAAAAGCCTTTCCTCCCTGGCATAGGACTACAGCATCTTACTGCTTTTCCCAAATCAAGAGTGGAAGGATGAGAATCTGGAGTTCAACCACAAATAGACACGGGGTCCAAATTTGCACTCCCCACACAGTGCAGAGCTTGAAACCCTGAGCAGAGACACAGACATAATAAGTAAAACCAATTCAGAACTGGGTAATGATGCAAGGCTTGGTCAGGCAAAGGAACTTGAATAACCAAATAAATGATCTTGTATAACCAGAACAGTCTAAAAGGCCCTTTAAAATAAGGGTGTTTAAACTGTTCAAAGAGCTACAAGAGAGAATAAAACCTCAAAGAGAGATAATTAAGAAAATAGACTGATATTTAAAAGAATCAAATAAAATCTCAAGAAATGAAAAAATATAGTAGAAATTTTTAAGTAGCATTTTAATGTAAAATTTTTGTTTTTGTAAAGTAGCATTTTTGCTTTGTAAAATGAAAAATGTAGTAGAAAGTTTTTAAGTTACATCTTTTTTTTTTGTTGTTTAGAGTAGCTTTCCAGGTTGATGGCAGTGATCTGGGAGAGTGAAATACACCATTATGTAGGAGAAAAGAAAAGCTGAGCTTGCTGAATCCTTGACTAGATAAAAGCAAGGGCGGGGGTGGGGCGGGGGTGGAAGCAGCTACTAGATGGGAACCCCTTTGTTTTCTACCTTGAAATCTGCAAACCTCACTGCATCCACACCCACTTCCTCATTCTTCTCTCCAGCGCTTACCGGGGACAGGAGATTGAGTAAGCATCTCTTGCAAAAGCTGCTGCAGACCAGTCATTTCTCACCAGTGATGCTACAAGACACTCCAACAGATCATCTCTCATCCATAGTGAAATGGAATCTATCACTATGGGACTGTAGAGAATTACGGAAGGATGTAATAACTTAAATTTACAGCAACAGGAAGCCATTCAAGGGTTGTAAGCAGGGCAGTAACATGCTCACTGTTGCATTTTAAAGATCCCTCTACCTGAAAGATCAAGAAGACACCAAGTACACCAAGGACACCTTACTTAATATGCTGTGTCCACAATCTTTACAGTCTAGCAGTCTTGTTCTAGGGATAAAGATCATTACATGTAAAAGCAATGGAAGAAACCACAAAGGAAAAGATCCACAGATATGATTACCTAACAATTTAAAACTTCCATATGTCAAAAGACACCATAAATAAATGAAAGGCAAATGACATTCTAGAAAACTTTCTATCGCAAATATAAGTGATCTTTTCCTAAATGTGTGAAGAGTTCTTCTAAATCACCTCACTGAAAAAAGTAGAGAAAACATGTAAAGTAACAGCTCACAGATAAAAATAAATCAATCAGTAAATACATGTGAAAAATGGAAGCTCAATCAATAACCAAAAAAACAAACATAGACAAATTACTGGTTGTCATGTTACAAATTCTTACTGAAATCACAGCGCTTGATGCTGGTGGTGATACAGCAACGTAGAGCTGGCCACACATTGTTGGAACCTCTCATTAAAAAACATGCTAATAGCTTTCCTGAAAGTCTCTCCGGCAATATCAAAGTTCTTAAATGTCAATACTTTTAGCACAGTAATTCTGCTTTTCCATAAAATACCTGACAAAATGACCTGAGATGAGTGCAAAGATTTATTTTGGGTGAAGGTATTTGTTAGAGCATTAGTTACAATAAAGCTTTAGAAACAAACTAAATGTAAACAATGAAGAAGTTTTTTATTCCGTACAATAAAATAGTATATAATCCATTAAATCGTGTTTCTAAAGAACATTTAGTAGCATTGGAAAGTATTCACTGTATAATATTATATTCCAAAAACAAAGTATAAAAGAAGAATTCAACTTGGGAGGTGAAAGTGTATACTTACCTAGAAAAGGGATCCCAGAAGTCCCTATCCAGAGTTTTTGGAGCTGTAGAGGGCTGCATGGCTGCAGTCCTTAGTGTCCATTCTGAAAGACCACATTAGCCACTGCCCACAGCTAGAGGATCCCATGGGCTTCACGAACACATATATGGGCTTCCTCAACACTTTCTGAGCTGGAACAAGTAGTATCCCTGTGTTACCCCCCTTATTCCCTTATCTGTTGTGTATTCTACTTGAGAAGAAATGCCCAAAAGAGGTCCTGGCCACCAAACACTCTTCTCTCCCAAAGTACACTTTACTTACATGTTGAACAGTATATACTGTAAAAAAGATAGCAGAAGCTCCGACTAAGGGTTGACCTAATTAATGGTCCACCTCTCATTCCTCTGACAGCTGATCAAGTGTATGGACTTGCCTTTGTCCTTGTGTTGTAAGAAATTCTGAAGCACTACTGCTCACTGATGTAGACAGACATTCTTTTGCATAAAAGACTTTTTAATTTAACACTTCTTTGGACTTTTCCTAAATATTTAGAAATACTAATAGCTGGCCAACCCCAGCTGGAATCATACAGTAAAGAATGAGGTGATGATCCTCCTTACCTCTCCTTGAACAGCTTGATGAGCACATGCTTTTTTAAGTTCTCTAAGTAAACCAGCTCTAGTGAAAGTGAGTCCTCCTTGTCATAACTTGGGATTTAGATTCATCAGCTGCTTCTAACTATAGACATTTTGTTAAAATAGATTTGGGGTTAAACAATGCAGTCTTCTAAGGATGCTTTCAGACTATGATTTACCTACATATTGTTATATATAGCTCTTACAAGTATACTGCACCAGCAGACATTTACACTGGCAGAGTAGCAAACTAAAGATGTTTGATTTCTGAATAAATTGAACTAAATCCAAACTATTTACAGAATTTCCTAAAATCACAGGACATAAAGGATCACTAGCATCTATGCCAGAGATTTAGTAGTAGCTGGAAAGAACAATTCTAACAGCAAATAACAGCCTGACTCTTCACACCTTAGAAGCATGTTCCTACAGGGGAGAGGATGGGATGGGTGTATCTCCAAGGTACCATGCTGAATGCACACGGACTCCCTTTATAAATGACCATTTCACTTCTCATTGATTGTCCCAGAGAGGGGACATGTAGCCCAGCGACTCCTGTACTTTGCAGACAGGAAAGTTCTCGAAACTTTTAAGAAAAAATTCTGAAAGACCTATGTATGAGTCAGTGGTACTGAATACCTTTGTTTAAGCCACAGTTTCATGGTATTAGTCAAAACAGGATGTTATTAAGTAGTTACTTTAAATTTCATTATTGAATTAAACATTTTTATTATTCTTATTAAGTGGATATTTTAGCTTCATTTTTTTATTAACAACTTTAAAAACTTTGAAACTGGAATAAGTGTTTATTTTCTGTCAATAAAAATGAAGTTTGACAAAAGAAAAAAGTAAATGTGACATATATTAACTACACCTCTGGGTGATATATTGTCTTCTTCTTTTTTGTGTTTTAAAATTTTCTATAATACACATGAATTTACCATAAAAATCAGGAAGAAAATTATTATTAACAGAAAGAGAAGATGATTCTCATTTTACCTCTCTACAGGCTTGCTTCCGCCTTTAAGCCTCGCACAGGGATTAAATGTAACTCTATCTTTTCTTCAATGCCTAGTACATGTTGAAATCTAATTCAATTTTAACTCATTTTAAAAACAAAAATAAAAACTCCCATCTTACATGATCTCTTTTCTTTGCTATGCACCAAGTAACTAGTCTTCTATTGCTTTGCATACACCTATGATAGGTAAACACAAACAAATACCCTTCAAATGTTCTATGACATGAAATCATTACAACAGAAATCTGATTCAAGTATAATTTGAAAGCCCACTGTCAAGTACCAAAGATACAAAATGTTGATCTTTCCTTTTTCTGTATTTCTCAGTAAAATCTTGTCAAAACCTCTGATTTATTCTACAGCATTAAACCATGATCCTTGGTGGTGTGTGAGTGTGTGTGTATGTGTTTTGATCACATAGTTCATCCTCATAAATCCAGCAGTGGCTTACAATTTTAAAAACCTCCTCAGTGGATAGAGGGCACAATCACTGTTTTATGATATGAAAGGAAAGTCCTTAGAGGACTATGTTCATAAGAAAATATTTTTGGCAAAACACTAACACAAGACACTTCATTTTAAACCAAGTTGTATTTTAAGCAGCTTTTAAACAACATTTAAAATAATATTTTAAATAAAACAAAGCTGTTTCTACCTTTAGCAGGTTAGTTAATGCCTTTGTACTTTGTTGTGTTTTTTTTTTTCAGCATGAAAATGGAATAATTAAATGACCCTATCTCCTATTCAGATATCTGTGACAACAAATTAGGGCAATAAAAAATAGATACAAAATCCCTTTGAAAAAGCAGTATTTGTTATTATTATCATTGATAGAACTGGAAGGAAACGTAAAGATTTTTCCAGTCCCCAATTTTAGATGAGAAAACTGAGATACGAAAAGGTGTGGGGACTTGCATTTCAGATGACTCCCAGGCAATTCTTGACCTCATTCAGAAAGAGCTAATGGAAATCAAGTTTCTAAAATAAAGTCATTTGTGAAATGTACTGAGGAGATGTACTACTTACCTTTGGCAAAGTGATACAGAATGTGGCCTCAGACTTGATATCAAATGTTAAAATGTGTGATAATGCCTTCATAGTTCTAAGGGAAAGTTCTTTTTTTGCTAGAATTCTACAGCAGGCAATTGATCAATCAAATGTGAGATATCAATACAGATCCTTTTAGGTATCCGAGGAGCCAGAAAAACGTACTTTCCATTCAACATTTCTTAAGAAGGCATACTGCAGAGAAAGGAGTATATGATTTTTTAAAAATAATGATATTTTGAAATTAATAATATATATAATATATAGAATGAAAAAGTAGGCACATAGAAAAACTCCAAGGGAAAAAAAGTCTCAGTGAAAAAGAAAATATATTGGAACTTCCCTGGTGGTCCAGTGGTTAAGACTTGGTGCTTCCACTGCAGGGGACACTGGTTAATCCCTGGTTGGGGAACTAAGATCCCACATGCTATATGGCCAGCCAAGAAACAGAAAAAATTCACGGTATACTTTCTGCTTTTGTAATGATCTGTAAGAAATAGATGAGAGTAGGGGCTTCCCCGGTGGGGCAGTGAAGAATCCACCTGCCAATGCAGGGGACACGGGTTCGAGCCCTTGTCTGGGAAGATCCCACATGCCATGGAGCAACTAAGCCCATGCAGCACAACTACTGAGCCTGCGCTCTAGAGCCCACGAGCCACAACTACTGAAGCCCGTGCACGTAGAGCCCGTGCTCCACAACAAGAGAAGCCACTGCAATGAGAAGCCTGCGCGCCGCAACGAAGACCCAATGCAGCCAAAAATAAATAAATTTTATTTTAAAAAGAAGATGAGAGTAAACATTGTTGGGTTGTCAGATCAGACTCTCAAGGAACAGAGATCTTACTTACCTAGTATCAAACTTTAGTATTAATTCTACAAATAGTGATAACTATGAAATACAGAGCTATATGAAGAAGTCTGGGATCATCAAAAAATCTGCCTAGTTCCTTCCCTGCAACATTAGGAAATATCCTGGCTTGGATTTAACATATGGGGTCTCAAAGTAATGCGTCACCTACTCAAAGGGTGCCCTTTCCATCATAAAATGTCTCTCTTTTCATACTCTGACTGTGACATAGCTGACACTGAATTTTCCAACAGGCCTTGGTTCATAAATCTATAAATTCCAAGTTTTCCATCAAAATGCTTTACTTCTTCCTTCCTTCCCTCAATTCCCTCCCCCACCACAGTGTCGCCAGGGTAGGAAGGATAGCATACAAACCAGTGCTAATCTATTTCCTCTGAACTAACCACAATAATATAAACAATATTTATTAATTTTTCAGTGTTTATAAACATCCTCTAACAAATTATAAAATAATTATGGTGTTTTTTTTTGTTTTTTGGCGGTACGCGGGCCTCTCACTGTTGTGGCCTCTCCTGTTGCGAAGCACAGGCTCCGGACGCGCAGGCTCAGCGGCCATGGCTCACGGGCCCAGCCACTCCGCGGCATGTGGGATCTTCCCAGACCGGGGCATGAACCTGTGTCCCCTGCATCGGCAGGCAGATTCTCAACCACTGCGCCACCAGGGAAGCCCAATAATTAGGGTTAATGAATACAATGTAATGTTATCAAGTTTGACTTAGAAAAATAAAGAAGACTAAAGTTTGGGTTAGAATGGAAGATGAAAGCTGAAAGAAATGTTAGAAGTGCTAATATCTTCACCTTCAAAGTAGAGAATCAAGGAATACTGTCTATAATTGACCAAATAAGAAATGAATACGTAAGCATATTACTTAAAATTACAGAGACCCTGAGTAGAGGAACTAAAATTTTAATATAATTATATTGACAGGTATGCCATTACTAGTAAGTGAGAGAAAACTCAACAGACCATGTCTAAAGTTAATAACAGGGGACTTCACTGGTGCTCCAGTGGATAAGACTCCGTGCTCCCAATGCAGGGGGCCCGGGTTCGATCCCTGGTCGGGGAACTAGATCCCATGTGCATGCCACAACTAAGAGCCCGCATGCCGCAACAAAAAGATCCTGCGTGCCACAATGAAGACCCAGTGCAGCCAAAATAAATAAATAAATAAATAAAATTAATAACATAAGCACATAGACATGATAGTGTTTTGGATAAGAATTATAGTTAGAAGACACAGTTACAGGAATTTTAATAGGTGTCCCCTTCTCAGAATGGCACTGTGGGGCTTCCCTGGTGGCGCAGTGGTTGAGAATCCGCCTGCCGATGCAGGGGACGCGGGTTCGTGCCCTGGTCCGGGAAGATCCCACATGCCGCGGAGCAACTAAGCCCGTGAGCCATGGCCGCTAGTCCTGCGCGTCCGGAGCCTGTGCTCCGCAACGGGAGAGGCCACAACAGTGAGAGGCCCGCATACCGCAAAAAAAAAAAAAAAAAAAAAGAGGCACAATTGATTAAGGCCAATTCCCAAACCACAGATGTAATCAGGAAGATTTCCCCAAAGGGAAGGTGAACATCAGGGTTAAAAGCTAAGGCTCTACAGCCCCACTATCCTTTCCAACCCTGTGACTCCTCCTGGGATCAGAGACAACTATTGTCCACCAATACTCATTCTCCATCCCTTTAAAAAGAGCTCTCTTGAGTTTTACAAAGGCACATGCCCCTCGGCTACAGGGTACATTTCCCAGCACCCACTGCAATTAGATGTGGCCATGTGATTTAGTTCTGTCTGGGAGATAGGAAGAGAACTGATGTTTATCACTTCCAGGTTGTGCCCTTAAAAAGAATGAACTTCCTCTGTCCTTTCTATCTTCCCTTTGCAAGAATTGGATCCTGGGAGAGAAGACATATTTTGAGGATGACAAAGATTTTGCAGCGCTTAGACTACCAAACTGTTCTGTTATGTGAGAAATAAATAATTCTTCTAAATTGTTTAAGCCACTGTATTTGTGTATCTCCCTTATAGCAACTTAGACTATACCCTAAATAATGCCTCTCAGCTTCACTCCTGGCCTCATATTTTATTCAGTTTGTATAGGTTTTTCTTTTCTAAATTACTTGAATGACTCTGTCTAGTGTCAAGTTCTTCTTGTCTATTGACAACCACATATAATTCCATCAGAATCCACAGATTTACTTGTAGTTTCAAATACGTGTATTGTTATGTAGGTTTCCAGTTCAATTTTGGTCAAGTGCATTCCCTGACTTCCCTACTCATGTAAAAGCACCATGCCTTTGAAAAATCACATTTTACTTCAGACTGAATGTACTTTAATCCTAGCTTTAAAAAGTTGCAAATTTAAAAACTTTTTCAAACTGAATTGCATTGCCCACCTGTGTAATCTATCAAGTGTCCTTTGTCCTTACCAGGTTTTCATTCTTTTTCCATTCCAATGAGCTGGAAAACAACAACAAAAAATACTGGCTGAATTAATTTCCTAATAAAGCACATAGGCCTCAATTTATCTTTTCCATTAAGTGTCTAACATGCCATTTCCCCTTGATCTTTCATATTATGAGATTCTGCCTTTTCTGACTACAAGTATTTATACCAGTGGTGAACTATCACACTTGATGGAATATTTATTCTTATTCAGATTTGACTGATATAGTCTTCTAACCTACTGAGGTACTGCAATTGTTGGTTGCAGAATTTCCAGCTATCATCTGAGTTTTCCTTCATGGTTTATCTAGTTTTATTATTAATAGATTAAATAAAACCAGAGGATTTTCAAATCTTGAGTCTTCTCTTAAATATACAGATCTAACCTCCTCGGTAAGTCTTGCAGCATTTGCCAGTTATCAGTTAAGATACTTTTGACTGAAAGGGATAACATATCTAAGTGAACATGACTCAAGCATTAGGTATTTATTACCATCTCACATGACAAAAATACTGAGGTAGACAGTTCAGGGTTGATTTTGTGGCTCCATATGTCATCAAATACCCAGGATCCTCCTGTCCTTCTGCTCCGCCATCCTCAAGAAGTTGGTGATGTCTCCTCATGGTTCCAGAATGGTTGCAGCAACTCCAAATATTACATCTTCACACAATGCATTTGCAAAGTCATTAAGGGAAGACAGGGTCTACCACTCATACATCTTACTTTTCTCCTTTTATCAAGGAGGAGTATTCTACCAGAAGCCCCCAGCATAATTCCCTTCATGTGTCATTGACTATTCTAGGTCACATGGTCTTCCTTAGCTGGAAGGAAATTAGGATAGTAAATATCTGGTATTTTCATTCTCTCTCCTAGTAGATGTGTTTGGCCAATGGGAAAAGACAGAGAAGAAGGGCTTTGGGGCATGTAACCATCAGTGTCAGCTATAGTAAAAGGAATAAATAATGCAAGATGGAGATTCAAGAGGGTTCCAAAGAACAGGTGCTTTTTTACAAGTTTCTCTCCAACTTGTCTCAGGACCTTATCTATATAAATTAGAAAAATGGATTTTCTCCTCACTAATAAAATTGTAAAATAGAACATATATCTTCATTATATTATTTTATTAACTAAAGAAAATTCATAAAGTAACTTGAATGATGACTTCAATTTTTGATAACACTTTATTATAAATTCCATATGGGCAAAGACAATGATTAAGTAGATGGGAGATGTTAAAGATAGGACTATTTTTTTGTTGTGTTCCATAACTTCTCTGGTACTCAAAATTCTTTTAAAATACAACCATTATATGTGGTTTTTAGAATCTCACGTGCCTTTGTTAAAGAAATTAATCTATATATCACCAATTCCATTCAAATCCCAAGGGATAAATTACAATTTACGTAAGCATAGCCTTTTTTCTTCCCTCTTGTCACATACTAAGTGAACTTAGAATGTCAGAGCAAGTAGCGCATGGCTTTTTCAGCCATTCGTATACTGAATCCAAGAAGAAAACAGTTAAATATTAGTCAGTACCTCTGCAAATGCCAAACTAGGACAGTGACTGATTATAAAAGTTCTGTTCCTTTTCCTTGCAATTGTACTTATTTTGTAGTTAGAAAGGGATATAAAATAAAGGGGGAAAGTGACATAAAAAGAATTATCAAAAGAAGCTCAAGCTTATAAACTGTTATGTTCATCACCTGGAACTTAATGCTAGGGTAAAGCTTTTGTCAGACACAGGTATCACCCGACTATGGGATGAGGGTATGAGGGTAAAGTTTAAGGACAGAGACTAAAGGGAATATAAGCTTTTCCCCAATTGCAGTCATAGGAGTTTCTTGAGACCAACACATCCACAAGAAAACAGCACCAGCAAGCCTTCATCCCAACAGCAGCTGGTAAGCAGGAGGCTTGAATTCCGGGTGGACCACAAAAAGCTACAGATCCTTGTGGAAAATGCCGAGAAGCATTCTAATTCAACTCATCGAGCTTAAGTTTTAAGCATTTTTTTTCCCCTCTGAGAAGCAGGAACAGATGAACTCCCAAGAAGTAAAGATCTCATTTTCATGGAAATCATCTTCCAAGAACAAGAGAGAAAAAAAATAAAGAAAATGAATGAGGTCGACTTGGGATTGCTGTAAAAAACAGGTGTCAGTTTTCTGTGAGGACTTTATTCCTCGAGGTATATTTTAATGACTTTCTAACAGTTGACACAGTTTATCTTCCCTTTAGAGTAAACGGGATTCTGGTAACCAGGTGCAATATAATCAGCTCAGATAAACAAAGTTTAGCTACAAAACTACCATAAATACATGTCTGTTCCTGATCTAAGGTTTAATACACATAACAATATGCAGGATACTGGGAGAGGACAAAAGTCTAACTGGCTTGTGGTTCACAGTAACTGGGCTGACTTTCTTTTTAAATACTGATGTGATGGATGCATATTTCTGAGCAAATAATAAACACTTAATAAAACTTCAGAAGATCTCAATCTAGGGCACATCAGAAGCACTGTGGAGCTCTTCAAAATGTACACACCAGGACCCCATCCCCAGGACTATTGATTCATTAAGTCTGCATGCAGCCCCAGGCAATTGTATATTTAAAATGCGACAGGGTAATTTAGTGGGCACCAAAGGCTGCAAATCACTAAAATACCCACCGATTGAACACTGTCAGATGTGTTTACCTTCCACTGTAAAAAGACTTGTTTACATTCCAGTCTCGAACATGGGTTGATAAGAGAGTTTGATATAAAACAGTAGACACTCATGAGTGCTTTTAACTTATCTGTTTATTTCTCTGTGTCCTTCAACCCCCAGACTCATTAATCTAGGAGCTCCATAAAGACAGAGATTGTGTCGTGCTCCTCTTTGTACGCCCAACCACAAACTCAGTTGCTAGAAAATGCTACATGTTCTACAAATGCTTGCTGAACAAATAGAAAATAAATCCTATGTGCACTAAATTCCCATTTGTTTTTCTTATTATTTTCAAGGAAATGATTGAGAAGTGAATTTGAGGTACCAGATATTCAATCCCTAGCTTTTACTAACAAAGTCAGAAAGGCAATGAAGATGGAAGCTTTAACTCTAGACAATGTT
Organism: Kogia breviceps; assembly: GCF_026419965.1. Taxonomy (NCBI): domain Eukaryota; kingdom Metazoa; phylum Chordata; class Mammalia; order Artiodactyla; family Physeteridae; genus Kogia; species Kogia breviceps. The sequence goes on from NC_081319.1 coordinate 81,622,238, forward strand.
TTAACATTTTATGATCATACATTTGGGGGTAGCTTAATAAAGGGTTCCTGTAAATAAAGTTTCCAGACCAGGAAGCCCTCGATGGAATTGTCATCAGGGTCAATGTGTTACATATATTCAGGTGTATTCTGTAATGTGTGTCTGTATTCATCTGTGTCTTGTTCCAGTGATATGCATCACCTTTGTCTATATAACCCAGAAGCCCTGTAAGCACAGCTTTGGAGGCTTTCTAAAGACTTCTGGGCCTTTCTTCCCACCCCCGCTAGAAATATGCACTCTATACAGACTTTTTAGACTCCTTTGAAGAGTTGCCAGGATATATACTAGCTTGAATGTTTGTGTGCAGGTCAACAAGCTAGACCTATATGCATCAGTTACATTCATCTCCTTGAGAATCCAGTGAATACTATGGGTTCTGTGATGGGGGCAAAATAAACTTACAAGAAAAACCTGCCATTCAATTCCAGAAGGTTCACAGACATCCTGAAGTCTTGTAGGATCCTGGAAATCTAGGTTGAGAAACAATGAAGATGAGTAACTGAGTAAAACCTCACTGCCCATTTATGCCAACGGTAACACTAAACACAGACAGATATTTTAAACACATTTACACAACCTTTTTTCTAAACCATCTCTTTCCACTTGCCCATCGCAAAATGTTCTGTTCATTTCCACAGTGAAAACTTCAGGCTCAATCCTCATCCATTCCTTCTAACTTCCTTCCTTCCCACATGACCCAAAACAAGGAGAAACTTGGCACTTCCTTCACCAGGTTGCCAATCCATATGCATTAATTTACTAACGGACCCAAGGTGACTGTCATACCGTGCTCATTAGCCACAGAGACCACTCGTAGAGCTGAATTACAGCTAGCAACATAACCCTTTCCCAGCATCTGTGTGCAGGTTTAGGTTATACCAAAATTGAGAAAAAAGGCTTCCAGAATTGCATTTTCTTTAATCTGTAATTGCATTTTCAACATTTGTGCTTAGTTTACATGATTGAGAATAACTTCCTGTTGCAACATTAGGACACAATTGTTAAGGTATCCAGGGGTGCCTCAGCTTTTCCACCTACCCTCCACAGGTACCCTCTTCGTCAGCCAGTAACTGTAGCAGCCAAACAGTTAGTGGAGCTCAGGGTTGTGGAGAGTCACGTGGGAGCTGCCCCTCCAATGCAGCAGGTAAAAGGCACTGAAAAGGTGGACTCCACCATTTAAGCTCACTGTGAGCCCATTAAACTCCTTCAGTTTATGAAGTTCATTCTTGCAGTGACTAAAAAATAAAATATCCCTTTTCTTAGGAGGATAACAAGCTTTTTCAGGTTGCCAGGGCAGCATTTATTGCACCAGAAGAGTCATTTTACAAAATGGCACTTTAATGGCCCCAAAAGCTCCGCATATGGGAAAAACTTTTACATATTCTCTTTAGGGTCTGAAAATAAAACACCCTATCAGTGAAAATATCTAGATAAGTCCCAATGTCTGTAAATATGACTAAAAGTTAGGGCTATATTACAGATTGCTTTATGATACAGTTAAGTGAGGTTTACTTAGCCATCACTAACTTCTCCATGATGTATGTTGACATCACACGCGTATTATCAGATATTTCTAGATACTATAAGTATATTAAAAAATATATGGTAAATATGTGGAGCTAATAATAGAAACTGGCATTTTATTTTAAATGTTATTCACTCATTTCATTTTTAAATTAATTAGTTCATTTTAGAATATATGGAGCTGTTTCTTTTATTTTATTTTTATTTTTATTTCTTTTTGCGGTACGCGGGCCTCTCACTGTTGCGGCCTCTCCCGTTGCAGAGCACAGGCTCCGGACGCGCAGGCTCAGCAGCCATGGCTCACGGGCCCAGCCGCTCTGCGGCATGTGGGATCTTCCCGGACTGGGTCATGAACCCGTGTCCCCTGCATCGGCAGGTGGACTCTCAACCACTGCGCCACCAGGGAGGCCCTGTTTCATTTTTCAATGGTTTCCTAGCATCCCATTATATGGTGTACAATAACATACTTAACTAGTCTCCAACTAACAGACCATTAGATTATTTTCGGTTTTGGGCGACTACAAGCAATATCACACAAAATTTTCTTGATTATCCTTGAAAATACACTTTTATACATGTGTACATAAGATAAATTCCTACATGTGGAATTGTTAGATCAAGAGGCCTGTGATTTTTTTTTTTTTGATTTTTTTTAAAATTTTTTTAACATGTTTATTGGAGTATAATTGTTTTACAATAGTGTGTTAGTTTTTCCTTTACAACAAACTGAATCAGTTATACATATACATATGTTCCCATATCTCTTCCCGGGGCCTGTGATTTTTATTTGGATTTTATGGAGTATTCCAAAATTGCCCTGAGACTGGATACAGCAATTTATACTCACAGCAATAATGTGTGAGAGTGCCTCTTTCTTCACTCTTTTATATTTGGTGTATTATCAAACGTATTTCAGTATTTATCAGTCTGTCAGGTAAAAATATATTTTGACAGAGCTTAAATTAATCTTCCTCTCATTAAATTTGAGCTCATGCACCTTATGCTTTATATTTTTTATTAATTTAATTTGAGATGATTTTATATATTAAAGAAACTGGCCCTCAGCTTTCAAATATGTGGCAACTTTTTTCCTACTTTGCAATTAGTATTTTGACTTGGTTTATGTTTGTTTTTTTTTTTAACCTGGAAGAAACTATTGTATCTGCATTTAAATTTAAATCTTTTTCTTACATGGCCTCTGAGTTTTTGGTCTTGCTTAGTAAGGTATTTTCATTTGAGATAAATATTAAAACCAAATCCCAAAGTAAAAAGCTTCTCCTGTATTTTCTTCTGAAAGTTCTTTCCTGAAGTACTTGAAAATATAATTGTCTTGCTTTCATTTTTCTTTATAGAAGTGATCTTTATAAGCTCAGGGATTAATGAATAGAAATTTTCACTAATACTCTTATTCCTGTTTCCATGAGGATAGGAATCTTGATCTTTTTATTAATTTCCATATCCTAAGTGAGGATGTCTTTATATCTAGATAAATAGTGTTTTTATAGCAAAATGTTTAATTTACTTTTGTATTCTGGTAGTACTTTTCATAGAGGCAGTGGAGTGGAGCTTGATAAAAACAAATGATAACTTTTTAATATAATTCTTCATAAGACTGAGTCCAAATTAAAATTTTTAAATGGAACAATAGATTCATTGTCCCAGATCTCACTGACAAATATCATGTTCATTTCCCATTATTAATGGGAAGTCTTGGAGATGTTTGCATGAAGAACTATGAGTCCAATTTTTACAATTAATTCCACAGAAATGAATATTTTTTCTGGAGTTTCAGCAACAAACTCTTCCTCTAATCACCAAATGAATGATAAAAGTGCATTCTGTTATCCAAATTAACTTATTCAATAGAGGTTTATTGAACAGTTACTATGTACCAGGCTTCTTTCTAGGCACTTAGGATACGGAAATTAATAAAAAGATCAACATTCCTATCCTCATGGAATCAGGAATAAGAGTATTAGTGAAAATTTCTATTCATTAATCTCTGAGCTTATAAAGATCACTTCTGTAAAGAAAAATTAAGACAAGACAATTATATTTTCACGTACTTCAAGAAAGAACTTCTCAAAGGAGAATCTTTTATATTCCTAAAATTCTATATTTCCCATAGATTTCTTTAGAGGCCATATCTGATGATTCTTAAGAGTGTCCCTAGATTTAAAGTCTGTAATACATGTTCAGAAGGGTGAGTCTTTTTAGGTCTTTCCTGAGTCAGGATTTTGAGAACTGCTCAGAATAATCAAAACATGGTAAGCAGCATTTCTCTCCTGTTTTTCAACTATGAAAGCAACTTGTATGTAAAATAGCAGTAAGAAATAAATCTGTGTACTGCACTTAGCACAAGGCTAGACACACAGAGCTCCTCTATCTATACATAGAGATCCCTTGGTGGAGCTCAGGAAATAAAGCCATATTTCCCGTTCAGTCTCAAGACAGAATGCTTTGATCTAGTGACCCACATCTCTGGAGAACAGCTTCTTACAGCCCTATTTAGGCCCTGGTATGGATTTGCAAATTAACTGAAAAGACCATTAGAAAACATTTCTGTTTAAAGTGCTAAATGGGCTGCAACTTTCAAAACTAACAGGCCTGCCAAATTGTGATTTAAAGTGAAATTGGCATGAGCAGACATTTCCACATCAGCCTGTAGCACATCTGGTCCAGACCAAACAAACAGAAGATTTATTCTGTCAGGGAGATCATTTAGCATTCCTTTTCATGCTTCAGAAGGAGCCTGTACCTGTCACTCACCAAAGCGCTCGGCTTTTGGTGGCTAGGCTCTGTTGCTCTCCCTGACTAGCCTTGATCTAACACTTCTAAGAAGGCTCATGTGCACCGCTCCACCTGGGAGCCCAGTACCCATGCCAAGTTCATTTCCATAGTCTTATAGAAACCTCCTGGAGGATTTCAAACATCTGCTCGTAAGTAAAGAAACATTGTCTTGAGCTCTAACAATAATATAAAGAGCAACTGAACCTTCTTTTGCAAATAAAGAGAGCTGATAAATGATCTTATTTCACAGGACTGGGGGCAAGTTGCTTTGTGTCTTTCTGAATTCAAATCCTTAAAATGAATATAGGCAATCATGGGAAAAATGGAATATACCCAGAGTTTTTCTGTGAACTTAAGTGGTATACAGTAAAGACTATAAAATAAGTTTAAAAAATTATGTCATTTTGCTGAAACTTAAAGAACGTATTTACGAAAACGGCATTGTTATTCCTAAAATGTATTCCGCCTTTCTCTCTCTCTCCCTGGCTGTAGCCTCAGAGCCAAGTATGTACTCTTGCTGTGTGAACCACGTAACCACTTTCTTCTCTAGAATGTTAACCTGCTCATGTTGGACTCAGAAACCCCAGAAGGCTCACTTCCTGGTTTCTCTCATCAGAAATACCATTCTTCCTCTCCCACCTCTGGCGTGCCATGAATACTCAGAAGGGCTAGATGTACCACAGTTCTTATGATGTTACCTTATATGACTACGAAAGAATAGGTTTCGATCTAAACAAAAACTGGAACAGGAGGAGACAATTATTTGTGACGGTGTACAAGTTGTTTCTAGTTTCTGGCTAAAATTGACCTCTTCTTCGTTTGAGAAATAAATGGAGTAGGCAAAAATGTCCCCGAATTTCCTTCTAGTTGTCACATAATTTTTATAATTTCTTTGTGGTTCGTTTGTCCTTGAGGAACTCATTGGTTCATAAATACTATTATTTGGCTTTCCTACTGACATGTAAATATAGGTCTAGGCAAACATAGGGCTAGTTTATCACATAAACATAGAAAAGGGGTTTGTCTGACTTAAAACATAACAAAAACAAATATTTAAACAATCTGGAGACTTCGAAGGCAGGTTTAAGTTATACATCGGAGAAGGCACATCATTTGTACAAATATTTTCATCCCGTTGGTTTGTTACAAGACCAAGATAGTCTGAAGAGTGAATTACATCTATGCTTGTTTCATGTCTGTCCCTCCTACTGAGCCATTAATAAACATGACACCATGAGTACTGCATTGTTAATACTCAGCTTGGTCTATGGAGCTCAGAAAATGCTCTCTTCAAATTCACACAGAACATTCTTAAGTAGGTTACACTCTAGATGCTGAACATGCCAATGAAAAATGTACATCTACAACAAAGTCTAACTTCCTCTGAAGAAAACAACAAAAATTAGTCTTCCATAACAACTTAACTGGTTTCAACCAATCTTGAAATACATATTCTGTTATGAAATGCTGGTGATTTCTTAGTATATGTGAACATTTTATCCACTTGGAAAATGTCAAATGGGAAAAAAAAAAGGTATGTGATATTCAATACCTAAATAATTCACTATTGGTTAGATTTATGTGTATTCTTATTCTTGAATTCTTATTCAAAGATATGAAATTAAAATTTAAAATAACATGTTTGTATACTTTCACCACAATAAATTAGAATAATATCACATAGAGATCAAAGGTTTCATCCTTCCATATTAAACCTGGAGAACTTCAAAAAAGGAGGTAACACTTTTGATTAAAAAGAGTTATTATCATAAGTAATCATCTAAAGGGACCCAGCTTATGAAGAAAAGGAATTGGAAAGTTATTTGATTTTTCTAGTTTATATTCTCTTAAAGGCTGCAATTAGAGTCAAAGAAGGGATGCTCAAAGCAGACAAGAAGGAACTTTGTCTTAAAAGAATATTATATTGAGAAATGGATTGAAGAGGGAAAAAAAAGGAAATCTATTTATAAAATATAGAAATTCAATTCATGTAAAGATCATGGGCAACTCATAAACTGTATCTCAATGAGATCATGTAATGTCATTTGAAAGTTGGAATTGTCTAAACAGATATAACTAATCAGTCACATCAATAGCAAAGAAACAAAGAACCATGGGAAAATAACCAGTTTTGATAATCAAAATAATAGGCAATGTATATAGAAGCAAAAAATAGCAGGAACAAAATATGGTAAAAATGTATGAGAAAAAACTATACTTGAAGATAAATTCAAGCTCATTGAACAGAAAAAAGTACTCTAATGGGGCACTTTGAAACTTTTAAGAGCATACTTGTAGATGTATTATTTGGGGTTAGGTTTCCAAATACTTAACATATTTCATATGCATCTAATTATCTATAAAGCTACTATTTTTGCATCAAAGTAGTTCATTCTACGGCCATGTAAATAATTTAATCATAATTTTTAAAAGGTTCAGTGCTCTGCAACTCAATCATTGATTTATAATAATCTAATTTTTCTAATAAAATCTACTCCTACACGTCAAAATCATTCTCATTTTCAAAGTGACTGAAAACTTGTCTAGGATGAGGAGGTAACAAATGATAGGGAGTTCTGCTGTCTAAGAAGACCACAGCAAGTCGTTTTCAATGCATGGATGTTTATTTAAGAGAACTACATTTAATAGAACTACATTGGATTGAGAAAGAAAACATTCCATCAATAATTCAGTGTACATTTTTTTTTCGAGAATGTTCTGCTTAGAGAGTCATATACTAGATGATTTGGCATATCCACAGTTCTGGAGAGAATGTGGATTAACAGTGCGACTACAAGGGGTTGACCAAATGCTGCGTATACAACATAACAGATACCAAAAAAGCTAAAACAAATTAAATAAAATGAAATTTTATTACATTATTCAGTAAAATGTAATAGTGTTTGTTTATGAAAACCTAAATGTATGAGAAAATGAAGACTTGAAAATAAATTAAATTTCATTGAATACGAATTCTCAAAATGGGATCTTTGAGACTTAAGTGTGTTCTTGTAGACTTTTTTTTTTTTATAACATCTTTATTGGAGTAAAACTGCTTTACAATGTTCTGTTAGTTTCTGCTGTATAACAAAGTGAATCAGCTACATGTATATATATGTCCCCATACCCCCTCCCTCTCGCATCTCCCTCCCACACTCCCTATCCCACTCCTCTAGGTGGTCACAAAGCACCGAGCTGATCTCCCTGTGTGATGCAGCTGCTTCCCACTAGCTATCTACTTTATATTTGGTAGTGTATATATGCCAATGGTACCCTCTAACTTCGTCCCAGCTTACCCTTCCCCCTCTCAGTGTCCTCAAGTCCATTTTCTATGTTGGCATCTTTATTCCTGTCCTGCCCCAAGGTTCTTCAGAACCATTATTTTTTAGATTCCATCTATATGTGTTAGCATATGGTACTTGTTCTTCTCTTTCTCACTTACTTCATCTGTATGACAGACTCTAGGTCCATCCACCTCACTGCAAATAACTCAATTTCATTTCTTTTTATGGCTGAGTAATATTCCATTGTATATATGTGCCACATGTTCTTTGTCCATTCAGCCATCGATGAACACATAGGTTGCTTCCATGTCCTGGCTATTGTAAATAGTGGGGCAGTGAACATTGTGGTACATGACTCATTTCATTAGGTCCCATTTGTTTAATTTTGTTTTTATTTCCATTTCTCTAGGAGGTGGGTCATAAAGGATCTTGCTGTGATTTATGTCATAGAGTGTTCTGCCTATGTTTTCCTCTAACAGTTTTATAGTGTCTGGCCTTACATTTAGTCTTTAATCCATTTTGAGTCTATTTTTGTGTATGGTGTTAGGGAAAGTTCTAATTTCGTTCTTTTACATGTAGCTGTCCAGTTTTCTCAGCATCACTTATTGAAGAGGCTGTCTTTTCTCCATTGTATATTCTTGCCTCCTTTATCAAAAATAAGGTGACCATATGTGCATGGGTTTATCTCTTGGCTTTCTATGCTGTTCCATTGATCTATATTTCTGTTTTTGTGCCAGTACCGTACTGTCTTGATTACTGTAGCTTTGTAGTGTAGTCTGAAGTCTGGGACCCTGATTCCTCCAGCTCTGTTTTTCTTTCTCAAGATTGCTTTGGCTGTTCGGGGTCTTTTGTGTTTCCATGCGAATTGTGAAATTTTTTGTTCTAGTTCTGTGAAAAATGCCATTGGTAGTTTGATAGGGATTGCATTGAATCTGTAGATTGCTTTGGGTAGTATAGTCACTTTCACAATGTTGATTCTTCCAATCCAAGAACATGGTATATCTCTCCATCTGTTTGTATCATCTTTAATTTCTTTCATCAGTGTATTATGGTTTTCGGCATACAGGTCTTTTGTCTCCTTAGGTAGGTTTATTCCTAAGTATTTTATTCTTTTTGTTGCAGTGGTAAATGGGAGTGTTTCCTTAATTTCCTTGTCAGATTTCTCGTTGTTAGTGTATAGGAATGCAAAAGATTTCTGTACATTAATTTTGTATCCTGCTACTTTACCAAATTCATTGATTAGTTCCAGCAGTTTTCTGGTAGCATCTTTATGATTCTCTATGTATAGTATCATGTCATTTGCAAACAGTGACAGTTTTACTTCTTTTCTGATTTGGACTCCTTTTATTTCTTTTTCTTCTCTGATTGCTGTGGCTAAAACTTCAAAAATTATGTTGAATAAAAGCTGTGAGAGTGGGCAGTCTTGTCTTGTTCCTGATCTTAGAGGAAATGGTTTCAAATATTCACCATTGAGAACAACATTGGCTGAAGGCTTCTCATAGATGGCCTTTATTATGTTTAGGTATGTTCCCTCTATGCCTACTTTCTGGAGTTTTTATAATACATGGGTGTTGAAATTTGTCAAAAGTTTTTCTGCATCTATTGAGATGATCATATGGTTTTTCTCCTTCAGTTTGTTAATATGGTTTATCACATTGATTGATTTGCATATATTGAAGAATCCTTGCATTGCTGGGATAAACCCTTGATCATGGTGTATGATCCTTTTAATGTGCTGTTGGATTCTGTTTGCTAGTATTTTGTTGAGGATTTTTTGCATCTATGTTCCTCAGTGATATTGGTCTGTCGTTTTCTTTTTAGTGACATCTTTGTCTGGTTTTGGTATGAGGGTGATGGTGGCCTTGTAGAATGAGTTTGGGAGTGTTCCTCCCTCTGCCATATTTTGGAAGAGTTTGAGAAGGATAGGTGTTAGCTCTTCTCTAAGTGTTTGATAGAATTCACCTGTGAAGCCATCTGGTCCTGGGCTTTTGTTTGTTGGAAGATTTTTAATCACAATTTCAATTTCAGTGCTTGTGATTGGTCTGTTTATATTTTCTATTTCTTCCTGATTCAGGCTCGGAAGGTTGTGCTTTTCTAAAACTTTGTCCATTTCTTCCAGGTTGTCCATTTTATTGGCATGTATTTGCTTGTAGTAATCTCTCATGATCCTTTGTATTTCTGCAGTGTCAGTTGTTACTTCTCCTTTTTCATTCCTGATTCTATTGATTTATCTTCTCCCTTTATTTCTTCATGTGTCTGGCTAATAGTCTATCAATCTTGTTTATCTTCTCAAAGGACCAGCTTTTAGCTTTATTGATCTTTGCTATTGTTTCCTTCATTTCTTTTTCATTTATTTCTGATCTGATCTTTATGATTTCTTTCCTTCTGGTAACTTTGGGGGTTTTTTGTTCTTCTTTCTCTAATTGCTTTAGGTATAGGTTAGGTTGTTTATTTGAGATTTTTCTTGTTTCTTGAGGTAGGATTGTATTGTTATAATCTTCCCTCTTGGATGTGCTTTTGCTGCATCCCATAGATATTGGGTCATCGTGTTTTCACTGTCATTTGTTTCTAAGTATTTTTTGAGTTCCTCTTTGATTTCTTCAGTGATCTCTTGGTTATTTAGTAGCATATGGTTTAGCCTCCATGTGTTTGTATTTTTTATAGTTTTTTTCCTGTAATTGATATCTAGTCTTATAGCTTTGTGGTCAGAAGAGATACTCGATATGATTTCAATTTTCTTAAATTTACCAAGCTTGATTTGTGACCCAAGATATGATCTATCCTGGAGAATGTTCCTTAAGCACTTGAGAAGAAAGTGTATTCTGTTGTTTTGTTTTGTGATGGAATGCCCTATAAATATCAACTAAGTCCATCTTGTTTAATGTGTCATTTAAAGATTGTGTTTCCTTTTACTTTCATTTTGGATGATCTGTTCATTGGTGAAAGTGGGGTGTTAGGTCCCCTACTATTACTGTGTTACTGTCGATTTCCCCTTTTATGGCTGTTAACATTTGCCTTATGTATTGAGGTGCTCCTATGTTGGTTGCATAAATATTTACAATTGTTATGTCTTCTTCTTGGATTGATCTCTTGATCATTATGTAGTGTCCTTCTTTCTCTCTTGTAATAATCTTTATTTTAAAGTCTATTTTGTCTGATATGAGAATTGCTATTCCAGCCTTCTTTTAATTTCCATTTTCATGGGATATCTTTTTCCATCCCCTCACTTTCAGTCTGTATGTGGCCCTAGGTCTGAAGTGACTCTCTTGTAGACAGCATATATACTGGCATTGTTTTTGTATCCATTCAGCCAGTCCATGTCTTTTGATTGGAGCATTTAATCCATTTACATTTAAGGTAATTATCAATATATATGTTCCTATTACCATTTTCTTAATTATTTTGGGTTTGTTACTGTAGATCTTTTCCTTCCCTTGTGTTTCCTGCCTACAGAAGTTCCTTTAGCATTTGTTTTAAAGCTGGTTTGGTGGTGCTGAATTCTCTTAACTTTTGTTTCTTTGTAAAGGTCTTAATTTCTCTGTCAAATCTGAATGAGATCCTTGCTGGGTAGAGTAATCTTGGTTGTAGGTTTTTCCCTTTTATCACTTTAAATATGTCCTGCCTCTCCCTTCTGGCTTGCAGAATTTCTGCTGAAAGATCGCTGTTAACCTTATGGGGATTCCCTTGTATGTTATTTGTTGTTGTTCCCTTGCTGCTTTTAATATTTGTTCTTTGTATTTAATTTTTTATATTTTGATTAATATGTGTCTTGGTGTGTTTCTCCTTGGATTTATCCTGTATGGGACACTCTGCACTTCCTGGACTTGATTGACTATTTCCCTTCTCATGTTAAGAAAGTTTTCAAATACAATCTCTTAAAATATTTTCTCAGTCCCTTTCTTTTTCTCTTCTTTTTCTGGGACCCCTGTAATTTGAATGTTGATATGTTTAATGTTGTCCCAGAGGTCTCTGAGATGATCCCCAATTCTTTTCATTCTTTTTACTTTATCCTGCTCTGTAACAGTTATTTCCACTATTTTACCTTCCAGGTCACTTATCCATTCTTCTGCCTCAGTTATTCTGCTATTGATTCCTTCTAGAGAATTTTTAATTTCATTTGTGTTGTTCATCATTGTTTGTTTGCTCTTTAGTTCTTCTGGGTCCTTGTTAAACCTTTCTTGTATTTTCTCCATTCTATTTCCAAGATTTTGGATCATCTTTACTATAATTACTCTGAATTCTTTTTCAGGTAGACTGTCTATTTTCTCTTCATTTGTGTGGTCGCGTGGGATTTTACCTTGCTCCTTCATCTGTTCCATATTTCTCTGTCTTCTCATTTTGCTTAACTTACTGTGTTTGGGTTCTCTGTTTTGCAGTCTGTAGGTTCATAGTTCCCATTGTTTTTCGTGTCTGCCCCCAGTGGGTAAGTTTGGTTTAGTGGTTTGTGTAGGCTTCCTTGTGGAGGGGACTGGTGCCTGTGTTCTGGTGGGTGAGGCTGGGTCTCGTCTTTCTTATTGCCAGGACTGCGTCCAGTGGTATGTTTGGGGTGTCTGTGAACTTAGTATGATTTTAGGCAACCTCTCTGCTAATGGGTGGTTTTGTGTTCTTGTCTTGCTAGTTGTTTGCCATGGGACATCCAGTGCTGGAGTCTGCTGGCCATTGGGTGGAGTTGGCTCTTAGTGTTGAGACGGAGATCTCTAGAAGAACTCTCGCCAATTGATATTATGTGGCCCTGGGAGGTCTCTGGTTGTCCAATGTCCTGAACTCAGCTCTCCCACCTCTGAGGCTCAGGTCTGACTCAGGCCAGAGCACCAAGACCCTTTCAGCTACTTAGCTCAGAAGAAAGGGGAGAAAAAAAGAAAGAAAATAAATAAAAAATAATAAATCAAAATAATTATTAAAATTTAAAAAATAATAATTTTTTAAAAGAAGAGAGCAACCAAACCGATAAACAAATCCACCAATGATAACAAGTGCTAAAAACTATACTAAGATAAACATAAAAATCAGAAACCACTCAGTTGCAGACAACAAATCCCAAGTCTACAGTTGCTCCCAAAGTCCACCGCCTCAGTTTTGGGATGATTCATTTTCTATTCAGGTATTCCTCAGATGCAGGGTACATCAAGTTGATTGTGGAGATTTAATCTGCTGCTCCTGAGGCTGCATGAAGAATTCCCTTTCTCTTCTTTGTTCACACAGCTCCTGGGGTTCATCTTATTTTTGTCCCCGCCTCTGTGTGTAGATCACCCTCAGGCATCTGTTCGCACTCAGACAGGATGGGGTTAAAACAGTGGGTGATTGTGGGGCTCTGGCTCATTCAGGCCAGGGGAAGAGAGTTATCATTGGAATGCGGGGTGAGCCTGTGGTGGCAGAGGCCAGCATGACATTGCAACAGCCTGAGGCACACTGTGTATTCTCCCAGGAATGTTGTCTCTGGATCATGGGACCCTGGCAGTGGTGGGCTTCACAGGCTCCTGGGGGCTGTATATAGTTACATGTGCTTGCACACAGGATTCTTGGTGGCTGCAGCAGCATTGTTAATGTTTCATGCCCATCTTTGGGGTCCAAGCTGATAGCGGCAGCTTGCTCCCATCTCTGGAGCTTGTTTAGGCGGTGCTCTGCCTTCTATGGGCAGACAGGGAAGGAATCCCCTCTCCTCACGCACCCTGAAACAATGGTCGCTTGCCTCTTAGGCAGGTCCAGACTTTTTCCTGGACTCCCTCCCATTTAGCTGTGGAGCACTAGCCCCCTTCAGGTTGTGTTCACACAGCCAACCCCAGTCCTCTCCTTGGGATCTGACTTCTGAAGCCCCAGCCTCAGCTCCCAGCCCCCACCAGCCCCAGCGGTTGAACATACAAGCCTTTGCACCCTTGCAGAGGGAATATCTCCACTTTGCCCTCTGCACCCCTGTTGCTGCACTCTCCTCCATGGCTCGGAAGCTTCCCCCCCGCCCACACCCTGTGTCCACCAGTGAAGGGGCTTCCTAGTGTGTGGAAACTTTTCCTCCTTCACAGCTCCCTCCCAGAGTGCAGGTCCCATCCCTATTCTTTTGTCTCTGTATTTCCTTTTTACTTTTGCCCTACCCAGGTTCATGGGGGAGTGAGTGTCTTGCCTTTTGGGAAGGCTGTGGTCTTCTGCCAGCATTCAGTAGCTATTCTGTAGGAGTTGTTCTACATGTAGATGTATTTTTGATGTATTTGTGGGGAGGAAGGTGATCTCTACATCTTACTCCTCTGCCATATTTAAGGCCCCTTAGACTTGTTTTATTTTGGGTTTAGGGTTCCAAATTTTTAACACATTTTACTTGCATCTAATTATCACACAGCTGATCCTCTTTTTATCCCATATTTACAAATTTGCCTAATTGCTAAAATGTATTTGTAACCCCCCAATCAATCAATACTCGTGGTAGCTCTCATGGTCATTAGTGTACATGTGCACAGTGGCAAAAATTTTGACTTTGTCACTTACACATTCCCAGTCTGCCTTCTTGTTTTAGCTCTTGCCCTGTAAACAAGTGTCCTGCTCATAGTATATTTACTGCCAAGAATTTTTTACTTTTGTGCTTTTTGTTAAGGATTTCACTGTTTAAAATCGGCCTCAGCTGTGGTAGTGAAGAGTTGTCTATAGTTCCCAAGCACAAGAAGGCTCTGATGTGCCTTATGGAGAAAATATGTGTATGAGATAAGCTTTATTTAGACACGAGTTACAGTGTTGTTGGTCATATCCAATGTTGATGAATCTACAATATATATTTTAAGAAATGTCTTTAAACAGAAACACTCATGAAACAAAGCTATGTATTGGTCAGTTAACCAAAATGTGACCAGAGGCTCACAGGAACCTAACCCTGTATTTCCCCTAGGAGCAATGGGTTAGTATTTGCTAATTTAGTATTTGTGGTGATTTCATAGAACATAATCACTGCTAATAATGAGAATTGATTGTGCATGTATATATGTATGTGTGGGGGTGTGTATATATGTGTGTTTTGGGGGGAGTTATTTCTTGAAAATAAAACAAAATTAAGAAGTCTTCAAAATTGAAAACCTCTTAAAATGTCTTCTAACTGGGAAAATATTGCAGGGAAAAAGCAAAAATCACATTGGATTTTGATTATGCATAATATTTTTAGCCATTGAAATTTCCATAAGGAGTTTAGCGCATGCAGTTAATTTGCATGAGAGGCAGCTGGAGCGTATTGGCTCTTTCAAAGCCATTATGATTTATCAGCTCAATAATGCATGAGCTTAGACAAAGTTATACAACTGTCTGTATTTTTAACAAGGTGATGGAGTAGGAAATTTGCTAAAGCAGCCATTCCAGACCCAGGTGACTAAAAGGAGGTTAGATCATTTACACAAACTGGAACACAATTTTATTCCTGTTTTATTTTTGGTCTCAGATTTTTTTTTCCTAAAAATAATATTTTGTTTGGAGAAAGTGCCAGACTGACAGACAGTCTGGGACAGTCAAGTTATATATTCCTATATGCTATTAGCACAATGTGAAGAGAGTCAATTAAAATCTCCACTAAAGTGACCTCCCAAATTAGATTCATCTTGCAGAGGCAGCACTTAAAGAATAATTAACTATTTCTTTCTTCATTCAATAAAGTGTAATGACATTAATTTATTGAGCCCTAAATTTCATGGCAAAAATGGCTTATAGGAAGTGTCTCTTCTTGAGGGCTAAGTTTTTGTCCCTTATTGAGATTAGAGGAGAATGTAGCCCAAACACCTTTAAGAATCTATTGCCATGGTAGAGATATAGGTTACAAAAACCTCATGCATGGACTCTGAGGTCAAGGGCAGTAATTAGGAGAATACAGAGGAAATGATTAATTCAAAACATTGTAAGCGAAAAATTAATTGATAGGACAATATGCAATGACCATTGGGATAAAGAAGAGAAATGAATTATTTGAAGATTCCATGTTTTTGTACCTAGGTGACTAGAAGAATAACTGTATTTGTTTTAGAGCTTATATAAAAGTTTGAATTTAGCCTTTAGAACTCATATTAGACACCCACATCTATAGACTAAAAACTTTAATACCCAATACACTAACTTCACAGGATATCAAATGCCTGTCTCATTCCATAGACTTCCACCATTTTTCTCTAAGGTATAGGAGGAAGGACAATAGAGATGAATTTCATGAAACCAATGGTACCCAGTGATCCTTTCTGCCAGAATGTATTGGACTGGCAGGTTGAAGCCAGGAACTGGTCCCATAGTGTCACACAACAGATATGTTGATATGAAGTCAAGAAGTACCGTAAGCCTCCCACTGCAAAAGGCTACTGAAGTGTAAGAATAAATCAAGCATCAAGTTGTAAAGTTACTTTGTTTCATCTAAGTTAATCTTTGAATACCAAGGCAAATTACCAGAAGGGAAACAAGAAATGATTTACTACACAGCAGCCACAAGACTAACCTGAGAAAACCTTCTCAACAGTTGTGTTTGGAGAGGCAACCATACTGTCAGAGTTTAGTAAAATAGATTAACTGTTACCTTGTACAAACCTCTCATTTGATAAATGGGAAAACTGAGACCCAGAGCTGTGCATATGACCAAGTCCTCTAATTCATACTGTCTCAGTGTTGGATGACTTCTTCTTCACAGACATCAGCCACTGTCTAGCCCAACAGTTCCCAAACTTTTCTGTGCATCAGAATCACCTGAAGGCATATTAAAACACAGAGTGCTGGTTCTACCCCCAGACATTCCCATACCACAGGTCGGGGATGAAACCAGAGGATTTATATTTTGAGAAGTTCCCTGGTGATACCAATGCTGCTTGTGTGGGAGCACGCTCTATGAACAATGGCTCTAGACCTACTAGTCTAATATCTATCTCACTCAAGTAAATTTTCTCTCCCGACAAAATGGACCCTGCCTGGAAATTCCTGGGCATTACACTCCAGAAAGAACATATGACCTGAAACAACATGATAAGGGTCTATGATCACATAGCTATAGCTAGAGCAATATATCTACTCAGATACCAAAGTGTACTTCACTAGACATCTATGATGGGTCTATTCTGAAATAATTGCTAAGAGCTGTAAATCCTCACTTTCCCATCCCAATGTGAAAACTTCTTGGACTTTAAGTACAGTGTATTATTAGAATTTTTCTGGATGTAAATAAAGGTGACATCATTTAGTTGCCTTTTTCCCCCCAAATTGAAATAATATTGTAACAATTATAAAGTGGTAACATTGATTATCCAAAGTCTAGGAATGGAACTTAGCAAATAGAGATATATACACAGTAATGGTCATAAAGAGATGATAGAGATGAGGGATTAAATAGGGGCAACTGAGATCCACTGGAATAGAAACACTCAATACAAAAAGCAATTGTCATATAACAACTATATAGAAAGGACTGCATGTGGTGCAGAGGGGAGATGCTGAGAAATGCCTCAGGGAGCTTGCAGTAATTAAGGATATTAAATAGATGCTGAATATAATATTATGTATATTCATGATATGTGTGTTTGTGTGTGTGTGTATGTATGTACAGACAGGTTACATTGAGCAAATTTAAATAAGTTTCTCAGAAGAAACATCAAAAGTGTTTTAACAAATACAACAGTCTCAGAAAGAAACAATAGGCAAATCTTGCATTCTGTAGAGTAGTCATAATGATTTTTTTTTTTTTTTTTGGCCAGTATGTGGAATCTTAGTTCTTAGTTCCCCATTGAACCTGTGCCCCCTGCATGGGAAGCACAGAGTCTTAACCACTGGACTGCCAGAGAAGTCCCATAGCGCAGCGGTCCCCAACATTTTTGATACCAGGGACCAGTTTCGTGGAAGACAATTTTTCCACAGACCAGTGGTGGGGGAAAATTGTTTAGGGATGATTCAAGCACATTACATTTATTGCGCACTTTATTTCTACTTATTACATTGTAATATATAATGAAATAATTATACAACTCACCATAATGTAGACTCAGTGGGAGCCCTGAGCTTGTTTTCACTTGCCACTCACTGATAGGGTTTTTCTTTGAGTCTGCAAGCAATTGATTTATTATGGTCTCTGTGCAGTCAAACCTCTCTGCTAATGATGATCTGTATTTGCAGCCGCTCCCCAGCGCCGGCATCACCGCCTCAGCTCCACGTCAGATCATCAGGCATTAGATTCTCATAAGGAGCGTGCAACCTAGATCCCTCACATGCGCAGTTCACAGTAGGGTTCGCCCACCTATGAGAATCTAACGCCGCTGCTGATTTGGCAGGAGGCGGAGCTCAGGCGGTAATGCAAGCGATGGGGTGCGGCTGTAAATGCAGATGAAGCTTCACTTGTTCGCCTGCCGTTCACTTCCTGCTGTGCAGCCCAGTTCCTAACAGGCCACGGACCGGTACTGGTCTGTGGCCCGGGGACTTGGGGATCCCTGCCATAGAGTAGTCATAATGAATTTTAATCAACGATGTCATAGTGTACCAAAGGAGGATGAGTATCTCTGAGTAAAATGCAACAAAAATAGATTAGAAACTATTGCAGCATTTGTATACTGTTTCACACATTCTGGAAGTTTTTATCTACTTGCATATCTACATCACCAGAAATTTGATATTTCATTAATATTCTGAACTCTACAATTTTCTGCTTATATATCCCAAATTTCACAAGTAATCATCAAATCCAATCATCATCAACCTTTACATTTTCCTTTAAAATATATCTGTGGAATCATATAAAAAGCAGTTAGAATCCGATTTGTAGTCAACACTTTAAAAATTAATTAAAAACACAATTATCCAATAGAGCAAAATGACATCAAAGAATATCACATCACATGCCCTTCTTTTAATGGAAGTGCACTAAGAACTCAGAGGTGTCCCCTGACAGACACACATGACTCTCTGGATAGTACTATGGAAATAGACATAATTTCTTCCTGAGGTTGGGATCTGCCAGGGCCTTCTCTCTCTGTCATGTGGAAGAACTGTGATGTTGAATATATTTGCAACAGCAAGAAAGCAATTCAGCATATATAGGAAAAAATTGCAAGCCAACTGTCAAAAGGAAAAATGTGCCTTACCCACCAGTCACAAAAGGACCTATCAGTATAACAAAAATAGTATCATCTATGCATGACAGTTTTAAATGTACAATAAAACGGAACTTTACAAACTTTGCATGGCAAGGAATTCTCTGAGCACTAAAAAAATAATTTAAAATTAAAATTTCTTTTTTTAAAATGCAAACTGAAAGGAAAGAAAGGGCTGTCTTGAGGAGAATTGCTGGGCTCGACAGAAATCTTGATCAAAACGTCAACACTCACTTCTCCAAAACTAAATCTCTAATCTGCATGTCTATGTTGTCATCTCTTCAGAGCTAGTCCTAAATCTTCAAATGCCTTCCTGGATTTCCACTGAAATTTCTAGCCAGGCTTAAACTCAAAAAAGAGTATTCCTATGCTTCCTTTACCTAAACTGCCCGTGACTTTGCTCTTCTGCTACTGATGCCATAAGCATAGGTAAGCCTGAGTCACCTAGTTTGAAACACAGTGACAGATGAATGGTAACAAACTTCTCTTACCATGTATTATTCTCTTCCCAAATAGTTTCTGTGGGCCCTGATCCCTACGGAATACTATCTGAATCTGAAGAAGAACCTCATTCTCCCACAAAGCATAGATCTCAAAGTCAAGAAAGGAGATTGATTACTGGTGTTTAGTCCTGCACCCAGACTTATACTTTTCTTCTAATAACCCCAGATCTGCTCTCCTGAGGCTCTTGTTATTCAGCTATAGCACCTCCTTTGTCTCCTCAATCTAGTCACCCTACTCCCCAGTTTCACGGACAGCTCCAAAGCCTAATTTCTTCTACACTAAAATCTGAAATCTGGACAAAACCCTGAGAGTGTTAAGTATCCATGTGGATAGATGTTTCCACCTACACACTAAACCCTCAGTTACTTGAAACTTCTATTCCCCAATAAGACCACTGAATCTTATTGGTCAAACAAAGATGAGTTTATTAAACTTATCATAGCATGGGGAATCACTATCTTGGTAGAGTTCAAATAGCAACCCCAAAGAGGAAAGAAATTGGAGGGTTTTCTTAAGATTTGGGGATCTTGACTCAAGTGATTTAAGATGGGTCTTTCAAGATTTTGCTTGTTAAGACTGGGCACAGTTTGTGACATGGTAGTTTTGTATTGGTAGACACAACAAGGCAAGGGTCTTAAAGCAAGTCTTGATGAGCTGATTGTTGTCCTGATAAATACACTTTTAATCCAGGTGAGTAATCTATTTTCCTGTTTATTTAGCTATTTTCCCAGATGAGCACAATGTTTGCCTGAATAAATTGGTGTACAAGAATATCCTGAAGCAAAAGTGAACTTACTATTGGTTTACAGTTTGATCTTCCTGGATAAGAATTTTAAAGAGCAGTTATGTTGACATCGATGGTCTCAGTTATCACAGAGATGACCAGGAGGAGAAAAGATTCTGATTGAAGGTTTCCCCAGAACAAAATCACTCCTTGTGAGGAATGAGAAATTTGTAGCATCAAATCTAGCATATTATTTAGTTCTTGAACATGAGGCAAATGGTTTCCCTTACTTTGTAATTTGATCTCAAGCTAGAATCAGTTCTCTAGAAATAAAAGGAAAACAGATGATATAACTCTTCTCTATGGCCTGAGACCATGAGATTTTAGTTATTATTGCAGACAAACTTCTTCCCTATGGAGGAAAAGCATTTCCAAGGTGAAGTTCTCATAAGAGTTCTTCTGGTCCCTCACTACTCCATAGCTCCTTGGTCTCTACAGCTCTAATACAAGAAGATTCCTCAGCAAACCTGCCATTCCTCCTTCTTTTTGATTCAATTACTTTGAAAGCTGGCATTAATCAGTTCTCTAGCTATCCCCTTCCCTAGAGTCATTTCTCTTAGTCTTTCTCTTCTCCTTCCTCAATTTGTAGGAGCTATTTGCTCTCAACTGCCACATTTCTAAGAGTATTTTATCCTCTTGGCTTTCATAATGGAAATGTTAAATTTTCCAAAGAGGGGAAACTACCTGGAGGGGAGTTTTGCTCAAACCCTAGATTGGATGTCAGTTAATATTTAGATGCAATTAATTAATGGTAAACCCTAAGGCAAACTTTGTTGCTAAGGAAATCAGGCCGTATTCCTGATTAAATGAAGGGCTGTTTCCCTGACCAAGTCAGCAGATGTTCTACTATCAGCAAAGACTGACATCACATGCTTGGTAGATAGGGACATAGATAATTAAGAATATTTAAAATGTAAGGGTGAAAGAGCATCAGACTTTCTTAAGCTAAGTCACCAAAGTTTCCCTATCTCCTGAATTTCTCCTCATATAGTTCCTCCCTTCTACCACATCCCAGATTTCAGTTCATGATGCTATAAAAAGTTTTAAGATTTCTAAAAACCTCTTACAGTCACCATGACGTCTTCTCAGACCTTCCTCACATAATTTAGCCTACAGTGATTTTTATTGCACCATATTTATTGAGAATTTTTAAAAGATACTCACATTCATGTTTTTATCTCAGTCAGTATAGAAGACTGGATATAGTTGAATCTAAATGATTGAGACTTTTATCTTGACATTGTAAATATTGTCAAAATATGTGTGAGACAGAACAAAGCAGTAAGTACTGGAATTTACTCAGTCCAAGAATGTTTGTTTGTTTCTTCTTTGCTTTGGAATAAATCCCTGAAATGAGTTTATCTCCTAATAAATTTATTTAATAAATATTTAGAAAATGCTTATTGTATTCTAGCTACTCTATAGGATTAAAAAAAAATAAATTCAAAAGGGCTCAGCTGGTAAGGGAAATAAACAGAGTGTGTTGGGATAGGAACACTTCTTCCCCGTCCAGATGTGGAGGGAGCCCACATCTAGCTCAACTCTACGCCTCTCATTCTCTCATGTCCAGCCTGAAAGGACAAACTGGGCATGGATAGCCTCTCCCTTTCGTGACCCTTTTTCCTGGGACCAAGCTGCTCCCCCTTGAGAGTTTTAGGGTTTGTTGAAACTTCATTCTCATGGTCTTCCACACCTGATAGGGTTGGGCATGCTGCTGTTTACATTTTCAGGGTGTTTTTTAGGGGGTAACTGTCTAATTTTGGAGTTCAGAATTAGGAACCCATCTGCCTACTGCCCATTTTGAGTTTATAAAAATAAATATGATATTTTCTATCCCACTCAACTTACTGTTTGTCTCAGTTGGTTCAAAACTTGGGTGAGAGGAAGGGTACTATTTCATTGATCAGCACCCAACTTCCAATAAAGGGGAGAAAGAACTATGATAAGGTTTGGAGTGTTAAGAGAACTACAGAAAGGAAAGCAAGTATTTCTAATCAGTGCACAAGCGATTGCAGCAAAAGAAGATCAAGGCAGATTTCTTTAGATTGTAAACTCAAGGATGACAGAGGCTTGTTTGCTTGGGCTCATATTCTTTCCCCAGCTTGTAGCCGTTGAGAATGAATTAATGAGAAAGGCAGAGATTTCAATGAGCAGAATTAAGAATGTGGGGTAGAGAGGAAGAGAGAGAGATGGGAAACCTGATAAATGTGCATGTATAAGAAATACTTATTTCTCCTAAGAACTGAAGAGAACAGAAGTGTTCACTTAATTAAAATTTGCCATCTAAAATGAAAGTTGAAAATCTATTTAATACAGAAAATGTAGTCACCTTGTTACAGTTTTGTTTTTTTTTTCCTGGGACAGCTCTTACTTACACGTTTAACTAAAATAATGGTGAAAAAAGAATTAGCCTATATGCATGTTGTAGAATAATAAGTCAAGAATTTATTTATTCTTATTTTTTAATGGTACATTCTGAATGTGGCAGAAATTCTTAAACAGCATTCCTGGCATTCAACCAATTGCTTTAATGAACTATAAACTTCCAGTCTATAATACGTATACTGATATAATTACTAAGAGGTACAAGACTAAAAGAAGGTTTGATGCCAAACTTTGCAGCTGGGTTTATTAAAGAAGATATTGGGAAATATTATATTAGCATTTTTTCCAGATGGATTTACTCATCTGTCTTCATTTCAGAATGAGGTGGCCTCCTCTCCTGCCCCAATTTCTCCTAATTTCACAGTCAGTAAACCACTGGGCCCAGGAATATCCACCCACTGAGAACCCCAGCCACTTGAGTGCAGTGTGACACTCCTGAAATAACAGCAGGCCCTGATTTACTCTGCAGAGTTGTAAGCAACCAGGCTCTGAAACTATGATCAATGAAAACTTTATTTGTTGTCCTTAAAAAAAAAAAAAAAATACAGTGGAGTTTTTGTTGGTTTTTAAAATTTGTTTTGGGGTTGTTTTTTTTTTTTTTAAAGCATAAGAAATGAACTCTCCAAAGAACAAAGGAACCAACGGCTGCAGATATATTTTAAGCCTAAGGAAAGTTAGAAGCCAGAAGAGAATATGAGTGGCAGGACACATGCAGTCGACTTTTAAAGGTTTGATTTCTGTTTTAAGTTCTGCAAATGCCCCCAGCTTTCCCCCACATAAAATAAAAAAAACCTGACTTATGTTCAAATGTGGCCTTCGCCCTTCACCCTAATACCAAACACCACAAGGAAAAAAATTAAGGGTGGAAAAGCGACATGTCTATAAAGATATGAATATCCACCCCCACTGTACCAGCTGAATCAAAGATGAGGCTCTGAAATTTAAGCGTGGTGAAGCATGAGGTACTGTGATGATTCTTAAGCATGGCATCAGACTCAGTGCTTTTCTGCAAGGCTGGTGAAGGCTCAGCCACCCTATCTCCTCCTCAGACCATCCCTCATGAAGTGCTTACCGAGAGCCTACATTTGACCCTGGATTCGAGTCCACATAAGGCAAGATTACTTTGATCTGTGATAGCTGTTTCATCTGAAGTTGACTCCTCAGATCATTAATACTCTCGTTATGTCCACACTAGCATTATGAAGCATTGAAGAATGGAAGAAGTTATTTGGAAAATCAGAAGGAAAAAGAAAGTCCAGGAGGCAAACCTAACTTCAGTCCAAAATATTTAGGTAATGAAGAAAAAATGACCTTACTATTAGCTGAAAAGTATAAATAATTGAGTCAATTTTCTATTTTACTTTGGGATAGGCTTTTTTGTTCTCTGCTCAGGCACAATTTAGTTCATTACCATTAAATAAAGACCATTAAGAAGGTGATTCTGACCAATTTCTGCCATGGTCAATATTATATTTTTGCTAGTGGTCATTGCAGTGAGAACACTTTAAGAAAGCAGGAATTAGTGTGGATTCTTATTTACAATTCAAAATCCTGATATAGAGGATGTTGAAATTTACTAAAGTTATGAAATCCATCCAGTCCCATGGGTTTGTATATTTAATAAATAGTTATTTTTTAATCAATGAGAAATAGAAAATACTAATATAAAAAATGGTAAAACTCAGAATATGCACAACTCAAGTAATACAAATGGCCAATAAACATATGTTCAAACTCACTAATAAAATTTAAAATTTCAAATTAAAATGAGATACACTTTTATCAAATTGGCAAAGATGAAAAACAAAGAAAGAAAAAGAATAACACCAAGGGTTCCAGGGCTTCCGCACATAGCTATTCAGAGGGAAAACATCTGTGACCTTTCTAAAAGGCAATTCAGCAAGCTACAGCTGAAATTTGTTCCCGTAATAGCATTTCCAATGTTTATTCCAAATAAAATATTAGAGATGAAGGCAAAGATTTAGCTTCAAGGATATTATCTCATGTATTCACAACACTGCAAAAATTTGGAAACAAATGTTATATCCAAAAATAAGAAGTGGTAATTAACATGTGTTAAACCCATGTAATAGAACACTATGCAACTATGAAAAATGATATACCTATGTTTTATATAAAAACAAATTTATTGATATAGAAAGAAGATATGTCTCACACAACATACTGGGGGAAAAACAAAGACACTTACAAAAAAGTCCATAAAAACAATCTCTTCTGTGTTTTTTAAAAGAGTATATGTTACCAAAATGTTAACAGGGGTTACTTTGGGTTGTAGAATTTTACAGATTTGTAAAGTTTTTGACAAGTAAAATACATACAATATAATTTCTTTTAAAATTATATTCAAGAGTTCAAAAGAAGGGGCTTCCCTGGTGGCGCAGTGGTTGAGAGTCCGCCTGCCAATGCAGGGGACGCGGGTTCATGCCCCGGTCCGGGAAGATCCCACATGCCGCGGAGCGGCTGGGCTCGTGAGCCATGGCCGCTGAGCCTGTGGGTCCGGAGCCTGTGCTCCGCAATGGGAGAGGCCACAACAGTGAGAGGCCCGTGTACCACAAAAAAAAAAAAAAAAAAAAAAAAAAAGAGTTCAAAAGAAAATGATGATGTACAGATAAGCTAAAGCAAGGAGCAGAGAAGTAAAATCGTGAGCCCCACATCATGAAGGACACCAAGATATCTGGTTGAAACTGTGTGAACATAACCCCTAATAACTTAAGGAAAATACAAAATGAAGGCCTTCTCTGCTGGTTGCATATTTTGTTCTTCCATATACATTTAGGAAATTTTGTACTTTTTATTGGAATGCTTTAGTAAGTCTAAATATAACTGATAAGGAGTTTGGCCCAATGACTGAGGAACAAGCACTCAAGTTTTCTTACACGTGTATTGGATTTTAACACTGGCCTACACTGCATGGTTCTTTCTGTAATAGTTTATAAACATCAGTTGAATTCCATTGACTTTCCTAAGTAAAAGATGTCATATAAATTCCTAAAGATGATAATGACATGCTGTTGTAAAAGAAAAACACGTTTTTATTTATACTTCTCTTTCCCAATGGTATTTTCTGTACCCTAAACAGAAGTGGAGGTTTTGCCTGAATTATCAGGATGTTGCCACATTTCCCATCTTGGCTTTGCTAGGAAATATCTGACATATGGGGCTTTTGCCCAAGGTTGTTTTAAAATGAAGGAAATGCCATGAGGGGAATACAGACATTCTGACTAATTCAAATGTACCTCTCATTATTTATTCATTCATTCATCCATCCATGCCAACCCAGTTGAGTATATGAGATCCATTTCTCCCCTACTGGGATCCTCTCTTCTTCCTCTGGTAGCTGGCTGCACTTCACAGGTCTGCTTCAATAAATATACCCCTCCTCCACTCTCTTCTTACCTCAAAGTTGACATGTCTTTAATTTCACAGTATCTTTAGTCTTGTAATACATCAATATCAGATCATACATTAACTCCATCTAGCTGGAAGTGGCCACTTGGAAACAATTCGTTGGAAAGGATTTTGAGGGCAAAAAGAAAAGTAATTCTGACTCTGAAACCTAATTCATTTGTGAAGACTTCCACGATTGACTAGCAATGCCTACCATTCATAAAATGGAGGGGAGGGATGAAGAAAGTCACATTCAGTTCTTATTTTCAGGACAGGAATTTCCATTTGGACACTTCACTCTCCTCTGTCCCTTCCCCACTGTTGGAGAAGCAGCTACCACTCCATCTGCCCCTTTGGGATTGCCCAGTCTGTGTTCTGGGCCTGGAACATTCCCTTATGCAGAACTGGAAGCGAGCTGTCACATACCCCTAGATTCCTCTTCCTCATTAGGAGAAATCTTTCCTCTATGCTGTGTATGTAGTGAATGGTCACTGCATTGCTTAAGCCTGTGCAGCATATGGCACCTGACCCCACTCCCCCAGCCCAGTCCATCCGCCCTCATTGGGAGGAGAAGTGGGTCTTTTCCTGCAGCTCACCACCCTAAGTTGACTATATGGAGGGACCTGATGACCTTTCTGTAGACGCTGATCTTGCAGCATTTCGTCTCTTTTCTGTGAATAAAGCTTTGTTCAGACTAGTGCCTTGAGTGTTTAGTCCTACTTGGCGACTCTAAACCCATAGAAGATGCAGATGAGGGAGGTCTGTGGGTTCCTACTTCTGGGAGTTGGCTGTTATGAAATGTGCTGTCCTCCATGCTGTAGAAGTTCTCACTTGGGGTTGGTAGCTGGATCTTCCTGCTCCATACCTACCATAAATAATTATCAATCCTTAAAAAAAAAAATCCATAGCCGAGCCCACCCCGGCATCTCCTGAGATGAAACACGTCCTCACCCACAGAACAACCTCTTCCTGGAAATCTCCTGGTGAGCCAGTGGTTAGGACTCCAAGCATTAGGATGCTCTCACTGCCAAGGGCCTGCATTTGATCCCTGACTGGGGAACTAGGATCCCGCATGCTGCCCAGCACGGCCAAAAAAAAAAAAAAAACCCTTCCTAAAACTCTCTCGTATTTCTGTTCTTGCCTTAAATCTTGATCCCTTCATTTCATTATATATGGAGTATTAACTAAGTGCCAAGTACGGTGCTGGGACTCCAAGAAAAATCATCAAGACAGAAGTGGACAGTGAGAAGCTATAGCCAAACACACTCAGTACACAGCACTCACAGGGAGGCTCCAGTCTGGCTTACCCAGAAAGCAATGCCCTTCAGGCTAATTGTATCTCTGGTTCATATTTAGGGAAAAAATACCTCCTAGACATTTAATGGGTAACGAATGACAATGTGTCCTATATGCTTTTTCTTTTCCTTTTTCTTTTTCTTTCTTTTTTCCCCCTATATTTGAAATGTAGCTTAAACAATATCAGGCAGAAAGTCACCACAGGAAGCTAGCTAAGCTCCTGTCTTGAAGTACTTGAATACAAATGAACACAAAGCAGGAGTTAAATGCCACTGAAGACTGTTACCCATCTGAACTGAGTTAGATTTTAAGCAATTGCATAATATTGCCTCTAGCAACGAACCTTACCTAATCATATGAGTCCACACCACTTTAGCACAAGCATAAACACTGTGAGAAAAAGCCACATTCAGCCTTGAACTAAAAGCTGCAAGATACATGCGGAAAAATATTCCTCTAATGTACAATGAAAGAGCTAAAGGCACTAAGTTATATGAGGGAACTCTACCCAGAGCTTTCTAGGCAAATAAAACAAAACATGGCTAATGTGTTACAAACAATTAATTCTGTTTCCCTCGAAAGGAAAAAAAAAAAAAAATCCCTAAATTCTGCATTTACCACTAGGGAAAATTTTAAATGTTGATTCAATTTTAAACATTGATTAAAATGTTAAATGTGTTGGTACGTGTTAGGCACTTAGAACAGTGCCTTGTACATGGTAAGCAATATATGATTTAGTTATTGTTATTATTATATTATCCCTATTATTAATTCAGAAAAGCCTGTGATTACTCCATTGACTGGATCCAAATTTATTTACCTCAGAAAAGTTGTATGGGGAAAAGTGTATTAGACCAGGATTCAAGAATCTCAAATTCTAGCCTATGTACACATTGATTTTTTAAAATTTATTTTATTGAAGTATAGTTGATTTACAATGTTGTTTTAATTTTTGCTGTACAAGGCCCTACTGCATAGCATAGGGATCTATATTCAATATCCTGGGATAAACCAGAATGTATACATTAAGTTTTACTGTGACGAAGAGCATCTCACTTTGTTTCGCCAGATCTCATCTGTTCTAGTCTTTAAAATGGAAAGCCTGTGCTCCATGACTAAGCCACCCTACAGAGACCACTTGCTCCTTCTGTAGGGAGGTGAAGCCATATCCGGCCTCTGTACACAGACACTGAATTGAATCTCAGAGACAGAGTTTTGGGTGAAGTAGAAAAGAATAGCTTTGCCAGGCAAAGCGGGCCACAATGGGCTAATGGAACCTCAAAATTGTTTGTCCCAACCCAGTGGGTGTGGGGTACCCAGGGGGGGCCTGTGAGGCGTCTTATAGTCCAGGGGCAGTTTGCTGATAAGGATCAGGGTGCCATGCAGGGCCCGAATCCCTTCAATCCAGAGATCATCTGGCATCAGGGGATGAAGGACTAACTGTGACCTCTGGAATGAAGAATGCTTCATCAAGTAGTTAACCTCTGCCATTTGGTGGGGTTTTAGTTCTGCAGAAGAGCTCAAAGGTAATGTTATGTATATCCCTTAAGGAGCAACCAGGACACTGCCCCAAGGCTGCACTATTGTTTCTTGACTGCTCTTCCCCGGTCTCTGCATCCCCTCCCTTCCCTGATCAGCAACTGCTTGAACCTGCCTTTTGGAACTCAGAGAAGAAGTGGACACAGAGAGGCTTTTGTGCCCAGGAGCCCCACAGGGTCTTGCTTGGTTTCAGAGGGACAATTGACCTAAGCACATAAATAGTCTGAAATGCCTGCTTCTCTTTCACAAGTAAAAGGCCTTGTGAAGCAGAGGGGAAGAAGCCTTCTACCCACAAGGTTAAAAAAAAAAAAAAAAACAACGAAAAACAAAAAACTTCTCCTTAAAACAAAAATAGCCCCTCTCCAAATATCTTAGCTCTAGATTCTCCATGTTGTTCATGACCATGAATTCCTTTGCCCAAGAGCGCTACCATGCTAAGATCATTAGAAATAGCCACCTTATCAGAAAGGAGTTTGTAAAATGAAACTTCAGTTCTCTTAATTGAGTCATGAGAAAATGGGGCACTGGCTGGCTATGTACATTCTTAAGGGAAAATCAAAGCCTGAATCATGGTAAGGGAGAAGCCCAGACAGCCTGGAAGAGAAAGACACTGAAAGGAGAAAGGGAATTACTGACATTGAGAGTATAACCTATTTAACCACTGTAGTCAAGTCTAACTTTCACAGTAATTTTAATTTCTGACCCAATTTTAATTTCTGACCCAAGCCCTCAAAGACAGTACGACCATATGCCTTGATTGCCTAGGTCACTTTCAGTCTA
The DNA here is from genome assembly GCF_026419965.1 of Kogia breviceps. Lineage (NCBI taxonomy): Eukaryota > Metazoa > Chordata > Mammalia > Artiodactyla > Physeteridae > Kogia > Kogia breviceps. Next base: position 81,651,643 of record NC_081319.1, read on the forward strand.
CTCCTTTTGTCTCAGTGTCATTACTAATAATTCCCTCTTGCTCTCTCAAAAGTGCCCTGGTTTGGATGATAAGTCATCCTTTAATAAGCAGTGTTTTTTTAAAAAGTGGACAATGAGGCTATAGTTCTCTTTCTTTAAAAAGAAGTCTCGGGCTTCCCTGGTGGCGCACTGGTTGGGAGTCCGCCTGCCGATGCAGGGAACACGGGTTCGTGCCCCGGTCCGGAAAGATCCCACATGCCGCGGAGCGGCTGGGCCCGTGAGCCATGGCCGCTGAGCCTGCGCGTCCGGAGCCTGTGCTCCGCAACGGGAGAGGCCGCAGCGGTGAGAGGTCCAAGTACCAAAAAAAAAAAAAAAAAAAAAGAAGAAGTCTCCAGTCATCCAATCTGTAACTTCTCTACTCCCCACCCCATTTCCTATGACTAACTGCCTTACAAATATAGGAGAAAAACAGAAATATCTGTACATACAAGGGAACTCTTCCTATAGAGGTTAGAAAATAGGAATTCAGGGCTGTTTCAGCTTTACCTAGACTATGATGTCATGTGCGGGTGAAAATCAAAAGTGAACAAAAGTGGAGGTGTGTGCCACTGAGTTTGGAGCCAGAGCTGAAACATCCACTAGCAGCCACCAGGCAGTCAGAACAACTTAAGAGTAACCATTTCCTCTACAGAGAACCGTGTTCCTTCAGTCCCTGACAATCTTCTTTCGATACCTGAAAGACTTTGTCTCAGTCATCTTGAGCTTCAATTGTAATGAGCAATTAATTACCAAGAGGGAATTTCTACACAGAACTAAGATCCAGAGGCTTCCCATTTGAAATTGCCTAACTGATCCTGCAAATAGTTTGGTTTAATGACTCACGCTCATGTAAAATCTTCCCAGTCATTGATATTTGCTTTCACAATTTTAGGACCGTAAGGAGAGTGTCCAGTATGTCAAATGGTTAAAATTATTTTAAATTTCCTGTGCCTCTTTTTTTTTTTGCGGTACGCGGGGCTCTCACTGTTGTGGCCTCTCCCGCCGCGGAGCACAGGCTCCGGACGCGCAGGCTCAGAGGCCACGGCTCACGGGCCCAGCTGCTCCGCGGCACGTGGGATCTTCCCGGACCGGGGCACGAACCCGTGTCCCCTGCATCGGCAGGTGGACTCTCAACCGCTGCGCCACCAGGGAAGCCCTCTGTGCCTCTTTTTTATTTTCCACAAGTTTTTCAGTATTTCTAGATACTGAAATTCCTCCCATGGACTTAATAAAAAGGAGAGAATTAGTAAACCCTTGAAGGCACAAAGATAAAAAGGAATATGAAAGAAAAGCCACATTTATTGGACTTTATCTACCAGGTACACTGAGCTAAATGTTTTTCTTTTGTTTATCTTGTTAAACCTCATGAGAGTCTGGCAAGATAATCCTCCATTTTATAAATGAGGAAACTGAGCTCCAGAGATTAAATTGTCCAAGACTCCACAAATATTGGATGATAAATCTGGGGCTCCAGTTAGGACCTGCTAATTCGAAAGCCCGTGCTTTGCTGCTGCTCTCTGATGCTGCTCAAACTTCAGGGGTTCATAAAGCATCTCCACAGTGACTCTCCTAAGGGACAAAACTAGGATTCCAATGCAAGACAATCTTGAGCTAAAATTTTAAAATCTTTGCCTGTGTGCTCTTTTCTCTTATAAAAAGGAGGAAAATAAATACGATAGAGCTTTGAGAATTTTTCAAAATTTTATAAATTCAAGGAATCATTCCCTCTATTAAAACGAAGATGATGTAATTAGGCATCTCTACACTCTGTTTATAATCCATGGTCTACTTCTCGCTTTATATTTAGAGCTTCTGAAGGACTGAGGAGGGGGAGATGTTCTTATTACCAAATTCAGTAGTGAGTCCCATCTGCTTTATTTTGCTGTCATTTCAGCTAACAAAAACTTCACAGGCCTGCATACAATCTTAATACCAAATGGATCCAAGGAGTCTGGGTATTTCATTATGAAAACAAAAATGGGTGAAAGAAGAGAAGGAGAAACCCTCATAAAGATGGAAAGAATTTGAATAGGATCTTTAATAATCAGGCTAAAATAACAAAAAAAAAAAAACAGTAGCAAAATGCTAGTTTGGAGGGCAAATACTTGTACACTGAATGCTTCCCTTCCCAAAGCAAACTGATGGCCTTCCTCAAATATTCCCACTGTGTTTTTCTCATGTGGAGAAGGACTCAACATCACTTCTTGGTATTCCTGCCAAAAATTGTGACCTGAATCTAATCATTAGGAAGTATGAAACAAACCCAAATTAAAAGCTAGTCTGTTCTTTTCTAAAATATGAATGTTACAAGAGACTTGTCTTCTCTGTTTCTTTTTTTCTTTTTGGCCATGCTTCATGCAGGATCTTAATTCCCCTACCAGGGATCAGGGATTGAACCCGTGCCCCCTGCAGTGGAAGCACAGAGTCTTAACTACTGGACCACCAGGGAAGTCCTGAGATTTGTCTTTTCTTATGACAAACAAAGAGAAACTGTTCCCCACCTCATCTCACCCCCAGCAAAACAGAAGACTAAATGCAACGTGTGACACCCTGTTGGATCTTGGACCCGAAATGTTTTCTTTTGCTATAAAGAAATCGAGGTGTAAAATTTGAGTAATCTTTATGGATCATATCATAAGATTATATTCATATTAATTTCCCGATTTGGCCATTACACTGTGGAATGTAAGAGGCTATTCTTGCCTTTAGTAAATACCCTAAACTATTTAGAAGTAAACGGACACTGATTCTTCAACTTTCAAATGTTTCAGGAAGAAGACACACATACATACACAATACATAGAAGACAGAAAAAGAACAAGAGAAAGACAATGAGAAAGCAAATATGGTAAAATATTAACCATATTTGGAGAATCTAGGTGAATTGTATGTGGGAAGTCTTTGTACTACTTTTGCAACTTTTTCGTATATCTGGAGTTATTTCAAAATAAAAACTTAAAAGAAACAAGTGAAAAAGTCCTCCTGCCTGAGATTCATCTCTGTCGAACAAAACGTAAAGGCTTTTTTCTCTACCCGTAGCCCCTAGCCCTCCACCACTCACATGCAGGGTTCTGAATATCTTACTGGCTGCTCTAGAGACTGATCAAAATGCAGGTGACAACAGCAAATTGAAGCCTATGGACCAGATTCAACTGGTAAACATGTTATATTTGTCCCCCTCCATGTTTTGACCTATGAAAATTTCACCTGATATTTTTAAAAACCTGGAGATTTCACTTTAAAAAATCCACACTGGGGGCCTCTTCAAATGTTAGAAAATCAAGCAATGGTGGGCTCACTTGGCAGGAATTCATGGCTGCTGAGTAACAGCTCCCCTGGAGATCACAGGGCTGCCAGTTCTCCACCACTTGTCATCTTCTCCCAACCTGAGAGCTGGTGTGAATGGCTGTTAATCACTGCACCTGCACAGTTATTTGCCTACAAGTAGAACAATATATGTCTGTAGCCACATCTTTATCCAACGTGAGGAGTAGAAGAGAGGCTGAGAGCCCTTTGCTCCTTCAGGTTACCTATCTGGCCCCTGTGGGCCCTTGAGTTTCAGACTCTTGACTTATCCCATTTGTGAGGGTCTGGACTTAGTTTTAAGGGCAGCAAGATAGTTTGGCTCCAACTAAGCCCCCTCTCATAACTGAGAATTAAAGTTTATTACCTGTTTGAACAAGCTTAGGGAACCTTCAATACATCAATATCCACTCGTGATGGAGCAGATGCTGACAAGGAAGACACTATAGGAAAGAATCATTAGATAGATTTCTTTTTTCTCATTTTCTCTGACAAAAGCTAGGAGTCAAATAATAAGGTAATGGGAAAGAAGACCTGGCAGGAAGTGGAAAGATAGAAGACCTCTATCCTTGGGTCCTGGAATCCATGCAGAATGCTGGCCCTAACAGTTTCTTTAATTAGCTTTCTATGTTCTGTGGGTAAAAAAAGAAAGTAAGTTTCAAAACAATCTTACTTCTCCAATAATAATAGCTAGCCCTTGTATAGCAGTTAACTCTATGCCAGACTTTACTTTTTATATGGTACAGGTAGTCTTTACCACAACCTTATTAGATAGATTGCTATCATTATCCCATTTTATAGATAAGGAAACTGAGGCAGAAAAACATTAATTTGCCCATAGTCACACAAGTAAGTTATGAAATCAGGATTCTGTCCCGGAGATGATTCTCTTAATAACTGCACACTACTTCTGTACAAATGGCTCTAATTGACTATCCACAATAAATTCTGAAGTGATTCTGCTAAGGTTCACAGACCACCACTACTAATGCTTTCAATGAACTTGCGTGTTGCCGGCTGAGGTATAACAGAACACAGACTCTTTCTGTTGAGAACTGAAACCATGACCTAAACGTGTGACAGCTGGTTTTCAGTAACTCGGGGCTGAGAAGAGGACATCTGACTGACCGTTGAGGCTCTTTGGAGTATGTCTAGGATTGTATGTCCTCACTTTGGCCTGGGGCCCTTCCAGAGCACAGCCTTCTGGCCATATGTCTGCAGGTTACACTAGGTCTTTCAGTCTGAATCTGCTTTCAGAAACGATTAACAGTTGACTACAGATGCTTCACAGAATTAGAAGCCATGACCCAGCTCATAACTTGGACACACACGTGCCCTTTCAGAAATTTAAGTCTTCTGGGCTTCCCTGGTGGCGCAGTGGTTGGGAGTCCACCTGCCGATGCGGGGGACGCGGGTTCGTGCCCCGGTCCGGGAGGATCCCACATGCCGCGGAGCGGCTGGGCCCGTGAACCATGGCCGCTGAGCCTGCGCGTCCGGAGCCTGTGCTCCACAACGGGAGAGGCCACAGCAGTGAGAGGCCCGCGTACCGCAAAAAAAAAAAGAAATTTAAGTCTTCTCTCCAACAGGTACCTGGAGCAGGCTCACCAGGTCCCACTGGCTTTGTAGGAAGGAGCTGTTCAGCAGAAAATGCATGTACCCTTGCTTCCTTAGGAATCCGTCTCCCTGCACAGCGCAGTGTTCAGAGAGCAAAAGCTCAGGAAATTAAAAGGCTGCCCAGGGCCTCAGAAGCTCGACCTGCTTGGCTCAGACCTCCTTCCTCTGAAACTCAACCCTCTGGATTCCCAACGTCTGTTTTACTTTGTGCCTTTTTAGCACTTTGCTGATTTCCTTCAGTGTCTTGGGCCAACTTCACAGTCACCAGGTGTCCCCCATCCTCCCATCAGCTGACACTTAATGAGCAGTTGGTGCCAGTGGCCTGGCAGTAATGTGATGCCTAAGCCGGTAGCTGAGGCAGTGGAAAGACGGCAGCTTCAGGGAAAAAAGGACAGACTGGTGTGGTGTTTGTATCTCTTAGAATCTGTTAAGTGCAGAGAGAGGTTAGGAGCAACCTTTTTTTTTTTTTTTTTTAAATGCAAAAGTAAGATCATTTTGTTTAAAAGGAAGAAGTGGTTGTGAGAATCCAGGGCTTTTGTGCTTCTACGTGGGAGAAACACCCGGCATGACTTAGAAAAGGAATTTTCTGAGATTTCAAGGTCCTGGTAGTCAAGATGACTTGTCTTTGAAGTTTGACCGGGTGAGAATAAATTTCTCTTCATTTGTTTCGGATGCCATAACGCACTCTAAGTCAAGTACTCTGTTAGGGCTTGTAGGGCAGTCGCCACTATCCCTGTACTCAAAATGATGAGCGTTTCAACCCTAAGAAAGACTTAAGAGTATCAGATCCACAGCTTCTGCAATGTTCATAGGAATCACCTAGGATCGATTTCAAATGCAATTTCTAGTTCCGGTAGGTCTGGGGTGAGCCTTGAGAGTCTTAAGTTCTTTGAGGTAATGCCAGTGCTGCGGGTCCATGGACCACATTTTTTTTTTTTTTTTTGCGGTACACGGGCCTCTCACCGTTGTGGCCTCTCCCGCTGCGGAGCACAGGCTCCAGACGCGCAGGCCCAGCGGCCACGGCTCACGGGCCCAGCCGCTCCGCGGCACGTGGGATCCTCCCAGACCAGGGCACGAACCCGTGTCTCCTGCATCGGCAGGCGGACTCCCAACCACTGCGCCACCAGGGAAGCCCCATGGACCACATTTTGAGTAGAGAGGGCCTAACCTACTATGTTCTATTACAGCTGAGTAAATGAAGCTCCAGATATTCAGAGATGGGTCCAGGATCACAAAGACAGTGAGTGACAAAACCAGCCTTGCAGACCTAGGCTGGACCTCATGCCACAATGATGCATTGCTTCCGCAGTGAGGAGGGACTCAGTGTTTGGGTCCTTCCTGTCATAACAATGAATTGATAATAACTATCCTCACCATCTGTCATCAGGGTTACCGCAGTAAAAATCATTTAGGCTATTCAAACAAAAGATGAACTTTATCAATTATCCTTTGTAGCCTGAATCCAAACCACCAAAATCGTGGCAATCTTCCTGTTGCCAGATGCTCAGCCTATCTGCAAATTTTCATTGAAGCACAACTTGTTTGCAAAATGTAAAATTAGAAGTGACAGACGAATCTATTTTTATAAATCTTAGCCTGTCTATTTTGAGTCTCTGCATTTTAAAAGAAGGATTGGGGGCAGCTGTTGAACTTGACTGAAATATCTAATGGTGCTACTTTATTTACTTCTAATTTATAAGATATAGCCATTTTCCCCTGGTATTACTTTTCATATGCACTATGATGTAGGGCACCTATGGAATCATTTCAGTCCTAAAGTGGACATGTTTTAGCCTAGTGTTTGTTGGATATAAGGCTGAGAACGTGGTCTACAACCCCACTACATGGGGTAAATTCCTGCTTCCCTAGAAACAGAATCCCAGCTTAAACTAACTTACCATGTGACCTTAAATAAAACACTACTGTCTAGACTTGAGTTTTTTCCATCTGTTAAATAGAGATGAAATGGCTTAGTTCCTTGATCACCCAACTTGAATGTCTTGTACTTAAACAAAAATAAGTATCACAACAAGAAATTTGACTTTACAGGAGCAGTCTTAATCATATATGGGACTTTATTTCAGGTTCTGTAGGATCAATCTCTCAGTCAACCAGTATTCATTTAGCTACTCCCATGAGTAAAATGATGTAATTAAATATGGTCATTAACTTTCTGTAAGTAAGGTCCACAGCACTCCTACTTAAAATGTAATTAGTATAATAAACAAATGATGAAAAACTAAGTAAGAGATCCAAGTCCTACCAAGTCACTTATAATGTCAGTAGACATAATATTTCCAGTGGAATTCAACAAGAAAAAGAAGGTGTACAGTGAGAATGAAAGTTCCAATATCCACCATACAAGCCTATTAACAGAACTAAAGGGGCACTCAAAAAAATCTGCCCCCCTTCCTGTCTTTTTGTCACAATCAAGAATCTAACATTCTTTTCCTAAAGCTAAATGGCTCTAATTGCATATATTGTCTCTTCTTTTGTGTATGTGTTTAAACCTAGCTAATTGATTGCTTCAAAACACCTCTCCTCTACTGGTCATTCATTCTATCCTTTAGCCAAGGTAAGCCTCTCTAAAAGGAACTCATTTAATCTCGCCCTTGCCTACATCAAAGCGCCCTGGCCTGACCTTCAAATCGGAAAGCAAAATTTAAGTAAACTGCAATTTTTAAGCCAGAAAGTCTAGTTTCTTTCAGGCCTTCCATGTTAGTAATAGCTGGTGAAATCGGGAGAAGACTAATAAAAAGTACGCTGAATGTGCATGCTGGTTGAAAACTATTAAAATCTGTCTTAAGAGAAAATATGGCATATTATTTCATTCTTATGGTAACTCATGTTGAAGGCAGTCATTCCTCCGCCCGTTCTAGGGATGATGTAATATCTGATGCACAACTGGCCTGAGGCCAAGTTGGTCCAAATTTGCTAATCTTCTGACTATATCACACTGGCTGTGGCTCCAAGCCCCTCCTTTTCCTCTTCTTCCAGCAACCTTCCTGGCTCACCTTCTTGTCCTCTTCATTATCTTCCTAAGAGTAAGAAGATACTTTTTGATTCACCTTACCTACAATCTTTCTTGGCAAATCTCAGCCTCAAGGTTTAGCTGGAGCTAAAGTTCATCCTAGATTTAGCATTATCAATACCTGAATCCGTGAGACCAGGGGACTTATTTGAAGATATTTGGGGCTCTGAGATGTCTCTAAATAAAGGTGGTCAGAGTTGATCCTGGAGAGAGACAGGGATAAATAGTTAACTGCGTTATTTTCTTTTCAGTATCAAATCCTGCTCAAAATTCTTTGCTATATTTGGATAAATTTTTTTTAATCAATCTTTTGTGTCCATAAAAAGGACTTCAACTCTGACTTTTCTCTATTTTTCTTAGTTCCTTTATGGATGCCGAATTATAAACTGCATCATCTAGTGAAGATGTGATAAAGATTATTCATCTTTATCTTATTCCTCCCCCATCCAAGCTAGCAAAGTGCCCAGAATATAATAGGTGATCAATTAATGTCACTTAAAGAATGGATTATTGTACAACACAGCAAAAGAATTAAATTAGAGTTCATATATGCAGCAATATTATTTTTAATTCTGTACTAATTTTCATTTGAAAGTAAAGCAGTGATTTTTAATTGCAGGTGTATATGTACAAGCAAACTTGTATACACACACACACACATACACACCAAGGACATTTGACAATGTCTGGGGACTTTTTGTTTTCACAATTAGGGGAAGGTGGCTATTGGCATCTAATGAATAGAGGCCAGAGATGCTTCTAAACATCCTAAAACAGCCACTCTACACACATGCACAGCAAAGAATTATCCAGTGCAAAAAGTCAAATGGTGATATTCACTTTTATGTGGAATCTAAAATATGACACAAATGGGCCTATCTGTGAAACAGAAACAGAATCACGGACACAGAGAACAGACTGCAGGGAGGGGGTTGGGGAAGTGATGGAGTGGGAGGCTGGGATTAGCAGATGTAAGCTTTTATGTATAGAATGGATAAACAGCAAGTTCCTACTGTATAGCACAGAGAACTGTATTCAATATCCTGCGATAAACCATAATGGAAAAGAATATATAAAAGAATGGATGTATGTATATGTATAGCTGAATCACTTGGCTATAGAGCAAAAATTAACGCAACATTGTAATTCAACTCTACTTCAATAAAAAAAATAATAATGACATAAAATAGAGGGAATCGGTATCCATATTCCTAGTGGAAACAGCCAGGGAGAGCAGGGCTGTGATGCTTTTCTCAGTGTCTTGCATCTTTATCTGTGTCCTAGCATCACTGGAAGGTAACTGACTCTAACTCTTTATTCTTTTATGATGTGATCTATGCCTTATTCCAACTCTAAGAAGGTGTTAATTCTTTATTACATATGTCAATATTTTAGTTCAAAAAAAATTATGGCGGTATTTAGAGAGCCCAATATAAAGGTGTCGAAATAAAGTGACCCTACAAAGATTAATCATCTCGACTTCAATCCTGAAATTGTGTGTCCTGTGCTCTGTACTCAAGCACACTGTATTGAGATCAGAGTTATGACGAATGCTCTCCAGGCAGCACAGGCATCCTTTCATGCCTCCTCTACAACCTCAGAATCAGGATGGGGCAGATGCAACAGATTGTGTAAAGAGTAGTTTACACAGTAGATTGTGTAGTTTTCCCACCAGACCTGCCACATCTTCTGTGGCAATGCAGTGTATTCAGGAGCCTGTGCTCTATGACAGAGTGGGGTTGGAACGCCAGTGCTAAAACTCTGTTAGCTGAGCAGACTTGAGCAAACCACTGAAAGTTTCTGAGCCACAGTTCCAATCAAATGGGATGATAATACCAAGGCTTCAAGATTGTTTTGAGGGTAAAAAAATAAAATTATAAAGGGCCTGGCACATAGTATGTATTAGAAACAAAAATAGGCCAGTTATCATCATTTTATTTGACTGTGATCTTAAAACATTCACAATCTTTTAGACAAACGGATACCTGTATTCATACCGCAGGAAGGACTGGCTCTCTAAAAATGTATATAGGTTTACCCAAGTCACTGTAGCTGATTTTATTATTATTCAAAGTACTCACCACTCTCCTCAGGGGAGGATTGTACATCCTACCTCACTGATGTTATGGGACATCAAGTGGTGTGTAAGTGGAAAGGATGAAGTTTTCCTCCCCGGGTTCTGACATGTTGGATCATCTTTGTCACAAGACAGGCAATGTCCCAGAGACAGCCTGTCCTTCAGCTTAAGGTTGTAATGAAGTCAATATGAAGCCATAGTCAGGCCACAGGACATGCGCTGTGAGTGAGAAATAAATCTTTGTATGCATCTGAGGCTTAGAGGTTGTCTTTACCCTAATATTAATTTGGCTAAGTTGACTGAAACTGCCATCAATTTCTTAAGCAGAGATAAAAACTCCCTTCTAGCCCAAGATATTCAGCACCAAGTAGATGAAAGTTTACTGGCAGACTGAGTGCTAAATGCTAAAAAGGACAAGGTGTGAAGTTTTCTTAGCCTAGCACGAAGTTTAAGCTTCATTCATTGGAATAGAAAGAATGCCTTAAAACTGAAAACTTGGGACTTCCCTGGTAGCACAGTGGTGAAGAATCCACCTGCCAATGCAGGGGACACAGGTTCGATCCCTGCTCCAGGAAGATCCCACATATCGCGGAGCAACTAAGCCCATGTGCCACAACTACTGAGACCATGTGCCACAACTGCTGAAGTCCATGTTCCTAGAGAGCCCATGCTGCACAACAAGAGAAGCCACCGCAATGAGAAGCCTGTGCGCCGCAACAAAGAGTAGCCCCCACTCACCATAACTAGAGAAAACCTGTGCGCAGCAATGAAGACCCAACATAGCCAGACATAAATAAATAAAATAAATAAATTTATCAAAAGAAAAAACTGAAAACTTGGCTTTTATTTATTTATTTATTTGAAGTAGAGTTGATTTACAATATTATATTAGTTTCAGGTGTCCTACATAGTCATTCAATAATTTTATAGATTATACTGCATTTAAAGTTATAAAATATTGACTATATTCCCTGTGCTGTACAATATATCCTTGTAGCTTATTTATTGTATGCATAGTAATTTGTACCTCTTAATACCCTACTCCTATCTTACCCCTCTCCTTACCCCTCTCCCACTGGTATCCACTAGTTTGTTCTCTATATCTGTGAATTTTATAGTCATTCGTTTGTTTTATTTTTTAGATTCCACATATAATGATCACATAGAGTATTTGTCTTTCTCTGTGTGGCTTATTTCACTAAGCATCATACCTTCTGGGTCCATCCATGTTGTTGCAAATGGCAAAATTTCATTATTTTTTATGGCTGAGTAATATTCTGAAAACTTGATTGTTAAAGCCAGAATCTGAACCTGGCAGGCAGCCTTGTCCTTCATTTTTTCCTCAAAAATTTGGTCTTTCACCTTCTCTAATCCTAGCCTGGCCCTTAGCAAGTCCTTGTCAGTCTGAAATGTACCTCACTTTATGGAATAATTCAAAAAGTTTCCAATGACCAAAGTCAATATATTATGCATAACCACACATGCATGGGTCTGCTTTCAAATACCTGTTAGTATACAATTCTCTATATATTCTCTAAATAACCTGATTGTTAGATTTTCTTCCAAATTTCACCTATTTCTAGAAGAGCTCTAATTGCTTAACAACTTCTTCTAAGTGACTTATGATTGCCTCTCAGAAAATGTCACTATGGGCACTTCCCTGGTGGCACTTCCCTGGTGGTTAAGAATCTGCCCGCCGATGCAGGGGACACGGGTTCGAGCCCTAGTCTGGGAAGATCCCACATGCCGTCGAGCAACTAAGCCCATGCGCCACAACTACTGAGCCTGCGCTCTAGACCCTGCGAGCCACAACTACTGAAACTGCGCGCCACAACTACTGAAGGCCGCGCACCTAGAGCCCTTGCTCTGCAACAAGAGAAGCCACTGCAAAGAGAAGCCCCTGCTCGCAGCAGCAAAGACCCAACACAGCCAAAAATAAATAAATAAATAAATTTATGAAAAAAGAAAAGAAAAATGTCACTATGTCTTCCGTATATCCCCACCATGATAAGAAAATATAAGTTTGTAGATGCCCTTTTTCCCTACTCTACTGCAAAAGAAAATCATTTTCCTCTCTGCCAACTGATTATGCAGCCACGTTGTTTGAAAGCTTGCATAATTTACATTAGCATGCTTAAGATCTCAGGTGACTATGCCTTTGAGGCCAGCATGTTAACCCCAGTGGGCCGATTTGATATTCTTCCCAATATCTGACCCTTTTTTTCCTTGTTAATTACAGGCAGACTTCCCTGGTCTGGCCCTGGATCTGCACCTGTTTCCCATCTTTGAGCAGCTGCTAATTAGGTTGAAAATGGTAGGGCTGGGCAGTGCAAGCCACACATGCCTCATCAGGCTATTGATCAGGCTGGCATAACCCACATGCAGTAACGGTGTCTGCACAAACCAATTCCAAAATAAAAGTCATTCCTGGAGTTGCATGTTTGAATCCAAGCATACTCCAGCTCTACACCAAATATTAAAACATGTGAAAATAAGAGACAGTGTAGTTTTCAAATAAAATTTTTCATCAAAATACCAAGAATAACCCTAAGTACTATTTACTCCTCATTTGAGTCCTTCAATTTGGAGTAGGGAAAAAGCTTCTTTTAGGGAAAAGAGATATGTATATTTGTATATGGAAATTATTAGGTAGATTATGTGGAGCTGAATTATTTGTAAACTATCCAAGCAAAATCCTTATTCTGAATTCCCATTTGGCCTTGTCCATAACACACTTCTATAGAGTTTCACACTTTGTCACGATGTATAGTCTGAGTAGCTATGAATATCTAGAACACTGATTATGAAGGGGGGCATTGCAGTTATCTATGGGTAGACTTGGAAATGGGTAGGAGAGTTTCGGGGTTGTCACAATGATTAAGGGGGTGCTACTGGCAGTTAGTGAGTGGGTACGATGTGTTCACACCATGATAATTTGTCCAACATCGGTTACAAGTCACAAGTAAGGGGCCAGGTTAAAAATCATTTGATAAATATCTGTGCGTAGAACCTAATTCCATTTCACACATAAATATAAAATATTTTTGCAACTTTAATGTACTGAAATCTAATATCCTAAAATTTCCAAGCATGCAAGTCCAAGAAAAATTAAGCTTTATTTGGTTTGAAATTTTTCAAGAGATATTCAGAGTTTTGAAAAGCATGTCACTATTCTGATATTTTAATTACCAATAAGTCACCCCATTATCTTTCTCCATTTATAGTTTCTGCATTCGGATTCTATGTACAACTGTACACCTCTGACTACCTCACTATATCATCTCAGTTGAGCCTAAGACTTTACATACCGGAAATATATACAATATTTTTAATATAATTTTCCTGGATGTAACAATTAGACCATTATATTGATTTTTTTAATTACATGCAGAGTTAAGTTAGTTATATGAGCTGTGATTTTCATTCAAGGATAGCAAAGAGAAGATATAAAGCATTTATCATGAAAAGGGGAGGTTAGGTCTTTGTGTGAGAGTCACTTTCCTTGGGTGATATTCCTGGGTACAGTTTTCATTTGTACATGCTTTTGCCACTGACTTTGTACCTTTGGCACCTGGCGTATGATAGTCAATGATGTGTTTCTTAAAATTCCGTTTCTAACTTCCCCTCCTGATATTGTCATGCATACTACTGTTGCCTATGATCTAAGCACATTGCCCAGCCGAGCTGCCCCAACACAGCCACCCAGTAGTCTAAATGCAGAGAAGCCTCTGAAATCCAGGAAATGAACCACATCACCCGTCTAAAATGGGATAGACCTTATGTTCACTTTATGTAAACATTGCAGAGACCAATGAGATGGAATACTCATCCAAGATGGTGCTGTAACGATCTGTCATTATTGACCCATCCTAATTTCTCCTGTCATAAGACTCTACACGATTCGTTCTTCACTCTGTTCTTTCAAGCAAGGAAGAAGCCTTAGAGAAAATCACGACGTTCACCTTTTTTGTTCTACTTCCTACGTCTTCACAGTTGATAAAATGGTAGAATTAGGTGCTAGAAATTTCCTAAAGCAGAGTACATTGGCTTTCAAGGTCCGACTTTGGTTACCTCCTTAAAGACACACGTTGAGTGTCCCTCCCTCTTGTAAACTGAATAAAGCTTAATTTCATTAAGTTTCCTTTAAAAGCACTCCCATCATTTACCTTGATTTGTAGCATTAAGATGGCTTCTCTGGGGGCTTCCGTGGTGGCGCAGTGGTTGAGGGTCCGCCTGCCGGTGCAGGGGACGCGGGTTTGTGTCCCGGTCCGGGAGGATCCCGCGTGCCGCGGAGCGGCTGGGCCCGTGAGCCATGGCCGCTGAGCATGCGCGTCCGGAGCCTGCGCGTCCGGAGTCTGCGCGTCCGGAGCCTGTGCTCGGCAATGGGGGAGGCCGCGGCAGTGGGAGGCCCGCGCACCGCAAAAAAAAAAGAAAAAAAAAAAAGATGGCTTCTCTGGCACGTGAAAAGCTGCTCAACATCACTAACTATTAAAGAAATGCAAATCAAAACTACAATGAGGGACTTCCCTGGTGGCACAGTGGTTGAGAGTCCACCTGCCGATGCAGGGGACGCGGGTTCGTGCCCCGGTCCAGGAAGATCCCACATGCCGCGGAGCAGCTGGGCCCGTGAGCCATGGCCGCTGAGCCTGTGCATCTGGAGCCTGTGCTCCGCAACGAGAGAGCCACGACAGTGAGAGGCCCGCTTACCGCAAAAATAAAGAAATAATTAAAATTAAAAGTGCAGGGTCTCCACCTGTCATTCCAAAGGAAATATATCCCCATATTCCTGTCCTATGATAAGTATTTTGCCTTTTAAAAAAATGCTCATCTTTAAAGTTATTTTTCAGACAACATAGCCCTTAAGAGCAAGCCACTACTTCATCTGGGCCTCAGTAGTAACTGGAGTTTCAGTACTGAAGAAAAAGATAATATATGCTAAGTTGTCTCCATGGCACGCCTTAGGAGATTTTCATGGGTAACTCTAAGATGCAGTTTTTGTCTGAACGTCCCATTGCTTAGAAGGGGAAGCGTGGTGCTCCAAGGACAAATCTATGAAATGTGTTGAGAAAGAAAAGGCATCAGAGATTAAGGGAAAATAGCCAGAGGATTATGAGGAGAAGCAGCATCAGTGTCATAAAAGCCAAAAAGTGGAGAATTTCTAGGGAAAAATAAATGATTGAGTTTCTAATATAGCAAAGAGATCTAGTAAGTATACTGAGTATATTAAGATCACCAAATACTCTTCAAAGCAAAGTTCTGATTATTCTTGTTAATGGTGGTATACTTAAAACTAGAGTATTTTGTTCATCTTTCTTCATTGAGGGGAACATGAGACTAATACATACATGGAAAAAAGAGTGTTTCCATAAATATCTAACTTTGACAGTTAACGAAAATAGGAAATTTTCTCTCTGAAAAAAAAGAACACATTCTGAACTTCTCCAGCTGGGACTCAGATTAGCCCAAAGAGACATACTGCAGAGTCAGGGAAATATGGGAGAAACTGGATTTGGAACAAGTTAAGAACTGGGAAATGTAATAGGAAACAGCCACTCCCCCTACATATAACCTGGTACCGAGGGAAGGTTTGTAGAATTCATGGTAGAAAGGAACCTACACCTTAGGAGGTCAGAAGTAAAAATGTCTTTTAAAAAATTCTGCACAGTCATACTTGGAGCCTCAGAAATGAATTAGGATTGCAAAAAAGTTAATCCATGTTCAGACCAGGGAAAGGCATCCTTGTAAAGAATTTTCTTGGCCATTAGAAGTCACTCTTGGATAGACTGGATTCACAGGGGCAAAGGAAACAAGGGGGAAAAAAAGAAAAAAAAAGTGAAGGGGAACGTTGACCTGAGCATTGTTTTCTTGTCCTCAGTCTTGAGAAAATTGGTATCTAATTTGAAAGTGCCCTGAAGGCGGCTTTAACTTCCCTGACCAGCCCTTACCCCAGGGATTGCCTCAGGTCCTGCTGACCTGTGCTAGCATTTGAGGGTCAACTCAAGTGTTCTTGAGGATGCTTTCCTGTGTGTTAAAGTGGGCAGCATCGGTCTCCTCTCTCTCAGCTTGTCTTTCTCTTACAGTTGCTTGTTCCTTAATGGCTATGACTTGGTCTGTGCTGCTGGCAAATGAGGGATTCCTAGAGGGGGACTCGGGCCAGACTGTGGTGTCCAGTACTTCCCTGGGGCAGTAACAGGAACTGTTTGTCTTATCCCCGTGATGCTCTGACAGACTCTAGCTTTATAAGTTGTCAGATTGACCCCATATGTTTATTGAAATCAGATTTCCAATTAATAGCCCAGTTGTTGTTGCCTTTGGGGATGTCGGGGTGAGCTTGGTTGGTTGGTTGGTAGGTTAGTAGGGAACCATGATGGAAAGAGAAAGAACTCAAAAGAGGATTAGGAAGAGACTTTGTGTGGGAGAATCTGCTTTAGAAACCCCAATCCTTAAAATGCTGACTAACCCCTCTGCATGTTTCTACAATACCAAGCACTCTGACGTGAACTATTTTGCAAATATGCCTTTGGGGGTGGGGAACATTTATATGACTATCACTGTAATAGGAATCTTGGGGGTGGCACACATAATAATCCAAAAAGTAATGTAGAGGCCGCAAAAATCTAAAATTTTATAAAATGTAAAATCCTTGATGCAATCCACTTCAGTTTAGCTAGAAAACCAGCTAGTAGAAGAGCTAGGGTTTGTTTCCTGTGTGCATCAGTTATTTTGGCTCTGTTCTGAGGGAGTAGACCCAACCTTTAACTTAATGCAACATATCTATTCATGTGCCCTGCCTACAAGTGTGAGATGAATACAAATCACTTCTGCTAAAAAAAGAAAACAAGGAAAATATATTTCCAAATGAGTGTGAGTCCACAGTGAGGTCTTTCACTACACAGAGGGTGACCATTTGTCCCAGTGTGCTTGAGACAGCCACAACTTACTTTCATTGTCCCAGTATAATTACAGATAGAGCACCTTTCACTCTCAACGTGATGTAGTTCAGATAATGAAGTATATGCTCATCCTGTAAAATATGGCATGTTTAAATGACCTACAAAGACATCAAGACTTCCAGAATAAAAGTACAATTTTGGACCATTATGTTTATTCTTATGTAGTTTGTGTGACTACCTTAAAATTCTATAAGATCTAACAATAACCTCTATCAATTTAAGTCCTTGTGAAGTTTTTGTAGACTTAAATTATAATTGTTACCAAAAGCGGGGTCTAACTGCTCACCACTCTAAAGCCAATAAAGAGGCAAGGTTGGTGAAAAGGAAAGTTTGCTTTATTTTGGATGCTGGCAACCAGGTGGGAGGGCTGACTCTTGTCTGAAGGCCGACTTCCCCCACAGACAATCAGGGGGCAAGAGCATTTATAGGCGGAGGGAGGGGGCTAAATGCAGAAAGAGCACAGTCAGCTCTGACCGTCCCCTTGAAATTGGTCATGCTGTGGTCTGATCAGCTTCATTTTGATTGTTTTACAGTACAGTCTTCAGTTCAGAGTTGCTTTGTTCCCATTTATTTGAGGCCAGTTCTCAGAATTGTGGCAGCTTATGTAATGGCTACACATTCTGGACATCACATATTTAATTTCTTCCACTTGGTGGGGATTTCAGTATCTACAAGACAGCTCAAAGGGTAGGGCTCAGAATATTATTTATAGCCCTTGAGGAGGAACTATAGGTCTTTAATGACTAAACTATTATTATTTGGTCTCGTTTGACTGTTTTCCTTTGTTTCTGTATTTTCTCACTTCTCTGATTAAACTTAGTCTTTGGCTAAAGTTTTTCTACAGACGAAAGGCAGGCAGAGGACATGGGAGTGGAAGGACCATAGGATCCTGCTCTGTTTCATAGTCATTTCACTTTTAAGAAAACAGAAAAGACTCTACCAGTCAATGTGGAAGGATCGGGACCCTTGTACATGATGGTGGGAATGAAAATGGTGAAGCTGCCTCAGAAAATATTCTGGCGGTTCCTCAAATGATTAAAGACAGTTAACATAGGACCCAGGAATTCCACTCCTAGGTTTCTAGTCAAAAGAAATGAAAACCTATTTCCATAGGAAAAAAATGTTTGTAGCAGCCTTATTCATAAAAGCTGAAAGGAAACAATCCCTCAACTGATGAACGGATAAAGAAAATGTTGTATATCCGTACAATGGAATATCATTCAGCCCTAAAAGGAATCAAGCATTGATACATGCTACAACATGGATGAACCTGGACAAGATTATGTTAAATTAAAGAAATCTGTCTCAAAAGACCACATGTTATATGATTCCATTCATATGAAATGTCTAGAAAAGGCAAATCTATAGAAGCAGAAAGATAAATGGCTGCTTAGTGCTGGAGAGGTTGGGGGATAGAAATGAGTGTTAGATAAAGGGTATGGGGTCTCTTTTTGAGGTGACGAAATGCTCTAAAATTGTGATGATGGTTGCACATATCTGTGAATATACTACAAGCCATTGAATTGCACACTTTAAATGGGTGAATTGTGTGGTACATGAATGTGATATCAATAAAGCTGGTAAAGAAAAAGAACAAAAAAGATTCTATCATTCAGAAAGGCAATCATTCAGCATGGATAATAATAACAAACATTCATGGAGAATTTGCTCTCTGGCAGATGCTGTTTTTCCTGCTTTATATGCCTTATATCAATGAACCGTCACAAAAGACCTATGACAGTGATTCTGGAAGTATATGCACTTTGAATACAAAATGTTAAGTCAATTGTGCAGGGTCACAGAAGTAGTAAAACACTGAGTTTTCGAACCCTCATAGACTAATTCCAAAGTCTGAGCTTTTAGTCCTACTCTAAACGCCAGTCATTCAATTAAACTAATTCATATCAGAGTGTGAAGAGCTCACCAGATCCAGTTTCCTCCTGACAGAGAGGTATTCAAACCCTAGGTAAGTACGGGACAGTGGAGATCAAAAACCCCAAAGGTGAGCCTTAGGTCCATTGTACTGGCCTGGGGTCAGCTTTGTGATCGAATGCTATTACAACTAAAATTTGCCTCAGTTTGGAGCCTGCTAGTTAGCAGTGAGTAGAGGGAAATCATATCTTGTCTCTATATGTCAAAGAGAACTTAGAGCAGCAATGAGTTCAAAACCCAAAGTGACCTCCTGGACTTTCTTCACCTTGGTATGGTCCCGCCATTGCCACTTGCCTCTTGCTCTTCTTGTTTGAGCTCCTTTTATTTTCTCTGCTGCTGGCCGGCCACCTGTTTGGGTTACATAAAAAGCATTACAATTTAGGTCCTGGCTTTAGGCTTGGTCCTTGTACCAGGGATGTATACTTATATTTAAAAATATTTAGGATATTTACTTGTAACGCATAAAAAAATTAATACCTTCAGTCACGGTAAGTAAAAATTAACAATGGAACAAACAATAAAATAAGTAGAAAACATAATGGGTGGGATTTTTCCTTCAATGGCTTGAAAGAATCTTAATCAAACTACTTATATTTATATACTATTAAAAGCTGGTTTTTTGTTGTTTTAGGAACAGTATTGTGTGAACATGATAAAAATAAAATCAGACAAGACAGGTGATTTTTTTTTTTTTTTTTTTTTTTTTTTTTGTGGTACACGGGCCTCTCACTGTTGTGGCCTCTCCCGTTGAGGAGCACAGGCTCCGGACGTGCAGGCTCAGCGGCCATGGCTCACGGGCCCAGCCGCTCCGAGGCATGTGGGATCTTCCCAGACCGGGGCACGAACCCGTGTCCCCTGCATTGGTAGGCAGCTTCTCAACCACTGCGCCACCAGGGAAGCCCAAGACAGGTGATTTTTAAACAGTTAAAGCATCACTGGTAATTCAGAGTATGTAAATAGGAATCTGAGAGGAGCTGTCACCTAACTGCATGCCAGACTTTATCTCAACAGAGATCTCATCTCAACAGAGATCTCAACCCCCTTAGGACTTAACTATTTCCCATACAAAGATTCAATAAATAGGGTGCTAGAAACAAATGGGGAGTCTAATGGCTATTCTTCTACCAGGAATTATTAACGGTGAGGAATATATATATGGGTTACAGAGAGAAGAAAGAGGGAATATTCTGATTCATTACCTAAATACTTTTCCACTAACAGTCATATAACGGCCTTTAAGTTATGGATTTAACAGTCTTGTTCAACTGGGAAAATGATGCTTCCTACACCATGGAAAACTGGTTAGCAGCTTCTTAATATGTTAAACACAAATTCACCATACGATCCAACAATTCCACTCATAGGTATCTAGCCAAGAGAAATTAACACATGTTTCCACATAAACACTTGTATTCAAATGGTCATAGCTACATTGTTTATAACAACCCAAAACTGGAACCAACCCAAATGCCTAGAAACTGGTACATGGAGAAACAGAATGTGATATATCGATACAATGTAATATGTTTCCACTATGAAAAGGAATAAAGGACTGGTGCATCCTGAAATATGGATGAACCTTGAAAACATGACCCTAGAAGAAAGAAGCCAGTCACCAAAATGCCTCAAATTGAATGATTCATTCTATAAAATATCCAGAAAAGGCAAATCAGCAAAGACAAAAAGTGGATTAGTGGTTACCTCAGACTAGCAGTTAGGGAATAACCACAAATAGGCATGAGTTTTTTTTGAGGGGGGCAAGGGAATGGAAAATTAGACTGTTGTGACGAGTATACAACTCTATACGTTTATTAAAAATCACTGAATTGTACACTTAGGTGAGTTATGTGGTATGTAAATAATACTCCAATAAAGCTGTGAAAAATAAGTCAATATATCACATTAAGAAAATAAAAGAGGACAAATCAATACATTCAGAAATGGTAAGTGAAAAAATTTCGTATCTAATGAGTAGTTTTTAAATTACCTTTCAAAATTTGTCTCCCTAAGAGCCGAATTCCAAGCAACTGTAAAGCTGGTATATCAGTTAGGCTAGAGTAAGTTATGCTGTGGTAACAGAAAACCCCCAAATTTCAGTGGTTTCACACACAAAAGTTCATTTATTGCTCATACTTAATGGCCAACAGGTATCATCAGCAGGGACTGGGTTTACAGAGGAGGACTATATTCATCTTGGTGATCAAAAGCCAAGTCTGGCAGGAGATTCATCTTAATACGTTTCCAACATTTCCAGAAAAGGGAAGATAAACACTGGACATTGCGCCCTGGCTCTTCTTGGAGGTGAAACACATCATTTCTGTTCACATCTCATTGACCAAAGTAAGGCACACTACAACAGTTAATTTCAAAATATATCGGGAAAATACAAAACTACCATATATTCAGAATGAGAAGAAAGCAAATGTTTGTAAAGAGTCTTCGTAACTGCTATGATATGATAAACTTGAATCCTCCCATGACATTGGCTATATCTGAGCAGAGTGCAAGCTAGCCCAGAACCCACTAACAAAGAACGTGGCAGGTTAAGAAAAGTAGATACCATTGGTTTGGGGGCCAAAGGATCAGTATTTATATTTAACAAGTTGATACTTTAAAGGTAAATCTGGAAACCATGGTTAGGACCTAGCTATTAATGATTTAAAGCAGCATTTTAAGATAGATGTAAGTCTTAGGACTTAAAATTTATGCTTCAGTAGTTGTTAAGACTTTAATGGAAAAAAATTTCTACAATATTAATGGGCAGGATATTGCTAGCGTAAGTAGTATGCTTTTGCCCAAGCTGAGGCCTGGTCAGATAAAAAAAAAAAAAAAAAAAAAAAAATAGAGCTGTAAAAATAGCAGTGGAGTCTAGAACTTTGTTGAAACAGGAAAATCATTCAACAAATGTTGTACTTTATTGCACAATTGTTTCTATATCTCTTGAAAAGGTCATATGATTTTATACATTTCTTTTCTTTTTTTCTTTCTTTATTTTTTTGCCACGCCCCACTGCTCATGGGATCTTAGTTTCCCAACCAGGGGCTGAACCCTGGCCCTTGGCAGCGAAAGTGTGGAGTCATAACCACTGTACTGCCAGGAAATTCCCAATACCTTTATTTTCTTAACTGTTTAGTAATGGTGATCTGCCTATCCCAAGCACTACCTATTAAAAAAAAAAAAAAGTATGTTTGTTTATTTTAGCATTCAGGGAAATAAATATGAAATTAAAGGACAAAGACATGTAATATTAAGACAGGAAATAGAACAGCACTTTTCCCTATAATAATGATGACATGTCTGGCATATACAGGTGAACCTCCTAAAGTAATAGGTTAAAAAACGAATACAGAGTACAAAGTGACATCAAATTGTCATTTTTTTGGAAGTTGATTGCCAAAGTTTTATTCTGATTTTTCATGTTGAGCAATATTTTAGACATAGGGTGGTAGTTTAAAAATTACCAGTCAGATGATCAGAGATGCCTCCAGAATCCTCATTTCTTTTCTGTGACTGATTAGCGGTTTGACCGTTTTTAATTTGTTTCCCACACCCATTCCCCAAATAATACTATGTATATAATTGTTGTGTCTTTACCTTACAGTTCTTTAAGGGCATCAAATGCACACTATAAATCCTAAAAGTTTCTCTCAAACATTTAAATTAGAGTATATTTAAGAAGAAAAAAAAAGACAAGTGCGATTTTAAAGTCATTCGGCAAACTGATTCTGTCAAGAAAGCTTAGTTTCATTCTGTTTGCTACAACAGCTTTTTTTTTTCATAACTCTACTCTTCTTGTTCTTGTAATCCATTTGGGAGGCCTGTCAAGGCCTATCCACTCTCTAAATAGCTTTGCAGATTAAATTTTTAACTCTCTTCTCTTCATGCAGATTTATATTTCTGACAAAGAATTGCCCTGAGATGTCAGCTTCCATTTTTCTCACTGGAGGGAAGGCATATAGGTGCCAGTGTGGATTCTCAAATCTCTACCTCGTCAGGAAATGCAGGCACACATGCAGATACTTCTCTCCAGGACCACACATGTGTGTTTCCATTGTTCATTCCTTTTAGATTCCTGACTCTTGCTTTATAACCGCCTTTCCCTTCAATGGGTCTTGAGGATAAGCATGTCGGAGACTAAAACAAGAACACGAAGAATTTTTATTTGTGTAAGTTGTAATCTTAATAATGAGGATATGCCAAGGTGTGACGATTATACAAAAGAATAGCAGATAGTCGAACCTGGTCTATATGGGGCTGGTTTTCTTTTGCAGATGATGCCTGAGATGAAATTTAAAGAGAAAAAAAAGAGAAAATGAGTGAGAAGGTCATTCCAAGCAAAGAAAACAACAGAAGCAAAACTGTGAATTTGTGGAAGCATCGTGGTCTGTATAAACATCTTCAAAAATATGGGCAATGTTGAATAGGTATTTTTCAAGAGGTAATAACTAAATGGCCAATAAGCATATTAAAAGGAAGTCAAGATCTTAGTCACTAGGGAAATGCAGATTACACCTGCAATAAAGAATGACTACAGGGCTTCCCTGGTGGCGCAGTGGTTGAGAGTCTGCCTGCCGATAAAGGGGACGCGGGTTCGAGCCCTGGTCTGGGAAGATCCCACATGCCGCGGAGCAACTGGGCCCGTGAGCCACAATTACTGAGTCTGCGCGTCTGGAGCCTGTGCTCCGCAACAAGAGAGGCCGCGATAGTGAGAGGCCCGCGCACCGCGATGAAGAGTGGCCCCCACTTGCCACAACTAGAGAAAGCCCTCACCCAGAAAGGAAGACCCAACACAGCCAAAAATAAATAAACAAATTTTTTTTAAAAAAAGAATGACTACATATGCATTTGACTGGTTAACATTATAAGGACTAACCAACTTACCAACATTATTAAGACTGATAACAAATTTGTCCTGAATATGGAAAAATTAGAGCTCTCATGAATCGCTAGTGAGAGTGTAAATTGGTACAGTCCCTTTGGAAAACATTTTGGCAGTCTATACTAAACCTAAACATTCACCTACTCTATGAAAGCATTTTCATTCATAGGGACATGCCTGAGAGAACTGAATGCATATGTACATCAACAGATATTACAGAATATTCATGGCCAAAATATGGATACAACATAAATGCCATCAACAAGAAAATAGATAAGTTTATTACAGAATAGTCATACAATGGGATACTACACAATTTTTTAAAAAGCACAAAATACTGTACCACCACACACAGCAATAAAAATAAATCTTTCACACTTAAGGTTGAACAAAAGAAGCCAGAACAAGTGTACAATGCATGATTCCATTAAAATGAAGTTCAAAAACAGGCAAAATGAATTTATGATGATAGAGGTGAGACTAGTGGTGAACTTTTGGTATATTTTTTGGAAACGGGCAGAAGGCAGCTTTCTGGGGGCTAGAAATGGTTTGATATTGAGCTGCGCACTTTACTGTATGGTTGTTATACCCCGGTTAAGAAAGTATTTTTTTTTTTTTTTTTTTTGCGGTATGCGGGCCTCTCACTGTTGTGGCCTCTCCCGTTGCGGAGCACAGGCTCCGGACGCGCAGGCTCAGCGGCCATGGCTCACGGGCTTAGTTGCTCCGCGGCATGTGGGATCTTCCCGGACCAGGGCACGAACCCGTGTCTCCTGCATCGGCAGGCGGATTCTCAACCACTGCGCCACCAGGGAAGCCCAAGAAAGTATTTTTGAATAAATTTTAAATGAACAAATGAACAAAAGCAGGTGTCAAATGATAGTAAGAAAAAACATGTTTACAACAAATAATCAAAGGTAATTACCTTAATATACAAGAGGTCTTCCAAATCAATAAAAAAATGTCAAGACCCAAATTTTAAAAGTGGCAAAGGATATGATAGGACAGCAGTAAGAAGATATTAAAATGAGTAATATATACAATTTAAAAATTGCCCAGGGGTTTCCCTGGTGGCGCAGTGGTTGAGAGTCCGCCTGCCGATGCAGGGCACACGGGTTCGTGCCCCGGTCCGGGAAGATCCCACGTGCCGCGGAGCGGCTGGGCCCGTGAGCCATGGCCGCTGAGCCTGTGCGTCCGGAGCCTGTGCTCCGCAACGGGAGAGGCCACAACAGTGAGAGGCCCGCGTACCACACACACACAAAAAAATTGCCCAAGCTGTGTAATAAAACACCCTTTCAGCAGAGTCAGAGGTGAGGCTCCATGGGACGCATAGGGGAAATTATACAACACAACTTTCTTGAAGTTCCAACAGATGAGCATCATGAATGCAACGTGCAGGCAGCTTCCAGTTCTCAGGAAACGTTCAGACCGACAGAAAGAAAAGCCCACTTACAAACCTGACTTACATGGAGGCCAGGATATCTGTGGAGCAAACAGAACACACATTTGAGGTTCACATTGTACGGAGCAGTCTGATTGATTGTATTTGCCCAAAGGAGGTGCAATAGAGGGGAAAACAAAAGAGCCAGCCTGTGGTGGTTTTGAAGCCTGTTCTACGAGTGTGGGCACTAGTGACTCACGTGTAACAAATAGGATGTGGTGCATGACTTCTGAATTTAGGTGATTCAACTTCTCTCTCTCTCCCCTAATTCCCTCCCTCCCTTCCTCTCTGCTCCTTTCCCTCCCTCCCTTCCCTTCCCCCCCCTTCCTTTCCCTCTCCCCAGTTTCTCCTCCTTCTCTCTCTGGATATGTGCCTTGGAGCCCTGAGCTGCCATGTAAGAAGTTCGACTACCTTGAAGCCTCTATGCTAGAGAGAGAGAATGTGGAGCCCACACTGAGAAGGAGATGTCCCAGGAGTCCTAGCTGTGCCAGCCCCCAGCTGCTCATGTTTCCAGCCCAGCTACTGGAAATATGAATAAAGAAAACTTCGATATGAGCCTCCCACTTACCATAGCCCCTGCAACCTCTGGAGAGACCCTGAGCCTGAAATGCCTAGTTAAGCAGTTCTTGACTTCTTGACCCACCATAACCATCCTAAATAATTGTTGTTTTAAACCTCCAGGTTTGGGGGCAGTTTGTAATGCAGCCGTAATAATGGGAACAGATCCCCAGAGAAGAAGAGAGCCAGTTGCAGGGCCTGGAAGCTAGAGGGAGCAGTTTGCAGGAGCAAGAAAAGTCTGTGCTCTTACAACCTCTGGGCCATCCCCATACCCTGGGGGTGCTTGAACACTCCAGGAATAAAGAGGGCTGACATACAAAGGAACCTACTGTCTCCCAAAGGAGCCAATCAAGAGAAGCAGATGCAGCTCTCTGCTATCCAGAGATTTGCTCCAAGTGGAGCAGGTCAGAGAGAGTTGGAAATAGCCCAGACAGCAGTGAGAGTAGCTCTTGCTTAAGAAAGTGAGAGTCACTGGTGGAGCGGAAGGGGAAACCCAGCATAGAAACTGCAGCTCTGCAGTCAGCAGCTCCATGCATCTGCTAGCAACTTCGACCTTCCCCTCTAGCCTGAGGTCACATTTCAGTCCACCACTTGTTAACGACAGAAACGTAGGCAAGTTACTTACCTTCTCTGTGCCTCAGTTTCCTCAAATGGAAAAATTAAGATACTGCTAGTACCTAACTCATAAATTAGAGGATTATGAGGATTACATGAATGCTTACATGTGAAGGGTTTTGAAAAGTGACTGGTACATGGTAAGGACTCAGGAAGTTTAAACTCTCATAATTGTTGTTATCAGGACTTTGGGGGATAAAATTAGGCTAGAGCCTCATTACCTTCAAGTCCGGGAAAATTTCTTCTGTTATTTCTTTGATAATTTCTTTCCCTCTGTTTCTCTCTTTTGAGAATTCCTATTTTTCAGGTATTGAACTTTAAAGAATAAACCTTTATGTCTCTTTTATTGATTCTCCTGTTTACTGTCTCACTGTCATTTTGTCCTACTTACTAACAGATGTTGTTCTACCTTATATTACCACTTTTCTGCTGAATTTTTATTTCTATTGAAGTACAGTTGCTTTACCATAGTATATTAGTTTCAGGTCTAGAGCATGGTGATTCAGTATTTTTACATTTTATACTCCATTGAAAGTTATTACAAGATAATGGCTATGATTCACTGGGCTATACAATATCTCCATGTTGCTTATGTATTTTATACATAGTAGTTTATATCTCTTAGTCCCATATCCCTATCTTGCCCTTTCTTTCAAGAACTGTTCCTTGAAATTTTTCTTCTTCGTCCGAATGTTTGGCTCTTTTTAAAATTTTTATTCAACACTTTTACAGATGTCTTTTATTAGAATGTCATTATGTCTGACTGCTCTAATATCATAGTTCCTCCCCACCCCCCATCGGGACCCCTGCCTCTTTCATATTGAAGAATCTCCTCAAATGTTCAATAATCCTTGATTGATCATTCTAAATTCCAAGACACTCAGCAGCAGATTAGGAGGTTTGTGTTTCTGAATTACTGACTTCTGCACTTCGTTTTAGGATCATCAGAACGCCGGCCAATTTGCTAGGAGAGTACAAATACATAGAATATGAAGTTCTTTTCTCTGAGGTCATATGCTTTCTGCACAGAAGAAACCTCCAGTCTCCTGCCTGTAATATTTGGGAGCTGGAAGGAGTAGGCATATAATTGTGTTATATTTTAGATGAAGGGGGGCTGTGAGTCAGCTATCCATATATAAATTTTCAACAAGTCCTCCTGTTTTGACCCATGTTTCTCACTTTTTTTTTTTTTTTTTTTTTTTTTTTTTTTTTTTGCGGTACGCGGGCCTCTCACTGCTGTGGCCTCTCCCTTTGTGGAGCACAGGCTCCGGACGCGCAGGCGCAGCGGCCATGGCTCACGGGCCCAGCCGCTCCGCGGCACGTGGGATCCTCCCGGACCGGGGCACGAACCCGTGTCCCCTGCATCGGCAGGCAGACTCTCAATCACTGCGCCACCAGGGAAGCCCCTATGTTTCTCACTTTGCACTCTGTTTCTCTTAGATCTAAGCCTCCTAGATTCTAGGAGACAAATGGACTCCCCTACTCCTATTCTCCTTTATGAATATCAAAGCTGTATCTTTCTTTGCCCTACTACATGAATCACCATGTTCTATCTGCTTTTCATCTTCCAGAGTTGTAGAAACCTCTTAATGCCTGAAGCACACTCTCTTGTTCTTCAACTTTTATCTACTATTATCTATTTTTATCTACA
Organism: Kogia breviceps; assembly: GCF_026419965.1. Classification (NCBI taxonomy): domain Eukaryota; kingdom Metazoa; phylum Chordata; class Mammalia; order Artiodactyla; family Physeteridae; genus Kogia; species Kogia breviceps. Next base: position 81,679,712 of record NC_081319.1, read on the forward strand.
ATGATCTAGTTCTATGAATTAATATGTGTTTACTCATTTTATTGAATTTCAGAGGGGTCTCTAGAGGAGAAGAGATAAACATGTTCTATCTATCACCTTCAAACAGAAGCCTCTGGTTTTCCTTTCCAGACTTACATTTTAGAATTAATTATCACTAATTTACTAGATCATTATTGATCAAAAATCACCTAACCCAGATTCCCCGGCATACCCTTAAAAAACTATGGTTTGGAACGACAGCATTAGGTGCTAAGAATATTCATTTTTTAACAAGCACTCCCACATTTATTCTAATAAGGTGGTTCTTGAATACGCTGAGGAAAATTGCCCTAGAAAAACTAAAGTTTGACAAAAGATTATTTAGAAAGAACTGTATCACTGCTGATAATTTGTGTTCTGATTTTATCAAGAAATCAAGAGTTCTATTAATATTTATTACTGTTACCATTGTGATAATATTATCAATATTATCAATCACTTCTTCTTAAAATACTAGAATATAGTTTCAAGTATTTCTGTCATGTAATTTGAAACATGTAAGTCCATTACACTTGATGTAGTTATTTTTATCATACATGTTATCATTACTTTTAAAGTGACTGGGTTTTATTTTCCCTACATTTTATGCTTTTAACTCGAACTCAGCTTATTGTGATATTAATAACCTGATTACTAATTCTTAACTGGATTTTTTTTTTTTTTTTTTTTTTTGGTTCGCGGGCCTCTCACTGTTGTGGCCTCTCCCGTTGCGGAGCACAGGCTCCAGATGCGCAGGCTCAGCAGCCATGGCTCACGGGCCTAGCCGCTCTGCGGCACGTGGGATCTTCCCGGACCGGGGCACGAACCCGTGTCCCCTGCATCGGCAGGCGGACTCTCAACCACTGCACCACCAGGGAAGCCCTGGAGTACCTATTTTTAAAGCAAAATTCATCACCATAAAGTATTATCTACTATTTTTAGTTTGGATTTCTTTAGAATTGAGTGTCTTGATGAGCTCTGAAAGTGTACATACAGAATTCAAAATGTTTACCTTTTTTCTTATTCACAAGAAAGTTGGGAATATTTTATTGCAATTTATTTTACCAAGTCTTCTTAAAGCGCTCAACAGTTTTTAGAGAGCAAATATTTGGCAGTTACTTTATTGGTTGATACAACACTTACACTATATGATTACAGGGAGAGGTACAAATATGCGGAACAAACGTACAACTCAAATTGGTAGAAATAGAAATGCATGGCTATTAACCCGAAGGCTATTAGCTGCTAGCATCAGGAATTTCACAGAAGGAATGAAGAGCTGATGAGAGGCCAAGAGTAGATTGACTTTTGTATCACTAGCATGCATCTAAAATCCAAGGGTATAAATGAATCACAAAATTAGAAAAAGCATAATTCAAGGATAAAGTATGAAAAGGGAAAATTGAAGAAACAGAAAAGGACAAATGAAGATGACCGAGTTGAAGACTTCATTCAGTTTTACTTCAACCATCGAATGTATGGATGCATTTTGTTATTATTGCTTGTTGTTTCCCTCAACAATGAGTTCCTATGTATGCGAGTAGCAAGACAGCACATCACAGAAATTTTATGAAAAGATGTTTTTGTGAAGATAACAATTTAGTTTAAAAGGCCAAGATTTAATGAAATGATACTATTCACATGTCCAAAACACTGCTAAAATTTTTGCTACATCATCCCCTCCCACAGTCCCTGAAGTTTTGGTGTGGATAGGAGAATAAAAACCCTCACCAAGAGGTATTATTTAACAATTTTGAGGATATTTTTGAATGAAATTGCAATAATAGGTAGAACTGTCAGGTTAAATGAAATACATTCTATTATTTTATAATGAACTCTTAGAAAATAAAACACCTTTATATTTAATAAAGATTTGGTAAATACATCACCAAAGTCTTCAAAAGAGAACTCTATAGTTTCCCTGACAAATGAAAATGGGACTTTCTTTAGACTTCTAAAGTTCTCATATACCATATATTCTTTTTTTTTTTTTTTGGCCACGCTATGCAGCATGCAGATCTTAGCTCCCCACCAGGGATTGAACCCGTGCGCTCTGCGTTGGGAGCTTGGAATCTTAACCACTGGACCACCAGGGAAGTCCTATCATATACCATATATTCCCATGTATTCTTAAGGGGGAAAAAAAAAGCATTGATAATCCATTTCTTGGAAGCTAAATAAAGTAAGTGATGACTTGTCTTAACCAGTGGAATATTTCTTGATGTTTACTCCTATTTAGTAGAAAGTCAGTATTACTACTATCTGTGCTGGTCATAGGGCTATGGAGATGTAGAAGTATCAGATGGTCACTATCCTGAGCTCACTAAGAGTCTAACAAAAACAGAACCCAAAATAAGATGGGATAAATACCAAGGATGCAGTCTAGAAAATGTAGTGTCAAAGAACTTATCATCTCTACATCCTAACTCATTGAAAATGTAGAAATATAATTATGCCTATAAAACATCAAGCCACATTCTGTTAATGATTTGACAACTTAATGAATTTCTTAGTGATCGTGGGGTTTTTTGTTTGTTTGTTTGTGTTTTTAGTGTTTTGCACTTTACCTGGGTGACTCCTAAAATCATTTATGCCACCTCTGTGTTAGGCATAGATTAGTTTATAAAAATAACTATTTAAAACATATGTACAGTTCATTGTGCTTGGTAGTTTTGTAACAACCTTGTAAATGAAGCATCCACATGGTATCTTGATATCCTTTACAATAATAAACCAAATACAGTTAGACTTGACATTTTTCCTGGATTAATTTGTACATTCCATGATCTATATCTCACACTTATGTGTTCATGTCAGAACCCTTTGTTCTACAAGATTTCTTTTCTTGCAGTATTGATCCTTATTGATCTTAACCTAGTACAATAGTGAATAATTAAATATTTTCTCAAAGAAACAAGTTGTTCCCTCTTTTCAGTATGACCTTCACCTGATGTTCAAATAGCTCCAGCATTGTTGAGGCATCTTTTTGGTGCAAACTTAACCTCTGTTGTCCTACTTTGAAAATGCACTTGATTTCTAACAAGAGCTTTTAGAAATGTAACAGTGCTGATTTGTTAGATAATGAAATCCAGATTGTTCTAGAAAAAGGTGCAATTATACAGCATGTAATACACAAATAAATTGACTTAATGTTACATTATAATGAAAACTGTGCAAAATCCTCCACACAAGCACAATAAAATAATAAAAAGTAATAGAACAGGTAATAGATGTAAAATAAATGCTAAAAAAGTAGTTCAAATCATTTTCATACCAGTCAAAAGATACTGAGAAGGGCGCATCCAATCACAATAAAACACCAGAATGAAACACTTCTAAATAGTGATATAAATTTTTGTGGACACTTCATGTCCCATGATGTGGAATTGACATACAGTTTGATTTTCTTTTTCCTAATGTAAGCCACAGTTTTACAGTCCTAGTGAAAACATTTTATTGCTGGGGATGTATTAGACATGGTTCATTTCCCTTCTCAGTATGGCTTTAATTTTCCACATCCATGGCTTGACACAGACCCAAACACCAGAAGACGGTTGTCTGCTATAAACTGTTTGGTTTTCTTTGATTGTTTTACAATTTAATCTATAGTTCATTCCATGAACCCTTTCTATTTTAATGCTGCCAAGTCTCCCAGCTCCTTAATATAAAGATAAACTTCCCCCAAACATTTATGTTTATTCTGGTTTCTCTTGCCCAGAGAATCACGGTGCTTTGGCAGTGGGGCGGGCAGGAAAAGGAAATGTTTCTTTCCTAGTTAACTTTTTCGAGGCCCTGGGTAATTGCAAAATAATTGACATTTTACACTGAGGGGGGTTTCCCTTTTTCTTCATAATACATTCGTCATTGTTCATTCATTGGGTTCCATTGTATTCATACCGATCTGCTGAGCCAAGGAAGTGCCACTGTCATTCTAACTTTCTCCTCAAATCCCTGATCTTTCGGAGGGTGTGGGGTGGACAGCGGGGAGGGGGGAGTCCTTCCCTGGCTGCATTGTTGTCACATCCGATATCCTGTTCCTTCCGGCAGAGAAAGTGTATCTGCAAGGGTCACCGGATCAGCCTATGCCTGGGGCGTCTCGCCTCAAGTACAAAAGACTCGACTCAACTCACGTTAGTCTTCTAGGTGGCCTATCGGCGGTGACGGACTGCCAGCTCGGGCTGTGGACGAGCAGTGATGACTGCCTTGAAATGCTAAGTGCTTAATTAAGGACCTTTCATATCAGTTATTGAGGCCTCCATCTCCCGTAGCCCTGGGCATTGTACTTTACCAAGGGCTCCCTGGAGCCAGAGCCAACTTCATTGCAGTGACAAGTGGAGAAAGAGAGAGAGAGAAACAAGTGGTTTCAATCCTCTCACAGCCTTCCCCAAATCTAAATACAATCCGACAGCTGACTAGTCAGAGTTGGGCGACTCCTAAAAATATACTTTTTCATGTTCATGGAAATACAGCAAACTTGTGTCTCCCTCGCAGGGATGGACCATGGACCTCACCTCTGAGAAAAATCTCACTGTCGGCAGCCACTTAGCGAGCGCCTGGTCTTAAAAGATGGAGAGACATTTTTTGTCTGATGACTTTTCCCCCTTATTTTCAATAGTTCTGATACTATTTTTTTAATATAAATTTATTTATTTTTATTTGCGGCTGCGTTGGGTCTTCGTTGCTGTGCGCGGGCTTTCTCTAGTTGCGGCGAGCAGGGGCTACTCTTCGTTGCGGTGCGTGGGTTTCTTGCTGCGGTGGCTTCTCTCGTTGCGGAGCACGGGCTCTAGGCCCGCGGGCTTCAGTGGTTGTGGCGCATGGGCTTAGTTGCTCCATGTCCTTTGGGATCTTCCCGGCCAGGGATCGAACCCGTGTCCCCTGCGTTGGCAGGCGGATTCTTAACCACTGCCCCACCAGGGAAGCCCCCATACTATTTTAAAAGTCCATCTTAAAAAGTGTGTGATGGTGAACTTCTGCTTATAGTTTGTAACTATGTTGCTCTTTTAGGGTAAAACCGCTTCCTTATGAAAGGACTTCTATATATCTACATTGCCAAATATGTTTAAAGTTACTAAATAGTGATCCGGAAGTAAACAAAGCTATGGCTGCTGGTGGTATCTGTTATCGTTGTTAATAGCAAAAGGATTGATCGCTGACAGGTGAAATGCAACACATTTTAAAGCAAAGTCCAGGGCTTCCCTGGTGGCACGGTGGTTGAGAGTCCACCTGCCGATGCAGGGGACACGGGTTCGTGCCCCGGTCCGGGAAGATCCCACATGCCGCGGAGCAGCTGGGCCCGTGAGCCACGGCTGCTGAGCCTGCGCATCCGGAGCCTGTGCTCCGCAATGGGAGAGGCCACGACAGTGAGAGGCCCGCGTACCGCAAAAAAATAAAAATAAAGCAAACTCCAGGAGGAATGTAGTTTGCCTACACCTAACTGATGAAGTAAAAACACAAAGTCTTCATTCATTATAAAAAAAAAAAAAAGACTACTGTTGACCAACACATGTGATAATATACAAACTATATACTTTAAATTAAAATAGAAGAACCATTAGCAAATGATTTTGACTGTGACTTGAAATGAGCAGATACTGGCAAAGAGAGAATCTATAAAATGTGTCTGACATTACACTGCAGTATTGATGCATCACAGGTGAAGTTCTTGATCCTTAAGAATGTTTGCGGACCTAAAATATTTGAGGAGCACTTCCTCTATTCTCTGTGCAGAGCCACATGAAAAGACATTTCTTGGTGTCAGAATGTTTCCAAATCAAATGCTAGCCACTGCTATCTCTTCTTAATACACTTGGGGTTTGTTTACTCATTTAATTCCTTACCCTTCCATGAAGAAATATTCATATAATTATAAGTATACATATTATTGTTATATTTATACACATATAAATGGATGCATATTAATATTTAGAAAGTAATGATCGATTTGCATTGCATGTTTTCAGGCAGAGTAAAGTAGGGTTGTAAACAACAGCGTGTGAAATTCAGCCTCTGGAGACAGTTGGAATTCCAATGTTGACACTCTCTCTATTGGTTCTAAATGATCAGGTTAATAGAAGAATTGGAATGGAGGGTCATAACATGGTCTCTTTTTTTCCAGCGTGAATAGGAGAGGGTATTTTGGTGATTTACCACTTAACTCTTAAGATGGGTTTTAACTCTTAAGATGTCAGCCTCCAGTACTGTGAACACTTATCAGATTTCAATATTTCCACCTCAGAATACAGAAAAGAAGCTGTCCACTTTGGAAACTACTTTTACCTAAAATTATGCCTCAGCACTTAAATCTCAATCTCTGTTCCTCTACTCATTTCCACATTGAAGGGATTTGTCATAATGTTTTAGGTTACAGAAATGACCTATACAAGTCAGAGAAATACCGTCGTCCAATGCAAATATTCACCCCCATGCATATCTTCCCATAGTAGAATCCCAGAGCATTAATGGCTGAAGCAATTGCCTTAAATCTTAGCCCATGGAAATATCTATAGTTTAACATCTACAGAAAAAGGCAAAAAGGAAATTCATTCCAAGAAAGAAGTATCATGCAAAATATGATATTAAAATATCATGCAACATATTAAAAATATTTAATTTAATGTTAAATATTAAAATAATTTAAAATATTAAAATAAAATACTTGCTTGTGGCAATTCACTTTTATAGTAAAATTTTATACTGTTGTAGAATCTGTTCTTTTTTATAGGAGAGTTATTCTGACTTTCATATTCACTAAATGCTATCTCATTCCACCCCTCCCAAAATAATATTTAGAATATGAAGTTGGAGCAGACGACTTCACAAATTCAACATTTTCTCCCATCTTGGGGTCAGGGGAGACAGATGTCTCTGCTGGAATTTATTGAAGAAATCTTTTTAAAAAAATTTTTGTTTGTTTGTTTTATTTATTTTTATCATTGGCTGCATTGGGTCTTCGTTGCTGCACACGGGCTTTCTCTAGTTGCGGCGAGCGGGGGCTACTCTTCGTTGCGGTGCGCGGGCTTCTCATCGCGGTGGCTTCTCTTGTTGCGGAGCACAGGCTCTAGGCATGCGGGCTTCAGTAGTTGTGGCACGCAGGCTTCAGTAGTTGTGGCTCGCGGGATCTAGAGCGCAGGCTCAGTAGTTGTGGTGCACGGGCTTAGTTGCTCCGTGGCATGTGGGATCTTCCCGGACCAGAGCTCAAACCCGTGTTCCCTGCATTGGCAGGCGGATTCTTAACCACTGCGCAACCAGGGAAGCCCTTGAAGAAATCTTTGTTTGTGAATGGAATTCATTTTTATTTGCACAGGTAATATTCTTCTCACGCAATTAGGCACAGCTTCACAACTCAGGGGAGAGGAACAGTTGGGATCTTCATCAAAGTCAGCATTTGAGGAGCTTATTTCTGAAGGAGCTCCTTGTGCAGAGCCTAAAGATTTGAAAGTAAAACGAGTTGCAGTTGATAGAATTTGTTCTTTAAATACTCAGCCTACCGATGCTATTGCTTTGCTGGTAATCATGGGAATTCCTGAATCTGTAACTGAGGACTTAACCCTATCTACCTTCTAATTTAATACTGCCAAGCAGCATAGATTTCATTGAAGGGCTGAGAGCATCAAAGAAAATAAAACACGCGTGAAAATCTCAAGGAAACACACAGTGAACTAGTAAATATTACTTTCTCTTCCTTTTTTAATTCTCGTAGAAAGAAAATATATGTTAAATAGTCTAAGTTCTCCTAAATTTGATTCCATATGTTAGAGAATTGAGTAGTTATCTCAAGAAATTCAAGCAATATGGGTAGTATGTCTCAACTATATGGAACTTAAAGTGGATATTTTAGAATTTGAAAAATCCAGCTCTACTGTCTCTCTTGCTGCTAGAATTCAATAGATTTCAACTTTCTACACCTCTTTGATTAGGTTTAAGGGCATGGTTATATGTGGCTGAATAGTAAATCATAGCTAGCTTTGTCATGATTTACCTTTAGAACAAAGGACAAAAATATAGTCCTTTAAACAAAAAACGTTCCAATAAAATGACAATCTGGCTTCATTTGAACCTGGTTGTGCAGATATTACCTTAGCTACTCATTTGAAATATTTTATCACATACCTTCCTAAGTGCCAGACAGAGTCCAGTTTTTCTTGTGGGGGAGGGGGTTGGGGAAGGAGGATGGTATTAATACCACAGGAGGTAAATATAGACAAGATTTGATTAGAGAAATTAGGTATTTGGGTGGGGACATAGTAGTGAGGAAACAATAGGACTTTCTAAGAAAAGCGTAGATTTTATCATTTTAAATTGGTTTCAAGAATCCAGTCCTCTTTTTTCTTTAGCATTAACATATGACATCTGTATGCTTGCAGCCAGTCTTAGAAACATTCAGCATCTCCATTAATCTGTAAAATAAAGCTTACACCACAAGCTGACAATAGAATTTAATTATAACTGAAGACTAATTGCAGCAAATAATATATAAGGAATTTTCATTCTTATCTCAAAGTCAAATGGATACAAAAAAGTCAGAAATATTTGTATGATTTTAAAACACTGAATTATTAAATCAAGAATAAATACAAAATTTTAAAAAAAGAATAAATACAAAATTAATGAAATAATTTGCAAAATCCAGATTATACTGATTTTTAAAAAAATTCACTTGTACCTCAATTTGAAGAATGACACAGCTTGCTTTTTCATGTGACCAAATACTAAAAATAGCTATATGTTTATTTTATTGCAGACTATTTTATTTGCATATAAAATATTTACCCTTAAGTTAAATTATTTGCATAGGATCTAACCTGAGCCCCCTAAAATAATCTATATGTAGCTGGTTGGAAGAAGACATATAATACTTTGAATCATTATTCATTTGCATTTAATGAGCTTTTATAATCCCTTAAAGAGAAACCCAAAAAATGTCAAATAATTTTCATTCTACTCATAAAACTTAATCTGGCAGATAATTTTCTGAGATGTTGCCATACACAGAAAAAGTAGGAGCATTTTTAGTTTTTTCTGCTGTTTTGTAAAGGAATGTTGAATCCATTCAATTAAACAAAGTGGAAAACGGATAGAGTAGTAGTTTTGAATCAGGTCAGATTCTGGAAAATTCCAGAATTCTGGAGAATGATTTAATTCAGGAGGAAAGAAAGAGAGAGAAAAAGTGAGAAAGAGAGATCACTGAAAAGATTATTGATAATTCAAAGGCCCGGCATCCACACTCACTCAGCAGTGTGATACTGACAACTATTCACTACAAAACTGTGGTCGCTGAGTAAGGGTAAATAAGCTATCACCATGGAGCTGCGTGGTGGGCTGGCGTCCACTGGAATGTATTTTACTGCAGCAGGCACTACCTGATGACAGCTACAATCAAGAGTGGCTGCAGGCAGCTGCTTTGCTCCAGGCCACATTCAATTATGTCGGACTGCATTAGTCCCTGGCGAAGCTGTCACCTTCTAGCCTGTGAAGTGATAGCGTGAAGAGGCTCCTGAAAGTCTCTGCAGTCCCTTGTTTCAGGTTTCAGGGGGAGGAAGGGAAACAATGTGGAAAAAAAAAAAAAAAAAAAAAAGACCATTAGACTCTGACTGCTTACAGCATTCATTTGTCTGGTGTTGGATTAAAAAAAATTTTTGCCCTCCAACAAGTAGCTCTTTTTCAGGAGGCAGTGCCAGGAGAGTGTCCTATTTTCAGGATTTGAGAGTCTCCGTGGTTCACTCTCCTCAGGAGATAACGTTGCATCGGAATGTATTTTCTAATGTATGATATCCCCAAGGGTGCTCTAGCAGTCAAGATAGTTTGCAGAGCCTGATCTGCAAGTGTGGGATATTTGACTTCTCTTCTAAGCTTTCCAGAACTTTAGGTTGGATGGACTTTGAGATTTCTTTCCTAAGGGAACACTTGACTTTCGGAGCGAAAGAGAAATAAACTCAGGTGATTCTGGGAAGTTACTTGGGGACAGAATGTATTTTTGATGATCAACCTGCCCAGAACAGTTTATAACCTTTACCACTCTACAACCAATGACTGAAGGATGTTGAGATTAGAGATTTTTAAGGTTCAGTATTTTCACTCCTACACAGAGTATATAGATGCTCAAAAAGAGTTGGGTGGGGGGTTATAGCAACTCATGATATTTCGTTAGAATGTCTAATCACGTACCACTACCTAGTGAAACTAGCAGAAAGAGAAGTTATTTACTGCAGGCACTAAATAAAGGTCAGGCACCATGGTATTAAGATGTGATGTCCCTTCTCAAGATATCATCTAGTTGGAGGAAAAACATAACATGTAAAGCACTGGAAAATCAATTCCGGAACATACAGGAACCCTCCCTATGACTTGCTGTGCAATACTGGACAAGTCACTTAACCTCTCTCTTTGAGTTTTCATGTTGGAAAAAAACAGGTACAAAGATGCCTCCAGAGAGAGATTGTGAGAGAATAGATATTACATATCACATACTTTGTAGCACTTCCAAATAAATTTAACCAAAGAACAGAGTCCGAATTTTCCAGACTATTTTGCTAATTTCAAATTCTTTTGTCCATCTGAAAGGTTTTTAAAATTTTTTATTTCTTATTGGTAACTTCGGGCATTTTGTGGCATCATCAGTATTGCAAATAATTATTCAGTTATTACTTACCGAATTCCCAGCATCACCATGGTCAAAACTGGACCCGCCTCTTGACGTTGATATTTACAAATTGGTATTCTTTAAACTCATATCTGTTGTGCTGCTCTGATTAAATTGGGCAGAAGAGCTGCCTTAGTTTTGTGAAGCGGCAGCAATCTGGTTTCTTAGGAATTCAAATAAATAAATAAATAACTGAAGTACCAAAAGCTCCTGGGCTAGGATGCCATTATCTCCCTGGCATGCTGTGAGGTCTTGTGCAAACCCCTCACCTCTCTAGTAATTGGATGTCTGGCTTAATGAGCCCCCTTCCTGCTTCTAGCCCTCCAATTTAGGAAGGAATTGGTAGTATACATACCATCCTTCAGAAGGGAAAAGACTTCCTCCTAGCCCCACTTCTCAAGGTTTTAAAAAAAGACTTCATTGACTACCTGAAAGTTATTTGGTGACTCAGAAAACCGAAATCCCGATTAAGAGAAGGAAGCTTTTTTGTAGTCGTATTTGTAGTAGTAATATATAGATATTTTAAAAATAAATTTATTTATCTTTATTTATTTATTTTTGTCTGTGCTGGGTCTTCGTTGCTGCGCACAGGCTTTCTCTAGTTGCGGCAAGCTGGGGCTACTCTTCGTTGCGGTGCGTGGGCTTCTTGTTGTGATGGCTTCTCTTGTTGCAGAGCACGGGCTCTAGGCGCGTGGGCTTCAGTAGTTGTGGCACATGGACTCAGCAGTTGTGGTCCCCAGGCTCCAGAGTGCAGGCTCAGTAGTTGTGGTGCATGGGCTTCGTTGCTCCGCAGCTTGTGGAATCTTCTGGTCCAGGGCTCGAACCCGTGTCCCCTGCATTGGCAGGCGGATTCTTAACCACTGTGCCACCAGGGAAGCCCTAGATATATTATTATATCTATTATTATACATTATTATATAGGTATGTTATAACTATGCTTATTATCTATATTATTATATAGATAAATTATTACTATATATAGAAATATATAGATCCTTGGAAGAGTTTCTCAAGTTGCATATTTTCTTTTTTAAAAAAAATTTATTAATTTATTTTTTGGCTGCATTGGGTCTTCGTTGCTGCGCGCAGACTTTCTCTAGGTGCGGCGAGCGGGGTCTACTCTTTGTTGCGGTGCGCGGGCTTCTCATTGCGGTGGCTTCTCTTACTGCGGAGCACGGGCTCTAGGCACACAGGCTCAGTAGCTATGGCTCACGGGCTTAGTTGCTCTGCTACATGTGGGATCTTCCCAGACCAGGGCTCGAACCAATGTCCCCTGCCCTGGCAGGCAGATTCTTAACCACTGCACCACCAGGGAAGCCCCATCGAGTTGCATATTTTCTGTTTGTGCCCCTCTATGCCTTTCTTATCTTAACGTATGGCTCTGGAGTTTTGTTAGTGGGGTAGTTATATGAAATGCTACACTGATTATTCAAATTGAAAAGAAGACATACAGCCCAGCCCACCTGTGAAAAGAGCAACGGCTGATACCTAAGGCATTAAGAATACACATTCATGCTAATCCATCTTTCACAGAATCCCAGGCCATGGCCCACACTTCTAGACATAGATGTGCCTCACAATTAGGACACACTTCCTCCATCTCGTTCCCAAAGTGGCCTTTTGTAGCCTAACTTATCCTGTTTCTGATGAATCAGGCCTAGAATACTGCTTCACAGTGTATCCTTTGAAGGATATTAATACACAGAAAAGTTGAGCATAGAACAGATTGCATAGCTGCACGTAGGAGTAAACACACCCTGGGCTCAAAACCATTATCACTTCTCCTGTAATCACAGTCAGACTGGAAATCCCAGAGGGAATCTCATACTGGAAACAGAATGCTTTTATTTGGGGGGATGGGGATTGGCGCGTATCATGGCATAATTTCCCAGCTGCTGGAAAAAGGCTTTGTGTGCCCCTGTATCTCAGAAAAATAAAACTGATGCCATCGTTAATAGAACGAGACTTCCTGTGACTCCAAAGTAACAAGTACCCAGCAATGTGCTATCCCCCTAAAGGAAAAATATCTCATGGTTGTAATAAAACCATATTGATTCTCTGAAGTCTTTTCTCTTGAAGAATGAAACAACAAATGTAAACAACTGGAAAAAAAAAACATTTTCACCTTTTGAAAAAAATTCCTGTTATTTAAATACAAAGAATTATTTCTTGTGTCCTGATGGTGATGGTAAATGACGTAGCTTCAGAGACGCTTCACCCCCACTTCAGGAACATTTATCTGTATAAACTGAGGTGTCCTTAGCTGAGGTTAAAGGCAGTGCTGCTGCGATTGGACGAGAGAGAAGAGCCATGTGGGAGATTAAAATGTATGCAGTGGTGCATTAAGGCAGAGAGAGGGAAACAGACAGAGTGGGTGGAGAGAAGCAGGAGGACCAGACTATCCAGACTGGAAGAGCCATGATCAGAAAAGTTAACACTGGGGAAATTACAAGAGGTAAAGAGGAGAGGAGAGGCAAAATAAGACTTCATGTGATTAACAGAAAACACTGGCTCCTCTATGACACTCACTGAAAGCATTTTGCTCTCCGGCTTGCTTTGTCCGTCTTTTCTTTTGTACACCTAAGAGAATTGTCTATTCTTGACCAGAAATGTATCAAAAGCCACTTTGGAAATGAGAATGAAGTGAAGAAGAATAAAATTTATAAAACTGATTGCACCATGATGGTAATTTTTAAAAATAGCATGGGTATATACATATATATATATGTATACACGTATATATACTTGTATATACATACTTATTAGCTATATGTGCATATGTAGACATGTATATTCAAATGTACTTACTCGATATCACACTAACAATTATTTTTCATCTTCATAAAGGTCTCTGGACAAAGAAAGATTCTGGTTAATGTTTTGGAGAGTTTTCAGAACAATTGTAACATTGAAAAGCATTAAATGAATATTAAATATTTAATAAATATTTTAAAAAATATTAAAATACTTATATGAGGCAGATTCTTGAACATAAACAGTGGAGAGAACTTTCATGATTAGCAACAATGTGATTTTAAATTTTAAATGCTGCTTTGAAAAGGGATATTTCCATATGCAGTGGAATCTCACATGCATAAATATGTGATATTCATTGAGTGGCCAGAAGTTAAGGACAGTGAGTTTTAGGATCATGAAAAATCTTGTTCCCTAGGTTTCTTCAGATGTATGTGGAGGGAGGTATAGATTGAGTATTGATATGTATCTTTAGTAAAGTATTAAGCTCAGCAGAGCATGTGGAGATCAAACCGCCCTTGTTTGTCCAGATGAGCAGCAGTCAAATATTTTCATCATTGGATTTTGTGAAAAGAGCCCCTTGATTAATCATGTGAAGGTTCCTACAGCCTTAGCAAGTGGCTGAAGAAATAAGCCAGGCTGATCAGAGCAATGTGCACTTCCCAGGGAATTTCAAAGACGTGCTTAATAGAAGCTCTTGAGTTTAAAAGAAAATGGGTAAAAGTAAATATATATATTTGAATTTTTAAAAGTAAGCCAAGTATCAACGTTTCTTATGATGTTTGCTTTGCCTTTTTTCTTTTCAGACGATTCATTAGGATATACATTGAAGGTGATTCGTGTAATTTTCAATTTGGCTACAACATGCTGTCACGTCAAGTGATTCTACCTAGTGTGTATGGCAGGAAAATAAACTCCTTTTTAAAATATTATTCAGTGGCCAACCCACAATTTTCTTTTCTCAGTGTAATTTGTTCTCTATAGTTAGATTCCAAATAAGAACTACAATCGACTTTAGAAAAGTAACCCTGGGACTTCCTTGGTGGTCCAGTGATTAAGAATACACTTTCCAATGCGGGGTACGCAAGTTCAATCCCTGGTCCGAGAACTAAGATCCTACATGCCACGGGGCAACTAAGCCTGTGCACCGCAACTGCTGAGCCCATGAGCTCTGGAGCCCGCGCTCCACAACTAGAGAGAAGCCCGCACAGCACAACTAGAGAAGCCAGCGTGTCACAATGAGGAGCCCGTGTGCTGCAACTAAGACCTGATGAAGCCAAATAAATTAATTAATTAATTTTAAAAAAGAAAAGAAAGGTAACCCACATACAGGTCCACAATCCCTTATCCCAAACATGCGGCCAGATGTATTCTGTAATTCAGAATTTTGCAAAATTCAAAAGGTAACATACTGTATATTATGTAGAACCCTCAATGGGGCCTAGGGCTGAATCATTATTGAACACATTAACATTTTGTATTGAAATATATGAATATTCATAATAACTAGGTTGAATAAAGGCTATAAATAGCCTTCTCAGTTCAGGTCAATTTTTGATGCCAAATTAATTTTTTTAAAACTTAGATTTCCCAGAAGTCTCTGGATTTCAGGACTGAAGTGAAGGAAATATGAACATGTATTTAGAAATCCCTTACTATTTTTCTTTTAAAAGTTATTTCTAATTAAAGTAAACAAAATAATTCTAAAAATTCTAGAACTTGTCTTCAGTAAAATTCTATTTAATGTTTTTAAAAATATTATTTATGGGATTTATTGTTTCAAGATTCACTATACCTTACTCTAATTATGTATTACATTCCAAATAAATATTCTATATTTCTATAAAATTATTTTAAGATTCTACATACAATCTGAAATGTCATATAAGTTGTTAAATATTTTTTGATAGAATAAAATGTGGAGCCCAAGGGATATGTGCATGAACAGTAGAAATGTACATTAAATATTGTTTGAGAAACACTATTTTTATTAATTTATTTGGTTTCATCCAAAGTTTTTTCTTAAGATAACAATTTTCTCTTCCTAAACTAGAACTTCCCCAAAATCTGAGTCTTGTCTCTTAGGCTAACTTTAGGTTTGTTGCTGTAAGGATTCTATTTTACTTAGAAAAGAAATAGTGAAAATGGGCTTTTATTGGTTAAATTTGTCATATGATTAGAATCCCCATCCAAGATACCTTACACACCCTGATAATTGGTCAAATCCCCAAAATTTCATGCCAGATTTTTTAGCATACCCATATGAATTGAAGAGCGAGGGAAAAGAGAAAACAAAAGAAGAAGAAGAAAAGAGAATAAAGAGAAGGAGAAAGGAAAGATGGGATAAAGGAAAGAAGAAAAAAGAAAGAAAGGAAAAACTAAAAAGCAGAAAAGAACAGCCCAATTTCCCTCTGAGACTTTGGTGCTTTGGCCCCTTAACCCTAACTCCTCAGGCGTCAAGAAGAGGACGTACTGGTTTGTGAAACAAAGGAAAATCAGAAATGAGCTCATAAGAATTAAGGTTGGAAATGATTCCCAGACAGGTGAAATGAAATGAAACCTGGAGTGGACATTTACAAAACCAAACCACACTAATAAAAGCAGGCCAGACACCAAGAACTCAGAGCGAGGTACCCCACAAGGGGAAATGTAGACTCAGAGACAGGTCAAATGAGGTGTTCTTAGACTCAGCTTGAGAATCCAAAACCAGGGTCTCTGCATACTGAATACTAACACAGAAACAAGATCCTGGGATGGCCTTTTCTTACGTAGAGAGAACAGTCACCCAGGCTCACAGGGGCCAAGCCTGGGCAGCAGTTCTTTATCCAGTTAAAGAGTCACATGCAGAGCCAGAGAGCTGGCAAGAACTCACATCAAGCTAACAGTCACAGTTTTCACTTGTGCCTTGCTGTGATTCATATACAGACTTTGTTTATACGTAAACAGTACATCAGGATAACAGTAAGTGGACAACCTGACTTAAGCAAGATAACAGCAGCCCCACATAAGTATCAATACATACTCAGCATATAAATATAGCCAAATAGAGCACCGTCTTGTAGGTTTCAGAAAAATACTGCCTGTGGGTTTCTATCTGACAGCTCCTCCATGTTCACATCCCTGTCCTGGGCCCCAGAATGACTGTAGATAGGAAAAGAATGGGAGAGGAAGAGAAAAAATGAAGAAGAAAGGAGAGAATTTCCAGGTGGTCCAGTGGTTAGGACTCTGCATTCTCACCCTGCCGAGGGCTTGGGTTCAATCCCTGGTCGGGGAACTGAGATCCCGTATGCCAGTGTGGCGCAGCCAAAAACATTCCCAAAAAATAGGTTTTTAATTAAAAAATAAAAAGAGGAAAGGAAAGAAGCTCCTTCAGAGACATCAGTTATGCATGCAAACTCGGTCCTGAGTAATGCTCATACGGACCCTGCCAATTGCCAGGTTTGCTCTGATTCCTTAAACCCCAATGCCTTTTAAAAGCAAAAGAATAATAGTAATAACTATAGGACGGTTGATCCTTGGCCACAGAGTTAATCTCAGTGCGTGAGTATGATGGGCTGTGCCCTAAGGACATTTTTTCATCAGATATTTTCATTTTATGCCTTTGGCAAAAATTCCACCAGTCGTGATCAATAATTCCATACCCCTAAGTGGATATTATTATTATTTTCAAGGGCACGTGCACGCCACGGCCGGCTCCCAGCCTGTCAGCTCTGCCGGAGTCACAGATGCTGCGTGCGCACCTGTTGACAGTTCTGTGGGTGGAGACGGCTCAGCACCCTCACTTCCGCACTTGTGCTCTTTCATCCCTATGGTGTCCCTTGAAATAGCCAGGGAAGGGAAGAGAGACAGACTGAGGCGAAGGTGCAAATAGACAGTGTGGATTTTGCCTGCAGGGTTAGAATATACACCTACTTCTCAGATGTCATGTTCGCAGGCAACTCACTTGTTCTACTAGGAAACTTAATGACAGTACAAACCCACCATCTTTTTAAAGGGCTAGTGTAATGTTTTGCACATAGTGGGCACTAAAAATTGCTGAATAAATTAAAAAGTGAATGAGGGTCAAGGTTTGGCTTGTTCTGCTTTTTTTTAATCTATAAACCTCCACTTCTCTGTTTTCCTGTCTTTCGAGTCCATTTTGACCCGCACGTTTCCCCCTCCCCTGGTATCTACTGCCTTTGCAGTGCCCCTCCGCTGGCCCCGATGCAATACTCAACCTGTCCTGAAGTATTATTTTCAACGTCTTACCTCCTTCCCTCTATCAAAATGTGTTCTTCCAGCCAATCAAAGCTCCTGTGACAGTCAGTCCTAGTGACTTAATTGGATAACCAAACATTTTTAAATGTTTTACCTAGCAATTGGGTTATCTTTTGTCTGTATCCATATCTTAACTAAGGAATTGTGAAACAATGGAAATTCCCAATATAAACTGGCTGGAAACTAGTCGAACAAGACAGTTATTTGGAAATGCTACTGAAACTGCATCATGTACTGTTTGCCATCCCAAGTTGTATAGGGCTGGCCATCTTTATTAGGCTCAAAAAATTGAACATACATATTGTTTTTTTTTTTTTTTTTTTTTGCGGTATGCGGGCCTCTCACTGTTGTGGCCTCTCCCGTTGCGGAGCACAGGCTCCGAACGCACAGGCCCAGCGGCCATGGCTCACGGGCTCAGCCGCTCCGCGGCATGTGGGATCTTCCCGGACCAGGGCACGAACCCGTGTCTCCTGCATTGGCAGGCGGACTCTCAACCACTGCGCCACCAGGGAAGCCCATACATATTGTTTTTGAAATGATATGATATAATCTCCACTAGTTAACAAAAAGTAAAACAATCAGATAAGATCAAAAGGAGGGAAAGAGGAGTAAAATATACCTAAGGAAAACTATTTGAGTAAATTTATCATATGGAAAAATACTTCTATAATTCATAAGGAGTCACAGAACTCCAAATTAATAGGATTCCCTTGAACATACTTTGTTACTGTTAATTGGTCATTTCACCAGAACACTGAAGATCAGCTCCAAAAAATGCAATTTTCAGCCTACTTTAAAAAACTAAGCAAGTCTAGTCAAAGACTCAGAAGTGACTTATTGGTTTAATATTGACAACAACAGCGTCAACTGTTTTGTGGGGAGCTTTGTAGCTAAGAAAAAACACTGGACTTTGACCTAAGAAAACCAGATTTCCTTCCCACCACCACTAACACTAACTAGTGGTCAACCCTTCAAACAACGTAGAATCTTCAAACAAAAACAAAAACCATGTTTAACAAATAAATAGATGAAAGAGTGAATGGCCCTGGGGTAGTCATTTCAATCACTGTGAATCTATAAAATAAAGGAGTTGAAACAAGAATTCTCTACAGTTTCTTTCTAATAGTGAAATTTTATAATTCACCCGACTCATCCCAAGAGAATCAGTAGGTATATTCTGAAATAGAGATGGAGAAAAGCAGCTGGCCACAGAGAATTAGACATTGAAGAATTATCTCTGCCCCCTCCTCCTTCCCTCATTTCTTTAGGCTGGAGGAAAGGAATAAAGGAGTATGAAGATCAGGACAGCTCTCCATGTTGGTGGCAGAGCCCCAGGTACCAAACGCCATCACCACTCTATGTGTCCATCACAAACCTGAGGTCACAGAACAGAGAAGAGGAGAAAAAAATCTGTAACTCAGCACCAGTGAGCCAATACCTTACACAACCATTTCCAAGGCAGTTAGAGCCCACCCATATCAACTTAACAGTTTGCATAATAAGGGCATCGCCTTTACATTCATAAAAAACAGAATGAAAAAGTTGCAAGAAGATTCGAGCAAAGTTTTCTTGCAGTAGAGGTGAACCTAAGAAAGTCCCACCACACACCAAGGCATTAAAGGCAACCTTGTTTGGAAACAGATGTCATGAAATCTAAAGCATCATGCAACTGCACAGTAGGTCTGGGGCATTTCCCCACCTTCTATCTATTCACAAATTTTTTTTTTTAATTTTCTGAATCAAACAAGGAAATAATCAACTCCATAATTTGAGTTGTTTTTTTAAATTTTTATTTTATTTACTCTTTTATACATCAGGTTCTTATTAGTCATCAATTTTATACACATCAGTGTATACATGTCAATCCCAATCGCCCAATTCATCATTTTAAAATAATTCTGGAACTCGCGTTTTGATCGTGGCTCAGCTCACGGCTAGCTGTGTGACCTTGGGCGGTCACATAATTCCTCCTGTCCCCAGGTTCCATTTGTTGGAGGCATTTGTGCTAAACAATTTCTAAGACCATAATCCAGATCGAAGGTTCTAATGACTCTGGTATGCAGCACATGACGGTTATTCTCTCCAGAGCTATTTTTAAGTGACATGAAATTTACATAGCCAGGGATCTTAGACACTAATTTTCTAAAACATTCTTCTGACATTTGTAAGAAATACTGGCAATCTCCCAAACTGAGGCAGAAGAAATACCAACTCAAAACATTTTAATGTGTCGGAGTAGAAAGCTGATCTTTAAGCAAGGAGTAGCCAGTTTCCTTCAGAAAATCTGTGTTAGGTAAAGCCCAAAAAAGATTGGATAGAAATCCTAAAGATGGTAGCAGATCATGAAAACCTAGCCAAACTATATATTCCAAGGGATAAGGAATGAATAGGTTGAATGAATGATAATACCAAATAAAAATGTGCTAATTTTTATTGAGCATATATATTCTGCTGGACATTGTGATAAGGATTTAGGATAGATTATTTAATCCAATACAGCATGGCATTTTACTAGCTTTTTGAGAATTAAACTGAAAAACAATGTATTTTTTTGTCATGCCATAAATTTAGGAAGTGTAGAAGTTTAGGAAGAGAGATTGATTTGGGCTCTTTCTGGGCAGACCTTTCCTTGCTGATGCGACAAGGATGTGCCCCCTCGTTCTCAAAATATGACATCTTTTCATAGCAAACTGTACCTCTGTCATGCTAGCATTGTCAGTTGTTAGGAAAGTTATGTAAATAAACATGACCTAGTAAGAGAAATAATAGTGATAGTATACAGCATCAAATCAATAGCTATAATTAAAGCTAATAGTGCTTGGCAAATTTGGGTTTTCTTAATAAAGGTATATTCTAAACAAATGACACATTTTCTACTACCTTTTAAAAAGTTTTCTGTGATGAGCTAAAGTTAAGACCATGCCTGTGACGTGGGTAAATTCAATTTGACAACTAAAGAATAATTCTCATCTTTCAGTTGCTTATGTAGTGATAGGAATCACTAAAGAAAAGTCACTGAAACATCTCTTCTTTATGACTTCAGCCTTCAGCAGTCAGAATACATATATATGAAACCTATCTATATTTAACCAAGATTTCTTGCTCTTTTGGCTGAAACTTGACTGCAGCGTATTAATATTAAAATAAGAAGCTGATATTAACAGAAATATTTTAAAGACCTAAAGATTCCTTCCATGTGGCATCTTCACTGCTTCCCTGGAACCTCCTCAAAATACTCCTGTCCAGGTATGAGAAAGGAAGAGAGTGAGACTTTGTCACCTCTAAGAGAAAAGAATGATAAAGTTAAAATCTTGTCCTATCTTGCTTCTTGTTTTACTAGTGCCCCCTCTAGTGGAATTTTCTCAGTAACGCAGGCCGAAAAAAAAAAGGAGGTGGGGGGATTTAAGACACCAAGCACATATTTCGTTTGCTTTTTTACATTTCCTTTTTAGAAACGTTCTAAACAAAATGATGTGAAATAAACAAACATAATAGTGCATAATAGACGTACAATAGTTTCACCAGCAATTGTAATTAAACAAGGGAGTGATAAAAATCTGTGTTGTATTCAGAACAGAAAACGTTTTCAGATGCAATGTGGCAGACAGACATGAAAACATATTTTGCCGGAATTCACTGTCATTCAATTGTGGCTTGACTTTTTTTCCTACATCAGCCTATTTGGCCTTTAGCCTGAAACTTTGCTACTAGTCTCCTTCTTCTCATTTACTTTAAAACTTGAATTTCCCCTCTCTATTGTTTACTATCATTTCTCTTTTATAATACCTTTGGGAGAATCATACCCTTCATCTCTAACTTTTGCAATTTTTTGCTGTCTGCAAACTGCACTGATGCATCAGAACCAAGACCTAGAAGCGAATTCTGTTTACAATTCCTGAACAGTCTTTTTCTAATCATTTTCTAGCATCATTTTTTTTCTCCTATTAATTTTGTTTGTACTAGTAGGAAAAAGAAAAACTACCCCCGCCCCAGATGACCATTCTCAACGCGGCCTCATAGGATTCCTCCTGGAGAAGACTTGAGCTTGGTAGATGCATCTTGTTCTACAGGGATCTCTGTCAACTTCTCTTTTTATGCATTTAATGTGCTTCCCCGGTGATAGCCTAAGGGTGCTTTCACTAAACAATTAATGTAAGGCATCTCCTGGGAACCTAATGGGTATTTAGCAGTAAGTTCACTTCCAGTGAATGTATAATGTGATATTTTGACAATGCATATAGAGGAGGCGCAGAAAGGTGAACTTTTCTCCAACAAGGTAATAAACTACCTACCCAAACTTCTCACCCTTCTGCTATTGTTTGGGGACAAAGGAGAACCAAGCTGTAATTTAGTATATTGTGTGTGCCTGCCTTTGCTGTTTGGGCATAGTAACCACACCACTGTTCACTGGTACTAATGTAACGTACAAGTCTCAATCTATTAGTGAAAGTAAAATTTGCTGTGACATTTTGATTCTGAAGCCGCGAGCAATGAAAGGGGTAGCACGGCACAGGATATTTGTATTATGTTAATAAAAAATGATACTACCATATGATACCAATGCTGAGCAAAGAACACTGATTAGTATTTTCCCAAAGTTACAGTCTAATTTTAAAGTGGTTGAATACCAAGGTTTTAGATTTCATCACATCATCATCTTAATAAATACTTTCAAATGTTGCCTGAATTGTCTTTTGTTAAGGAGAAAAAACTAAAACAATAAGATGGATACTTAGCTTTTCGCCCTCTTTAAGAGTGTCTAAAAATAAAGATCACTTGTATATGAAGAAGGTTTTATCAGAATAGTCCATTTTCCCATCTCAGAATATGTTCTTAATCTGGATTAAAATTATAAGCAGAAATAAACTAAAATAATAACATATTTCTAAACACATAGTAGATTTTGATACAGTACACAGCAAAGTAATTCACGTATTATTTCAACTTTAAAGCATACTTAAAAAGGCATTTCCTTGTCTTTTTTCACCTGCTTACCTTAAGTGCTCATTTAATGTACACAGGTATGAGCATATATGTGTGTGTATATAGAGAGACATATACAGAGACATCTATTCATATAGATGGTTCAAATATTTCTTTTAAATAAACCTGGTAATTTACAAAGTTAATAGAAAGCAGTCCCCATTCCAAACTTATTTAAATCTATGTAACATACTTTTTCAATTGTGCTTGCTATCCCCATGAAGTTTGCACTCACACTTTTATTTCAAATTAATGTCTTCTTTATAGTGTCAGAAAATACTGGAGGAAAACCCTGTAACACAACATAAAGCACACACAGAACAAATAACCCCCAAGGAAGGAGAAATTATTGTCATATTATCGTCGCTGTTACTGCTCCTGTATTTTCACGTCCATAGTGATCTATGAATATTTTTGTGGCATCTTGAAGAAAACAAAGCCCAACTCTGCAAATATCTTCCCCAAATCAGAATCCAAATGATTTCAGTGACTATCCTCAGAAACTGTTATTTCCCAGTGAGACCAAACGTGGGCAGTAACAATTACAAATCAATTACCATAAAAACATTCTATCATTTTTGCCCTCCTCTTCCATATCCTTGGGGCTCTCAACTGATATTTTCCCATGTTCAGCGGACTCTGTGTTCCTGTCTGTTAAGCTTATTAAGCGGGTGTGCCTGTGTGAATTATTATTGAAGTTGTGTAGCTAGCTCATATGTTGTGAAAAGCATTGCATCAACAGCTGCATCATGTATTAAGCATAGCAATTGCATTATAAGGTCAATAAAAGATTGTAGGCAAGATATCTGGAAAGTAATTACTTCTCTTTAATGAATATATAGCCTACTAATTTCTGAGTGCTGTAGGCATAACAGTGCTATATGTTTTATAGTTTATAAATAAATAGCTATTACCGTACACAAAGAGTAGAAATACATCCTTGGAAGAAAAGTTAATTTGTTGTAAAGAGGAACATTTTGTTTAAATTACTAACATATAATGGATTATCAAGTAATTCCAATATGCTGTAATTGAGAATTACCTCTCTCAGTGTGGAATATTCAATTGCATTTTGTACATCTGGGAGAAAACTGTATTTTCATCTCAGCTCTCCTCTATGTTAAAAGCATGATTTATAGCATATATTTTATGTAGGGAATAATGGCAATACAAAGTCAACCTTATGCTATGAATAATTTAGAATTATTTCTTTAGTTTAAATATATTTGCATGCAAATTACATGATATAATTACTCTCACATAGAAGTCTGGCTTGCCTTGGTTTTGTTTGTTTGTTTTCCCAGTAGCCCATTTTTCAAGGTGTAACCTCCACATTTATTATGAATTGCCAATTTAAGTGTGTATACTTTGCATGTGCACTCTCTCTCTCTCTTATCTAAGCAATATTGAGATTAGAATGTCATGTTATAATATCATTTATTAGATAATATTACAAGAGATGGTTTCATCAAGGCATTAATTTCCCATTTTATTAAATAAAACCATAATAAACACCTCCTGATGATTTTAAATTTTAAAAGTCTGAAGCACATTTTGCAAGTCTACAGAGCAACACGACTACCTTTCTAATCCTTGAAATGCTGGGCAAACATCACAGAAGAAGAAAAATTTTTTTCCGTAACAGAAACTGACAAAGCAGCAACAATTGTTAATGTTCTACTGTTAGTACCACTTGCTTATTTCTAAGACGCTCTGGTCTTTTTACAGACTCCAAACACCAACTGAGAAATCACTAATGTTTAGCAGTTAGAATGAAGTCCTTCAGAGAATTTTGAAACTGCAAAGACTCAGATCTTTGCATTTAACTCTCCATTTATTTCTTAACCTTTTCACATTATCTACATACAACTGAAAAAGATACCCCATCCATGTATGAAGATGACCTGAAGTAAAGAAATATGTATTTCACCTAATTCACAGAACTAGGCATTTCTAAGACCACAAAATAGATAATTAAAAAAAAATCATTCAACAGTATTAATAAGAGCATCAATATCTGTTGTAAAGCGGACCAGCAATCCTAAAACACCAGCACAAGTTACCCTGAGCTAAAAGTTGCTACCCCTGCTTCAGGACAGGGAGGAAGGAAGGCAGAAGGAAATAAAGAGTCTTGCTCCAACCTTCACCCTTCACCCACTGAAATCCCACGTGATCACGGAAACAAGATAATCAGCTTCTCATGTCACTTCTCTCTCTAACCATGTAACCTCAGGAAACCTAGACAACTCTTTAGTTTCTCTGCGTGTAAAAGTTCCCCTTAAAAGAGTCACAGCTCCTTTCAATCTAAGCTTTCTGCTATTTCAACTTCTGAAGGAGAACAACAATAGCAGAGAAATGGGAAGGCAGAAAATATACAAAAGCCCACGTTTCTTAAGTGCCTTGCACGTTCCTGATTCAGGTTTAAGGGCTTTACTTTATTAACTCATTTATTCCTCACAAAAACCCTAGGAGGCAGGCACCTTTATCACCTCCAGTCTATCATTGAGGAGATTGAGGCACAATGAGGTAAAAAAGCACAGAGCAAGAAAGTAGCAGGGAAGTCCCTGGCGGTCCAGTGGTTGGGACTAGGGGCTTTTACTGCCGAGGCCCAGGTTCGATCCCTGGTCAAGGAACTAAGATCCCACAAGCCTTCTGACATGGCTGAAAAAAAAAACAAAAAACAGTGGCGGAATCAGGATAGGAAACCTCCTCTGCCTGGACGGGATGCTTGTCTCTTAATCTCTACAGAAAAGGTACTGGCAGCATGGAAAAGTAAGGGATGCCAGGAGTGAAACCTCGCCTGGTAAGGAGTTGGTCTTACAATTGGCAAGAATAGGCTTTGAGGACTTACTGAAGGGCCATAAAGACAATGGTCCATTTGCCTTCATCTTGGGCTTTCCCATCTGATACCATTTATAGATATCAACCTTGCTTTAAAATATGAAGCAATATCGACATGATTTATTTTTATAGCCAAACAATGGACTGCTCATGCTGGCACTTAAAAATAAAACTAACGTAACTAGGATTGTGTAAGTACCTTTCCATTAAGCATCAAAAATGAAAGTTATCTGAGAGGTTATAGTGAAAGAGGAATAATCTAGGAGTTTGAAGTCATAAATTCTGCTCCAGGGTCCATTTCTTTTTTTTTTTTTTTTTTGTGGTACGTGGGCCTTTCACTGTTGTGGCCTCTCCCGTTGCGGAGCACAGGCTCCGGACGCGCAGGCTCAGCGGCCATGACTCACGGGCCCAGCCGCTCCGCGGCACGTGGGATCTTCCCGGACCGGGGCACGAACCCGTGTTCCCTGCATCGGCAGGCAGACTCTCAACCACTGCACCACCAGGGAAGCCCTGGGGTCCATTTCTAACTAGCTCTGAAAGCTCAGCTAAGTCTCAACAATGGTAGGTCTAAGTTTACCCATCTATAAAATGAAAGGTTGATTCCAGTTTCTCAACCACCTCTAATATTTCATAATTATTTTCTTAGTTCCATGATCATTATACAGAATAAGACTATTAAAGCCAGACCCACGTGTATTTAAACCATTCAATCCCCCATTTGGCCAAGATGGATCACTAGGCTGCCTGAGACGCACATTGGTAGATTTAGTTTAATATTCATGTCTAAAATATCTTTTGAGCATCTACTTTGTACAGAAACAAATAAGCTACAGCTCCTGTTCTGGACGAGATCACATTCTAGTATGATTTACTATTTTAATCACATACAAACATATTGTTACTGTTTTAAAGATAAGCACAATACTTTGATGACTCCATCTCTGACAACAATGTTAATCAAATTTTAGTTTGCACACAAGAACTACAGGGAGAGTTTGCTTCAAATGCATATTCTCACTCAGGAGGTCTTAGGGCCCAAATACTCTAGGTGATTCTGAAGCGAATAGTCTAAATTTGAGAAACACTAATCCAGAGCCCTGTGTTAAGTGTGCTGCATGGGACCTGTGCACAACCAAGGACCATTGTCTCAATACTATTCCAAGTCAAAGAAAATCCATTTTACAACTACAGCAACCCCTACTGGACAGGTCTGAAAATAACAACCTCTTAAAGCTGTTTCCAAATCACTTGGAAGAGACAGTAAAACCACACCCTCTTCAGTCAATGTAGCCAAGCTAGAAGATATTGAAAGATTAAGCATAGAAAGCTGCCAGTCCAAAAGAAAAGCAATATAAGTAACAAGGGCAAAATCTATGAGAAGCAGCAAAAGCAATTCAAGAGGGACATTTACAGTGATATGAGCCTACCTCATTAAACAAGAAAAATCTCAAATTAACAATCTAGCCTTACAACTAAAGAAACTAGGAAAGGAAGAATAAACAAACCTCATAGTAGAAGGAAAGGAATAATAAAGATCAAAGCAGAAATAAATGAAATACACACTAAAAAAATAGAAAAGATCATTGAAACTAAGATCTGGTTCTTTGAAAAGATAAACAAAATTGCTAAACATTTAGCTAGACTCATTAGGGAAAAAAAAGGATAGCTCAAATAAAATCAGAAATAAAAGTTACAACTGACACCACAGAAAGGATTATAAGAGATTACTACAAACAATTATACTCCAACAAACTGGAAAACCTAGAAGAAATGGGTAAATCCTTAGAAACATAAAATCTCCCAAGACTGAACCAGGAAGAAATAAAAATACAAATTTCAGACTGATTCCTAATAAGGAAATTGAGTCAGTAATAAAAAAAAAAATTCCAAGAAACAAAAGTCCAAGAGCAGACAGATTCATAGATGAAATCTACCAAACATGTAGCACCTATCCTTCTCAAGCTATTGTAGAAAATTTCAGAGGAAAGAACACTTCCAAACACATTCTATGAAGCCAGCATCACCTTGATACCAAAACCAGACATGATACCGTGAAAAAACAAAATTACAACTCAATATCAATGATGAAGTTAGACGCAAAAATCCTCAACAAAATATTAGTGAACTTAGTTCAACAATACATTAAAAGAATCATACACCATGACCAAGTAGGATTTGTCCCAGGGATGCAAGAATGACTCAAAATCCAGAAATCAATGTGATATACCATGTTAACAAATTGAAAAATAAAAATTATATGATCATCTTATTAGATGCAGAAAAAGCTTTTGACAACATTTAACATCCATTTATGATAAAAACTCTCAACAAAGAAGGTATAGAGGGAGCAAACCTCAACATAATAAAGACCACATATGACAAACCTACAGCCAACATCATACTCAGTGGTAAAAAGCTGAAAATTTTTGATGACATTAAAGCAAAATCAAGGTATTCAGAAATGAAAGGTTGCTGGTGAAAGCATTCACAAACCCTGTATTGTGTATCAAATGCATGCAATATCAAAGAATATCTAGAGGTTAAGCTGCTCAGCTCTGCCTCCAGCCCAGAGAGGTGACTCTTCTAAAACCCAGACATTCCCAAACTCAGGAGTGGACTTTCCTTAGCGATAGGGCTGATGGCCTGGGCCTGGTCCCAGCTTCTAGCCCGACCCCTAACAAATGGAAGTCCAACAAATGGAAAAGGTAAACTAACTTTTTAGTTTTAATATTTTTTTCAAGGGCAGAAATTGTGGGTTTTTGATTGATTCCAATAATAACTTCCTTTTGCCTTATTTGGAATATAAAGGGCTAATTTCCCCCCTAATCTATCCATGAATGTATAATATTTTTAAAAGACAGCAATCAAGATTCCTGATGGTTAAGCAAAATATTTGCAAATGTTATCCATGTCCCCTCCATGTGAATACGTAGCCTTGCTTTTAGGAAAGAGCAAAGGGTATATGACATTCTCTACTTAAGAACAAGGACCATAATCGACTAGCCACATCTACTCCCAAGAGAATAATATTATACAAAGGTACCAGGCTCTCGGACTTCAACTGAGCAGTTTCCCAAGGATTTTATGACATAATGTAGAGCAATATGTATGAGTGAACACCAGAGCAGAATCCTGGTGATATACCATGAACACAAGTTACTTGGGTAAGTCTCTGTATTATGATGGATCCTAAGTTTAATGCAAGTGAGAATACACTCAACCCCCATGACCCTGTGCCTGAAGGAAAGGAAAGTTGCAAGTCTCATTTGCTTTTTTTTGTTTTTTTGGCTGCACTGCACAACTGGTGAGATCTTATCTCCCCAGCCAGGCATCCAACCCACACCCCTGGCAGTGAAAGTGCAGAGTACCAACCACCGCACCGCCAGGGAATTCCCTCATTTCTTCTTTATCACTCAATCACTCATAACCTAGAGGTCGTAAGTGCTTTCACCAGTTGGAATTTCAATTTCTAGATGAACTTAATATTCCCTGTACTTTAAATTTATAGAATCAAGATTTTTACATATGGGAAGAGCTAATGGTAATGGTAACCCACATTTATTCCAAGTTCTTCCACGCATAGAAAGAAAACTGAAGCCAGAAGAGTGTATCAATCAATAGCGTGGTTTTACTACCTAAGTCTGTTTTGTAGAGGAATAAAATTGATATATGTGAAGATCTTTGAATATCTAATACAAAAATTTTTAATTTTCAACCACATACTTGTATACCACAAACCACACGTGAGGTAGCAGTTAAGATTCAGTTCAGTCTAGAATGTTTTCTTATTGTATATTTTACTTTAATATCACTCCACCCCTTAGTAAAGATCTCTTCTGTCTTTGAACTCTTACTGTACCCAAAATCTACACCCCAGCTAAGCATATAATATATAAGGGTAAGGGGCTCAGGACCTGTGAGCAGACAATTTGTTTCTGAATCCTGGTTCTACCACTTACTGACTAAGTGATTTTGGGGATAATAATAACAAAATATTTTCTGGTGACTTCTAATTATGTATGTTCTAAGACTAGAAAATCACAGAATGTTGTAACAGGGGACTTCCCTGGTGGCACAGTCGTTAAGAATCCGCCTGCCAATGCAGGGGACATGGGTTAGGTCCCTGGCCCAGGAAGATCCCACATGCCGTGGAACAACTAAGACCGTACGCCTCAACTACTGAGCCTGCAAGCCACAACTACTGAGCCCATGCACCACAACTACTAAAGCCCGCACACCCTAGAGCCTATGCTCTGCAATAAGAGACGCCACTGCAGTGAGAAGCCCGCGCACCACAAAGAGTAACCCCCACTCTCCATGACTAGAGAAAGCCCACACGCAGCAACAAAGACACAGTGCAGCCAAAAAAAAAAAAAAAAAAATTAATGTTGTAACAGAATAACTTAAATTTACATATCACCTTAACTTAAATATACATATCTCCAACTCATCTATGATTTTTTATATACAGAACATTTTACGGAGATAGTCTAATCTGTCATACTGCCCTCTAGTGATATAAGGTAGTGTTACAGTAACCCCATTTTAATAAGATTAGTTTTTATTCTATATGGACTTAAATATATCAGGCATCAAATCATGATCAAAGATATAATATGTAGAAAAAAGCCCCTTTGGCATAATTAAAATTCAAAATGAATGCCTGTCTTTTCCTCCAATACTAACCTAATTAAAGTTCTGTGCATTATTTTCCAATAGAGTAAATCAAGTTTAAAGAAATAAAAAGATTTTTCTAAGTTTTTGCACAAAGATTGTGATAGAACCTAGGCTAAGAGCCAGATCTAGTCTCTTTATCTTTTTCACAGTTTCTGCAAGACTACACTATGGGCTTTTAAGTTATCACCTTTAAGTTACATGTCGCTGGTGGTGGTCCTTTGCAAGGATAGAATAAAGCAATGCCAATTGTCAGGTCCAAACATAATAAAGATTTCTCTGTCTTTATAATTGCTATATGGGAACCATTTGAAACACAAAAGTGCATTGCTTTTCACTGTTGACCTTTGAGCTCGTAAGTTTATGAAAACTTCCTTTGTGGAAGAAGGAACTCTTCTATGCATCATTCACTTCTTAAGCAAGTCCAAGACAGGGAGATCTGAACATCTGACACCATTCAAGCTCTCAGTTTAAAAACAATGCAATCCTTTTTAGCATCTAAAAGATGAATGTGGCCTCTGAGATACGTGTGATGTTTGTTTTTTAAGGCTGCCAATAGTCATATTGAATAGTTAGTTCAATAAGAGGTACATATACATATTCTGGTTCTTTGCTTCACTTCTTTGTATGAAGACGTAGATCTGCAAAACTTTATAATACATTGTCTTTGCTTAATAAGTTCCATCCTCCATGTAAAATAACCTTAAAGTTAGAAGATCTAGAGATGTTAAAAAGCAAATGATAGTATTTCAGTAGTCTCCTGCTAGCTGCCCTCACACTCGGATCCTAATATTTAGCATGAATGGGTACAGTGGTGGGCATTATTTATTAGTGTCTCAATCTACAAGAAAAGTTTTGACCAGGACCAAATTTAAAGTTAAACATCATTAATAGAGATATTCAACCAGGAATTAGACTCCCTGCATTACGTGATAGGCAGGATCAAGTCAGGTAGTAGAATCAGCAGCAGCACATTATTCAAGAAAATGCAGAGACACATTTGAGCATACCAATCAGAAAACACAAGTCTGAAGGATACAGCCAAATCAGGAATCACAAGGGACATAAAGAAGATCGATGAGATGGCTCTGATAAATATTCTCCTACAAATTTGTATTGTACTTGTTATTGGCCCAGACCATGATATGTAATAGGTTTCTCCTCGTGTGCATATCAGAGGCACATAGCTTTGAACAAGTGGATGGAGGAAGGACAATGTATAATAATGATACTGATGCATATTATTCATGAAGTATGCATACAAGAGACAGAAGAAGGGGAATGGCTACTCGTATGACTAGATGATGTCTAGCCCTTATCTCCTATAGGTGACCAGGCAGCCTTAATATTCCCATCAGCTTGACAACTGTAGATAGACTTCTTCCTGACTATAGATCTCTGACCTCCTTTTAGAAAAGTTGTAATTATAAATTGTTCCTCTGTCCCATGAGATATGAATCTTTTCAAAACTGACTTGCCAGCTTTACAACCCAGGGAGTCTTTCTGAAGGGCTTGGGAGTCATTCCTTTGAAATGTAAGCAGCAAGGAAGATAGTGCCCATATATTCCAGTTTCTATGGGATAATAAGATGCTTACTGCTGTGGTTGCCTTGCTCCAAGTGGTAAAATAACCTACTGTCTTAAGATATGAGAAAGTTTTCTTTTCCTTGGGTAAAGCCAATTAGTAAACACAGATGTCCTACCATTCACCTGTACAACAGCTCTTAAAAGCTCTCCACTTTTTTGATTCAGTGGAGTTGAGCTCTAACTTCAGCCATCTTGCTTCTATTGCAGTTGGTTTGAATAATGTCTTCCAAGACTATTTAACTTTGTCCTGTGCAATTTTTGCTTTGCCATTAGATAACTGGGAAAATATATTTTTTAAATCTATCTTCATGGTAACATGGAATAGATGTGCTTTTCCTGATAAATATAACTATTTTCTGCTGAGGACATCTAAAACCCCCAGACATTGTATATAAAACATACCAAAGAAATCTACAAAAAGTGGATTAAAGAAGGTAAGTCAGCTAGTCACTTCAGGCTTCAACGAACAACATAAAAGTGACTCCCTGGATTTTCTTTTTGCCTCAAATCCCAGACTTGGAGAGGAAGGAGCCAGCAACCCATATATGCCAGTAACCACAGACAAAATAAACCTGAATATAAAGGCTTCTTTCTCTATCCAAAGGACCAAGAAAAGAGCAGCTTAGCAAGACAGAAAACTTCGACAGTAATTGCTCTGCTCCAGCCACACAACACAGGAAAAAACTGTAGCCCCACTCAGCAGAGGCTAAGCTGGGAACCCAGACTTCTACCCTTCCCAGGCAGTAACAAGAAACTCCAAATTCCCATGCTCCGCTCCCCTGTCACCACCAGGATGGCAACAAAGAAGGCCGAACAGGGAACCAGGAAATTTCATCCTTGATAAAGAGCTTCCCTCATATATACACAGCCACCTCAGTGGTGTTGGTGGAAACCACATAGGAAACCTAGACTTTTACTCACACCCAGCAGTAATGAAATGCACCTCCCCCTCCTTATTGGGGTGATGTTAGCAGAGACCTAGTGGAAAGTTAGACTTTAATCACCCCCAGTGATAACATCTTTCTCTCATGATGTCAGCAGACAGCATGAGAGAAATGCCAGGTGGGGAGCAGTAATGAGGTACGCCTAACACTGTCAGCCAGTGAAGTATCAGTTCAGGCCTATGGGGGAATCCAGAAATCATACCCCTTGCTCAGCAGTTACAACAGAGTTCCCTTTGTTCCTCAGATGTCAATGAAACATGGACATCTACCTCTACCTGGCAGTAATGAGGTGGTACTTTCCATACTTCTCTGCCAGAGCTGTCTCAGAGGAAAATAGCTAAAAGGGAAGGTTTAAATAAGATCAGAATATCATAACAGAATACCCAAATTGCACAGATTTCAGTAAAAAAAATCTCTTTTTTTTATCACTTTTCACACAAAGAACCAAGAATATTATAACATGAATTAACAAGATGATCAATAGACTCTATATTAAGATGAGAGATGTTAGAATTATCTGACAAGGAATTTAAAGCAGTCATCATAAAAATGCTTCACAAGCATTATGAATATAGCTGAAACAAAGTTTTTAAATTCTCAGGAAAGAAATAGTCTCAGCAAAGAAATGGAAAATATAAAAAGAATCAAATGGAAATTCTACACTAAAAAAGTAACAACCAACATTTTAAAAACTCAGTGGATGGCCTCAATGGTAACATGAAGGAAAAAGAGAAAAAAAATCAGTTAATTGAAAGAAAGAGCAATGGAAATTAATCTGAACAACAGAGAGAAAATAAATGAATGAAACCTAAGGAACTAGTAGTACTGTAACACAATTTAACAATTGTGTCCTTGGAGTTCTATAAAGAGTAGAAAAACAGGTGAAGTGAAAAAAGTACTCAAAGAAATAATAGCTAAAAACTTCTAAATATAGCAAAAGAAATAAACCTATAGATTCAAGTACCTGATAAATCTCAAGCAGAGTAAACTCAATGATATCTACATCAAGGTTTCAATACAAAAGAAATTATCAGAAACTGCGGGACATAGCAAAATGATAAGATGGTCAAAACATCAAGAAGACATAGTAGTCCTAAATATTTATACACCAAACAACAAAGCAGCAAAACATGTGAGGCAAAAACTGATAGAACTGAAAGGAGAAATAGAAAAATCTATAATTATATTTGGAGATTTCAATACCTCTCTCTCAACAATTAATAGATTGCTTAAACCAAAAAAAGAAAAAAAACCAGAAGGATATAAAAGAAATTAGTAACATAATATGCCAACAGAATCTACCCCCCATTTATTGACTATTCCACCCACCAGTGGCAGAATACACATTCCTTTCCAGTGTCTTGGAACATATACCAAGATAGACTATATACCAGGCCATCAAACAAAACTAAACAAATTTAAAAGAATTGAAATCATACAGAGCATGCTTTCTGGCCACAGTAGATCAAACTAGAAATCAAGAACAAAAAGATAACAGGAAATCTCCAAACATGAGGAAACTTAAAAACACACTGCTAAGATTGAACCAGCAATCAAAAATCTCCCAACAAGAAAAAGTCCAGGACCAGATGGCTTTATGGGTGGGTTCTACCAAACATTTAAAAAATAATGCAATCCTGCTCAAACTATTCTGAAAACTGAAGAAGAATGAATACTTTCAAACACATTTTATGAGGACAGCATTATCTTGATATGAAAGCCAGAAAAGGGCACTACAAGAAGAGAAAATTACAAGCCAATATCCCAGGTGAACATAAATACAAAAACCTCAACAAAATACTAGCAAACTGAATTCAACAGCATATTGAAAGGACTATACACCATGATCAAGTGGGCTTTATCTCTGGGATGCAAACGTGTTTCAACATACACAAATCAATAAACATGATATACCACATTAAGAGAATGAAAGATTTAAAAATTATCACTCAGTAAGTAGAGGCAGAAAAGGTATGTGACAAAATTCAACATTCTTTCATGATAAAAATTCTCAGCAAATTAAGAATAGAAGGAATGTACCACAATATAATAAAAATGATATATGACAAGCCCACAGCTAACACCATATTCAATGATGAAAAACTGAGCTTTTCCCCTAAGATCAGGAACAAAACAAAGATATCCATTTTCACCACTTCTATTCACCATGAGTTTGAAAATTAAACAATACATTTCTAAATGTCTCATAGGTTAAAGAGGAAGACACAGGGTAAGTTAGAATATATTTTGAACTGAATAAAAATGGAAACACTGCATATCAAAATATGTGGGATGCATTAAAGCAGTGCTTAGAGAGAAATTTATAGTATTAAATGCTTATAGTAAAAGCAAAAGAGGACTTTAAAAAGAGAGTTCTCAAATCAATGATCCAAGTTTCCAACTTTCATAAACTAGAAAAAAAGAAGAGAAAATTAAACCCAAAGCAAGCACAAAGAAAATAATAAAGAGAAAAATAAGAAAAAATAAATAAATAATAGAGAAAATCAGTGAAACAGAAGGCTAGATCATTGAGAAGATCTATAAAAATCTTCTTAACCTCCAGTTAAGAGGTAATCTTATTAATCTCCTGTCTGATTTCTAAAGAAGATGCAAATTACCAAAATCAGGTATGAAAGAAGTGTCATCAATAAAGACCCTAGATATATTAAATGGATAATAATGGTGTTTCACTTTTCAATCCCTGTCGTAACAAGTCACCGTAAATTTAGTGACTCAAACAATATTCATTCATTATCTCACAGTTCTGTGGGTCGGAAATTTAGATGGGCTCAACTAGGTTTTCTTCTTAGAGTTTCATAAGGCTGAAATCAAGATATTGATTAGGCTGTGCTCTTATCTGGAGGCTCTGGGGAAGAACTCACTCACAGCTCATTCAAGTCATTGGCAGAATTCAGTTCCTTGAGATTGTAGGACTGAGGTCCCTCTTTCTTTACTGGCTGTCATCAGGGGTTTCTCATAGCTCCTAGAAATCACCCACATTTCTTCTCACATGAGGCCTCCTTCATCTTCTAACCAGCCATGATGCTTCAAATATCTCTGATTTCTGGTCTTCTGCTACCAGCTAGTGAAAAACATTCTGCATTTAAAGGCCATACTTATTTAGGACTGCCCCACCCAGATACTCTCCCTATCTGAAGATCTACTGTTAATAACCTCAATTATATCTACCAAATTCCTTTTGCCATGTAATGTAATATAAACATAGAAATGATGCTCATCATATTCACAGGGGAGGAAATTACACAAAGCCAGGGTCATTGAGGGCCAATAGGGCCTGAGAATTCTGCTTACCACAAGTGAATATTATAAACAATTATATGCCCATAAATATGAAAACTTAGATAAATTGTATAAATCCCTTAAAAAACATAAATTGCCAAAGATCACTGAGGATTAAATAATGTGGATATCCCTATATCCACTAAAGAAACAGAATTATAGCTTTAAAATATTCAAAAAAAAAAAAAAAACCCTCCAGGCCCAGATAAGTTTATTGACATATTCTACCAAACATCTGAGGCAAAAATAATACCAATTCCTCACAAAGGAATTCAAAATTCAAATAAGGAAGACACAGCAACTCATTTTATGACCCCAGTATTACACTTACATCAAACCAGACAAAAACATGACAAAAGAAAACTACAACTCAACATCTCAAATAAATACAGACACAAAACCCTCAACAAAATATGGCAGTATAGAAAAAGAATAATATATCCTGACCAAGCAGGTGTTCTCCTGAGAAAAAGCTAGATTAATCAATTCTAGTTCAACATTTTTTTAAAAAGTCAATCAATGTAATTTACCTATCACCTCAACAGATGCAAAAAACATTTGACAAAATCCGACATCCATTCTTGATGAAAAAAACTCTTAGGAACAGAAGGGAATTCCTTCAATCTGATAAAGGTAATCTACAAAGTGCCTACAGCTAACATCATACTTAATGGTTAAGACTGAATGCTTTTCCCCTTAAGACCAGAAACAAGGCATCCACATTCATCATTGTACTGGATATCCTAGATAAGGCAACTAGACATGAAAAAGAAATAAAAGACAACAAATTGAAAAGGAAGCAATAAAACTCTATTCTCAGATGACACATTCACCTACATAGAGAATCCTATGAATTGACAAATCTATTAAATCAAATCAATGGGTTTAAACAAAGTCACAAGATAAAATATCAATATACAAAAATCAATCATATTTCTATCCACCAGCAAAGAAAAAAATTGGGAATTGGATTTTTTAAAGTTTCCATTTCATCATAATATCTCCAAAAATATGAAATATTTAGGTGTAAATATGGCAATATATGTGCAGTACTGTTATGTTAAAATTAGCTGCTATTATTTCCAATAGCAATACTCACTCTGATTAAGCACCAAACTAGTAACTACACAAGGCACATATTTAAAGTCCTCATTAAATGTAGATGAAGCTACCTACCATGTAAAAACAATTTAGACACCAAATTCTGGTTCTTAAAAACATTTCTGGGACTTCCCTGGTGGTCCAGTGGTTAAGACTCCACGTCTCCATGGCCGGGGGCACAGGTTTGATCCCTGCTCTGGGAAATAAGATCCTGCATGCCCATGGGTTGCAGCCAAAAAAATACATTTTTTTTTTAAATTAAAAAAAGCCTGGGGCTTCCCTAGTGGCACAGTGGTTGAGAATCTGCCTGCCAATGCAGGGGACACGGGTTCGAGCCCTGGTCTGGGAAATTCCCACATGCCGTGGAGCAACTAGACCCATGAGCCACAACTACTGAACCTGCGCGTCTGGAACCTGTGCTCCGCAACAAGAGAGGCCGCAACAGTGAGAGGCCTGCGCACCGTGATGAAGAGTGGCCCCCACTCACCGCCACTAGAGAAAGCCCTCGCGCAGAAACGAAGATCCAACACAGCCAAAAATAATAAATAAATAAATAAATAATTTTTTAAAAACCCACATTCCTTTCTAATATATGTACATTAGCAAGAATGATTGCCTAATGTGACTTACTTTGAGACACACTTCAAGGTATTTAGTCTTAAAATTTTCATAAATTATCTACTCTAGTTTTACATACCTGATCTTCCTCACACTTACTGCTCATACATCCCTGTTCAGCTCTGTAACTCAGGGGCCTGACTGAGATACAGCCTGGGCTTTCAGGCTTTAATGTCAGCTGGCTGCCAACCTTGTTATGCTAATGGAATGCTATTTAGGGTTCCTGGTACCAAGTCTTACATGGGCAGTGAGGGTTCCCCACACTAGCAAGCAATTCTCAGGACACCAGGAGAATGTGAAGTGAAATCTGGCCTCTGTACCCCAACACCAAATTAAATCTCAGAGAGAGTTTTGAGTAAAGTAGAAAAGAATAACTTTATTGCTTTGCCAGGCAAAGGGGGTTTCAGCAGGCTAATGCCCTCAAAACTGTGTGTCCCAACCTGGAGGGGGTGGTGAGGAGTTTTACAGTAATGGTTCAAAAAGGGTGTGATCAGCTCATGGACATTCTTCCAACCGGTCTGGGGTCTATGTGCCCGTGGGCAGCATACAGTTAACTTCTCCCACCTGGTGGGGGCTTCAGTATTTGAAAAACAGCTCAAAGATATTGTTGTGTGTATCCCTTGAGGGGGAACCAGGACCTTGCCTCAAGGCTGCACTATTGTTTCTTGACCGTTCCTCCCAACCCCTCCCTTCCCTAATTAGCAACTGTTTGAACCTGCCACTTGGAACTCAAGGAAGGTCTTGGAGGCTGAATGAAGTCTATTTCCTGTAATTAAGAAATGGGGGACATAGAAAGGCTTTTGTGCCCAGGAGCCCTACAGGGTCCTTCTTGGTTTCAAATGTCCAAGAACTCAACTCATCTATGGCACTATCTACCCAGAGGTAACATCACATCAGATTCTGCAGGTTGAGGGCTCAGTTCTACAAGACTGCCACCCACCTCAAAGGCCAGTTGCAAACCCAGCCTGTTATCTGTGCTTCTGACCAATCAGCTACAAATGGGAGATTCCAATGACCCCCTTCAACCCAGGATGCCATTTGCAGATCCAGTTTGTTACCTGTGCCTCTGATAGACTGCCTATAAATCAGAGGTTCCCAAGACCTCATTCTCCATTAATTTGCTAGAACGACTCACAGAATGCAGAGAAACATTTTACTAGATTACCAGTTTAGTATGAAAGGATATAACTCAGAAACAGCCAGATGGAAGAGATGCATAGGGCACAGCATGGGAAAAGCACACAGAGCTCCCATGCCCTCTCCAAAGGCAACTCTCTCCCCAGTCTCCACGTATTTAACAACCCAGGGGACTTCCCGGGGACTTCCCTGATGGTCCAGTGGGTAAGACTCTGCGCTCCCAACGCAGGGGGCTGGGGTTCGATCCCTAGTCGGGGAATTTTATCTCACATGCATGCTGCGACTAAGAGTTCGCATGCCACAGCTAAGTCTGTATGCCACAACTAAAGATCCTGCGTGCCAAAACTAAGACCTGGTACAGGCAAAATAAATAAATAAATAAACAACCCAGAAGCTCTCTAAACCCAGTCCTTTGGGGATTTTATAGAGGTTTCATTACATAAATATGACTGATTAAATCACTGGCCAGCTGGACTGAACTCAATCTCCAGCCCCTCCCTCTTCCCCAGAGGTCAGGAGGTGGGACTGAAGGTTCCAACCCTCCAATCACCAGGTTGGGTTTCCAGGATACCAGCCCCCATCCTTAGGTGGGGTCCAAAGTCGCTTCATTAACAAAAGAAAAACATATTAATGCCTCTCATCACTTAGGAAATTCCAAGGTTTTAGGAGCTCTGTACCAGAAACAGGACAAAGACCAAATACATATTTCTTATAAATCACAATATCTCAGACGCAATGTTGAAAAAATGGATGGCAGGAGGAAGAAAGAAGCCAAAGTTTTTCTCTCCATGCCCATTCTCTGCCTCAGCATTCTCACAACGGCTCCAGCTTTAACTGGGTGACTCCAGTCTCTGAGCTTAGGTAACATAACCCCATCCACCTTTGTCTTAAGCCTAGGGGTGGAAGTAACATTTTGCTCTTGCTGATTTCTGGGATGCCTCATCTTCCTCCCACAATTCTGCTCTTCTGCACTTCCGTCACCTGAGTAACGAATTTCCTGTACTAAATTCTGAGTTTTAAATACTCAGATTGGTTTCCATTTTAATGGTAGACCCCTGAATGATGTATTCTACAATAGAGAAAAATTGAAAATAGTTTGAATTTCCATTAACGAGAGGATAGGTAATTATGGTACCGTCACTCAGTAGAAAATCTCGCAGCTATGATTATAAAGGCTTCTTTAGAGGATTATAAAGACTTCTAAGGAACAAGGAAATGATTATGATACAATATATATTAGGTGGATAAGAAACATACTGTCTAACTTTAACAGAATAATTAGAATCTCTGTTTTAGGGTGTTGATGAATTTATGGGTGACTTTTTACTAGATTTTAATTTTTTTCTGTAATGTAATATTGTGGAGGGTAATCTGCTTTGTTCAAAGTCTACTGATTTAAGTGTTAATCTCATCCAAAAATACTTTCACTGAAATATCCAGAATAATGTTTGACCAAATATCTGGCCACATGATCCAGCCAAGTTGACACATAAAATTAACCATTACAATTAACAATTATTCTTTAACTAGCTTTGAAACCATCAGGAAAACTATATCCCAGGCTTAGGACTTGTCATTTCTTCCTAGCCCAGGACACAAGGGGAGGTGTGGCAGTAAGTGTGACATCAGCTGGTCATGGGGCGGGGAGTGGGCACTCACATCCCTTGACCCAGTTGAGCATCAGGAACTGAGTGTCCTGCTAGTTTGCATTTCCCCACGTTTAAATAGCTAGTTCATGACTGAAGAAAAAAAGAAGATATAAAGTGAGTCAAATTTGCCCATCTGCCAACATGATAAAAGATAGAGTAGATGGGATATTGAGTACCTTACACCACCCAGCCCCAACTGTCACATACATCTCAATTCTTGGTATTCCTTACACATGCTTTTTTTGTTTTTAACTCAGAATTTATCCAGAGAACTATTTAACTATTTCCAAGACATCACAGCAACTCTTCTCTCACATAGATGAGAGTATGTGATGGGGAAAAAATCTTCAAAATTGGGAAGCAGGAAAAATTCATTAAAAAATAATTTGAGAATGAGTACAGGTTATGACTTAATAAAGACATTAATTTCTTATTGCATTATTAAGACATTATTCCTTAAGTTAAGGTGGATTTTCAAAAATCCTTATGTTTACACTATGGCTTGTCCTTTTTAAGAATTATTCAGAATGCATCATATCTGGTAGAACATCTATATAAGGAAATTAAGAAAGATCTCAAACAAGTATGTGCCTTAAACCCAGGAAATAATTCATCCTGGGTTATTCACTGAATGAGAAATAAAACATGAATTCTGGAATTCATTTTAATGCCATTTTTTTTCTTAATATATTTTATTTCTTTGAGTGAGTATGCATATGATTCTGATATTAGAAACTTCAAATTATGATATTCACTCAGAGTTTAGCATATATTAGTAATAATGATATGGAGTGATGGTAGCAAAATATGGTTCCTCTACATAAGATAGAATAGCAGATGAACATTAAAAAAAAAAGAAGCAAATTCAAAGAGCAATTTATTCAGTGGCCAGCAAGAAGGGATTTGTATAATCTAGCCTAGAGGAAACACAGATAGAGATGTGCTTCTGAGAGTCTGGTCTAATGACATAGATGACCAAAGCTGAACTTTAACAAAAATAAATTGATTCTTCTCTCCAGTCAAACCCCAAGCCTATATGTTTAGTAGCCATGAGCTTATCAGCAGGCTTCCTAACATGAAAAAAGATTCAGTGAAACATCAAAGAACAACATAGATCCTTAAAGTATCTTAGCCACTGATCCAACTAGAGTAGGTGGTACTTCATGAAATGGTACTAACAATCCAGTCCCTGCAGCATTTAAAACTCCAACTTAGAGAACTGATACAATTACACAACAATGTTAAATGAGACTCAGTTACGTAAGTGAATACAAATACATGTTCACTTCTTCAGATATATTAGTTTATATTCTGGAAGCTTTCTGTAATAACATTACAGCAAATGACTCCTTCGTTCACCAAAAATTTCTGCACCCCTTTCCATAGTGTAGAGTAGTCTTAAGAATTGTTGAGGGGGAATTGTTTCTCAGGTTCCTCATATGTAAAGGAGCTGTATGACTCATTCTTGACAGCGTAGTAGCAGAAATGGTATGCTGCTGCAGATGATTGAGTGAATATACATTCTCTATCCTCATTCTTCCCATCTGTCCATTGAATGAAGAAGACTGGTGCCCCAGGGGATAGTATAATCACAAGCTCATAGCAGACTGGATCCCTGAATCACCACATGGAGGAAACCCACACACCAGTGAGGAACACCGGAATTGGACTGTTATGTGTGCAAGAAAATAAGAATGCATGGATATATGGCTCTAGAGAAACAGTATTATCAACAGGCTTAAGTTTGAGGGCTGAGTTTGTCTATTATTTTGTGTTTTTGTAGTACCTAATGTTCTAGCAAGTCCAGCACATGCATAGTTGATTTATGAGTTATACTTTCAAGGGCATAAAATATCCCTCATCAAATTTTTAAAATCTCCCACTTTAGTTTGTCATATCCTCTGTATCCCACCATTAAGACCTTCTAAACCGATCTTGCTTAAAGCAATTACATTTCCTGAAATGTCATCAGACATCAATCACTCATTAGTGTCCTGAGCCATGGATCAAGGTAGAGTCTTGAAGGAAAAGACCCTAGGATGTATTTATTTTACAGAAGGAATAAGGTCAGAATGATGGAAGAGTTCTTCCCTGTAAGGGATACATAGCAAAGGGGTTCTAAGCAGCCCTAGAGTTGCATTAAAGCATCTGGATCCTGAAAATGGGAGTTACAGAGCTCTAACATTTGCCAGGAATAACTATTACAATCTAAACTGGTATTGGATATTCATCCTAAACTCCCCAGACACTGACAAAAGCTGCATTTCTTGACGTAAAGGCAGAGAACCTGTATTTTGGCATGTGTTGAACTTCAGTATAAAACTACTTTCTGTGCATATTTTTTACTATGTTGTGCCCACAGTACCTCCAGGTGTGCAAAGGGCTCATGGAAGTTAAAGTGAGAAACCATATAAGTAACCCACATGCCAATATCAATACAGTGCTCTCAGTAACGCTTTCGAGATGTCATCTAAGCACTTCGCAGAGAACTTCTCTCCCTGCAGAAATGAGGGAATCATATTCTTCATACCCCATGCAAATCTATTTCCGCCAAAGAGCAGGATATCTCAGCATCTGTTGTGTGGTTCAAGTGACCTAATAGATTATGTAACATAAATGAAAAACAATAAAGTATAATGTTGACACAGACACAGATTGAGTTGGCTGTCACAGTAAACAAGGGCTGATTACCACAATAAAACAAAAAAGAAAAATAGGGATATGCCAAACATAGATGAGAGTCAGGAAAAAGTCCTTACTGACAGCCATTGTAGTTATGTTATTGGCATATGATAGTTTGGATGAAGAAACTTGAATTAAGTTTCACCCCCCCAAAATCATTTTGAATTCTTTATACTTTATCAATGATCATAAATTTCAAATCAGTTTTAGAACAGTACATGGTATATAGTAGCTATTAAATAAATATTTGTTTGATGAATGGATTCATTAAAAAAGAAACAATGTAGACAACACTATGTGAAGTTGATATTTGAAGAGAAAGAGGTAGGTTGGCCGCTAAAGGAAAGAAATGAAGGGCTCAGTAACTTATTTTTAGTGGGAAATATGAAGATTTTAAAAGACAGCGGGAAGAGACGGCTTAAAGATGGCAGAAGAGTAAGACGCGGAGATCTTCCTCCTCACAGAGACATCAGAAATACATCTACGCGTGGAACCCACCGAACGCTGGCAGAAGACCTCGGACCTCCAAAAAGGCAAGAAACTCCCCACATATCTGGGTAGGGCAAAAGAAAAAAGAATAAACAGGGACAAAAGAATAGGGACGGGACCTACGCCAGTGGGAGGGAGCCGTGAAGGAGGAAAGACTCCCACACACTAGAGGCCCCTTCGCGGGCGGAGACTGCGGGCGCCGGAGGGGGAAGCTCCGGAGCCGCGGAGGACAGCTCAGCCACAGGGGTGCGGAGGGCAAAGCAGAGAGATTCCCGCAGAGGATCGGTGCCAACCGGTACTCACCAGCCCGAGAGGCTTGTCTGCTCGCCCGCCGGGGCGGGCGGGGCCGGGAGCTGAGGCTCGGGCTTCAGTCGGATCCCAGGGAAAGGTCTGGAGTTGGCAGAGTGAAGACAGCCTGAAGGGGGCTAGTGCGCCACGGCTGGCCGGGAGGGAGTTCGGGAGAAGTCTGGAGCTGCCGAAGAGGCAAGAGACCTTTTCCTCCCTCTTTGCTGCCTGGGCGCAAGGAGAGGGGATTAAGTGCGCCGCTTAAAGGAGCCGCAGAAACGGGCGCGGAGCTGCCGAAGAGACAAGACTTTTTCTTGCCTCTTTGCTTCCTCGGGTGTGAGGTGAGGGGATTAAGAGCACCGCGTAGAGGAGCTCCAGAAACGGGCGCGAGCCGCGGCTGTCGGCACGGACAGTAGAGACGGGTGTGGGACGCTAAGGTTGCTGCTGCCACCACCAAGAGGCCTGTGTGTGAGCACAGGTCACTCTCCACACCGGCCCTCCCGGGAGCCCGTGCAGTCCGCCACTGCCGGGGTCCCGGGATCCAGGGACAGCTTCCCCGGGAGAACGCACGGCGCGCCTTGGGCCTGTGCAGCGTCACGTCGGCCTCTGCCGCCGCGGACTCGCCCCGCCCCCGTGCCACTCCCTCCCCCTGGCCTGAGTGAGCCGGAGCCCCTCAATCAGCTGCTCCTTTAACCCCGTCCTGTCTGAGCAAAGGGCAGAGGCCCTCAGACGACCTACACGCAGAGGCGGGAC
The DNA here is from genome assembly GCF_026419965.1 of Kogia breviceps. Taxonomy (NCBI): domain Eukaryota; kingdom Metazoa; phylum Chordata; class Mammalia; order Artiodactyla; family Physeteridae; genus Kogia; species Kogia breviceps. Next base: position 81,724,422 of record NC_081319.1, read on the forward strand.
CAAGTCCAAAGCTGAACCCCAGGAGCTGTGCGAACAAAGAGACGGGGAGGTCTCTCCCAGCAGCCTCAGAAGCAGCGAATTAAAGCTCCACAATCAACTTGAAGTGCCCTGCATCTGTTGAAAACCTGAATAGACAACGAATCATCCCAAGTTGAGGAGTGGACTTTGGGAGCAAGATATACTATTATTTCCCCCCTTTTTTTTTCTTTTTGTGAGTGTGTATGTGTGTGCTGCTGTGTGAGATTTTGTCTGTATAGCTTTGCTTTCACCTTTGTCCTAGGGTTAGACCGACCCATTTTTCTGTTTTTTTTTTTAAAAGGAAATTTTTCTTCTTAATAATTATTTTTTATTTTAATAACTATACTTTATATTACTCTGTCTTCTCCCTTTCTTTCTTCCTTTCTTCCTTCCTTTCTTCCCTCCTTCCCTCCTTTCTTCCTTCCTTCCCCCCTTCTTTCCTCCCTTCCTCTCTTCCTTCCTCCCTTTCTTCCTCTGCACCTTCCTTCCTTCCTTTCTTGCTTCCTTCCTTCATTTCTTCCTTCCTTTCTTCCTTCCTTCCCTCCCTCCCTCCTTCCTTCCTTTTCTTTCCTTTCTATTTTTTCTCCCTTTTATTTTGAGCCATGTGGATTAAAGGCTCTTGGCGCCCCAGCCAGGCACCAGGGCGGTGTCCCTGAGGTGGGAGAACCAACCTCAAGACACTAGTCCACAAGAGACCTCCCAGCTCCACATAATATCAGACGGCGAAAATCTCCCAGAGATCTCCATCTCAACACCAAGACCCAGCTTCAATCAAGGACCAGCAAAGAACAGTGCTGGACACCCTATCCCCAACAAAGAGCAAGACAGGTCTACAGCCCCATCCATTAGCAGAGAGGCTGCCTAAAATCATAATAAGGTTACCAACATCCCCAAACACACCACCAGACGAGGACCTGCCCACCAGAAAGACAAGATCCAGCCTCATCCACCAGAACAAAGGCACTAGTCCCCCCAACCAGGGAATCTACTCAACCCACTGAACCAACCTTAGCCACTGGAGACAGCCACCAAAAACAACAGGAACTACGAAGCTGCAGTGTGCAAAAAGGAGACCCCAAACACAGTAAGATAAGCGAAATGAGAAGACAGAAAAACACACAACAGATGAAGGAGCAAGATAAAAACACACCAGACCTAACAGATGAAGAGGTAATAGCCAATCTACCTGAAAGAGAATTTAGAATAATGATGGTGAAGATGATGCAAAATCTTGGAAATAGAATAGACAATTTGCAAGAAACAGTTAACAGGGACCTAGAAGAAATAAAGAGGAAGCAAGCAACGATGAGCAACACAATAAATGAAATTAAAAATACTCTAGATGGGATCAATAGCAGAATAACTGAGGCAGAAGGACGGATAAGTGACCTGGAAGATAAAATAGTGGAAATAACTACTGCAGAGCAGAAGAAAGAAAAAAGAATGAAAAGAACTGAGGACAGTCTCAGAGACCTCTGGGACAACATTAAACGCACCAACATTCGAATTATAGGGGTCCCAGAAGAAGAAGAGAAAAAGAAAGGGACTGAGAAAATATTTGAAGAGATTATAGTTGAAAACTTCCCTAATATAGGAAAGGAAATAATCACTCAAGTCCAGGAAGCACAGAGAGTTCCATACAGGATAAACCCAAAGAGAAACACGCCACGACACATAATAATCAAACTGTCAAAAATTAAATACAAAGAAAACATATTAAAAGCAGCAAGGGAAAAACAACAAATAACACACAAGGGAATCCCCATAAGATTAACATCTGATCTTTCAGCAGAAACTCTACAAGCCAGAAGGGAGTGGCAGGACATATTTAAAGTGATGAAGGAAAAAAACCTACAACCAAGATTACTCTACCCAGCAAGGATCTCATTCAGATTTGATGGAGAAATTAAAACCTTTACAGACAAGCAAAAGCTGAGAGAGTTCAGCACCACCAAACCAGCTCTACAACAAATCCTAAAGGAACTTCTCTAGGCAAGAAACACAAGAGAAGGAAAAGACCTACAAGAACAACCCGAAACAATTAAGTAAATGGTAATAGGAACATACATATCGATAATTACCTTAAATGTAAATGGATTAAATGCTCCCACCAAAAGACACAGACTGGCTGAATGGATACAAAAACAAGACCCATATATATGCTGTCTACAAGAGACCCACTTCAGACCTAGGGACACATACAGACTGAAAGTAAGGGGATGGAAAAAGATATTCCATGCAAATGGAAATCAGAAGAAAGCTGGAGTAGCAATTCTCATATCAGACAAAATAGACTTTAAAATAAAGAATGTTACAAGAGACAAAGAAGGACACTACATAATGATCAAGGGATCGATCCATGAAGAAGATATAACAATTGTAAATATTTATGCACCCAACATAGGAGCACCTCAATACATAAGGCAAATACTAACAGCCTTAAAAGCGGAAATCGACAGTAACACAATTATAATGGGGGACTTTAACACCCCACTTTCACCAATGGACAGATCATCCAAAATGAAAATAAATAAGGAAACACAAGCTTTAAATGATACATTACACAAGATGGACTTAATTGATATTTATAGGACATTCCATCCAAAAACAACAGAATACACATTTTTCTCAAGTGCTCATGGAACATTCTCCAGGATTGATCATATATTGGGTCACAAATCTAGCCTTGGCAAATTTAAGAAAATTGAAATCGTATCAAGTATCTTTTCCGACCACAACGCTATGAGACTAGATATCAATTATAGGAAAAGATCTGTAAAAAATACAAACACATGGAGGCTAAACAATACACTACTTAATAACGAAGTGATCACTGAAGAAATCAAAGAGGAAATCAAAAAATACTTAGAAACAAATGACAATGGAGACACAACGACCCAGAACCTATGGGATACAGCAAAAGCAGTTCTAAGAGGCAAGTTTATAGCAATACAATCATACCTTAAGAAACAGGAAACATCTCGAATAAACAACCTAACTTTGCACTTAAAGCAATTAGAGAAAGAAGAACAAAAAAACCCCAAATTTAGCAGAAGGAAAGAAATCATAAAGATCAGATCAGAAATAAATGAAAAAGAAGTGAAGGAAACAATAGCAAAGATCAATAAAACTAAAAGCTGGTTCTTTGAGAAGATAAATAAAATTGATAAACCATTAGCCAGACTCATCAAGAATAAAAGGGAGAAGACTCAAATCAATAGAATTAGAAATGAAAAAGGAGATGTAACAACTGACACTGCAGAAATACAAAAGATTATTAGAGATTACTACAAGCAACTGTATGCCAATAAAATGGACAACCTGGAAGAAATGGACAAATTCTTAGAAATGCACAACCTGCCGAGACTGAACCAGGAAGAAATAGAAAATTTGAACAGACCAATCACAAGCACTGAAATTGAAACTGTGATTAAAAATCTTCCAGCAAACAAAAGCCCAGGACCAGATGGCTTCACAGGCGAATTCTATCAAACATTTAGAGAAGAGCTAACACCTATCCTTCTCAAACTCTTCCAACAGATAGCAGAGGGAGGAACACTCCCAAACTCATTCTATGAGGCCAACATCACCCTGATACCAAAACCAGACAAAGACATCACAAAGAAAGAAAACTACAGGCCAATATCACTGATGAACATAGATGCAAAAATCCTCAACAAAATATTAGCAAACAGAATCCAACAGCACATTAAAAGGATCATACACCATGATCAAGTGGGGTTTATCCCAGGAATGCAAGGATTCTTCAATATACGCAAATCAATCAACGTGATACACCATATCAACAAACTGAAGGAGAAAAACCATATGATCATCTCAATAAATGCAGAGAAAGCTTTTGACAAAATTCAACACTCATTTATGATAAAAACCTTGCAGAAAGTAGGCATACAGGGAACTTTCCTCAACATAATAAAGGCCATATATGACAAACCCACAGCTAGCATCGTTCTCAATGGTGAAAAACTGAAACCATTTCCACTAAGATCAGGAACAAGACAAGGTTGCCCACTCTCACCACTCTTATTCAACATAGTTTTGGAAGTTCTAGCCACAGCAATCAGAGAAGAAAAAGAAATAAAAGGAATCCAAATAGGAAAAGAAGAAGTAAAGCTGTCACTGTTTGCAGATGACATGATACTATACATAGAGAATCCTAAGGATGCTACCAGAAAACTACTAGAGCTAATCAATGAATTTGGTAAAGTTGCAGGATACAAAATTAATGCACAGAAATCTCTGGCATTCTTATACACTAATGATGAAAAATCTGAGAGTGAAATTAAGAAAACACTCCCATTTACCATTGCAACAAAAAGAATAAAATATCTAGGAATAAACCTACCTAAGGAGACAAAAGACTTGTATGCAGAAAACTATAAGACACTGATGAAAGAAATTAAAGATGATACAAATAGGTGGAGAAATATACCATGTTCTTGGATTGGAAGAATCAACATAGTGAAAATGACTATACTACCCAAAGCAATCTACCGATTCAATGCAATCCCTATCAAATTACCACTGGCATTTTTTACAGAACTAGAACAAAAAATTTCACAATTTGTATGGAAACACAAAAGACCCCGAATAGCCAAAGCAATCTTGAGAACGAGAAATGGAGCTGGAGGAATTAGGCTCCCTGACTTCAGCCTCTACTACAAGGCTACAGTAATCAAGACAATATGGTACTGGCACAAAAACAGAAATATAGATCAATGGAACAGGATAGAGAGCCCAGAGATAAACCCACACACATATGGTCACCTTATCTTTGATAAAGGAGGGAAGGATATACAGTGGAGAAAAGACAGCCTCTTCAATAAGTGGTGCTGGGAAAACTGGACAGCTACATGTAAAAGTATGAAATTAGAACACTCCCTAACACCACACACAAAAATAAACTCAAAATGGGTTAAAGACCTAAATGTAAGGCCAGACACTATCAAACTCTTAGAGGAAAACATAGGCAGAACACTCTACGACATAAATCACAGCAAGATCCTTTTTGACCCATCTCCTAGAGAAATGGAAATAAAACCACAAATAAACAAATGGGACCTAATGAAACTTAAAAGCTTTTGCACAGCAAAGGATACCATAAACAAGACCAAAAGACAACCCTCAGAATGGGAGAAAATATTTGCAAATGAAGCAACTGACAAAGGATTAATTTCCAAAATTTATAAGCAACTCATGCAGCTCAATAACAAAAAAACAAACAACCCAATCCAAAAATGGGCAGAAGAACTAAATAGACATTTCTCCAAAGAAGATATACAGATTGCTAACAAACACATGAAAGAATGCTCAACCTCATTAATCATTAGAGAAATGCAAATCAAAACTACAATGAGATATCATCTCACACCGGTCAGATTGGCCATCATCAAAAACTCTAGAAACAATAAATGCTGGAGAGGGTGTGGAGAAAAGGGAACCCTCTTGCACTGCTGGTGGGAATGTAAATTGATTCAGCCGCTATGGAGAACAGTATGGAGGTTCCTTAAAAAACTACAAATAGACCTACCATACGACCCAGCAATCCCACTACTGGGCATATACCCTGAGAAAAACCATAATTCAGGAAGACTCATGTACCAAAATGTTCATTGCAGCTCTATTTACAATAGCCAGGACATGGAAGCAACCTAAGTGTCCATCAACAGATGAATGGATAAAGAAGATGTGGCACATATATACAATGGAATATTACTCAGCCATAAAAAGAAATGAAACTGAGTTATTTATAATGAGGTGGATGGACCTGGAGTCTGTCATACAGAGTGAAGTAAGTCAGAAGGAGAAAAACAAATACCGTATGCTAACACATATATATGGACTCTAAGGGAAAAAAATGTCATGAAGAGATTAGTGGTAGGACGGGAATAAAACACAGACCTACTAGAGCATGGACTTGAGGATATGGGGAGGGGGAAGGGTGGGCTGTGACGAAGTGAGAGAGTGGCAGGGACATATATACACTATCAAATGTAAATTAGATAGCTAGTGGGAAGCTGCTGCATAGCACAGGGAGATCACCTCTGTGCTTTGTGACCACCTAGAGGGGTGGGATAGGGAGGGTGGGAGAGAGGGTGATGCAAGAGGGAAGAGATATAGGAACATATGTATAAGTATAACTGATTCCGTTTGTTGTAAAGGAAAAACTAACACACTATTGTAAAACAATTATACTCCAATAAAGATGTTAAAAAATAAAAAAATTTAAAAATTAAAAAAAAATTAAAAAAATAAAAAATAAATAAAAAGAAAATAAAAGGCATAGAGGTTGGAAAGGAAGGACTAAAACTGACCCTACTTGCAGTAGATATGTTGGCTCTTTAGGGCATTTCAAAGAGTATACACACACACACACACACACACACACACACACACACACATTTCGTATAATTAAGTAAGTTCAGCAAGGAAACCGCATAGAAGATACACATACAAAAATGTATTGTAGGGACTACCCTGGTGATCGAGTGGTAAAGAATCCACCTTACAATGCAGGGGATGTGGGTTCCATCCCTGGTCAGGAAACTAAGATCCCACATGCCACAGGGTAACTAAGCCGGCGTGACACAACTACTGAGCTCTTGTGCCTCAACTAGAGAGCCTGTGTTTCACAAATTACAGAGCCCATGCGTCCTGGAGCCTGCACTCCACAACTAGAGAAGGGAAAACCCTTGCACCACAATTAGAGAGAAGCCTGCGTGCCACAATGAAAGACCCTGCATGACGCAATGAAGATCCCATGTTCCACAACTAAGACCTGACACAGCCAAAAACAAATAAATAATAAATGAATCTTTAGAAAATGAAAAAAAAAAAAAAAAAAAAAAAGACAGCGGGAAGGATCCATCAGAATTAGAGAGGTTGAAATATAAGCAAGGAAAAAACAGAGTAGTTTCAAAGCAAGAGATGGGCTCAAATCCAAGCACAGATTAACCTTAAGAAGAGGGAGAGTGGGAGATCCCTGGCAGTCCAGTGGTTAAGACTCGGCACGTTCACTGCTCAGGCCTGGATTCAATCCCTGGTCTGGGAACTAAGATCCCAAAAGCCACACGGCACAGCCAAAAACAAAAAAAGCGGGAGAGCGCTCTAACGTAACAGAAATGAAGAGGATGGATTATTAACGGCAGATGCTAATAGGTTTTGTTGCTTCATATGGGGAAATGAGGGAACTCCCAAAAGATGGTGAGTATTTTCTCTATAAAACTAGAGATAACTGAAGAGAGGAGGGTAAAGACCAGAATCACAGATTTAAGGAGCCCAGAAAAGACTTGAAATAGGCATTATGGTAAGTGGGAAAGTGAGGTGCTCTAGTATTATTGGTCAGTGTTGACAAACACTTGAAATTGATTATGATTTTTAAAAAATTGATTATGAGTTTAATCATAATAATCATAAACTCATAATTATGAGTTTAATTTAATGAGTTTAAGTGAAACTATTTTACCCCTGTGGTGGGGTTTTCTTCAACAGCTCTTAGCTTCTAAAACTAGGCGTACAGAATTTTCCAAGAAGAAGAAGGCTGCAATTCTTCCAGAAGAATAGAACAAAAAAAAGAGGGGATCAAGTACTTACTTAACATCAGTTAGAGGGTTTTGAGATGACAATCCATCTGAATATAGGCTGAAAATGGAGGGAAGTGACAAAAGAAAACTGATGAATAGGGCAAAAATAGAGTGATCAGGGGCTTCTCTGCTGGCACAGTGGTTGAGAGTCCGCCTGCCGATGCAGGGGACACGGGTTCGTGCCCCGGTCCGGGAGGATCCCACGTGCCGCGGAGCGGCTGGGCCCGTGAGCCGTGGCCGCTGAGCCTGCGCGTCCGGAGCCTGTGCTCCGCAACGGAAGAGGCCGCAACAGTGAGAGACCCGCGTACCACAAAAAAAGAAAAAAAAAAAAAAAAAAAAGAGTGATCAGTAGACTACAGGTTCTGATGAGGTACAGGTATTAAATAAGCAACAGAAAGGAGAAAACACTATGATCAGAGAGCTAAAATAGTGATTTTGAAGGGGGAGAATTCATCTCTGTTGATAAGGTCCAAGTGTGAGCTAATGACAAAGTGAAGATTGTTGGAGATGGGGCGCTTGAGGAATTGAGAGGCCACGGTATCGGATAAGCCATCAAAGGACATTGGATCCCCAAGATGAAAGCCAGATACTTTGTGAGAGTGACCTGCAGCTACATTACAGCGTCTTTACACACCATTGTAAAGCAATTATACTCCAATAAAGATGTGAAAAAAGCAAATAAATAAATAAATGAAGTAGGGTGACTGCACTGAGAAGGGGAGGAAATATACCTCAAGAATCCAGGTATTGTATAAGATGGGGGAGAGGTAATGTCTAAAAGAGACTGTAGGATCAATAGACACCAAGCACACCCACTCTTAATAAAAAGTCCCTGCCTGGAAGGGCTTCAGAGGACCTGGTGTCTGGGCGGGAGTTCAGCTGAAGGATAGGGAGAAAGGTCTGAAGGCTGAGGCTGAGCAGGTAAGGGAGTTGCCTGGGTATGGAGTGATAGTTACAGAAGGCACAATAGTCTCATTGAGGATTGAAGGAAGGAGAGAAAGAACAAGGAAGTTCAGAGCGTTATGGGAATAAACCCAACCATAGCAGGCTGAGTGACGATCAGTATTAGCAAACCCCTTGATTAGACACACATAGGATTTGATGTTTTTTTGATATTATAAAAGATAAATGAGTAATTTCAGGTTATCTTTGGTTAATCACTAAATATGACAATTTATTTCTGTTAAATAAATTATGCAGATCAGCTTAACGGGGACAAGTCACACACCGCAGTCCCAACTATATATTTTATTATAATTTGTGATGAAATTAATATTACCTACTTGTCTTGAAAATATAGCACACATGTAAACCTTTATTTAAAAGCCAAAGGTGACGGGAATAAAACACAGACTTACTCGAGCATGGACTTGAGGATATGGGGAGGGGGAAGGGTGGGCTGTGACGAAGTGAGAGAGTGGCAGGGACATATACACACTATCAAATGTAAATTAGATAGCTAGTGGGAAGCTGCTGCATAGCACAGGGAGATCACCTCTGTGCTTTGTGACCACCTAGAGGGGTGGGATAGGGAGGGTGGGAGAGAGGGTGATGCAAGAGGGAAGAGATATGGGAACATATGTATATGTATAACTGATTCAGTTTGTTGTAAAGGAAAAACTAACACACTATTGTAAAACAATTATACTCCAATAAAGATGTTAAAAAAAAATAAAAAAATAAAAGCCAAAGGTGAAAATCTTAAAAAGGATTTAGCAAATAAATTAGTTATAAGTCGATTGTTTAATTTTGCTAACGAAGGAAGAAAATTAGTTCTATGTTTCAGAAAAATATGATTGCCTTTGATGATATAAAATTGAAACAAGTAAAAATTAATAAATTTTCATTAACTCCAGCCATGTCTTAGAAATAAGGAGGAGGGAATATGTCTGGGGATCTTGCAGGTACACCTGAGGATAGCTGCCTGTCAGATGTATTGAACAGTTCCAGGGACGGCTCTGCCTCAGTGAGCAGAGCTATCATAGGAAACCAGAAGAAAGCAGCACACTTTCTATGGGGCTGGGGAAACAAAGGGCAGAGCATTAAACACACACAACAAACACTCCGAGAAGAGAAACTACAAAAAAGAGCAATCAGTCTCTGTGTGAAAGTATTGTTTTTTTAAGGTGAACTTCCTCACCCATTTGAAGATCCAATTTACCAAATTATAACATTTGAAAATTACTGTGATCTGCTATCATAACAAAGCCATTGATGTGTGCAGGCACTGGTGCGTGTTCTGACGCCTCTGCCTTTGTCTATTGTTTTTCAAGTGACTGCCTGATAATCGGCACTCTTGATCTCCTCAAAGATCTCTTAAGGTCTAAAGAAATTAAATCCTTGGAGGAATCATTGAGAGATACTAGATGTGCAAGAGTGAATTTCTAGTGTGAAGGAGCTTAGCACAGGCATCTTTTCTATTTGGGTGAAAAAAAAAGCATCCCTCCTTTTGTGGTCCACCTGGCAGAGCTAGATCCTTGGCTAGATCTAACAGCATTATCACAGCAAGTGAGGGGTCTGGCTACTGGAAGGGGCACTTCCTAATTAATGCTTTGGTGCCAGGCATCCTCTTAGACGCAGCATTGTAACAGGATGTGGTTTTGGCAGTACTTTTTCTCAGAACAAAAACATGAGGAATACGGTGCATCTGTCTCTCCATCAACTCTCTAGGTGACACACTGAAAGGCAGCAAGACCTGGAACTCTGTCTTAGGAACCCATCTGACATCCAAAACACAAATGCTTCCATAGTCTAAGTTCGTACTACTTTCCACTGTGTTCCTAGCAGAACTCAAAAACTAAACCTTCTTAGTTAGCATCTGTAGTTGCAAATAATCTCTAAAGAACGTCTCCATCATAGTTTCTTTAATTATTATAAAGACTTCTCAGATATTCCCAAGGGTATTGACAAGGGCTCAAGTGATATTAGAATCTCTTCTTAACTTTGTTGATATCTGGGGGGAAAGAATTGCCTGAGTCATTTTAAAACAGAAGACACTGGGTGTATGTCTAAACAAAGAAACACCTCCAGACAAAAAGGGGTCAATCATATAAAATTAACTGAAAGATCAAGATGTGTCCTGAAACTTACCTCTTTCTCCCCCATATTTCTCTACCCAACATTCAGACTACTCTTCCCCTTCCTTGAGTCTCAGTGCCTTCCAAAGGTCAAGAGTCAGTATTGACAGTAGACAATGGAAACATAAGAAGTCTAATGTAAAGTCCTGAGTCTAGACTTCTGTTGTCACTGTTCTCATCTGTTCTCTTGTGTTCCGGCTGTGACAACCTGCCCAGTTATGGTCACCTGGCACCTGCATGTGAATCCACACGATAGCCCATCTTCCATGAAATGCTCTTTATTCAGCCATGTCACGAGCTATGATGTATGAAAAAAAATTCACATGACCACCTGAAGTCTATAATAGAGTCAATGACAGAACTAGACTCACACCAAACAGAAAACTTACAAACATTTGTATTTATCTACTGGTAAGCTTTATTTGACAAATTTCATCAAGGAATTGAACGGAGGCTAGATTGTAATCAGGGAAGATAAAGTAGAAGGGATAACTATTTTTTAAATATAGTCATTTTAAAATGATGATAACTAAATTGTTTTTCTGTTTGTGCCACGGGCACGTGATTGAAAAGAGAATTTAGACTAAATTCAACAATTACTTGAAATAATGGAAAGTGAAGCAACCTAGGTGTTGTTAGGAGTTGTACCTGATCTCCTGCAGGCTCACAACCATGCCCATATACCCCAGTAAGATACTAGGCAAGTCATTTAATACCTCCTTTTCTCTCATTTGTATCCCTATCTCAGCAGAAGATTCATGCCCAGAATCTCCAGTTCTGAATTTATCAGAATCGGTTAATGATCAGACAGGAGCTCCACCACAACCCCACCATAACCTCACCATAGATTGAATATTGTCAGCTGATCCAGAGTTTGCATGTTGTATTTTATGGATTGACACCCTGTCAAACGTGTTAAAAAAAAAAAAAACAAAGTCAATCTGGTCATGGTATATAGTATATTAAATCCAACTGCTGTAACAGGCAAACCTATAAACAGGTGAGAAAGATGATCTTTCATTCGAGTAAAGAACAGCAGTTGATGTGGAGAGGGGGGTGAGATGACTCCATGTAGCTGTTTAGGGATGTAGGCTCATGGGGTCTCTGCAGACTTCAGCATGTGGCTTCCCACGGTTGCTCTAAATTATCATCAGCATTGGGAGGAAAGAAGGCAAGTGGAACATCAATGGAGTTTCCAGAGACCAAGCCTGGAAGTGTTATATGTAACTTTTGCTGTATTTTCAAAAGGAAGAGAAAGCAGATTTGGAGAGCAGCTAACCAGTCTTTGCCTTGCAAAGACATATCCAAAAAGTCATTTCACAGCAGCATATGAACGTATACATTCTTGAAGCCCCAGCTCAGGTCCTCTTTATTCCAGAAAAAATTTGCTTGATTACCACAGGCCTCAACAATTTCTCCCCCCTCTAAATGTTTTATCTGTACAATGTATTTTGACATTTTATTATCCTGTCCTGCTATTTCTTTGTGAAAGTATGTCTTCTTCATTAATACCACAGACTCTTGAGAACAGAGATAGCCTTAAACTTCCTTGTCTGTCTCATCTCGCACCCTCCCCATTGCCATCTAGCACAGTGAACCTAGTTAAAAACCATTAAATGAAAATAAATTTCATTAGTTCATCTTGGTGATTTTTTTTTCAAAATACTCATACCTGTAAGCTGTATGAGGGCAAAGGATTGTGGGAGCATCTGTTTTTTCCCAGTCCCTTCCCCAAGAACAATGCCTGGCATGTCAAAGCACTCAAAACTGTTTGCTGAATGAAAAACAAAGGTTTTATGATTCTGTATTCTGTGATCATCATGCCCTGCTACTTTCCTTTGCGTCAAATACTTATAAGAAATTCTAGCAGTAGATGATGATAATAATAATAATAGCTAATATTTCCATAGTGTTTTTATATGTCAGACATATAGAAAAATTCATTTAATACAATAGTTTGAAGTAGTCACTAATGTAAGTTCCTTGTATATATCTATCTTCTGAGCCAACGCTAACCTTCAGAGAGTCCTTGTGCAAATTAGAAAAGGCACAACAGGCTATACCATTCACTAATCTATATTATCAAATAGCATCCAGAGTAGAGACTTGTTCATAATTGTTGAATGGGTGGATGGATTAAAAAAAACAATACCATTTGAGTGGGCCCGAACGATAATACTTCCATATGCTTCCCTTAATTGTTTGATTTGTTCTGATTTTTCTGCAATGATAATATGTCATTCAATGTATAAACTTATTTCAAAGAGAAAAAAAGAAACCTCTGAGTAATAAGTGAGAACAAAATGCATCAGTCTGGATGAGTATGTTTTTAATTAAGAAAGAAAATGGGTGTAATGTTCATACCTAATGTCCCTTTAATTTCTAAGATATATTCTTTCTTTGATAGAATTTATAAAAAGTTACAAATGTTCATTAAGTACTAAACCATTTTATACTTTATTTCTGCAGTTGAAGTTTGTAGAAGTTGAGCTAAATATTTATAATTAACTTTTTATTTTTAAATAATTATGGATACACAGGAAGTTACAGAAAAATCATGAAAAGTCCCATGAACCCTTCACCCAGTTTTTCCCAATGGTAATATCTTAAATAACTATACCACAATATCAAAACCAGGAATTGATTGTACACTGGTACAATCCACAGACCCTATTCATATCTTAGCTATTTCAGATAGTCAGATTTCTCCAGTTTTATGTGTGTGCATGTGTGTGTGTGTGTGTGTGTGTGTGTGTGTAATTCTATGCAATTTTATCACATGTGTAACCACCACCAAATCAAGATACAGCTAAAGGATAGAGCCAAATAATGTTTTAAGATTAAAATGTCCCCAAAATAAAATTTTTAAATCGTTTTCCTAATGTTGTCATTAGAAAGTTGGTGGAATTATCATTGTTACTTGTCAAAATAATTTGGACAAATAAATAGGGATTATTCTCACCATTTTTCTACTTAAAAATATATCAGGATTTGTAGGAAAAAATCATCTTAGATCCTCCCAGGGATTTTTCTATTGAGAAAGGAATCTGGTAGAGATGACTTTTGTACAATAATCATCTCATCTTTTGGTCATGTTCTTTATCATTTTATAAATAAAGGTTTGCAGTTTCAGCATTCAGAATCTTTATTCATCTCTTAATAACAGATGATGCAATGTAAGTACTCTGCCACCAGGTGGTGGTCCCTCCAATATGTGCTTTGAGATTCAAATTAAAACTAGGAATGATTTTCCATTTAACTCTCCAGAATATAACTTCCTCTGTTCTTTACATTTAGCTATTTCAATAGTCAGATTTAGCCAGGTATTCAAGGATATCTATCACTGGTCCTCAATTTCTTTCTCAGGTCTATCTCCCATACTTCCCCTGTATAAGAAACATTTGCTATGTCAAATCTGGTCTGTTCACTACTTCTTACATATGTTTTTTCTCATTACACTTCTGTATCATATTCATCTTTTTTAATAAAAAACAGTGTCAGAGTATAGAGCCTGGTACTAGTAGGAGCTAAATAAATGCTTACTGTAAGGCTTTGCTCGTTCATTCCTTTTATCTAAAAGGCTTTACCACCTCCTCTATCTAGCTGCAAAAATCTTTCAATGAAAGCTCAATTTCGATGTCACCTCTTCCATCATTATCCCAGCAGGAAGTGATCTCCCCCCGCCACACTCAGGGAGTGCTCTGTTTTTAGCACAACTGTAGCTCTTACACACTGCCTTAAGTTATAGGTTTTGAGCATTAATCCTCTATTTTAATCTCCCATAGCCGTTAGAACAGTTTTTTGGGTATTCAGTGACTATTAGTTGAATTAATGCATTTCAATTATCATATTTTAGAGAGAAAAAATTAAAAGGAAATTCCTATAACTATTACCTTTTCTTGATTCTTAACTTTTCTTTATGATTTATCCTGAATTCTAACTTGAAGTCAAATTTCCTACATGATAGTTTAGAAGTTATTGAAGTACCACATCGTTAAACTTTGGGTGGCTGGAATCAATAGTCCTTGAAGTATCAACACTTCCTTGAGATACTCAGCCCTACTGTTGAGGCAAATCATCAACCTCTTTCCAGGTTAATCAAAAGTTGGATTCTCGTCTATCTTACCTACTACTTGAATCACTTAAGGAGACTCTTCTTTACCAGTACTAGCTCCCTCTTTGCCCATGAATCTCTCTGCTTACTGTATAAGCTTCGTTTTAAAGTCTAACATCAGAACCTTTAAGAAAAACACTACTCTTTTTTCCTTATTAAAAGGAAACATTACAAACCCTAGCTATATTTTCTTTTATTAGAATTAGTAGCTAGATGACCTTGAATTGTATGTGCAATAGATCTTCTTTCAGAAACACTCTAGTAATAACTTGAGTTCCCAACCTGTCCTAGTACAGAGTTCCCAGAGCTGTTTCCTGAAAGAGTTTATGTTCTTCCTAAAGAAGAGAACATTTTAAAATAAAACTATTTTAAAATAAGGTTTGGGGATGGAAATTTAAGGCAGTTTCATGACAGTAACATTGATCTCTTTTGGCAGTTCTGATATTTATGTATTGGGTTTTCTCAAAGCTAGGTCACCTTTCTCTGCAACCATTTGCTCTGTTTTAAAAAGTGATTTCCTAAAGACCAAAGACTACCTTTTTCTATTTAGAGTCCAGCTTCACTGTCAGAACTTAAAATTCTCCAGACTCCTATGGCAGAGCTGCTTTAGGTCAAAGTACAGCTAGATATAAATGCCCAGATCTACCCTCAAAAGGGTCTCAGTCTCCAGAAGGGTTAATGGTACTGCTTATGACACTCGATAACTGTTCCAGTCAACTATTATGACTACAGACCCCCATGCCTAGAGCTCAGACTTGGTTTTTATTAGTTCTGCAAAAACTGGATTCAACAAACATTTATTCAGCATCTACTATGTGCCGCATATAGTACTAGACTGAGGATGTAAGACGTGATTTCTACCCTTGAAAAGTTTATTGTATTTTGGTAATTTTTTTACTCTGAGCCTAATATCATCTAAATTATTGATTTCCCAGACATCCTGAATCTTAGAATGTTTCAGACCTCACCATTGCTATGACCTGTGATCGAAAGATTTTTCTTTTAGTCTTAATCCATTGAACTCTGGCAACCACCCAATAAAAGAGGAAAAATTGCTCAACAAACAGTAGATAATAATATCTGAGATCACCCTAAGTCTACAAATTTATTTTTAAAAAGGGGTGGTGGGCAAGAGAAATCATCTAAGTCAGTGCTCCTCCAGTACTTTAATGTATATAACGATCCCCTGGGGATCTGGTTAAAATGCAGATTCTGATTCATTAACTCTGGGGTGGGGCCTGAGACTCTGCATTTCTAGAACTCTCTCAGCTAATATCCATGCTTTTGGTCCATAAGCCACACTGTAAGCAGCAAGGCTCAAGCTTTTTTTCCCAGTTCTAAATGAAAGCAAAGCATGAGGACCCAGTTAATATGGTTCTATACGCAGTGAACACTATTGAAAGAGTTCGGTCAGTCAGTACAAGAATTAGTTTTTTAAAAACCTAGCAGATGGAGTTCCCTGGTGGTCCAGTGGTTAGGACTCAGCACTTTCACTTCTGTGACCCGGGTTCAATCCCTGGTGGTGGAACTAAGATCCTGCAAGCTGCGGGGCACGGACACACACACAAAAAGTCTTAAAAAGTTAGCAGAAATTTTGTTGGGGTGCAAGAGGTGAGCAGCGTTCTCTTTACCTAATCAGGACATAAAATTAAAAGAGGTTAAAACAGTAAGGCCATTTGTTAAACACTTAAAAATTGAATTACTATATGATTCAGCAATTCCAATTCGGGATATATACCCCCAAAAAACTGAAAGCAGAGACTCAAGGAGATATTTATATATCTATGTTCATAGCAGCACTATTCACAATAGCCAAAGGATGAAAGCAACCTAGGTATCTACTGACAGATAAATGGGTAAACAAAATGACATCTGCTCCAACATGGATGAACTTTGAGGATATTATGCTAAGTGAAATAAGACAGTCACAAAAGAACAAATACTGTATGATTCCACTTGGGTGAGGTATCTAAGTAGACAAACTTGTGGAGACAGAAGATAGAATGGTAGTTGCCAGCGGCTGGGGAAAGGAGAGAAGGGATTTATTGTTTAACAGGTACACGGAGTTTCAGTTTTGCAAGATGAAGAGTTCTGGAGAAGGATGGTCGCTATGGTAGCACAAAAATGTGAATACCACTGATCTGTGCACTTAAAAATGATAAAATGTTAAATTTTATGTTATGTGTATTTTACAAAAATTTTTTAAATTAAATCATGTTTTAAAAATTTTATACAAGGGTGTGAACTATCCAATGGATAACAGTAGGGTGTCTTTGGAGCCAGATTTGTCTTATAAGGGTTCAAGCTCAAACCAGCAGTGGAAGAAATTATAGACTTCTCTTTATTCAATTCAGGCAGAAAAATCAATTAATAGGATGACTTGTACCCAGGATTACAGACTATAGGACTAACCCCTTTGTAGCACATGAAGCTTCTATTGTCATGGAGACCACAAACAAGGACTCAACACATCTGTCAGTATTGTAATAAGAATTACCCTGTGGCTCTATAATCCTAGGTTTTGTGTCCTGGCCAGAATTCTCTGGTTCAATGTTGATAGCCACAACTTCCATGAAAAATAAAATTGTTCACTAGTGGATAAGTGTCTTTTAACTCTGAGAGATCTTGTTTTAATTAAGTACATTTATTAAGTAAATCCCAACTTTGTTAATAATTTTGTGCAAAACTTAATCTGCAGATTTGGTATTTAAACTATTTGTAAAATTAGATAAATATCTTTTAAGATCCAGCCTTGTGATTGAATATGTAATTGCAGATATATAATTAAATATGCAAATATGTAATTAAATTAATTGATTTCAGATTTCTAATTTCAAATTGAAAGGTATAGGATCATCTAATTACATTTGTAAACATTCTTGAAATGATTAAGAGTATGTGGTTCAATATATCTATAAATTTTAGTTGTTAGATAGATCAGAATTCAGTACCTGGAAAGTTTTACTTGTTAGGTTAAATATTTGAAGTATTTATAAATGAAAGTTGAATACATTGAATTTATACAGTTTTATTCTCTATTTTTTAATTGAAATATAGTTGATTTATAATGTGCTAATTTCTGCTGTATAGCAAAGTGACTCAGTTATACACACATATACATTCTTTTTTTGTATTCTTTTCCATTATGGTTTATCTCAGGAGATTGGATATAGTTCCCTGTGCTATACATTAGGACCTTGTTTTTCCATTCTAAATGCAACCGTTTGTATCTACCTGCCCCAAACTCCCAGTCCATCCCTCTCCTTCCCCTTCTCCCCCTTGGCAACCACAAGTCTGATCTCTATGTCTGTGAGTCTGTTTCTGTTTTGTAGACAAGTTCACTTGTGCCATATTTTAGATTCCACATATAAGTGATATCATATGGTATTTGTCTTTCTCTTTCTGACTTACTTCACTTAGTATGTTAATCTTTAGTTGCATGAATACAGTTTTAAAGGTTTAAGGAAATTAAACCAATGAACTGTGAAAATGGACTGATTATTAAAGTTGTTTATTCTTTTCTATCTAAACTGATTGAACATTGATCAAAGGCCCCCTTAAAAATGATTACTAAAATTCATATGAAAATACATATAAAATATAAATGAATATCAAAAAGCTTAAGAAAAACAAGATTTTGAGTTTAATGCTTTAATAAACTTAGTAGCAATTTAAAAGACTAAGGAAACAGAATCTTTTCTGTGCACAAAAACTGCTTTAAAACCACCAAAAATCTCCTATTAGTACTCCTAGATCATCTTAGACATTCTGCCTATTTGGAAAGATCAGAAGTAGATTCCAAAAACTTGTTTGATGAAGTTATACAGCCTTCAACCACTTCATCATTCCCCTTGTGGTTGAGTAGCCAGGACAAATTCAAAGGCTTGAGGCAATACTAGGGTCCTCAATAGGCCTGCTTGAGAGGACGCTGGGTCTAGAGAAGGTCTGAGAAATTAGTGGTCTGTGCCAAGCTGGGTAACCAAGTGTGTAGTATGAAGGGGCTGAAAACCAGAAATCAATTGTGTAAATCATAGTTGAGGAATGGATAAAATATCAGTGTTAGAGCTTGCAGTGGGGTAGAAGCCAGGCAGAAGAACCAGAAGCCTAAAAGCAGACAAGAAGCTTCTTGAGAGCAAAGAAAACATTATTTTTATTCACCGCTGTGTCCACAGGCCTTCCAGGGCCTAGCAGGGTTTCAAGCATAAAGTAGGTGCTCAAATATCTATTGAAGAAATGAAAGACAAAACAACAAGGCTTAAAAAGGATCTGGTAGACCAAAGCTAATGGAGAGGGGAAAGTAAACAGAATGTCACTTGCACAAAGACTTTAATCAAGAAAGGAATGAACATTCTGCCCACTGCTGTGCCTTTCGATGTGGTCAGCATTGATTCCACAGGTGATTGATAATATCAGGATGATTGAGAGGGTTTGTGGGCAGAAGCTTCTTCTGGTAACAGATAATACCTCCAAACGAAAAGCAAGTCATCAGTGAGGATCTCAAAGACCTTCAGCATGCCTGATTCCTGGAATGGATAGGGATTACCATTCCCATAGACCAGTACTTCTTGGGGTGCGCTCTGTATACCATAAATCCTGTAGGATGGTAATAGGTTAACTTGAACAAAAGACATCCATACAGGATTGCCTGTTAAGTAATTCCCAAGCCTAAATTATTCCACCCAAATTAACTAACTTTTCAAAACTCCTTGGATGAACCTATGTCCAAGCTAAAAGAAAAAACAAAACAAAAAAACCCCAAAACCCCAAGCAAACAATTAAACAAACAACAACAAAAAAACAGATATGAATAGATACAACCCTTTGCCAAAAAAGAGGTGGGGGTTGTTCTCTCATCAAATAAGTTTAAGGAGTGTTAGGCTAAACAAAAATAAACACAATGGTTTTTCTCTTTGCAGGACTTATCAGCATCAATAATATTTTATGTTCATTGTGAATTTTGAAGGGAAGTGTGCCATTTTGACCCTTTAACCCAGAGTAACTCTGGGAAATAATGCTTCATGGAACCTGCTTAGACCTACTCAGGTCTGAAAAACAATCAGCAAGCAATTCTTCATGGGATCGTGAAATTTGGCTTTGTGGGAGGTCAATTTTTTTTCAATGTTTTAGTTCATTTGATTCCATTGTTGGTGATATTTTCCCTTCAAACAGAGCTATGATATGCACCTATGCAACTTCATGCCAACTTTTAAGAACTTTACAAATACAGGCAAAGTTTGCATGCTACTTTCACAGTTCTCAAAGAACTTTCCTTCACTTGTTTAAACCCCTCCAGTATTCCTGTGAAACAGTCATGGCACACGTGTCCATTACAGGCAGAAGGACCAGAGATGCTACGTCTTATGAACAAGTCATGGCTCAGTTCTATTTCTTGATTTAGAGGCCAGGTTGCATGATTTATTTATTTTTATTTTTTTATTTTATATTTTATTTTTTAGTGGTACGCGGGCCTCTCACAGCTGTGGCCTCTCCCGTTGCGGAGCACAGGCTCCGGACGCGCAGGCTCAGCGGCCATGGCTCACGGGCCCAGCCGCTCCGCGGCATGTGGGATCCTCCCGGACCGGGGCACGAACCCGCGTCCCCTGCATCGGCAGGCGAACTCTCAACCACTGCGCCACCAGGGAAGCCCCTGCATGATTTATTTTTGAGATGGGTTTGTCTGTTATCAGCTGAGCAAATGTTTATTCTCTTCCCTTATCAAGCGTCGTATAAAAGAAACCATGATAACACAACTGAAATGCAAATTTGAAGAATTAAATATATACTTAAATTTTTTTTCCACAGGCAGAACCAGTTATGATAGTTATCAATCCAGTAGCTTCCATTAGAACCTTCTTCAAATGAGGTGATATCTCATCCAGAATATGCAAAGTAATATTTCTCCCACTGATGTGTACTTTGTTTTCTAAATAAACCTTCTCAACTTTCATCAATCACACGATCGATCCATTAAACTGGTTTCCCTTTCTTGAGTATTGCACTAGCCAGCTGATTCAGCAAAAATGCATCTCAACATGATTTAAATGTCTTCTACACAATTTTCTTTTTCTAAAGTTCGGGTGAAACGTCAAAAAGATTGGTCTTTGCTGACACAGGTTGTCAAAGTCAGAACTAAAAAGTATCCTCAATTCTTGATTCTTCAGGTGACCAAATCTAAGCCACTCACCAAAATCTCTGCATAATGGATATTACAGGAAATCTTTCATTCCTGAAGTTCCCCCCAAATAAGTTGACAGTTCCATGCTTAGAGCACTTAAAGAATTCTAAAGTAATAAGAGACGCTGATATAGATTCCCCAGCATCTCAATTTCCTTTCTACAGCCTGTAAATATGAAACTGTCAGTGTTTACAGGGTAGGAACCTTATTTTATTCATCTCATGTTTTCTAAGTGTTTGGTACAGTGTCTGGCCCAAACCACAGGTTCTAAAAATGTTTATTATTCTTACTAATTTTTCTGCCTGGCAGATATAAAAAAAAGTTGCCATTAGTGTTTGGCCCAATCCCAGCATTAAGCTGAAGCACTGGGAAATCTGGTTCCATGATACATAAAATTCCTTTCCCCAAAATATTCAGAGTATCAGATTAGCTGACAACATAAGGGCCAGAGATAAGAGAGCATCCATCAGGGTTTTGGTGTTTTGGTTTTATGAAAACCTTGAGAAATTTTGTTTTGAAGCTGATATTTTCAAAAAAAGTTCTTTGAATTTTTTTTAGAACATTTCAGTCACTGTTTTTCAAGGGAAATTTTAGTAATTTTTCCAACTGAATGGAAAGCTATACAAAGATTAAACAACAAAGATTGTTTTCCTTTGGAAGTTATTCATGCTCTGCTTCTAGGATTGCCAGGGGAATTGAATTTTTTAAAAAAAAATTAACCATGCAAGAGATCAGAGTTATACTGTGCTAGAGAAAACCTAAACTCCAAAATTCAGTTTTATGTTTCTTTCTAAACTTGGAGCCCATGGTTTTCAAATGGCTTAAGTTACCCAAATAATTTTGCATGACCTAGAGCCAAGTTTATTTTTTTATGTTTCTTTATTGATTTTTACTAATTTTTCTTTTCTTTCTTTTGTCTCATGTGGGTAACATAGAAGGATTTGAGTTTGTTTATATCCATCAGCAATAGGGCAAACCCACATTTGGCATAAAGCTATTGATATATTCACCATTTTTTTTCAGAAGTCATTTTTCCACTGCAATTCTTGTACATTATTCTGTAGTTGGATGTGATATTACTATTTTAAATGCAAGAAAACTGAAGCTCAGTGTCAAACAGCTTAGTAGAACAGTTGCAATCCACATCTAGACCTACTAAATTCCAAGGCTTAATTACACTCTGCTTTACAGTGGTTCTCAAACTTAGGTATGCATAAAATCACCTGGGATGGTTGCTACAGACAGATGCTCAGGCACTACTTCTGAGGGTTGTGCCTCAGTAGATCTTCTTTGAGCTAAGAAACCTGAACTTTTAACAAACATCCCAGATGGCTCTGAAGCAATTCTTACACATTCCAATTAAGACTCGACTACACCTGCTTTCTCTTGTCTGCCTCTAAAAATGAAGCAAGAACATACATACCCACAGTCTCAGCTCTACCACCAATTATGTAGTATAAACCAGAGTAAACCACTTTTCCTGTTTGGATCCTCATTTATTTAGCCTGTTAAATGGGAATAATTATATTTTCTTCACCTTGAAGAATGGATACAAAAATCAAATGACACGGTAGATGCCACAACATTTATAACAGTGGAAAGTGCTATTTAAAAGCAGAGTATTAAAGTGTATATTTCAATGACAAAAAAAAAAAACAAAGCACTAAGCTTATTTGGATGCTTTGACATAGGGTTATCTAATCACTATATAGCAAAGAATAGTTATACATTCAGTCCACATCCATAAGCATTTCAATGGACTTAGCCTTAACCAAAATGACTATGGAGTGTAGAAAATCCTTTATTAAAGTGCACACACTGTGGACCCCCACACAGGCACACACACACATGCATATACATACATTGTTGCCACTGCTAAGTTAGTGGGCAGATTTTCCACTGTCTCCTCTCTAGACATCACCAAACGATAAAAGATAAAACAATGCAGATGGGTTAACACCCAAGTACCCATGACTGTTATTGACACTCCCGCCAACCCACATGGGCATCCCCAGACCCCATGGTGGCTCCTTTCTCAGGTATATGGACTTTCACTACCCTCTTCAGAGGGAGAAAGTTTCTGAAACAATTGGTATGAAAAAAGAGACTGACACCAAACAGTCACAGCTTGACTTCATGGCACACCACATGGAGTTTTCTAAAAATGAAGAAACTTTAGCATTTCCTTGTTATTTGAGGGTGTAATGCCATAAGCCTCCCACCTATCCTGTGTCGGCTTTGAAATGAGCAGACCGTCTGGAAAACAAGAGGCAATTTGCATGCGAAGAATAAACAAACAGAAGTCTGTTGCACACCATGTAAAAAAAAATAATGTCTTTGTTTAGAAAAGAGGAAGAGCAAAGTTTAAGAGAGGGAGATAGCAGGTTAGTAACACAGCACCTTTCCCTTTCTGCCTCCTAATACATATTTTAAATAGCCTGACTTGACCTCTTCAGTAGCCTTCTCCCAGGCCTCCCTGATTCAAAGTTTTCCCCACTCCAATGCGTCAGGCAGACAGCTTCAACTTTCTTCAATAATGTTCTCACCATTACCCTGTGCTCATTGATTAAATCGTTTCATAGTCAATAGCAATAGTCAATAGCATTGAGTCAAATTCCTTGCCTGGCATTCATTGCCTTCCATAAGGCTTTTTCCTCTGTCAAAATTCCAGTTATTCTTCCATTTGTATTTCACCTCCCCCTCATCCCCCAACCTACACACATTCATACACATCCACCCATTTCAATAAGGTCAATATCTTCATTATCTCCCACTTCAGGTATTCTCATCTCTGCTTCCTTGTTTCCACTGATTTTCAGATCAGTCTAAGATATTTAGTGAGACTCTGTGTGCTTAAGTGACTTACAAAGTCCAGTAGGGAAATTCTCAAAAATGTTAAGATTTAAAGAGGTGATATCTAACACAGGTAACAAAACATTTATTCACATACACACACACACACACACACACACACACAAATACATGCAGAAAAGACAGCCTATGTGATCGCTAAAATCTATTTTCTATTTCTCTTGAGAACGCACTCATCTTCATGTCCCAGCCCTCCTTCAGAAAAGTGAGGCCACATGTCTCAGTTCTGGCCATGGGATTGGGACAGAAGTGATATATGTCTCTTGCAGGCCTGGCTCATAAACTCTTACAAACATCTGCATTCTTTTTCTTCCTCTGTCTTTCACCAGCTACAGAAGATCAAAGGGAACTCTGGAACAGTGCAATCTAATAGAAATGCAATATGGTTACATGCAAAATTTTAAATTTTCTAGTAATCATACACACACACACAAAAGAAAAAGTAAAATTAATTTTAATACTGTATTTTATATAATCTAATACATAGCAAATATTGTCATTTCCACATGTAATCAATTAAAAATTATTAATTCGATTTTTTACATTTTTTTATCACACTGAGTTTTCAAAATCCATGTGTATTCCACACTTGCAATACATCTCAGTTTACACGTAGATCACATTTCAAATGCTCGATAGCCACATGCAGGCTTGTGATGACTATTTTGGACAGCATGCCTCTAGGGGATGGTGGAGTCCCAAGATGGAAGGAGTGGGGACTCTGAATCACTACATGAAAGGCCACCTCCAAAGTACTCTATGAATTGCTACATGAGCAAGACCTAAACTTCTGCTTTGTAAAGCTACTGGGATTTTGAGGTTGCTTATTACAACCTTACTTAATACATTCCTATTATACAAACGCATGACAATACACTTTCAGATACTTTTACCATCAAATCATTGGTACGGACAGAGGGCACTAGAGGAATCTAGAGGAGACAAGATCTCCGTAGGCTGGAATAGCCCTGGGTGACTTCACAAAGGAAAATTGTATTGGAAAGAAGAAAAACTCAAATAAACAAAAAAGAACAAGGAAGATATTCCAGGGACGAGTCAAGGGCCAAAAAAGTCTGTGCATATGGAATTTAACTTCACAACAAATTAGTCTATCATAGTAAACTGGTC
Organism: Kogia breviceps; assembly: GCF_026419965.1. Lineage (NCBI taxonomy): Eukaryota > Metazoa > Chordata > Mammalia > Artiodactyla > Physeteridae > Kogia > Kogia breviceps. The sequence continues at coordinate 81,749,409 of NC_081319.1, forward strand.
TTTCAGGAGAATGGTGAAATTATGGCAGAAGACATAATTTGAGACCCTATTGGGGCCATTTTAACGGACAGACTGAGTGGGTTTGAACTTTAAATTTTCTAAAGTACATCTCATAATATTACTTTTTTACTCAAGAAATATTTTTTAATCCTATGCAGAATAGTCTAGTAGAGCTGTTTAAATGAATTAAACTAGAATGACTTAAAACAGAGAAGTCAGTTTGGAGACAATTGCAGTAATTTTGGCAAAAGAAAATAAGGTCTGAAGTAGGGAGTCTGAGAAACGAAAGGGAGAATGAAAAAAGGAAAAAAGCATTTAGGTAGTACCTATTATTCACCAAGTTCATACACATTTAATCCCCCTTAAAATGTTATGAGTAATATCACCATTTTTACTAAGTAAAAGTAAGCTTAGCGAAGTGAACTAACACATTCAAGTTTTCACACTAGTAGATGCTAGACCTAGGATTTAAACTTAATTTCACTATTCTTTCCATCTTAGAAAGAGAGTCATTGTGAACTAATAAATTGGCTTTAAAGCGTATCCATTTGGCGGCACTTAGAAGAGTAGTACAAAGTACAACGGGAGAAGGAAAGGTTAGAAGTTTAAGAATATAGGAGAGCAAAGCTCTCAAATTATGTCTTCTGCCATAATTTCACCATTCTCCTGAAAGAACAGTTTACTACGATAGACGAATTTGTTGTGAAGTTAAATTCCATATGCACAGACTTTTTTGGCCCTTGACTCATCCCTGGAATGTCTTCCTTGTTCTTTTTTGTTTATTTGAGTTTTTCTTCTTTCCAATACAAGGGGAGAATGGAAGCAAAAATAATAATAATACTTTAGTTAGTGGAGGCAAGAGGACAGAGCATAGTTTTCTTTGACTAGAGAGCAAATAGTGCTTATCTGTAGACCAAGGAGAATCAAGCAGAGATCTGGACTGATGATGTTCGGGAGAAGAGGGATAATCAAGGAAAACCTCTCTTGCCTTGTTTAGTTTTTATTGCTCTTGTTCTCCTGTAAACCCACAAAGTACTTCATACTTTATTCCAGACTCAATATTCAACTATTGTACAGTGGAAAGAGCAGAGAGGGAACATAGACATTTATATAAGACCAGGACTGCTGAGGGAGCTTGGTCACATTTCTTAACTGTGGCAGTTTTTAGGGCTTATCATAAATATACCAACTCTTTCTGGGTACGGGATAGGACTTTACTTTCCTGCTCCCTTTGAAGCGAGGCAAGCCCATGTGATGTACTTTAACCAATGAGATGTGAGCAAAGATGACAAAAATGCTTTAAGAGATTGCGTGTGATCTACCACATTTCCTTCCTTTGCCAAACAAATCTTAAAAGTGTGTGTTAAGATAAAGCTTCAATTAACTTTGGTTCTTGAGTAGCAATTTTTAAAATATCCTTCCTGCTAATCTAGAAGAGCAACAAGCATGAGCAAAAAACAAATCTTTACTACGTTAAACCATTGAGATTGGGATTTGTTTGTTGTTACAGCATAACCAAACCTATACTGATTGACACAGTAAACATTCTCATGTTCCATTTATGTCTCATCCGTAAGTGAGATGGTTGGATAAGTTCAGTTTTTGTTTTCTATTTGTAAAGCCAAGTGAGACTTTTAAAATGAAATATTACTCACTATGTATGATATATAACAGTAGAGGCACATTGTCTAAAGTAGAGGAGGGTGCACAATCTGTTTTCCTCCCATTTTTTTCTCTTTTTCTGGATTATGTGATTTTAAAAAAATAATCCTATTTTATCTTCTTTCTTGGTTTATTGGCTACACTATGTCTTTTTAATCATTTTATAGGTTACTTTAAGTATTTACATCTTTAACTTGTTGAATCTTTATAAATCTTTAATTTATCATAATCTACTCTCAGGTGAGAGTATACCATATGTAATATAAGAACTTTAGAATACCATATTTCCATTTATCCACTCCCAACTCTTATGCTACTGCTGTCATAGCACGTTAGAATCACAACATTGTGATTATTTATGTTTAAATCGCCAGTTATCTTTTAAAATGATTTGAATAAGAAGAGAAAAAATGTGTTTATCTGTATTGTTACAGTTTCTTCATCCCTTTATGTAGATCCATATTTCCATTTGATATCATTTCTCTTCTACCTAAAGAACTTGCTACAGGGACTTCACTGGCGGTCCAGTGGTTAGGACTCTGTGCTTCCACTGCAGGGGGCATGCATGAGTTCAATCCCTGATCAGGGCACTGATATACCACATGTCGCTCAGCCAAAAAAGAAAAAAGAACTTTCTACAATATTGTGAGTGTCCACTGGTGATGAATTGTTCAACTTTTGTGTGTTTGATATATTCAGATACTCTGAATAATACAATATTCTCAAATGTAACTTTGTAAAAGTTCCTTCATGATTTTTTGTCTATAATTCTAAGATTGATTGATGATTTTTCTATTACAAATATTGCTCTTACATATCAAATCATGGTCCCCATTATCATCGCAACCATTTACTGAGCACTTACTGTTTTCTAAGAGTCACATGAGTACTGTAACATACAGTATCTCACTGCATTTTTGCAACTAGAATGAGGTGTTATTATCTTCACTTTGCCTGCAGGGAAACTGAACTCAGGTAGGTTGTCATTGCACAAGGTTATTAAATCATCAAAACTCTTGATGACACAAAGAACATTATTGTTTAGAAAAATACTGACATTGAAAAACCTAAGTTTAAGTGATCCCAAGTGGACTAGACTCTGAACATGAAAAAAACCTTATATCTTGAACAATTAATTTTATTTATATACTTTTATATGCATATCCAAGTGTGATAAAATATAAAATTTATGTCTAAATAGATATCAAAACCTATCTTCCATATGTAGAAAATCAGAATTTTCTTTCTTTTAAAGTCACATAATATTTTTGTTATTTGTTTATTTATTTATTTATTTTTGGCTGCGTTGGGTCTTCATTGTTGCATGGGGGCTTTCCCTAGTTGCGGCAAGCACGGCTACTCTTCATTGTGGTGCGCGGGCTTCTCATTGCAATGGCTTCTCTTGTTGTGGAGCATGGGCTCCAGGCGCACGAGCTTCAGTAGTTGTGGCGCACAGGCTTAGTTGCTCTGTGGCATGTGGGATCTTCCTGGACCAGGGCTTGAACCCGTGTCCCCTGCATTGGCAGGTGGATTCTTTACCACTGTGCCACCAGGGAAGTCCTGTCAGCATCTTAGTAATAAGAAACCATTGTATCATATATAATTCGCATCATCTTTTTCTTTCTTTACCAACAAGCCCCTTAACCATGAAATTTAGGGGAAAAAAATAATAAGCCAAGGGGTGGGGGGAAACAGCTAAATGCAATTCCCTAAATAATATACATAACATAGAGTGCTATTGAGAGGTCTTTCTCTTCTTCTTATCAAAATAGTCATCTTCTCATTATGGAATTGACCTCCCAATGATATATTTCAATTTCTCTTGAGAAATCCACTGAGTCAAGCTATCAGTAGCATGTCAAGGAAGAGTAGGAAGTATGAGAGGTCCACTCTGGGTGCCAGCAATAAGACATTATGTTGTCTATAGAAAATCTTAAAACAATGATAAAACCAACTAAAAGTTGATCTACTTTTTTTTGATCACCATGTACCAGATATCGAACAATGTCAGTCATACTCCTCCCTGCCAGAGTGGGCTACTCTCACATATCATTTCCCCTTGGTTCCCAACTGGATCATCAGATGCAAAAAAGAAAATGAGGTTAATGTGGAGAAGTATGGGACAGTAAATGCTGCTTGGAGGAGAAACTTGTCAATCATTCCAGGCGCCACTGCAGAAGGGTTAACTGATTCCCAGTATATAGAAATTCAAATATTCACAGAGTTAAGAGCTTCACACAGAAGGTGTCTTTAAAGGTTTTCCTACTCACTCCCAATACACAAATAAGAAAATTATAACATCAAGCATTTGTGTAATTAACAAATCAGATTAAAATTGGCGATAACACACTTCCTTGTTCTTTTCTGTCATACACCACACCCTAAGGCAGAAGCAGATCTCACAGAACAGCTTTCTCTGCAGCCTGGAGGACTGCTTGGCACCTGGATAATGAGGCAAAAGCCTTAAACCCAAGGTTTTTGAAGCTATACAAATTGCAGAGTAGCAAAATCATTGGTCAGGAACCAAGAAAAGTGGAAAAATTGTGATTTTTTTATACATAACATTTGTGTTTTTCTGGTCCCTGTGGTTACATTCACAGTAGACAATCCGTGTTGACAAACTATCTTTTATAGACTTTGTGGGCTAGTTGCATAAGGCTTTTTTTTTTTTAATTTACCCCTCTGGAACCATGTGGGTAGACAGGTGTCAGGGTTAAAAATTCATATGGTATGTGATAGGATTTGGGTGAGGAAATGGAGCAGAAGGGATGGACATTTTAACAGCTTGTGAGGTTTAAGAAGTGAAAAGGGAAGGGGGAGAAGTATTTTGCCTATTGAAAAAATAACTGAAATATACAATTGTGCATACTGAGGAATCAAAAGGTCTGGCTCTAAAGTTAGAAAAGAAATAAGAAGTCAAAGATATTTTGTAAGGACTAAGAGTCCGTGTAAAATGGGGATTATTTTTTTTCTCTAGAGATTTTTCTACTTAGCCCAATGACACATTAATTCCATTATTAATCAATAAATCAACATGAGACACACAGAGAAAGAAGTAGGCAGACTCCTGCTGTAATTTTAGTTCTTAAGAGCCTGTCTGCATCTATTCATTTATTCAGCAAGCATTTGTTGTACTCTTAATATATGCAAGAATCCTACTAGCAACTTTGCAGGAGGTAAAGAGATTTTTTAAAAAATCAGTGATATTCCATTTAATTTATAAATAGGAAATAATATAATAATAAAAATCATTACAGTTTTTGCAAGCCTCTATATACATCTTTGGGAAGGTGTTTTACATGAGTTATTTATAATACAACAATAATGACACAGTAAGGCTGGCATTTTTTATTCCCATTTTATAGGAAATTGAGGCTCAGAGTCTCAAAGATCACAGAAATGGTACATAGAAATCAATATTTGAACTCAAATCTTTCTGTACTTTGCTATATAAAGAACAGCAAAAGCACATGTAGGAAGCAGCAGTATCACAGTACAAAATAATTCAAAGGAAAAAGAGAAGTGTAATTTCAGCCCTCTTCTCTCTGCATCTTTATGAGTTTCAACATCATTAACATCAATTTCTATTTTTCCATTTATTCAATAATTCATTTAACAAATATTGATTGAATCCCTAATGATATCTGGTTCTATTTTAGTGTCGGGAGGCAGAAGTAAATAAAACAAAGTCCCTGCCCTTATGGAGTTTACCTTCTAATGTGGAAGTTGGACAGGCAATAAACAAATAAACAACTATAATGTCAGGTAGTGGGAATTCCCTGGTGGTACAGTGGTTAGGACCTGGTACCTTCATTGCTGGGGGCCCGGGTTCAATCCCTGGTCGGGGAACAAAGATCCTGCAAGCTGCGTGGTGTGACCAAAATATTAAAAAATAAAAATAAATAAATAAATAAATTTAAATAATAATGTCAGGTAGTGAAATGTGCCATGAAGAAAAATAAAGCAGCATAGGTATAGAGAAACGGTTCTACTATAGACCATTTACAACAATCTTTCAAAAGACGTCCCTCTGGGGAAATGACATTGGAAGTGCTGCAGTAGAGTGAGATATGCAAATACCTACTAGAGATGGACACTCTGAGTAGAGGGAAACACTACTAAACTAGAACATATTCAAAGAGATCAAGGGACAGCAAGGGTCCAGTGTGTGTGGGGCTACAGCAGAATGAGTGATGGAAAGATTGGTGGAACTTCAGGTCAAAGGTGGAGTCAGGGGCTTCCCTGGTGGTGCAGTGGTTGGGAGTCCGCCTGCCGATGCAGGGGACACGGGTTCGTGCCCCGGTCCGGGAAGAGCCCACATGCCGCGGAGCGGCTAGTCCCGTGAGCCATGGCCACTGAGCCTGCACGTCCGGAGCCTGTGCTCCGCAACGGGAGAGGCCACAACAGTGAGAGGCCCGCGAATCGCAAAAAAAAAAAAAAAAAAAAAAAAAGGTGGAGTCAGGTTATGCATAAACCAGATACTATGGATTCTTGGGGATCATGAGATTCTTTAATTTTATTTAAAGTGTGATAGGAAGCTATTGGAGAGTTTTGAGCATGGAAATCATATTGTACAATGCACAATTTTTAAAAAATCTCCCTGATTGCTACCTGGAGAACAGACTCTAGAGGAAGCAAAACTGGAAGCAAGAAAACCAATTAGGAGATTGTTTCAGTTCTGTAAGGAAAGGATGATCTTTTCAATACATAGCACTGAGACGTGGGTATCTATTTGGGAAAAAAAAGTGAATCCTACCCTCTCTCTCTCTTTTTTTTTTTTTTAATTTTTTGGCTGTGCCACGTGGCATGTAGGATTTTACTTCCCCGACCTGGGATCGAACCCTCACCCCCTGAGGTGGAAACTCAGAGTCTTAACCAGTTAACACCAGATAAGTCCAAATCTTGATTATACACAAAACTGAGAAGGCTTATAAATCTGAGAAGGCTTATAAGCCTAAATGTGATTGATTGTGTACTATTAATACTATTAACTATTGAATTTTGTCAAATGCCTTTTTTTCTTTTCAAATGATAATATATTTATTCTCCTTAGCTCTATTAATATTTTGAATTATATTAATGGTTTTCCTCTTGTTGAACTACCCATACATTCCTGAAGTAAACCCCACTGGGTCATAATGAATTTTTAAGTGTCCTTGTAATCTGTTTGCTAATATCTGATTTACAAGTTTGGCATAGTTTTCTTTTTGGTATAATTTTTTTCAGGTTTGTATGCCAATTTATACTTGTTTCATCATAAGAATTAGGAAGTTTTTCTTCTTTTACTATGCCCAGAAAAAAAGTATAATTAGCTTCATGATAACGTTATCTTTACCTATTTTGTAGAATTTTGTATCTTGCAACTCATACCTAGACTGGAAATTTGAGAGATATGATAGAAAAATATCATAAAATTAGATTTTGCTGGCTACTTCAGTGAGGGGTTACAAATACATATTTGAAGGGAAGCTCTTCAGACTGATATATCCTTGAAAAGAAAGAAGGTAACAGCAAGAGTCTTTGTTGCAAGAGATCCTTATTTTGCCAGGAGCAAGAAACCTAAGACTGCTAAGGTTATATTAATCATGCATTTTTCAGAATTTGCAAAAGCCCATTATGTAGCAAAAATTAGGTGTGGGAGGGTAGAACTTGGGGAAGATTGAGTTGTGATATGGGAAGAACTAGAGAAAGGGGAGCATGATCTGACAGGCCTCCCCAAAACCCCTCCTGCAATGTGCTCTAGCCTGACGAAATAGAGATGCAGACGTAGAGAATGGACATGTGGACATGTGGGTGGGGGAGGTAAGGGTGGAGGGAGAGTGGGACGAATTGTGAGATTAGGATAGACATATATGCACTACCATGGGTAAAAGAGAGAGCTAGTGGGAACCAGCTGTATAGCACAGGGAGCTCAGCTCAGTGCTCTGTGATGACCTAGACGGGTGGGATGGGGGTGGGGGGATGGGAGGGAGGTCCAAGAAGGAGGGGATAAATGTATACATATAGCTGATTCACTTCATTGTACAGCAGAAACTAACACAACATTGTAAAGCAACTATATCCCACTTAAAAAAAACCACTCCCTATTAACTGTCAATAAATAAAATAATTTCACTATTGTGAAGTTTAAAAAAAAGTAATAATTATCTACATTATAAACACCATCCACATGGACAAAAGAAAAAAACTATTGCATGATATCACTTACATGTGGAATTCTAAAAAGCCAAATTCATAAAAACAGAGAGTAAAATGGTGGTTACCAGGGGTGAGGGTAGGGGCAGGAGGCTAGGAATAGGAGAGATGTTGTTTAAGGGCACAAACTTGCAACTAGCGAAGCCGAGCAGGACCCTGGGTGGCTCCTGGGCATGGAAGCCTTTCTGTGTTCCCCATTTCTTGTTTGAAAATAGGCTTCAGCCTCCACGACCTTCCCGAGTTCCAAAGGGCAGGTTCAAACAGTTGCTAATCAGGGAAGGGAGGGGATGCAGAGACAAGGGAGGAGCGGTCAAGAAACCAGAGTGCAACATTGGGACGGGATCCTGGTTCGGCCTCGAGGGATACACATAACAATACCTTTGAGCTCTTCTACAGAACTAAAACCCCAACAAATGGAAGATGTTAACTACCCGATGAAGCATTCTTCATTCCAAAGAGAAGGTCACTGTTTGATAACCTCAAGAACTACAGAAGCTCATCAGGAGACCTCCTGAGGCCAGATTGAAAGAGTGCAGGCCCTGCACACACTGTGATCCCTATCAGCAATCCCACCCTTGAACCATTGCTATAAAACTCCTCACCAAGTCCCCCTCAGGTTGGGACACACAGTTTTGAGCGCATAAGCCTCCTGTGTCCTCCTTTGCCTGGCAAAGCAATAAAGCTATTCTTTTCTACTTCACCCAAAACTCTGTGTCCAAGAGTCAATTCAGCACTGGTGCACAAAGCTGGAGTTTTGGCCATCACTAGAAGATAAGGAGGTCCTAGAGATCCAACACACAGTATAGTGAATATAGACAACAATATTCTATTACAATCATCACACTTTCTAAGAGTCTAGATATTCATTTCTCCAAACAACTATTATTTCCACAAAAAAAATGATTATGTGACATGATAGAGTTGCTATTGCTACAATGGCAATCATATTACAACATATAAATGTATCAAATCAAAACACTATACACCTTAAATTTACACAGTGTTATATTTTAAATATATTTCATTTTGATAGATAGATAAATAGATGATAGATAGATAGATAGTAGATATAGATAGATAGATAGATAGATGATAGATAGGTGATAGATGATAGATAGGTGATAGATGGATAGATAGATGATAGATGGATAGATAGATAGATAGATAGATAGATAGATTAAACACCACCATCCACATACAACAAACCTGGGGGAAACTTGTCCTTTCCTGTTGATCTAAGTAACAAGCAAAGACTAAAGCCAGTGTTAGGAGGATGAGAGAAATGGGCAGAGTTCTGAAGCCAATTGCTAAGGAGCAAGAATTACAAAGGGAGGCAAGGGTGAGGATTTTGATAGCAGTCTGTATTCAAGGACCATGACTACATAAGAACATCCTGAATAGCTGTCAATGTGGAAAAGAATTTCAATAAAGTAGCAATTGATTAGACTGTTATAGCATTTGCATTGCCAAAAAAAAAAAAAAAAAAGTCCAAGTCTGACAAACAGAGGCTTGTCCTTCATTGCTTATTCCCTGGGCTTAGGTAACTCATGCTCTACCTGTTACCCCACCCCCCAGCAAACAACTCCTGATAGAGGTGAGATGCTAAAGCGGTGCAGCTCCTACAAGAGAAATCCCTCTCTATCTCCTTCTGCTGTGGTCTTGGGAAACAAGGAGCCAGGCAGAGTCTTCTGTTGAGCTAACCAAGAAGCCATCTCCCCAGCCAAGACAGAGATTCCTTGTTCTTCCTGCCCAGGAGAGTGTTAGGGACAGTTAAATGTGTCATTTATTCATTGTCAAACCACGTGGAGCCATACCTGGACCGAACCTCAAGGAAAATATACCATCTGGAATGGGCACTAGATGCAGTAGCCAGAAGTGAAAATGCATGTCTCCCACTGGAGAGGAGTGAGTGGTTTTCTAGTTGCAGCTGATACTGTTCTTAAAATCATCAACGGGAACAAAAACACACATGTGCGACTGTATGTGCATCCCCACACGAGGGGGTAGGAAACCATAAGTCAAATACAGTAGACTGTTATGTTTTCTGTCTAGCAACCCTTACCTCCTGGAAAACTTCCTCTTGTCCAATGGATAATCTATTATGTATTGTTCAGACAGGGCCAACCTCACCTCCTCCCTGGCCTCTGTTCTATGTATTGTTCAGATACAGCAGTCAACAAAATAGACCAAATCCCTGGCCTCTAGGACCTCTCATTCTAGCCATTAGAGAAAGTCAGAAACACAAAAATTAATGCATATAAAATATGTCCCAAAATCATAAATGCTAAAAAAAAACAAGAAGTGGAAGGGGGATGAAAGTACATTATTTAATAAGTCCATAATTGTTTCAAAATAACACTGATTAGATTTTTATGTACAATATGTTCCATAATTTTGGAATACAGAGAAACTCAGATAGCAAATAATAATCACCTATGAGTAACTTTTGAAAATTTGTTTCCGTCTTCTTTATCAAAAAAGTTATTAAAGTTTTGTTCTACATCTGAAGCTTATCTAGTCAATACTGAAAATATTTTCAAGCTGATGTAAAATAACTACCAAAATATACCTTTTCTTTCATTTTATGAGATGGTGAAAAGATCTGCAAATATTCCAAAATTCACTTTTCTTTGTGTAGAACTGTCAAAGCAGAATCAGTGACTTTTAAGTATTTTAAATCCACCTGTACAGACTCTTTCTACTTTTTCAGAAATATGCCATTCATTTGTGATCATTTGGCTTTAAACCATGTGCAGAGGAAACAATAGAAGGAAAGGTTAGTCATGTAATCATTTTTAAAGAACATATATTAAACCATATTCCCAGAAATTCATGAAGCTTTAAGAAGAAAAGATTGTATGTCATCAGCTTAGCCATACCAAATAAGAAAACTCATGCATTAAACATCGCAAAAGGAAGTAATACAGCTTTAGTTCAATCTGTAATTTGTGAGCTATCACAGAGATTCTGGCTTGGCACGACTCAGAAATGTTCACTGAATGTCATTGTAAAGGTTTGAGAGGACTCTCTAAGGACCAATTAAAGGATGGAGAACTAGGCAAGATTGTTCACCAGTAGGAAAAGCAAGACTAATGGTGCAATATGGATGTGGTTTTCCAATTTTCTTGTTTTGTCTGTAACTAGGGAAACACAAACTTAAAATTAATAATAATAAAAATAATAGAAAACATCACATTCAGCTGTTTACGATCATTCAAAAGGGATTTTCGTGTACTTCATTCCGGACTTGTCCCTTTAATTTCCAACAGCCACCACCCCCAAACACCAAACGAAGTCATCGACTGCATTGTCACTACTCCTTTGCTGTGTGTGTGTGTGTGTGTGTATACATCTATATATATATATATATATATATATATATATATATATATATATATATATACACATATATATTTCCAACTTGAGTTCTCTTTATTATGACTCAAAAATAGAAATCAAATATTCTTATTTAAGTATAGAAGCAGAAAATTTTAAGAAATATTCTTTATCAACTTAGACTCATTATCAACCATCAGTTTTCATGTTTTATATATTACACATTATGCATGGATAATTGATACATATCGTTTAGCTTCTAAAACAGTTGAGAGCATGTAATGGACACTCAAGTGTTGATTTAATTGTTAAACATATGTTGATTTAATTGTTTAACGATTAACTAATAGAGTAATTGGGCTGGCTGGACTATGTGTCTTTACTATGACCTTTAGGTAAAAAAAAAGACTTTCCTCTCTTCTATGATGTATTGTTAACCTAAACCTAGCTGATATTTTTGGAGATTTAAGGAGAAAATTACTGGTTCACTACGGATAATGTTTCCTTTCACTTCGGAGTGTCTGTAAGTCTGGACTATGAATGGAGGAGTCTACAAAAGGAAGGGGAACGGAACGGAGGGATAAGCAGGTTTTCTCACGGAGCCCATGGATTTTAATTTTCTCAAACGTGAGGATCTTCTTCTATATTTTTCTATATGCTCACAATGCCTGATGATAAATAATAAATCCTCAAATAATATGTGCTATGTTAAGGAAGAACAGAAATTTAGAGAAAATTTAAATCCCTTGTAGTGACTCTGTCCTGAAGGGTTTTCTACTTTCTCTTTTGTCTCTTTTTCACTTCTGGGTTGCTTTCATGATTTCAAGTTTAACTTCTGAAATGAACCAGAGCAATTTCTGTTCTCAAACTACGGAAGTGTGGAAAGTCTTGCAAAACAGAAAAGTCCAGTACAGGTCCAGCTAGAAGAACAAGTAAAAACTATCTTAGAGTCTTGGGTTGAGTGAAGTCCTGGTCCAGAGGTAGTGGGTGGTGAAACAGAAAGAACTCTGGGTGGAGAGTTACCAGGCTTGTCCTTTTAACCAGTTTGCCTTCCCTCTCTGAGACCCAGCTTCTTCATTTGCAAAAATAAGATACTGAATCATATGTTGCATTCCAGCTCTGATTTTTTGTAATTCTAACAATTTCCCTAAAGCATGTATTTCGCAACCATTTACAAATACCACGGGTATATTTCACACAGACATGCCAAATATCAAAGTGAATAAGTATTCCCTGAAGAACTTTTGTTATTCACTTTGCTATGACCGATTGGTACGTAAAAGGCTGAGTTCCATTCAGTGTAAAGTAGGTCATGAGCACATTTTGTACAACTACTATAGAAATTGTCACAATACTTCTTTTCTGCTATTAGTTTAAAGGTCCTTCAAAGTCAGTAGACTGTGAGCTCCTCCAGGGCAGGTACTCTTCCCTAGTCATTTTTATTTCATCAGTGCATGACATTTAACATGAAAAAATATTAACATTTTTAATAATTGACCTGGGTGGTTTATCCAGACTGGAGAAAAGCATGCTGACTTGATCTTACTGGTCATGTATGACCATGAACCCCTAGAGGGTCCTCAAAGCTGCCTGGCAATCATACTGTATTCTCCTGGTTCGTTCAAGCAACACTTGTAGTTGTTATTTCAGAATTCATGTTTTATCCTCAATCCTCCAACACCCCCTGCTTCATACTTGCTTCAAAAGTAAACAGCCACAAGCTCCCATATGCTTCCTATCAGCACCTGTACCCATATATTTCTTCCTGCTACTATTAAGGATGAACTGTCCATGCTCCTGAGCAAGTCAACCCACCCACGTGTACAATAGATTCCATCCTCTCACACCAATGCAAGGATAATCATTCCTTCAGTAATTTTCCTCATTCTCTATGGTATCATCATGTTCTCCCTCTCTACTGGATTGTTTCCATCAGTGTACAAACATGTTATTCTATCTCTCATCCTGAAAAGAAAACTCACTTGACTCCACTTCTGCCTCTTCCTGCTGCTCTATTTCATTTTGGAATCCAATCAGACCTCTCACTTTTTTTTTTTTTTTTTTTTTTTTACTGAATCTACACTATCAAAGTCACCAATGACCTCCACCTGCTGTTAAGGTTGGCAATTCTCAGTACTCGTCCTATTGAATCTCTCAGCAGCAAGGGGCTTCCTTAAAACACTTTTCTTATTTATCTTCCAAGACACATACTCCACTGGTTCTCCCAGTGGCTCACTGCATTCCTTCTCCACCTCCTTTGCTGGTTTCCCCTCATTTTCCAAAATGGTGGACACCAAGGCGCAAGCTTTGGCCTTCTTTTTGTCTATCTTTGTATTTATCAGAGCCATGCCTATGGGTTTTAAAATTACTAAAATGTTGACCACTCCAAAATTTATACCAAATGTATACCTTGAGGACCAACTTACCTCCTAATAACCAAACTTGTATATCCAGTTGCCTCCTTAACACCTCCCCTCTGAAGTCTGATAGGCTTCTCAAACCCAGTCATTCCTCAAATCAAAGTCATAAACTTCTCCTTCAATATGTTTCTCTCTCGAGCTTTCCGTCATAATTATCACTCAGAAATTCCAGTAGCTCAAGCCAAAAACTTTGGAGTCATTCTTGATTTCTCTCTTTCTCTCACATCGCAATCTGTCATCAAATCCTGTGAGATACAGCTTTAAAATATATCCTCAACTACATCGTTTTTTACCACTTTCACCATTCTGGCTCAAGACACCATCATCGCTCACCTGAATCATTACAATAGCTCACTTCGCTTGGTGTGCTTTCCTTGAGAAAATGCTCGGGACAGCAGCAAGAATGATTCCACTATGTCAAAGAGGTCAGAATTCTGCAGTCTTTTCATACCTCACTCAAAGTAAAAGCACAAGGGGGTGGGGGGGGAGGGGGGACATGGAGCCTCATCAAAATTATCAAGCCCCTTATAACTTCTCTGATCTCCTCCATTCCCCCTTGCTATCTCCCCACCAGCCACAGTGGTCCCCTCACTGTCCCCTGGACACTCCAGGTACACTCCTATTCAGATCTTTTTCTTGCTGTTTCCTCTGCCCACAAAATTCCTCTCCCAGATGGCTTGCTCCCTCACTCCCTTCAGGTCTTACTCAAATGTCAACTCAGTGAAATTGTCTCAGTCCTCCCCTTTTTTTTGGCCGCATTTTTTTGCGGGATCTTAGTTCCCCGAACAGGGATCGAACCCATGCCCCCTGCAGTGGAAGCACAGAGCCCTAACCACTGGACCGCCAGGGAAGTCCCTCAGCCTTCCCTATCTAACATTTCAACCCCTCCTCACCAGCCTTCAGCAGTCTCTAACCCCCTTTTCTGCACTATTCTGGAACATAGTAAGAGCCTGTTAAATATATATTTAATGAGTGAACCAAAAGAAAGTGAGCAACAAAAAGTCTGTACTAGATACTTTTTCATTTTATCAAATGTCTCAGATTCATGAAGCATTGCCTAGGAAAGTCCTCTAAAGTCTTTCTAGAATTAATAGATAGGAGCTATTTGTAAGTAGCATATAAACCTTTTGGAAACAATTGGTATCCAAAGGTTAACATCTTACTTAAAATAGTTTGAAAGATAGTTTGAAGAAGATGCTCCTTGTGAATGAGAAATATTAACAGGTGAAAATTACCCAGAAATAATGATAGTTCATCTTTGCTACAGACTTAAGCTGGAATTCACTTTTGTTTCTCTAAGAAGACCTAAAATGAGGAGGACAAAATTTAAATGTAATTTGAATTAGAACTTCAACCACTAAAGAAAAAAAATTAGATAACACACCAAAATATACAGTACCTACCTAGTACATAAAGAGTAGGGAACAAGAACATGGAAATTCCCTTGCTCTAGTACATTATATATATTATTATTTTGTAAAGTATTTTCATAATTTACCATGGAAACCATTTGTAATATCATAACCACAGTATTTTCCAAAGCAATTTAAAATATCTATCCCTGGGGAACTTCACTAGTGGGGCAGTGGTTAAGAATCTGCCTGCCAATACAGGGGACACGGGTTCAAGCCCCGGTCCAGGAAGATCCCACATGCTACGGAGCAACTAATCCTGCGTGCCACAACTACTGAGCCTGAGCTCTAGAGCCCATGTGCCACAACTACTGAGCTCGTGTGCCACAACTACTAAAGCCCGCACGCCTAGAGCCGGTGCTCCGTAACAGGAGAAGTCACCGCAGTGAGAAGCCCGCGAACCACAACAAAGAGCAGCCCTCACTCGCCACAACCAGAGAAAGCCCGTGCACAGCAAGGAAGACCCAACACAGCCAAAAATAAATAAACTAATTAATTAATTAATTAATTAAAAAAAAATCTATCCCTGGGACTTCCCTGGTGGTCCTGTGGTTAAGAATCCGCCTTCCAATGCAGGGGATGTGGGTTCGGACCCTGGTCGGGGAACTAGGATCCCACATGCCACGGGGCAACTTAAGACCATGTGCCACAACTAGAAAGCTCGCATGCTCTGGAGCCCTCGTGCCACAACTAGAGAGAAGCCTGTGCACCACAACGAAAGATCCCACGTGCCGCAACTAAGACCCAATGCAGCCATAAATAAATAAATGTATATATTTTTTAAAATATATCTATCCCAATTATATAGCTTTCTGCAAGAAAGAGATTTGGCTACTAAGTAGAATAAAACTTAAGACTTTCTTTTTTGCTTATTTTACTATTTTTTTAAGGAAAGACATTACTACTTTGGCATTGCCTTCATGAATTACCTTATTTAATTACTATTGCAGATATTTCAAACATTTACTATTGAAAATATTTCAGATATTGAAAAATAAAAGTCATGAACATAGTTGAAGTTAAATTTTATACTTCACCCTGGATATTAAAGGGTAAAAGGGTGGTAACTTGGTTAGTAACTTCTTATCATATAATGTAAGTGAACATTAAATGAAAAGAAATACAATCATTATTTTTTTGAGGAAAGAAGATGTTTGGCCACCTTCTGATGATTTCTTAGCCTGGAGGGAAGCTTCTGAATATAAGCTGCTAGAATGACAGTGGAGAATTGAAGTTCAGCAAAGTCTGGAGAGATTTAGGAAAACAAAGAAACAGGGTTTAAAAAAAGAAGAAGAACTATGAAATTAGTTCTTAATCCAGAGGGCCAGGCTCTCCTGGTTTCAAATGAGCTCTTGAACTGCAGTCAAGCTGCTCAAAAATGGCGGTTGCTGATTGAAATTTTGAGGAAGTGACTTGCTACTTCTGTTTGTTAGTGATTTACCCTTCCTC
Source organism: Kogia breviceps (assembly GCF_026419965.1). Taxonomy (NCBI): domain Eukaryota; kingdom Metazoa; phylum Chordata; class Mammalia; order Artiodactyla; family Physeteridae; genus Kogia; species Kogia breviceps. The sequence continues at coordinate 81,765,883 of NC_081319.1, forward strand.
CAGACATTATATTACCTTCCTTCAAACCTGCTGCTGAGTCTATTGTTTAGTGGATGGTTTTCATTTACCCATCAAAGCACCCTCCACCCTTCTTTTCAGAGTATTGTCCAGGGGTGCATACAGGAGGATGAAAAGAAGGATATAACATTGATGGTCACAGGCAGAAATTAGCTACAATAAGTAGATATCCAGTGGTTTTGACTTTCTTCTCTTGGAACATCTCCCTGGAGAGTTGGGGCAGGGAGAAGAAGGTCCTTTCAGTTCCTACAGAGTTTCCCTCTCTAGTTAGTCATAAACTTGAGTGACAGAGAAAAGATGATTCAAGCCCCCTGCTGCTCCTAGAAAAAGAAACTTGTTTAAGAATGCTTTTACATAATCTTGCACAGAAACCATCATTATATGTGTGCAACCAAAACCTAGCTAGCTCCACCCAAAACCACTGCCAATTAAAGTGACAACAGTCCTAAAAATCATGCTGAGAATCATTTCTCCAACCTCTGCAGCCCTTCCTTTTTTGGATAGAAGGCATATAATTTCTCCTTTCTTTCTTTTGGTTATATCCCCGTGCATTTCCACTGGTGGATGAGGTAAAAACCTTGAACTATTGTACTAGCCTCCATTCCATGGCAAATTGCCATATAGTGGCAGTCACATCCCCTGTATTTTCATATAAGGCCATCAGCTTTTCTTAAGATTATAAGATATTAAATGTAAACATTCTATTAGCCATTAAGATGGATGAAAACTGATTTTTCAAACTTATTAGTCTGTTCTGTTTGTACTTGTGATAAGCCAAGAAAAGAGGTGAAAATAAAAGCTACCTAGGGCTTCCCTGGTGGCGCAGTGGTTAAGAATCCACCTGCCAATGCAGGGGACACGGGTTCACGCCCGGGTCCAGAAGATCCCACGTGCTGCTGAGCAGCTAGGCCTGTGAGCCACAACTACTGAGCCTGCGCTTCTGGAGCCTGTGCTCCGCAATGGGAGAGGCCGTGACAGTGAGAGGCCTGCGCACCGCGATGAGGAGTGGCCCCCCGCTCGCTGCAACTGGAGAAAGCCCTCTCATAGAAACCAAGACCCAACTCAGCCAAAGATAAATAAATAATTTTTTTTTTAATAAAGCTACCTAGAGGGATGATATTGCCACATGACTAGTCTTGAGCTCTCAGACCCCAAATCACAACCTTGTAAAAAGTTAGCCAAAGGGAATAAACATCTATATTAGTAGTCTAGTTGGCAGGAAACACAAGCCAGGTATGTATATGCACATGTGTGAGTGTGTATGTGTCTGTGTGTATCTTGCTACTTTCTACTGATACACTTTGGAAGGCCTACTTCACCTCTATGTAAACTATGCAATACATTCCCACTTGAAGCAATGGGAAACCAAATAAATCATAATTGACAGATTCTATCCTGAACCAAATCCCAGCCTCAACCCAATCTCTATGCTGGATTTTGCTCTGCTGTATATTGTACATAATTGCTTTAACTGGCCTGAGTAAACAGGAATCCCACCTGCCTACTGGCATGATATTTGTGTGTCCTCCCTTGTCTCTGTTGTGGCTGAAAGGTCATAGCCAAGCAGAAACACAGCACACTTTTCACTTTCACTATACAACTCACTGTCACCACCAAACATATACTCTGGCGAGGACATGCTTACAGTACTCTTCTGACATGGCATTTGTCAATATGTATGAATACTCCCACAATATTTGCTTTATCCAGCCAACAAACCATTCAATCTGGGCATCCTTACCAGAAAGAGAACCTCAAACTTGACTCACTATAACTCGACAGAAAACTTCTTTTCGGAAAAGTAAAGTAACATTGGTGAAATGTGGCCCAAGTGCTGCTGAGTGTTCTGGAAGGTCTAAAAAGTACACATTCCTAAAGATGAGAAGGCCAAGGCCTGAAGGTTTAGAATCATTCTGGAGATTTTCCAGAAGATAGTGGGAAACAAGAGTGAAAATGGTAGTTAACACTGATGCAAAACAAGGACTACTCCCTGAAGAAGGGGTCTGGAGGAAATTTAATACAAGTAACTGAAGTAACTAGAGAGATGGGAGAATCTCAGGAAAGTAAAATTTGAAAAGTTGTCAAGGTTTGTAATTTATATAAAAGCTTTGAATAAGGTCAATTAGACTTTGTCACCAAATCAAAAAATTTCAAAACCAGGACCTAAGCCATGAAATTTGAAGGAGATGTTATTAGGATAAACCAATCACCTTTGTGAGTAGTAAATTTATGATACAGATTTCATCGAGTAGCATCAGCTAGAAGTTATATATGTTGGAAAGAGATCAAAATGATAAACCTACAGAGAAAGGAAATCAGGTTATATGTCTCTGAGGTTTTTTGTTTGCTTGCTTTGCTTTTGTTTTGTTTTAAGTAAAAGTAAATGAAGACCATGATGCTTTCACAGAAAACACCATTTTATGTTCTTATTAGTCTGTCAGCACTGGACACAGTGGACTGTTTGTCTCATCTAAAGAGATGTTTCCTTATTATGTCAATGTCAAGAGTATGGTCTTACGCCCACTTGCCGGTTTGAATCCTGGATCCACCACTTACCAGCTAATGATTGTGGTAAAGTTACTGAACCTCTCTATGCCTTCATTTCCTTAGTTCTAAAATAGTAACGACCTGGCCCACCTCTGAGAGTTATTGTGAAGATTAAATAAGATACTCCACGTAAAGCATCTAGCACAGTGCAGGATATATAGCAAGTGCTCAATTAGTTTTAAATATCATCCATAATTAATAAAATAAGCCATTTACTCTCAAAATAATAAAGTGACAGGCCCAGTGTCTTAACGATTCACCTATGCTCTGGGAATCCTTTTTCCTCGTCTTGATGTATCTATCACAAAATGTTAAATCAATGAATATACCCATCTGTATAATCAGCTATTGCCACAAAAATACTGCATAACAAATAATCTCATACTCTTGGTGTCTTATATCAACAAATACTTATTTTTCTTGTTTATGGGAGTTCAAGTTTTGCTGATCTCAGCCAGACTCAACTGGGCTTGGGTCTAGGGCAAGATCTAGTTCAGACCTGTTCCGTGGGTCTCATTCTGGGGTCAGACTGAGGGCCAGCAGCCACTGGGACAGATTCTCATGGTCATGGCAGAAGTGCAGGAGCAAAGCAAAACTGTGAAAGTGTATTTTAGACTTCTAGAACACTCCATGGGCCAAAGCAAGTCACATGGGCAAAGCCGATAATAAACGGGCCAGTAGGGTAGACCTCAGTGAGAGGAGAAGGGAATGAGTGTGTGCTGAACAATAAGCCTATCCTGCCAACTGATAGAGAAGGTGGGAATTTTAAAAGAAAGAAGAGTGTGGGGAGGGAATACTGCCATTTGTGACAACATGGATGGACCTCGAGGGCATTATGCTAAGGGAGATGAGTCAGACAAAGACAAACATTTATCCATGGAATCTAAAAAAGCCAAAGTTGAAAAAAAGGGTGGTGTTGTGGTTACCAGAGGCTGTGGGGGGCAGGGGGTGGAGAATTAGGGAGCTGTTGTTTAAGGGTGCAAACTGGCAACTAGTAGATAAATAAGATCTGAAGATCCAAAGCACAGCACAGTGATTATAATCAACAATACTATTAGACACTTCAAAGTTGCTGAGACACTAGACCTTTAAGTGTCCTCACCACAAAAAGAGGATGATAATTAGGTGATGTGATAGACGTGTTAGCTAACACCATCGTGGTAATCATATTCCAATATATCAAAGTATCAAACCAACAGATTGTGAAGCGGAATCCAGCCTCTGTACCCGGACATTGAATTAAATCTCAGAGACATGGTTTTGGGTGAAGTAGAAAAGAATAGCTTTATTGCTTTGCCAGGCAAAGAGGGCCACAGAGGACTAATGCTCTCAAAACTGTGTGTCCCAACCTGGAGGGGGTAGTGAGGAGTTTTATAGTAATTGTTCAAAGAGGGTGTGATCAGCTCAAGGACATTCTACTGATCGTCCCTGGTGAAGAGGTAAGTGGGAGTCAGCATCCTCAACCTTCTGGTCTCCAGCCTGTGGGCAGCATACTGTTAATTTCTCCCACCTGGTAGGGGTTTCAGTATCTGCAAAACAGCTGAGATATTATGTATATCCCTTGAGGGGGAATCAGGACCCCGCCCAAGAATTCACTATTGTTTCTTTTGACTGTTTCTCCCTTGCCTCTGCATCCCCTCCTTTCCCTAATTAGCAACTCTTTGAACCTGCCCATTGAAACTCTGGGAAGGTCAGGGAGGCTGAATGAAGCCTATTTCCTGTCATCAAGAAATAGGAGAGGCGACTTCCCTGGTGGCGCAGTGGTAAAGAATCCACGTGCCAATGCAGGGGACACGGGTGGGTTCGAGCCCTGGTCCGGGAGGATCCCACATGCCTCGAAGCAATTAAGCGCGTGCGCCACAACTACTGAGCCTGCGCTCTAGAGCCCGCGAGCCACAACTACTGAAGCCCACATGCCTATGGAGCCCATGCTCTGCAACAAGAGAAGCCTGCGTACCACGACGAAGAGTAGCCTCCACTTGCCGCAACTAGAGAAAGTCTGTGCACAGCAACGAAAACCCAACGCAGCCAAAAATAAATAAATAAATATTTTTTTTTAAAGAAATAGGGGACACAGGAAGGCTTTTGTGCCCAGGAGCCCCACAGGGTCCTGCTCAGTATCAATCGTACGCTTTAAACTTAAACAATGTTATATTTCAGTTATATCTCAATTAAAAATAAGAAAAAAAGGAATGTGGGGAAAGATCCTCATTGTAAAGCAGATAGCCAGAAATCACACGCAAGATGCATTTTTCACTTTAAAATGAACAGAGTCAAAATTGACAAATACAGAGGGAAAATATAATGGGAACATTAGGCTGTTCCCTAGGAAATCCAATAGACCCCAGCATCCAGAGCTTCTAGAAGGAGAGTGGCATGATCTCAAAAGTACTCATTGCATTGACAACATGAAAATGGTAACATTATTACTCACTCAAGAAATATGTTCCATTCAACAGTGCGCTTATGTCTTTCAATTAATATTTCTTAACAGAAGGATCTATGCTGTTCAAGAAATGCCATGGAGCCCCGTGGAACCATGGTATGACCTCATTTGTCTTAACTATAAAATACCTTGTTAGAATTTGCATATCAATAACAGCAGCAACACAAAACAACAATACATCTTTAGCCCTATGTTATGAAAAAATATTAGAAAGAAGCAAAGTCCTGAAGGAGATAAAAAGATGCTGAGACCGTATGTCCAGAAGCAAATGCACTGTGAGGGTTCTGGTCAAGGACATCAGTTACTTTGTAAGTGAATTGAAAGTCCTCATTCTGCTGTAGCTTAGAAATCTGATTATCCCAGAGCTTGTAAGAAATCAGCTTTAATCCTCTTTTAAATGTCATTCAACACGTTCTCTGCTGCACATGGGATGCAAATTAATTTCCTTATCAGATCCTTTCTAATTCATTTTCCTTCCACAGGACATTCTCAGAAATTATTTAAGACTGGACTCTGAAAATTGTTCCAATCTTAAATAACATGTGTTTGAAGCATATTGTCTCTCCAACCAGCAAATCACTCCTGAGTCATTATTCAAAAGCAGAGTTTCTTGTTACTCCACATAAAAATTAAACATGAAATTTTTCTGACATATCATGTCCACATCTAAGCTTCTCTCTGTATATTTCAGAGTTGGCTCAAAATAAAATTCAAAAATCTCAGCATTGTCTACCTTATTTGAAAGAAACCAGATTTTCTTAGTATTGTGAGATCATAGCCAAGATTGCAAGGAGTTGGGGGATATAATTCAAGTTTTGCTCTCTTCAGATAGAAAAAAATAGTACTGGTAATTTCCCTGCAGGCAGACCAAAAGGAAAATGAGCATCAAAATGGAGTCCAAGTCCTTGGTTTTCAAACAGGAGGGAAGGAGGCAGGGCACAACTTTTGAAAGAATGACATAGCCCGAGGACATGACATAAACTGATTAGAACAAAGGAGCCCAAGATGGCGGACAAGTTGACTTCCACTAGACCTTGAGCCTCAGTATACCCTCACTGTAACACATCAGCAAGCTAAATGACACACCCACAGGCGCCATGACAGTTCAAAGACTGAAGGTAAGGATCGAAAGTGGGTGGTGACCCAATTCCTGGAAATCCCTGACCCTTCCTAAAATAGCTGAAATTCTCCTCCCACTCTTTAGACTATGAAATTACCCACTCCTATAAAAACTGACAACCCCATACCCTGGGGCCTTTTCTCACCTTCTAAGATGGCCCACACTCTGTCTGTGGAGGTGTTTCTGTCTAAATAAATCCACTTCTTAGCTATCACTTTGTCTCTCACTGAATTCTTTCTGTGATGAGACATCAAGAACCTGAGCTTGATTAAGTCCTGAAACCAGATGTATGATCTCAGTTGATAGACTGTGGCTTTTGACCAGGTTCAAGTCCCGGCCACGTGGGTTCAAGTCCCCATCTGAGGTGCATGGTTTCAGCTTCAGTTCCAAATCTATAGGATAACATAGGGAAAACTACATTTTCATAAATTATTTTCAGTTGGGAAACAAAAATTTGCTATTGTATTGATAATTAGGCCCTTTCAAGAGGCATAGCTGTCGAAATGTGCCTTTAAACAGTATAAGATACATAGTGTGTATTATCTAAAACTAAAGCTACACAGTTGGTTAAATACATGATTTGGAGATTTGAGATAAAATGTATAAAGTTTATTAACCATGTGCCACCTAAGGAAGACTTGGGATGCATGATTTATATTTCTCTTTTTGCTTGGGTCTTGATGCTCCTGTAAGTATTAAGTGATTTCATTTACTCTACACCAGTATTATGTTTTTGGTCTTCTTAAAATTTATCTTGTTATTGAAGATCACTATTAGGTTTCGAGCTGGGAGAACATCAGTCTGTAATTTCCCTAAGATACAGCATTTTTCTGGTATCACCTGGACATTTTATATATATGATATAGATGAAAATGGATACCTATGTGAAGTTAACATGTATGACTCCCAGTATTTGAACCCCATTCCCATGTTTCTGAAACAGAGCAGGACCCTGTGGGGCTCCTGGGCACAAAAGCCTTTCAGTGTCCCCTTCTCTGAGTTCCAAAGGGCAAGTTCAAACAGCTGTTAATCAGGGAAGGGAGGGGATGCAAAGACAAGGGAGGAGCGTCAAGAAACAATAGTACAGCCTTAGGGGCAGGGTCCTGGTTCTGCCTCAAGGGATATACATAATGTTATCTTTGAGCTCTTCTGCAGAACTAAAACCCCACCAAATGGCAGAGGTTAACTACTTGATGAAGCATTCTTCATTCCAGAGGTCACAGTTAGCCCTTCAGCACCTGATGCCAGATGATCTCTGGATTGAAAGGATGTGAGCCCTGCACAGTACCCTGATCCTTATCTGAAACATACCCCTGGACTATAAGACTCCTCACAGGTACCCCCCCTTCCCTCTCACACCCTGCCTGGTTGGGACACACAGTTTTGAGGGCATTAGCCCTCTGTGGTCCCCTCAGCCTGACAAAGCAATAAAGCTACTCTTTTCTACTTCAACCAAAACTCTGTCTCCAATATTTAATTCGGTGTCGGGGTACAGAGGCCAGATTTGGCTTTATTTTGAGAATTCCTCACTGAATGGGTTTTGGTAGAAGGAAAAATCTGTCTCCCAGGGTGGGGAGCAGGGACAGGGTGGGGGAGTTAAACATCTAGATACTTGTTTATTTGGCCTCTTTTACAGCTAAGCAGTACACATGAACTGGGATTGGTCAATCAGCCATAGCTGCCGCAGGTTTGATTCCCTGAGCTAACAGAACAAAACTCAAGAGTGGTGGAGGATCCATGTTGGAGGTGGTAACAAAGGTTCAAGACAGACTCCAGTGTTCCACAAGCAGAGGTAGTCTTGCCCTCACTGGGATGGTAAGGGCTCCTGCCCTGACTAATATGGGTCACCTTGGGCAAGTGACTTAACTTCTTTAAGCCAGTTTCCTCATCTATAAATTGTAGACAACAATAATGAATACTTCCTAGAATTTTGGTGACAAATATAAAAGACAACATACATAGTTAGCGTAGTATCTGGCACACAGTATGTGCCAAAACAATCGTTATTAAGAAATACAGGCTCTTCCCTCGTGGTCCCGTGGTTAAGACTTCATGCTTCCACTGCAGGGGGTTGCGGTTGGATCCCTGGTTGGGGAACTAAGATCCCGCATGCCTCGCGGCAGGCGTGGCCAAAAAAATAATATTTTTAAAAAGAAAAGAAATACATTTCTGTGGGGTCTGAGTAAGACAAAGATATGTCTGTTTATTTCCCAAGCATGACAGTTGGAGTGGTACACCATGGTAGACACCCACTATGGTAAGCCATTGGCCTGAGTCAGTTAAACTAGTATTTAACCTCATGGAGACAGCCATTTCTTTTGTTCACCTTCACCTAGACCAAAGGTGATATAAGGACCTTAATGTATCTAGTGGAGGGTATTAAAGGAAAGGCAGATGGGAATTCCCTGGTGGTTAAGACTCCGTGTTTCCACTGTAAGGGGCACAGGTTCAATCCCTTGTCAGGGAACTAAGATCCCACATGCCTTGAGGCACAGCCCCCCCAAAAAAAGGAAAGGCAGAGACACAAATATATAACAATAAGAAGAAACAGAAGAGAAATGATCGTCTTAAACCACTTTAGAATGTTGCCTGGAGAATATTACAAACTTCTAGCAATCATTCTTCCCAGCTTTAACATTTCGGGGTTACAGTAGGAATTCTTGGCCTGAACAAGAAAATATTAATGAAAAGTCCCCAAACAAGTGTCCTAGCCCACAGAGTGAACGCTTTCCCAGTTTCGAAAGTCACACAGCATCACTCACACAGCATTCTATTAGTTAAAAAGAATCACTAAAGTTAGCCTAGATTCAAAAATAAGCAAAACACACGCACACGCACACACACACACACACACACACACTTCTTGATGGAAAGAGTGTAAAAAATTTTGCAGACAAGCTTTTAAAACTCCATATGACATATTATTATATTTATTATATTTTTGACTCAGGTTCTAGGTATTTACATATGTATTCTGGGTCTGGGATACTGAGCATACCACATATTTTGAGATCTAAGACTATAGCTCAAACATTATTGAAACAAAACTATTTTATAGCATGTAGTAGATATTTTTAATTAAGGCATCTTTTACCCTAAATTCTCTTTTCAGAGTTTGGAAATACATAGCAAATGTAACAGACAGAATATATTAGCAAAAAGCGTTTGTCATAGCGGGAACTTTCTCAAAATAATTGTTAAAAATACAAATTAGATGTAAATGCTATGTATTTTTGTAGGCAACAGACGATATTAAATAGTCTTGTAGGTTCCTGCAAACTTCCCTCCCTAGAATTACTAGTTCATTAGAAATGATGCATTTGTTAAAAAGTGATGTCCTTAACTTAAAAGTTCATATAGTCAATTCTATGGTTCACAAATTTTGTCATTATTTTTTAAAATATATTTATTTATTTTTATTTTTGGCTGTGTTGTGTCTTTGTTGCTGCACGCAGGCTTTCTCTAGCTTCAGTGAGCGGGGGCTACTCTTTGTTGCGGTGTGTGGGCTTCTCATTGTGGTGGCTTCTCTTGTTACAGAACATGGGCTCTAGACACGCAGGCTTCAGTAGTTGTGGCACATGGGCTCAGTAGTTGTGTCTTGCAGACTCTAGAGTGCAGGCTCAGTAGTTGTGGTGCAGAGACTTAGTTGCTCCATGGCATGTGGGATCTTCCTGGACCAGGGCTCAAACCTGCATCCCCTGCATGGGCAGGTGGGTTCTTAACCACTGCGCCACCTGGGAAGCCCTTTTGTCATTATTTTAATTAGGAATTATTCATCACAATTTGTTCCAGATCAAGTCTAATGTCTGAGTCTGTGACCCTCTGCTAGTTCATTACTTTAAAAGAAACTCAATTTAATATTCATTGACAAGTATATTATCCTTATTTAGGGAAGACAAATTGTAAAGCTGACTTACAAATGATCAAATACAAACAAAATTCACTAAAATTGACTCTCGCCTCATGCTTTTGGTTTGATATGATATGACCTGCACTTCTGCCCTAATGCAATTCTCTTATCCAGTTATCATCCAAGCAGTCCCATGGGAAGTTCAGGTTTATGCTTTGAATGTGAGTATCATTTCCTTCCTCAGAGCAAAGAAAACATGAGAGTTTCTTGGAGGAAAAAAGGCTTTATCTGAAGGACAAAATGATAGCCATATTCTAATATAAAACTGGGAGAAAATTTTTATCTGTCAAAGAAGAGTTAGAGGTTGAAAATGTGAATAAATTATTATGATTCTGTAACTTTATTTTTAATGCCATGAATTAAAGCCTGGGCTGTGACCATGTTGTTTAAGAATGTCCCTCTTCATCAAGTCCCAGAAAACTAACCTACACCATTCTCTGTCCCACTTCATGATGTCACATTTTGTTACCACATTTGCCTTTCATTATATATGGTTTTTTACTCTTAATTAACTTTTTATATGAATACTGTTTCCCCAGCTAGATTGTAAATTCCCCAAACACTAAAAATTATTTGCATACACTTCTTAATGCCTTCCTCACTATTTAATAAAGTATTGGATATAAGTATAATGGGCCCTTGCTAATTATGTAATTGTTTTTTATTTGAATTTAATTAAATTATTGAGAAGTAACATGTTAAACTTGCATCTAAATTGAGTTAAAAATAACAATGAATATCAGAATCAGTTTAATTTTGTATAACTAATCTCTTCAAAGTAAAACAAAACTTTGATGATAAAAACATCAAGTCATGACCAATAATTATCATTTATGTTTTGACAAACAATTAATTATTCAGCAATAATACAAGCTAAAGGAGTAAAAAAATAACAAACAGTAAATTGTCAGAGAAAATAAGTGAAAGCTGAAATAATTCTGGTGATTCAGCTTTGTTAATTAAAATCTCCATTCAGTTATCTCTTTATTAAAAACAAACTACATAGAGTGACTCAGGGCTTCCCTGGTGGCACAGTGGTTGAGAGTCCGCCTGCCGATGCAGGGGACACCGGTTCGTGCCCCGGTCCGGGAAGATCCCACATGCCGCGGAGCGGCTGGGCCCGTGAGCCATGGTCACTGAGCCTGCGCGTCCGGAGCCTGTGCTCTGCAACGGGAGAGGCCACAACAGTGAGAAGCCCGTGTACTGCAAAAAAAAAAAGAGTGACTCAAAGAAGACAATTTTTAACTTAGATAAGAATGTCATGATGGGATGTGGAATGAAAATTTCAGGAGTTGAAGATGTTCAGTTAGACTCATAGAAGGTCAGAGCATGAAGAAATCTTAAAAATGCCCAATATACCAGCCTGACATATCAAGAGATTTGCTATACATGTAAAAATTGGTGACTAAACCAAGAACAGAAAAAACTCTCTGTAAGTGGTCTTTTTAGCACAATATACAGATATTCACTCATCTATCATGAATAGTAATGCACATTGGCTTAACTGTAAATGCTGTTGTTTTGAATCACCTAAAAACTTCTTCTTTTCCAAGGAATGTCTCAAATTGTCCATTTATCATCTTTTTTCACCCCCTGTACAATATGTCAATAGAGTATTTACTGCTAACCTTCCAAGTTAGTAGAGGAAACATACCTGTTTACGTCATCTAGCACATCATGGACAAAGAAAAAACCTGGATTGAAATGGACTCTTTACCAGTCTGAGACTACTTATTGCCAATAGATAAAGTTTGGGCAATCAAGTGTTAACTTCGTATTCAAATCTCTCATTATATTCGTAAAAACTAATTCCACTAAAAATTAATGTAAAATTTAATTATTAAATGCATATGTTAATAAATACATTAGCTTGTATTCCATGAGCATTCTGGCAAAAGAAAGCAAGCATTAACCCAAATGAAGGGCTTCTTTCATTAATTTAAGATATGTCCAAAATATTTAATCAAAAAATAAGTTTGGCAATTAATGCTGGAGAAGGTGTGGAGAAAAGGGAACCCTCTTGCACTGTTGGTGGGAATGTAAATTGATACAGCCAGTATGGAGAACAGTATGGAGTTTCCTTAAAAAACTAAAAATAGAACTACCATATGACCCCAGAATCCCACTACTGGGCATATACCCTGAGAAAACCATAATTCAAAAAGAGTCATGTGCCACAATGTTCTCTGCAGCACTGTTTACAAAAGCCAGGACATGGAAGCAACCTAAGTGTCCATCGACAGATGAATGGATAAAGAAGATGTGGCACATATATACAATGGAATATTACTCAGCCATAAAAAGAAACGAAATTGAGTTATCTGTAGTGAGGTGGATGGACCTAGAGTCTGTCATACAGAGTGAAGTAAGTCAGAGAAAAACAAATACCATATGCTAACACATATACATGGAATCTATAAAAGAGAAAATGGTTCTGATGAACCTAGGGGCAGGACAGGAATAAAGACGCAGACATAGAGAATGGACTTGAAGACACAGGGAGGTGGAAGGGTAACCTGGGACAAAGTGAGAGAGTAGCATTGACATATATACACTACCAAATGTAAAATAGATAGCTAGTGGGAAGCAGCTGCATTGCACTGGGAGATCCGTTCTGTGCTTTGTGACCAGCTAGCGGGAGGGTGCGAGGGAGATGCAAGAGGAGGGGATATGGGGACATATGTATACGTATAGCTGATTCACTTTGTTATACAGCAGAAACTAACACAATGTTTTGTAAAGCAATTATACTCCAATAAAGATGTCAAAAAATAAAAAAAATTAAATTAAATTTTAAAAATAATAAAATAAAAAAAGTTTGGAAAATATATCATAAGTAAAAATCATCAGAGTGCTTACACGGAGTAGGTAATCAATAAATATGCATTTAATAAATAAGACTATTTTCTTCTAGCTAGTGATAGAGCTTTATCCCTTTTTGCCTGTGGACTTACTGTCCAGAAAAATTATAAAAACCTTGTACAAAAATAAGTAAGAGCACCAAAAAGTAAATTATCAGGGCCAGATGTAGATGCATAAAACAGACAATACATGCTCCAGTAGTTCAGTGGAAGGAGAAATGCTTGGAGGGGGGTGGGAGGAAGGGATGACTCACAAAACAGGACTGGATGTTGTTGTTACAACAGAAACTCCTCAGAAAAAAATAAGAATGATTCTGCAATTAAATCCTTTGAAGAGTTGTTTCACTGTTTCCACACAGACAGCTTTTGAACGCGTTATTGTAGGACAGCATACCCAACTGAAGCGCAAAACTCCTTTTCAGAAAACGCCTTTTCCTTATTACCTGAGGATCAAATAATAAATAATAATAATAAATGCAGCTTGAGGAGGAAAAGCCACACTCCCATTTATTCTTTTTTGTGTTTTACCTTAAAAGAAGCTTTGATATTTTTATACATCAGTCAGCATCCAGCTCATTTCCGTGCGGGTGTGTTAACCTTCTCCCTCTGGACACTTGGGATATTAATATTATCCTCTGTAACAATCAGCAGAAGAAATAAAGCATTTACGCAAATACTGCAAATTAGATTAAACTGCAGTTCTGATGTAACCCTGTGACACACAGTTTCTTGTGAATTAAGCCAAATGTACAAGCATTTAATGACTAATCCTTTTAGGTATTTTAATGCCCAGATGAAGATTTATTGAGGAGAAAGGGAAAGCATATGCGGTTTTCCGTTAGAGCCTGCCTGCGGGCGGAGGATTGAGCAGATTGGCTTTTTTTAATTAATATTTCAGTTCTTTGTGTTTTGGCGGGCAGGTTGCACGTGGCCCTGGTACTGAACGGACAGCTCCTTTCTCTTAGGCTGTGTGCTGGGGGCTAGCAGTGTAGGAGGGCAGTGGCAGACCCAGGAGACAGAAGAGAGGAAGGGGCGGGAGAGTGAGATCGAGTGCTGACTCCCCCCCGCCCACGCTCCACACAGCCATAGGCTTGCCTCCTGATCTATATTGGTAACATTAGTCATACTAGAAGCCTGCTCAGTTCAGCCACAAAAGAGGAGGAGAAAGCTTGTTAGACCCTCCTCCCTCCCCTGGGCTTACTACAAACAACTTTTCTAATGCTGGGAGGAGACCTTTGAAGATAAGAAAGGCAAGTTCGCCTGCATTTTAGGAATCCCTCCTGCAGATGGGAAGATTCTAACTAATGAAATCTCCAGGATCACATTTGTTTTTAATGTTATGAAACCTTGTTGAATAAGGTAATACATGCGAGTGGAGTGTGTGTGTGAATACATGTGTATATATATGAGTGTGTGTATATATCTGTAAGTATATATATAGAGAGACAGAGAAGTAGAGTAGGTATAAATACAGATAGATACAGACACAGAGCCTAATCCATGAACTTAAAAATATCAGTGATCTTGAAAAGCTTCTCCTTTTTAATTTAATTCAATTATATACTGCTTTCAAACAAAGTTTGAACTTTGTTTTCAGGTTCATCTAGAAAAAATATATATACAAGGCTCATCTAGGTATAAGAAAAAAGATGTAAGGATCTGTGACCTATTGGTAACCACACGTTGTGTTCATTTAAGGGCCTTGAAACATTAAAATGTTATCATAGAAATGTGAGTTGGAAAATTTAAGGATTTTTCTGACTGTGTGTTCAACATCATTGCTGATGTCCTCTGAGTCTAGGTCTCCTAAATAAAATACTTTAAGTATATATCAAATATGTCACAAGTTTGTGTTAAACTAAGACCTAGAACTTGTATTTCTATTTACATTTCTCCCCTTATGGCACATATTAATTATTATTGTTTCTCATTTTCAATTCTCCCCTTCTTCTGGGCAAATAGGAAGATTACACTCTCCCTGCCCTATAGTTAACCAGAGCCATGTGACTAGATCTGGCCAACGTATTTCTGGAACAAAGGATAATTTACTTGTGCCAGAACCTGCAGAACCCTCTCCAACCTTCACCTTGTGATAATGCAGAGATAAATGTCCCTGAGGCTATGGAAATGGAGGATAGCAGCCCTGGTGAGGTCTCCAAACCCACAATGGATTGTGAGCTTCAGAGAAATAAACTTCTGTTGTGTCAAACCACAGCGATTTTGGACTTGTTTGTTACCACAGTGAAGCAGGTTGTAATTTGACTAATAAACTCCTTTAAAAGAAAAAAAAAACAGTAAGCTGCCCATGGTCAGAACTGTCAATGATTGACATTTCTTGGGACATTATAAACCAACGCTCTTCAAAAGAAATAAAATGTAAGCCACATAAGTAATTTTTTTTTTTTTTTGTGGTATGTGGGCCTCTCAGGGTTGTGGCCTCTCCCATTGTGGAGCACAGGCTCCGGATGTGCAGGCTCAGCAGCCATGGCTCACGGGCCTAGCTGCTCCGCGGCATGTGGGATCTTCCCGGACCGGGGCACGAACCCGTGTCCCCTGCATCGGCAGGTGGACTCTCAACCACTGTGCCACCAGGGAAGCCCCACATAAATAATTTTAAATATTTAGTAGCCACATTTTAGAAAGAAAAAAGAAACAAGTAAAATTACTCTTAATAATATATTTATCAATATATCCAAAATATTATCTTTATAATTAGTAGAAAAATTGAGATATTTTACATTATCTTTTTCATACTAAGTATTTGAAAATCAGGTGTATATTTTACACTTACAGCACATCTCAATTTGGACTAGCTTCATTTCAAATTGCCAGTGCCTTCTAGTCAAAAACCACCAAACACATGTCTGTGGTTGAAGAAGCTGGGTTTATAACATGTTGTAGTAAGGGAGGACACACATCACGAGGAATCACGGAACACCCAATAAAGTGTGTTAGAAAGAAGTTATAGCATCTGGGTCTTGGTTGGGTGATTTCAGGGATGGTCCAAGGGAGCAAAGGTTCACACTAGATTAAGTGCTCTCAGAAAGAGGGAGAACTTTATGATTGGGTATATCAATAAACTTTTTATAGAGAGGAAAAATTGAAGATAAAGCTGTATTGGTGAAGAAGCAGCAGTCACCAATATTAACCAAGAGAGGTGTATGTCGAGTACTTTTGTGTTCTGTGTTTGGACATGCTTGTAGAGTAGTCTTGTTTCCGTCTTGACCCATCATGGTCACAGAGTGGCCCTGTCTGATGTTGATGTTCTGTGAGATGGTTTGTGTTCAACCAAACACCAAGATCTGACTGTGAGTGTCAGGCCAGCCTGTAGCAACACCAGGGCCTAACTGATAATACTAGTCCAACTCTTGGACATTGGGTGTGTGTGGGGGGGGTCATTTTGTTTTTTTGTTTTGTTTTGTTTTTTCTCAGAGTGCCTGTGTTAGTCTGCAAAGTCTGCCACAACAAAATGTCAGTGACTGAGTGGCTTAAAGAACAGAAATTAATTTTCTTACAGTTCTGGAGGCTGGAAGTCCAAGATCAAGGTGTCAGCAGGTTTGGTTTCTCCAGGAGCCTCTCTCCTTGGCATACAGATTGCTGAGTTCTTATCATGTCCTTACACGGCCTTTTCTTTGCAGGTACACATTTCTGGTGTCTCTCCCTCTTCTTATAAGGACATGAGTCATATTGGATTAGGGCTCCATTCTTATGATCTCATTTAACCTTTTTAAAAAAAATATTTATTTACTTACTTGGCAGTGTTGGGTCTTAGTTGCAGCATGTGGGATCTAGTTCCCTGACCAGGGATTGAACCCCAGGCCCCCTGCAGCAGAAACTCAGAGTCTTAACCACTGGACCACCAGGGAAGTCCCAACCTTAATTACCTCCTTAAATGTGCCATCTTCAAATATAGTCACGTTAAGTCTTCAATATATGAATTTTGGGGACACAATTCAGTCCATAACAGTTCACAATAGCTACATGTGGCTAGTTATTACTGCATAAGACAGCACAATTATTTCAGACAATCTGAAGTTGATTGTGTCTATTTGCTAGATTCACACTGACTGGAGATATTTCACAGCAGAATCAAAAAGATTTTGCAAATTTCACTGCTAGTAAAGGAGCTCTGGTTTTTCTTTGAGCTTTCTTTTTCATTGTGTTTTTTCCCCTATAATGTAAGGTACTGAATTCATGGTAAAGAGTTCTGTAATCAGGTGTGAAGATGGCCCAATTTTCTGTATTGCTGTGGCCGTTGCATGAGCAGTTAAATAAAATGGGTGAAACAGCTTTCTGCTTTTTAGCATTTCTTAATGCCCAGTCAATGAATCACTTCTTAAAAATAGATTTTATGGTGTCATAAAACCCTAACTCTGTCATTTCAAGTCACCCTACTGACATTCTTTCCAACCAAGTAAAAGTCATAACACAGCCTCTGTCTCATGTTAGATATACCATCTTGGGAAGAGATAAGATTACCTTTTTACATTTATTTCCTACTAAGCCAGTAGTCTTATTTATCTGTGGAAGTATGAGCTAGGTTCCATGTCCTCTGGAAAAAACACAGATTTTGGAGTTATCATTGGTTTGCTAATTTTGTAAAGGGAGAAAAAATGTTAGTGTGAATAATTTAAAATCCTAGACTTCTTTAAAGCTTGGGTTATTTTGGTCACCATAATCTGTACAACAGTGGTAAACAAGCATATGGTCAAGGTATACAATTTCTTCATCTCAATAATTTTGAATTTTGCTGCCAGCTGTATCTGAGATACACTTGACCTCGTCAGTGAAAAGTCCATTAAAATGATGTCTCTCTAACATTCTGCATTACTATACCTCCTCTACCACCAGAGTCCAGATAATTAATGGAAGAGCTTCTTCCTCTAAGTCAAAACGGAATGTACCAAAGCAGAGAAGGTACATGTGCTTAGTTTTGTCACCATCTAAACCTTAGCATTCAAATTGGAACACACTCCTAAAAGACTAATGCTGTTTCAACGTATTTAACTAGGGAAAGAAACCTGTTCTCTTTAACTGCTGGCACATAAATATATGAGAAGTAGATAGTGTTCAATCATATAAAGAACCTTACACTGTATTATTTATCAGAATGTCTGCATTCATTACAGATATTTCTAATATATGGCACATATTTAATACATCACAGTCTATACGTGTTTCCAGGGTCTTGTACCAGAGAGAAATCTCAATGCTAGGTTTAATCTCTAATTCCTCCAAAAGGGAAGGCTTGAGAGGTGTCATTATCACATCTGAAGATCACAAAACATTAACCCATACTGTCCCACTTCACTGAACTTCTTAAAATGGACATTCCGTGACATGATCTACTCCCAGCCAGGTTAGCAGGATACCCCTCAGGGGAAAAAGCTCCAAGTGGGTTGTCTTCTTTTCTGTGCTTATTTCTTCCTTCAGTTAAGACTCTCTACCGGAAGACAGAGAGAGAGAAAAGGAGTGAGTGGTTGAGAGAAGGAAAGGAAATTGATGGAGAGAGGATTACCAAAGGGCAGGAATGGCGATAGGCTGTTTCTGGGATGGCAATCTCCATCCTTTGCAGAAAACATTAAGAGACAGAGGAGATTTAGAGTGTGTCTATAGTTCCCCTCAAGGCTTTCTGTGAATCTAGAAGGAAGAAGTGTCCCCTTCGGATTCTAGACTTCTAGAACACAGTCTTCTGACATGGAAATTAGTAGCAACGTAGACATTTCTGTGAAGACAGACAAACCAGAATTTAGTGTTGGAAAGGATGGGTCATGGGAGAGAAACGATAAGGGTTGATACAAACCAAATGAGGCAACTTGACCTACCAGCAAGAAGGTTATTTGCAGAAATAAATCATAACCAATCATTTTAAAGCACACTATCAGTTACAATGTTATTTCATATATATGTACCAGCATTTAATATAACCTGGTTGTGAGAGAGAGCTAAATGGTTAAGTAACTTTTCTGAAGTCACAGAGCTAATCAGTGGCACAATCTATGCATTCTTCATCATCCTCTACTTGCTCCAAGGGAAATGAAAAGAGAGAAATTTATCTTAACAATTGTCTAAGGACCACATGAACCCTATAACCAGAAATGACTTTGGAGGAAGGGGCATTACCACAGACCACCAAAAACGGCAGGGCCAAAGTAGAAAAAAAAATTTTTTTTAACGGAACGTCTTGTTGGGTAAGATGTGCAATAAAGCAGAACTGGTACAAATTTCTGGAAAATATCCCTGGGCATTCCAGGCAGCAGACAGATATTTGGAAAAAAAGGAATACGATAAATATGGGTGGACCAGGAGTTTCAAAACAAAACTATTCAAGGGTAAGTAAAAGACAGACATGAGGTTTAAACAGCATGCACAGAGTGTGGAGATTCGGCAAGATTACATAATGAAGTCGAGAAAATGTAAAGGCAAACACTAGCGCAGCCAAGTTGAAGAATAAAAGGGCGATTGCACCAGAGATTAAGATAAATAAAATAATAAGGCATTGTTCCAGTACATAAGGAAGAAAAGGTCAATGGAAAAATAAATGGGACCTCTGAGAGGCTGCTGGGGTAATTGACAGAAGAGGAAGACAAAGCTCTTTTCGTTTTTTTTTTTTTAAAAGAGGAGGCCTCGGTTGCCTGGTTGCCCCAAAGCTCCCCAAGGCAGAAGAAGCAGAGGCAGGGGCTTGGGGTCAGCAACCAGGCAGACCCACAGGGGCTGGTTAGAAGGTAGGTGATGTGATATGTGCTAGGGTGACCAGGACTCAAAGTATTGCAGATGGAGAAGCACACGCACTGCCCCTCCCCCAACCACGTCACTGAGAAGATGCCCAGGATATCGAGCCAAAGGTGAGACAGAAGCCTTTGTCGATTAGAAGGGAGGGAGCTAAAACAGCAGAATCCCAGGAAGGCATATGGGGACCCTGGGGCAAAAATGGGGGGAGAGGAGGAGGAAAGGGAGGATGAAGAGGGGGGAGAGAGGAAGTGAGAAGAAAGAGAAGAGAGAAAATTCAAAAAAATTTAAAGACCAAAATGTTAATTAAGTCAGGAGGAAATACCAATTAGCCATAAAAGATGCTGGGTGGAGCGGGTGGGGGGGTGGGGGGCGGGTTGCAGGTAGCGAGTGGTCCATTCCCTGGATCCTGAATGAGAGGCTTTTGACTGAGTGGACGCAAGCGTCTGAGTTCTAGCTCTGGCTCTGGCCTTGTCGCTCGCTTAGTTGTATGACTTTATACATCATATGTCAGCAAAGGGTAGGATCCTGTGACCTCTGAAGTCCCTCCCAGCCGGGTTTTCTTTGGTGCCATCTGTCCAAGTCCTGCAAAAATGGACCCTAGGGAAGCAAGGATGTCCTACTAATAAAGGCTCTCTTCTGGGGCCTTCTTAACAATCCCCTCCTTCCAAATAATAATACCCAATGTTTATTAAATGCTCCCCTCAGTCCAGGCTGATCAAAGAGATGCTAGATAGATAGATAGATAGATAGATAACAGATAGGCAATTTTTTCCACTTAAGCCTCACAACAGCCAGAGGAGCTAAGTGTTAGTAACTTTTTTTTTTTTCCATTTTACAAGTGAGAAAATTAAGTAACTTGCTCAGGTAGAATCCGGGATTGAAGCTCAGGTTCTGTGGTTCCAAATCCAACATTCCTATTGCCGCACAATTAGCCATCTCGGTTATGAGGGGGTCCCGGAGGCCAGCAGTGGATCCACAAAGCCACAGTCGCCGCGGGACTGGGAAGCGCGTATAAGAGGAGCCTGGCGGGTACAGCTGGCCGCCCCTGTGGCCTGGCTCCGGGTGCGCGCCGCAGCCTCAGAGCATCCGTGCGGAGCCGGCCGGCCTATGCCACTCCCCACCGGGGATAGAGCCAGAACCCGACCTGCCTGGGTAGGGCGGGCAGACTCTGGAAGCCCCGCACGCAGTCCGTCACCAGGAAACGGAGGGGTCCGATCAGGGAGCCTGGGTTTGCGGCCAGAGGAGTCAAGATGACCCTCCCTTACGGCAAAAGAGAGCTGGGCCGGGCCTCAATGTGGGTACAATGTGGGTATGTTCTGGTAGGCATCTAGAAAGGCATGGAGATGTGGGATAAAAGGAGGAAATTAAAACCTGGAAAAGTTTAGATGCAGTAGAAGCCAGAAGATGTAGTAGGGGGGGAAAAAAATCTGGATTTGATGCCCAAAATCACTGAGTTAAAAGCTCGTGTGACCTAGGCTATCACTGAAAACTCTCTGACCCTCACTTTCACCGCTTGCCTACCTGCTGGGCGAGGGAGGGTCCAGGGCTTCAGGGTCCCCGTTTGCACTCATACCTACCTCGTACTGACACTAATACACACTCTACCTACCCCAGAATACTTAGCTCTTAGGGATGATGTAAGGATGCAGTGACACCATGCTCGGAAAGAGCTCGAACAGAGCTGACACGTTTAAGTGCTCAGTGTTAGCTATTGCTGTCACTTTACTGTTATTCTTTGCTCTCTTAAAAAAAAAAAAAAAAAAGTAATGGGGAGAGGGAGTGGTCTCGGCATCAGAGGAGTCAACACTTGTAAAAGTGCTGAGTAAACGAAGGCTCCATATACTGAAACGGCGGCCGGCCGACTTCCCCAAACCCCTAGTGCGCTGCAAGGTTAAACCACCGAGGGAGGAGAGAGCACGCAGCGCGGTCCTTTCCGAACTCACGCATTTCTTAGCTAAAAGAGGCAAGTTTCCCTTGGGAGAGCTAGGCCTCAGCTTCCTGTCACAAAGAGCACAGCCAGCTCAGAGGTCTCCAGGCGCCGCGCCCTCCCGGGCTCGCCCCGCTGCCTGGGGGTGAGCGCCCCCAGACCACGCGGGGACGACAAGGCAAGCGCTGCAGGCGCCCCGGCTGCGCGGCGGGGCGAGGGTGGGAGCCCCGGTCCAACTCGGCAGCTGCTGCAGAAGGGCGAGGAGTCCGCCCTCTCGGATGAGGGCCTCCGCTCCAAGTTTCACTGTTATCAAAGGGAAGACTTCAGACGAGAGAGTTCTTCTGTTTAATTTTCGACTAATGCGTTCGCGAGGCTTTTTAATTGCTTGCAAATGCATTTTCTCTGTACGATTACGGAATCCATGTTGCCTGTGGGCTGCAAGGCTAAGGCGGAATACAGATCCGCGTTAGGCTTTTGACAATCAGCCCAGAGGGCGGGGCGGTAGGGTCCTGCCGGAGGAGGTTTTACCGAGGGGAAAAAAAAAAAAAAAGAAACAAGAAAGAAAGAAAGAAAAAGAAAACGGAGTTTAAA
Organism: Kogia breviceps; assembly: GCF_026419965.1. Lineage (NCBI taxonomy): Eukaryota > Metazoa > Chordata > Mammalia > Artiodactyla > Physeteridae > Kogia > Kogia breviceps. The sequence goes on from NC_081319.1 coordinate 81,788,035, forward strand.
AAAATCAATGACAACCCTTAAACTGAAATGACTGGGGAGTCTATCAGAAATGTTAATTTCCCCTAAATATCCCACAGCTCCTTTTAAGAATGGTCTCCCATTTCTCGTTTGCAATTAAGGTAACGTTTTTCAAAAAGCGACCCTCCTGTTGTTGAAGGAAGAATGGGAAATACCAAGAGGAAGAAGTTAGCAAATCCTAACTGGAAAGGAAAGGGGAGGGACCTTTAGAAAGACACCCAGAGTTGGCACCGGCTGAGGCTAACTGAAGTAAGAAAGGCAAGTTATTCATTTCTGGCTGGGGGCGGGGGAGGTGGGGTCTGACCCTGAGCACCTACATACCCACGTTGCCATGACTTTTTCCCCTTAATATCCTGGTCCTGTAACTGGGTCAAGTTTTCGATTTCTGCCTCCTGCCCAGAATTTGCTTGATTTGGAGCACTCGTCTCTGTCCACCTTGGCTAATCAGGAAAACTGAATGAACCAGGGATTAGGATACTGCCTGGTGGACCCAACCTGTTTCCCTTCCCGCCACCTGAAGGATTGACACCACCCACCCACCTTCCCCACGGTTACTACTGGTAGATGCTAGGAGAATCACACCAGAGTAGGTCCTTGAATAAGAAGATGTTGCCAAGTCATTAAAAGCGTGAGTAACTGTGAAACTGGGGCTCCTTGAGAGAGGGGCCCCGAGGGCTCCCTGTGTGGCTGGCTCTTGGAGACCCCAGGCTGAGTCTGTCTTAGAAGACTATCCAAGGTGGAAGTGCTCAGAAGGCAGCAGATTCACAAAGAAGTGAGGGCAGATAGAACCAGAATAAACACCACAAAGATAGGACACAGCAGTTGTTTACTTTTTTTTTTTTTAATCTCTAAAGTCACCTCCGCTCTTTATGTGCACCCAGAATAAGGAGTGAAGGGGGCTTGGAGGCTTGGAAGGGTCAGGAGAAGTTCTGATGAACAGATCTACACCTCTTGGTCACTTTGTGGAAAGAACATAGTGGATTTTTCAGTGTTCCACTGTCCTCCTGTACGAGGACCCTTCCGAAGCCAGGGTCTTTGTGATCATGAAAATTGTCTCCTATTGTGCCAGCTCATGTCTGGGCTCTGTGTGCCCCACTGGAGCAGAACACACTACATTTCATTCTTAGACAATGTACACACATGCTCTCTTAAGGCATAAGTTTAATGGATTCAATCTCATCTCTACCTTCCTCTAAAGAGGAAGGAAGAAAGAAAAGAAATGAGGAAAAACAGAGGGAGGAAAGAAGGTCCTATGGTTGATGTATGTGTATATCCAAGGAAGTATTTTTGGTTGAAAATGCCCAAATAATTACAGTCCTTAACCACTCTGCTTCACTTAGAATTATGCAAGCAATTTTGTAGGAAAAGTCTGTTCAGGCAACAGGAGAACGAAGTCCATATAAAATCCATTTGGAGGAGCAAAAGAAATCCCAAGTAGGAATAAGAAGAAGGAGGAAGAGGAGAAACACATGTTGAATAAAACTAGGGATAGGCACTTGCTTGTTGCTACTTGTCCCCCAAACTCAGACACGCACTGAGTGGCAGGTCCTTTCCATGGAGATGCTTGGGATTGGATGAAAACTGGGGTGACCAGTACGGTACCAGCCTAGAAGCCCAGGAAGGGACCTGAGCTTTCTACACCAGAGTCTGAACTGTAGGAAACCGTTCAGAAACTCTTCTCTAGCTCTAACCAAAACAAACACATTAGATATAAAGATTTCTCTGCTGATTCCTAAAGTGACTGCGGTGGAACAATCCCCCCTGGAGTGGAGCGTGGACTCAGAAGGCAGAGCAGAAGTGCTGCGTGCTAAGAGAGACCCTCTCCCGCTTCTAGGGTGCCGGGCTGGGAGGGTTGCTCTGTGCTTTTATGAGCTATCTTGAGTGTGGGGGAGCGGGCCCGGCTTTGGGCTCAGGCTGGGATGCTCACTACCGGTTTCCCCAGGGAGGGAGCCCCAGGCGATTGTCACTGTGTCTCCAACTCACCGTGGCCAGTTAATTCAATTACGCCGCCCGCTGGAGAATGTGTGGCCAGTCGCTCTCCCAGAAAGGGCCAAAGCAGAGAAAGGGGAATTGGCTTTGCTGAAAAGCCCAGCCTTTGGGTCAAGCCGGATGGCACTTATTAATTGCTCAAGACTATTAATTGGATGCGAAGGGAAGATGGTGTGTGTTGGGGGGGGGACTGTCTGACAGAAACAAATGCCACGCGCTCATCACACACACACAGACACCAAGCACAGCACACACCTGCCTCGATGAGTTTCTTTAGAAAAGGGGCGCGCCGAGCAACCCCAAAGCAGATGGAAGGGAGCTGCTGACCAGTATGTGCATATGGCGCTGATGATTTCCCCAACTTCTTCTCTTTCACGGACCCACAGCTTTTTTTCTTTTTCTTTCTTTCTTTCTTTCTTTTTTTTTTTTTTTTAAGTTGGGATGAGGCGAGAGGGCGCAGTTGGCCAAATGGGGTTTCCCTACAGTTTAGACGCGGGTGTGGGAAGCTGGGACACCGGGATGGGAGGAGAGCTTTCCAAAGAAGCCATAGGCCCTGGCAAAGTAGACTCCTAAGCTAAAGGAGATGCTCTTTACCCTCCCCACTTCATCTCCTTTAAAAACAAGGTTTTTTTCCCCCTCATCCCTCGTGATCTTTAGTTTCCTCTAATACCACGGGCTGATGGGGGTCAAGAAGCACAGTCAATGAAGCCTGGACGCACGCCTTTTGTCTTGGTACCTAGAAGTCACTCGGGAAAACCCGGTGGGGTTAGGGAATGGAAGGGAGAGGTACATTTGCCAGTTCTTCGGTGACATCCGGAAGGATTCAGACGGCCGGGACAAATGGAGGTCATTCTGTGGATGTACTCAGCTCAGGCCAGAGCTCATTACCAGGAGTGCCAGAAGTGCGGGGGAACCTTCGCCCCGACAGGGACACACGCAGAGGCCAAACGCGCTGGGACAGCAGTCAGAGCAGGCGGCCAAGACGTCCTGAGCCTCCTGGTCGTTCCCGAGGGACAGGGTTTTGCGTCTGCTGCCTGGACCTAAGCCGGGGAAAGAAGGTCCCTTCGCCTTCAATGAAGATGTATCTGACAGTAGGGGAGTTGAGGGAGGGGTTTGCGGCTTGTCTGAGAAGGGGCCGTCCTTTCCCATCTGAGCTGGGATTTACTGGGAAACCAACAGAGCCACCGGGAAAAGCGCGTCTGGCCATCCCCCAGATAACCTGCGGGGCCTGCACATTCTTCTGAGGGGAGGTTTGTACCTCCGCAGGGGCGGGCTTTCCTGGGGTAAGGTCTTGGGGACAGGCCCAGGCGGCCACGGACGCGTATTTTGTCTGTGGGTAGAATATAGAGGCCTCTCTCTGTCCTGCCAAACAAAAGATTCCACTGCAAGCATTTTGGGAGTCAGCCTCTCAGTGGCAATGGCCTTATACCCCTCCTACTTAAAGATCGAGTTGGTCATTCTTCCTTTTCATCTTCGTTGGGCTGACTTCATTAGACCAAAATATGGAATTTCAAGAAGTTGGGAGGGGGGCATTTGCGCACCCTGAAAAGGGGAGCAAGTGTTGGCAGCTGATCCTTGTGCAGGACTGAAGCATCACGGATCTCCATTTCAGACAGTGCATTTCAATTCTTGTCGTGTGCCTTTGTCCATTTATATAAAGCAAAGAGCGCTGAGTGACAGCCCCAGTTAGCCTGCATGAGCAGATCCTAATAAACCCTCCCAAACCCCGACCTAAAAAAAAAGAAGAAAAAAAAAAAAAAAGCCACATGCCTGCCTGTTTGCCTGCGGCTTATTATTAAGACACCTTCTCAGCTTAAACACTCAAAAGCTAACCAAATGAGGTGGCAATTAAGACGAAATTACCCCTTCTATCTCTGAGATGAGTCTGGGGCCAGCCGGTTCTTAGGAGGTAGGCAGGGCTGGTGAGCGGACTCAGCAGAGCCTCAGTATTGCGGGCCTGTAGCCACTGCTACCCTCTCTAGGCACTAGACCACTTGATGGGGGAAGATGAATTTTGAATGAAGTAGAGCTCAAATACTGTTTGGAAGTCGAGAAATCCACCGAGGAGACAGAGATAAGTGTGCACTGCCTCCTTCATGCCCTCTCTTTGTAAAATATTACTTTCAAACATTTAAGGGTTTGGGGGGGTAATGGTATTCAAATACCCGGTGCCCCTGCTAAATGGTCCATACAACACGGCCCCCCGCCCCCCATTCAGCAGTCTTTTCGAAAAGGAAGTAGGAAAACACAAAAAGAGGGGGGAAATGGGTTGGGTTGGGGAGTGGAAGACAACGTTTCACCTAAATGTAGAATCTTGTCACAAGTCTTTATTCTCTTGTATTTTTCTTAAATATATTGCGAGTTACACTGTCTCTTTACGATGGAAACTTGGGACTGTCCAGCATGGTTATTTGTTTTAAAGCTGCTGAAAGTGTAAGCTACTGCCAGGTGTTACCTTTCAAAAAAGGGAAAAGAACCCAAATTCATGTAAATATGGAAAGAGGAGTATTGGTCCCATTTGGGCAAAGGCAGACACCCCAAGTCTGGGTGAAATTGATTTGGGTGCTAGTTGGAAAAAGCAGCTTTCAGCATCCAGGAACCAATAGGCATGAACACTTACTTGTGTAAAAGGAAGCTTTAATTAATATATATTTCTATCTCTAATGTACACACATCGGGGGCTAGATCTTTATCTTCACAATAAAATGTGTGCAATGCTCTCTGCAGAGATGAGTCCCCCCCTCAGTCGGTATAGAAAAGCATGAGAAAGGTTGGCAAAAAATGGATAAAAATGTTGAAAGAACCTCCAGTTCCTTATTAGGCGAAGATACAATATTTATTCCTTGTCTCCTGGGATAAATCTCTTCTGCCTATTGTCCTCCCAGTTCTCAGTGCTGATGCTTAATTTTCAAAACTTCTATATTACCAAGGGACCTACGACATCAGCCAAAGAAATACTCAGCAAGTACAAAATCTGTTCCAGGGAGCTGCTTTTGTGCAGAGGGAAAATTTTGTTCCTACAGGTTTTTAAGTGGGTACGAGGCGAGGAGCTATCTGATCCGGGCAAAGCCATTACAATTTAGATCTCTATCTATAGAACATTTTTTTTTCCTTAAAAAAAATTGGAAAATACAAGAAGTTTGGATTTTTTTCCCGATTCTTTTTTTGGAGGGAGAAATTGCATCGTAAGCTTTCGGAGAAACCCAACATGTCAACTACCTTTCCGGGACTAGTCCACGATGCCGAGGTATTATTACTTTTTTTTTTTTTTTTTGAGCGCGCGTGTGTGTGGCGGCGGCGGCGTGGCGGCGGCGGTGGCAGCTTCCCCTGTCTCTAATTTATATCGGACCGTTACGTTTAATTATAATCTGGCTTTCGGGGGAAGTTAAGGAAGGAAAAGGGAGAAAGTTCGTTATGACATCTGTCGCCAGGAAGGGCAGCTCTCTGCCACGTTAAGAAACATTTGGCATAATGAGGGGGGAAAAACATAATCCTAATAATAAAGAAAGCGAGGAGGGGGTGAGGAGAAAGAGATGGAGATGGGAAAAAGATACTCAGAAAGGCAAAGAGATTGATGGGGTGGGGGGCGGTAGCTGGACAAGGGGGTGGGGAACAGGCACCCCTTTTGTAATGGGCTTATTCTAGGAGACTAAAGCAGAAAGGGGGGGGGGTCGGATTCCCTGCCCCAAATGGTTAAGAAAATGAGCAAGTTGGGCGATTTGCACAGACTGAATTTTTTTTAAATATATAGATAAAGATTTTGAGCAGCTCTGGCAGAACATCCCAGCGTGGACAGCCGCGGTATCTCGTCGTTGGCAGCGGGTTGGAGTGGCGAGGCGCTGCGCCTGTGGACGCTCTCGGTCTGCTCCCCGCAGCCCCGGAGTCAGTGAAAAACCTGGCTCCCGGGGCCCGGCTCCCTGCGCAAGTTGGGCAGGGGCTGTGTGCGTGTGTGTGTGCGTGTGTGTGTGTGTGTGTGTGCGCGCGCGCGCGCGCGCGTGTCACCCGCACCTATATAGGGTGGGGGATTTTTTTCCGAGCTCTCGACTGTGAGGACGAGGCCGCCCACCCCCAGTCCGCCTGCTCGCACAGGCTCCCTGGCGAAGGCGCGCAGCCCGGCTGCGGCTCGGCACGAGCCCTGCGCGCTCGCGCCCCTCGGAGAGCAGGAGAAAGCTCCCGGCTCCGGGAGAGCCGCGCCTCGGTTGCAAAATGACAAACCTCAAGTTTTTCTGCTCTCCCTTTTCCCCCTCTTCCTTCCAGATACGTCACGACGGATCAAACAGCTACCGTTTGATGCAGCTTGGCTGTCTGGAGTCCGTAGCCAATTCCACTGTCGCCTATTCCTCCTCCTCCCCTCTAACTTATTCCACCACCGGCACCGAGTTTGCGTCCCCCTACTTCTCCACTAACCACCAGTACACCCCGCTCCACCACCAGTCCTTCCATTACGAGTTTCAGCACAGCCACCCGGCCGTCACTCCCGACGCCTACTCTCTGAACTCGCTCCACCACTCGCAACAGTACTACCAGCAGATCCACCACGGGGAGCCCACCGACTTTATTAACCTGCACAATGCGCGGGCGCTCAAGTCGTCCTGCCTGGACGAACAGAGACGGGAGCTGGGCTGCCTCGAGGCCTACCGCCGCCACGACCTGTCCCTCGTGGGCCACGGCTCTCAGTATGGGATGCACCCAGATCAAAGACTCCTGCCAGGGCCCAGCCTGGGGCTGGCCGCCGCGGGAGCCGACGACTTGCAGGTAAATAAGAGTGCGGCGGATTTGCGCCCTCCCCCCTCCCCCTCCCGCGCCGTTCAGCCGTTCATCATCCGACGGTAAGCCGTCTCCCCGCGCACCACCCATCTCTCTCTCTCTCTCTCTCTCTCTCTCTCACACACACACACACACACACACGCACGCACACACACACGCACGCACACGCACACGCACACACGCGCACACGCACACACGCGCACACCACTTAGGGAAAGTTATCAAAACAATTAAAGGAGGCGTGTGCCACTCTGCCCCTCTCATTGGAGCAGGCATTTCACCTGGACGCTCGGGAGTCCAGCTAGCTGCGGGCCCCCCACTTTCCGGCGGTCTGCACTGAGGTCTTTTGTGAATCCACGTTTGTGTCCCTGAGGCTTGGGGTGGGGGAGATCACGTAGGCTGGGGTTGAGCCAACTGGACTCAGAGTAAGACCCGATGAGTTGATGACCAATCGCACCCTCAGTCTCGGCGCTTTGCTGCTTCTACCCGCGTGTTCCAGGCATTTGTCCCAGACTGAGCTTGTGGGGCGCTTACTATGAATTGGGGGGGGGGGGAGGCTGGTTTGTTCTCAGAAAATTTGCGGGACCCTGAGCGCCAGCGAATATTTCACCAAATATCCTAGATTGTTGTGGAGAGTAAAGAATCGCAAATGTAAGCCTCAAAAATGTACCCCAGTGAAAGGCTCTGCACAATGCACTTGGCCGGGGTGTGGGCTTGAGCCTGACTCTCGCTGCCTGAGGAGCACCCAATCCCGTCACCTGGCTGAACGATTCACGACTTTGTTTTTACTCTCCAAGCCATTAATTTTTACAAAAGATGCAACTCCTTAAAAAGAAGGAAAGGAATCAAGGGAAGAGAGACGGGGAGAGAAAATGAATAGGAAGGGAGGAAGAAAGGAGAAAAGGTAGGTTGGGAGAGAGGGAGAAAGTAATAAAGGGAGAAAGAGAGGAAGGAAGGAAGGAAGGAAGGAAGGAAGGAATTCAGATATGGTGAAGGCCATGACTCAATCGAATGATCTCTCCTACTTTCTGTCTTATATGTATTTTTGCACATTGTTTGCCAACAATAGAATATATGATTATGCAGACATACTGTCACAGCCACATTTCAAACAAATAAGTCCACACATGTCCCAAACAGAACCCAGAAGACACGAATTTGTGCATTCTTTTGGCTGAAAGTACAGGTCTGCCTGCGAGTCCACACGAAGGTGGCCACTCTCTCCAAGGTGCCCAAAATGAAAGGAGGAGACACTGGAAGAGCGCGAGTCGGAGACATAAGAGATCCCTCGTTGCGCACAGAAAATCTTTCCCCCTCACTTACCTCTGAGCAAGGGATTATTTAAAAATTAAAGTGAAAGCCCTTACAGTCCCAACAAAGGGCCCAAGCCACAAAATCGGTGCACGAGAAAAAAGATTTGGCTCCATAAACCTTGCTTTCTACATTTACATTCACAAAATAATTTTATACGCTCAGGGCATTTTTACATTTTTCACAAGGATCTCCTTATGTCTCAAGAGGAAGAAAACCTGCCATTCAATGCTTAGCTCAACTAAAACCTATTTACTCCTTTTAATAGCCACGTCTGCCGCTGATTTTTTTGTATCTGTACAAATTTTTTTCCTGTGCTAGGCACAAAGCCGGGCATTTTTCAAAAGAGGGGATTAGAACATTTGCAAGCACGAGACAAAGAGCGAATCCCGTGCAAAAGAACACCGTAGTTTATCCAATTTTCGACTTAGTGCCATTCAACTGGTCATTTATGCAATGTCATCCGACCAAACAACATGTTTTACTTATGAGGGGGAAAAGTTTGTTAAGTGAAGAGACAAAGATTCATTTCCTCTAAGAAAATAAACATCTTAACGGTGCGCCAGAGACGGGGAGGGAAAGTGATTCACTTCCTTGGAGAACTTCCGGCCTCTACCTTTTCCATTTCAGATATTTTGAAAACTTTACTTTCATCCTATGTCTTTTAACATTCTTAACTTCCTTTTTGCCATTTTTTGCTCATACTGAGGGAAAATTCATCATGAGAGAAACACTCCAAGACACTAGAATAGAGGAGAATGGTATATGATATATTTATGTATCTATGTCTACAGAAGTGTGTATATACATTTTTGATATCGATATAGAAGCAAGTTGTAAGTCTGGCAAGTTATTTTCTTCCACTCCTCCTTGAACTTTGTGGTCAGAATGAAAAAGAAAAGGAAAAAAAGTCATAACTACTTTAAAAAAGAGAAATGGGGAGGGGATGTGTGGGAGAAACCCGTCTCTCTCCTTTTATTTCTTCCTTTTTAAAACATTCATCAGCATATGCCTCATTTCAAATGCAACAAATGTAAATATACTTTTCCCTGCACAGAATTTTAAGTGAAAGTCCAATGGTTTGGAGGGCGGTCTAAGTCTGCCTAACAGATGCAAACAGTCTTGTGGCTTCAGTTCCATCTTTGAGTCCCCTAAAAAGATTTGCTATGGCCAACAAAGGAAACTGTCACACCTTTTCCCATCACCGCTTTAATTTATGCTCAGTCTCCAACTTTTTTTTTTTCATATTGATTTGATAATCACTTTAAGGCAGAACAGTTAAAATAAGAAAGAACTCGTGAGTAGGTTGAAAAGGGGGGTCTTACAGGCCTGCCTCAATATGGTGAAAATGGGGAAGCGAAAGGGAGCCAGGGCTGTAAAGGTTGTTTTGTAAAGTGGGTTTTTATTATGCACCGACTCTCTCCGCATTTACTTAACTCTTCACGGGCTGTTGGGTAGGTTAACACCCTTCAAGGCCTCTTTCAAGTCCAATACCTCGTTTGTTTGTAAAGGAAAATGAGCCTTTAACACATTTCGACTCAGAAAAAAGAAAGAAGACAGAGAGAGAGAGAGAGAAATTTTTATTTTTCTGAATCAAAAATCAGCAGACCTTTTCCTCCTTCCCAGCTCAAATGATCCCTCAATCCATTAGGAGGCTGAAGATCTACAGTGAGTGACTCTGAAGGTGTTTCCTCCATAAGACACACTTTGGGTAACATGATAGGGTGCTCCTACATCTGGGGTAAAACAGAACCCTCATAAGCTATCTTGAATCCTGCACTTGAAATAGCTCCTATGAGCTTCCAAGAAACCCACAGTGCCAAACTTGACACTTCTGGTGTAATTTGCTCCACGCAGAAAGTGCCGTGGAAGCTGTCTATATATATGCTATGTGCCTTGATGGGGACTCAAAGGGTTTCTCATTCTCTTATGCCAAGATAAAAGGCACTCCTTTGCTTTGAAGTGTAATATTGTATGGTGCTGTAAGATGCAGACCTTAACATTTATACAACTTTTAGATTGTGGTTTTTCGGGCACCTTTTCCCCTTAAAATTGTGTGTGCTGCCAAACTTGGTTGCATTTAAACGTCTACTATGGGGTTATGGGGAGATGGGGTTCGGGGTGGGACAGGTTGAAAGACTTAACTGATGTATCTATTAGTATCTATATGAGTGATTTTCTTTCTTTTTCTTGTATTCAGGGCTCTGTGGAAGCCCAGTGTGGGCTCGTCCTCAATGGCCAAGGTGGAGTGATTAGAAGAGGTAAGTAACAACATATTAGAAACGAAACGTTCTTCTCTCATCTGTTACTTTGTCTTGAAAGTCCAGTGATGCTTTTAAACATCAGATCCCCATCTGATGATAAAGGAAACAATGACTCTTGGTCAATTACTCTTGTCCCGCCCAGGCATAACCACATTAAAAAGCTTCCCTTCCTCCACTGAGGCTTGAACCAGCCTGTGTCCAAAAGATTGTGATAGAAGAGGTGTGCTCTTCCTCAATGGAGCAGTGACAGAACCAAAGTTAGAGGCAAAAAAAAAAGGAAAAAAATCCTTCTCACACTCTTTTCCCCCATCACCACATCCTCGAGCAGAATTTCTGGTCTCTTTTAGCCCTAAATGTGCCAGCCACAGCCTGGGCGTTTGAGGTAATGGTGTTAGCTTGAGGCTTGGAAAGGTTAAATTCATTGGGCTTCAGGGAAGGCTAATGAAACACCAATATCTTAGCTGCCCTCATTTTTTCTAAGTGTCCAGAACATTTCTTTCTTTAAGGGAGGGTGAGAGGAGGAGGTGGTGTTAACTGCACCGGATAAAGCTTTCTTGTTCCCATCTGTTGAGGGAAACATCTGAATCCAGAGTTACCCATGGAATTGGAAGGTGGGGGGAAGGCAAGAGCGGAGAGCTGTTGATTTTGGCTCAGACACTGATGGGGGCTGCATCTCAAATATTCCATTTTGACAAAAGGTTTTGAACTATGACACGTTAAGGGCCTCAAGGCAGTACCAGTTTTGCTGGCTTCCCCACTTCCCCGTACCCAGAGCCTCTGAAGCTTATTTTCCTAGCGAGCTGAGTAACCCGAGGAGCACACAAGGCAAGGAGGACCAGCTGTTATCCCAACTTCATACGAATTAATAAGATGTGGCCTATTCACTAGGACTAATTCCAGCTCCAGGGCCGCAGTTGTCTCTAGTAACCGAACCACTACAAACGGAGTCACTTCTGAGGGCACCAAATAAATGTGCTTCAGTCCCTCTCCATCCCTTTGAAAACTTGTTAAAAGACTCCAGTGCTTTTCCAAAGAAAGAAATGCACCTATGGGAAGCCATGGGTTATTTCATGTTTAAACTGCAGGTTTTACAACCCAGTGTCCAATGTGAAACTCCGTTTAAATCGAGGTGGGAAGGAAACAGAGTTTTCCTTTGGGAAACCGACTACTTGTCAGAGTGGGTATTTGAAACTTCCATTAAATGGAACATGGCTATTTAAATCTGTTGTCTCACCCTATGGCGATTTGAAAATTATTACTTTTTTAAACCGTTCGTGTTGCTCCGCAGAGATTTTTTTAAATGAACCGTATTAAGCTTGTCAGCCAGGCCAATACTCAGCCATTTTGAAATGACATGAAATAGGCTCAGACTAGTGAAAATTGAAATAAACTATACACATTATTGGAGAGAGGGATTAAAATACACAATGAAAGAGGGACCAGGTGACGTGCTGATCCGGGTCCGTTGGGGTGTTCACACTAAAGGCGAGGCCGAGCACTCAGGGCGCACGGAGAGGTCGGTGGTGCTGAAGAGGACAGCGCCACTAATTAGAGCCCGGAGCCGCCTCCTCCCAGAGCCCGGCTCGCGCTACTGCGTTTCTGCGTTCAGTTCCGCACTTGCTGCAACATCACCTTCTCAAAGGCTTGGCAATTACGTCCGATCGTACAATAGCTGGCAGCGGGTGAGAATTATTTGAGGCCGAGGCGGAGAGCTGGAAGGGAGGCGGCCTGCAATCAGTTGAATTTTCGGAAAGAGATTTAGGGGATAGCCCTCACCACCCGCCCAAGAAAGGCCAACGCTCTCCAGTCACTACAAGGTGGAAACTGCGTTCCTATCCTCTCAGGGCCATGGAAATGGTCTTCCTTAGGTGACGTTTGATTGCTCTTGTAGAATTCGGTGTCATTCACCTAAAACTAGGAGCCGAATTTATTTTAAACCAAACATTGATCTTTTAGAAGAACAGCGTGGCTCCAAGGAGAGAGGGGAGGTAACTTGGGGGTTTACGTCTGTATTGTTTGACTAAAGCCTAATCCTTCCCCCCTCCATGCAAAGGAATTCAGAATTTAGCTGCTGAGTTTATTCCCTTTCCACGTGTCTTAGAGAAAGGCCAATTAATTTAGTTGAGCCTCGGAGACCAGGGTGTGGGTCTCTGTGTGTCTGTTTACTCTGAAAGGATCAATGTTCATGACAATTTGCAAATGGATAGCAAGGAAGTCTTGCATTAAAAGGAGATGTTTGTCCTGCCGCCTGCCCAGCTCCTTCATCTCAGGACTCCCCGTTTTTGAAGAAACGCTAAGGAAGTCCCTTCTCTTTATTGTCACTGGTGGCACACAGGATTCTAACATCAACAGCTCGAGTCACCTTTGTTCATCAAAAATCGGGAGGGCCTTAACTCAAGCGCTCTCCTATGTCGCCATATTGTGCAATAGCTCAGATGGAAAAGTCTGTTTCTCTTCTAATCCACGCTTCACAGGTGACTCGCCATATGAAACACGATTTCTTGAAAAGCAAAACTTTTTGCCGTTTTTCCTCTCCTGATGAGCTCTCGGATGAACTCACATTTCTAACGATTTCCAGAATTTACTGTGGGAGGAAAAAACTAGATTTCACTTCTCAAGACCCCTGGATGCTCTTTTAGAAAAAAAGACAGTGCCCTAAATGCCCCACACGAATTCACCAGGGAGAGGCTGTCCTGTTTGCAGTGTGGTATGTGTGCTTGTCGTGGGGGGGAGGTGTGTGTCTCAGTTCTTTAAATTTGGCCACTGCTGTTTGAAAAGAACAAAATACCATTTCCCTGACTCACTCCGGTAAGTGGCAGTTACACTGTTTTTGCCTATAATGAAGCCCTATAGCCAAAGAACGCGGAAGAGGGGCAGCGGCGAGGTAATTACCACCTAGATAAAATATTTGCCACCGCGTCGGAGGTGCAGCTCCCCGAGCGCTCACTCTCGGTTAATGGTGTGCGCGATTTTGCCCGGAGCTCCGCCACTCCAACCATCAGAACCAATAATCTTTACTTTACCCTGTGCTCGCGTATCGATAGCTTCTCTCGCCTCCGGCACTGGCTTTGATATGTTAATATTTCTGAGTAGCAAATTCTGCAGAGATCATATTAATGTTGTACGTACAGAGTGGAGCTTTGCCTTCGTTGAATATTCAGATACTGGGTTTCAAAAGGCATCTCTTGAAGAAATGAGGCTTCTATTTACAGGAGTCGTCTGTGTTTTTAATCATTAAAAAAAAAAAAGAAGAAGAAGGAGAAGAAGAAAAAGAAAGGAAAACCCACTCTTCTTTTCCCCTTGAATCTTCTGAGGCTCCCTTATGGCCCCTTCCCCTTTGTCAGATGCTCATTCCTTTTATTTCTCGCTCTGAGAATTTAATAGTAGGAGAACAATGTTGATGACGACGACGATGATGATGAAACTAATCATGAGAGCATCCAGACTGGAAGTGCAGGAGTCGGGGTTCAGTTGGCCCATGGCTTTCTGAAGAGGATGGAGATGAGATGAGAAGGCCCAGCTTTTTCATATTTGGGTGGAAAGTGACATTTTGGCCCTGGTCTTTTTTTGTGAAATCGGGATGGCAAACTCAAAAAAAAAAAAAAAAGGAAGAAAAAAAAAGAAAAAAGTGAAGAGGGGAAGCGCCCTTGTTTCGCTTTGTGATCACTTTGCCTTGCAGCCCCAGGCTAATTTCAGAAGCTTAAATAGCGCCATAGCCTCTGGGCCACGCGGAGAGGGAGCGGACCCGGCCACGGGCAGGAAGGAGCGCTTACTGGATTGCCCGTGGCTACACAAAATACAAACTACTTTGAATCAAAACATTTTGGGGGAATTAATATGATCTGAACTCTGCACGTTTTAAGAGAGCTGGAGTGCGTCAGATCGCTGAGAGGTGACTGGCGCGCCAGCGGAGGCATTTACGCTGCGGTGCAAACACTGTCAGATCTGATTTAATTTCAAAAAAAAAAAAAAAAAAAGCTTCCGTGAAAGGGGGCTTACCATCAGTCGCCCAGTCTGCCATTAACCGGGTGGATGGGCCCGACCGCTCTTCCGGTCTGCAGGCGGCTTCAGCAGAAGGATGAGATTTCCTTTGTTTTTTCGGGTTTCGCCAGGGCCCTGGGCTTTGGGACTGGAGTTAGAGAGGGACTTGGACTCTTTCAGCAGCTCCTGGAAGGTTAAGATTAAAGGGGGTGGGGGGTGAGAAGCCCTGTTCCTCTTCTTTTGTCAGAGCCCCTGGAATCTCTCTTTACTGAAATCACCAAAACTCATCTCTGGGGCTCATCCACTGTGAAAATATTGTCAGAAATACATCTGGGGCTTCGCCTGCCTTCTTAGTCCCCAAACACAGATGCTACAGATGCAGAATCCAGTCTCCTTTATATGAAGTATAAAATTCATGTACCAAAGGATCTAGAGGCATGTTTTGTTGGAAATCTATTTTAGGGGGAGGGGGAGCTACTTTTCCATAGCTTACTGCTGTCTCTCTAATTTCTTTATTGCTTTGAACATCACCCAAAGCCAAAGCACTCTCTGCACACACGTTACACACCCACCACTACCTTAAACCAGTAGGTCTGTCCTTGCAGACCTCCCTTTCTTTTGTTCAGCGTGGAAACTCGACCTGGATAAGCGCATTCAGACGTGGTAACCCAGTAATACCTGTAACGACATATCCTTCCCCCAAACAGTGCAACTAGCTGCGGATACGGCATCCGAGGCCTATTTGATTGCATTTAGGCCCCTTATCCCTTTACTGTTTGATTACAATTAACATCTGCTTTGCGTGGAGGGAGGGGATTACGTGGGGCGAGGGGGGGGGCGTAATTGGGACTGAGAAGGGCGAGAGGCTAGAGAGAAAGCAGCCGAGAATGCTCCTACCCCACCCCGTTTACACGCGCACCTCACAGAAATGCAGCCGCAGAACAAACAGGGACAGGAAACTCCTGTAATCACTAACACATTTTTTAATGTGTCAGAAAAAAACGAGGGATCACTGGAGATGAAGAAGGGGAGAAAAAAAAAAAAACCCTGCCATTTGTATTTCTTTCATTTGAATTGTAAACATCTGTTTGGCTGTAAGGCGAACAGAACATTTATTTTGCTCTCCAGATTTGGTCTAATGATGTCAACACCGAGGCGGCGGCGAGTGGGGCGGCGCTGAGGCTTTGGAGAGGCTGCGCGCACGGGAAGTATTGATCGCACCTGCGGAGTGCGCGGGGCCTCTAGCCGTCCTCAGCTCTGCTCCGAGGCGGGAAGGCACCCAGAGGGGAAGAGTAGCTTAGAGGCAGCTTTAGGGGTTCCAGGGGAGCCGCAGTTCCTGAGAGAGGGCCCGGACTCTTTCCTCTGCCCTAATTGCCTGGAAGGAGAAGAGGAAAAGCGGCCCCAGGCATAGGCGCCTTGCTTTCCGATTTCCGTAGCTGCGTAAAAAGTGGGCGGGTCTTGTCGCGCTCTGCAGCTTGCGCCCAGCGCCGCGGCAGTTACTCAACACAATGGTAGGGTTGAGTGGCCTTAACTCGGGTTAACGAGCATGCGTGCGTCCGTTTTCCGTTGTACCTCCTCACAATAAATAAGGGAAATAAATGGAGCAGGTGTGAGCATACCCATTTTTGAGGTGGGCAGACTGAGGCCCAGAATTACTCGCCTAAGGTCGCATGGGTCACTAGTTGGCCAACCTTTGACCTCTTTCTCTCCCCCACATTGTCCCCAGCACGCCAAGGCGGGTGCAGCCCCATCCCCGTGCTTTTTTTGGCCTCACGGGATCTGACAAAGTCTGGCCGCTGGAGGATCTGCATCTCTGTATTTTGTGCTGCTCTTGTTCCCCACACAGGCTTTGGTTGACTTTTCACTGTAGTTGTGGCAAAGTTATCCCTTTTATGATAGCCGCGTCCTAACAAGTGGCCTTGAGTAGATGATTTCTTATGCTGTTACTATAGCTACCCATCTGAGTTTGCAGCATCACGGGAAGTAGGAAGCTCTATCTCCAAATGTCGATTTTTTAAAATTTTATTTTTATTTTATTTATTTTATTTTTGGCTGCGTTGGGTCTTTGTTGCTGCACACAGGCTTTCTCTAGTTGCGGCGAGCGGGGGCTACTCTTCGTTGCGGTGCGCGGGCTTCTCATTGCAATGGCTTCTCTTGTTGTGGAGCATGGGCTCTAGGCGCGCAGGCTTCAGGAGTTGAGGCGTGCGGGCTTCAGTATTTGTGGCACGCGGGCTTCAGTAGTTGTGGCGCACGGGCTTAGTTGCTCCGTGGCATGTGGGATCTTCCCGGACCAGGGCTCGAACCCGTGTCCCCTGCATTGGCAGGCGGATTCTTAACCACTGCGCCACCAGGGAAGTCCTAGATTTTTAAAATAGTAAATCCCATGGAATTATTGCATCTGTGCACTATGTATGGAAAAGGGATATACTCTAGAGAAGTTCGGCATGAGGACCCTAGCTATGGCACCAGAGACACCCCTAACTGGAGTGCTGGGTCTAGAATGAACATTGCATAATTTCAATAAGAGCTGACATGCAACACAGGCACCAAGAGGAACTTCAGCTAGTGACACCGGGGAGGAACACTCTAAACAGCTTGACGTAGTTGACCCTTTCATGACTTTCCTTCTTTGAAATCTCATCATTGCCATCTGTAGCCTGGAGCCCCTTAGAGATGACCCACCTTCACTCCAAATGCAAAACTCTGGTTATGTTGACCTATTACTCTTTTCTTTCTCCTTAAAAAATAAACCACTGGGAAGAAAGGTATCAGGTTCCCCACATGCTGCTGTAAACTCTACAAGTTGCCAAATCTTTAACCAGGACAAGAGAGTTCCCCAAGGCTGCAGCAATGCCAAGTATCAAAGTAACAGAAATTCCCTTTAAACATGCTGTGACATAAAAAATAAAAGACTCGAGAGCTGATGGCTAATCCTGAATACAAAATAAATCCTCCAGGCAATTTGTGTGTGCATAAAGCATATTCTTAATATGCAGCCTCTGTGACTTGCCTAATAAATGCTTATCTGAGCGTAAGCCAGAAGGCTAACCTGGACGCAGGAGAGAAGACCCAGGGCCCAGAGAGTTCTCTCTTGACTCGCTGTCAGACTCAGTGACTTCCCTGAGAGTAGCTGGCTTTCAGCACAGGGGATTCACTTTGCCCAAAGGGGGCAGTTTTCCAGTTGGAGAAAGCCCAATATAACTCCTTCTTTTACAAAAATTATAATCTTCTGCAACTGCCTACATTTGATTTTTAACCTACCGCAGATTAACAAAGATAGGAAAGTTCTAAAGTTGTGCCCTTTCCTTTCCTGGAAAACAACATGTACACGCATAATAAACTTGAGACCGGCTGGGTGAGATTTTTGTGTTCTCCATTGTGTGTGTGTTTTGCCTACCATGCAAGAGAGGAAGATTTATGTAAGAATATAAATTTGCTGATGATTCATAGTGACCATGGTTGAAAGCCCATTTTCAGGAGAAAATGTGTGAATTTTGAGTAAAAACATTATTATTTCTTTCCTTTCTTTCTTTCTTTCTTTCTTTTTTTTTTTTTTTTTTTTTTTTTTTTTGGCTGTGCATGCGGCTTGTAGGAACTTAGTTCCCTGACCAGGAGTTGAAGCCCGGCCCCCAGCAATGGATGCTCAGGGTCCTAACCACTGGGCCACCAGGGAACTAACTCCCTTATTTTCTTAATATATTTGCTTCAGATGACCTCACTATTGCCTAAGTCCTAAAGCTAACAGGGTCATGATTCTTACAACATGACAATAAAAGCCAGATTCACTGATATCTAGTTTACTTTCCTGTTCATCTCAACTTTTGACAGGTCACTAGAGTTTACTTTTAAAATACATTTTGCATCTAGAGGTAAAAAGTGAGAGTATCAGTGAAAGTATAGTGGTAGTTTCTAGACCAGAAATATGCAGAAATTATTATTATTATTAGTTTTAAAATTCTCTCTGAGAATGTGAGGTGGGGAAGCACAGTTGAATTTGTTTTTCCAGCTCCTGAGGCAGGCATTTGTATGTTTTTTCACTATGTTGGCCACAAGTTTAACTGCCAAGAAGAAGATTTCAATTCGATCACTGAGACTATGACCTTTCAGGCTTCAAACTGAGGGCAGGTTTCCAGACACTAGCATTGGGAATTTAGCCAAGTATACAGGACTTGTCTTCCAGCCTGTAGAGAGCTGGCTGCTTGGATGTTCTCAATATCCTGTCTTGTGTTTTGGAGTAGGGGGCATTCAGGGTGATCTCCAGCCTCGGAACGCTTAGGGAGAAAGACCTGGGTCCTAGCACTTTCAGGGGAATCTTGGATAATTGTAGGATAGCAGGAGAAATTCCAGAAAGCACAGAGGTAGAAACACTTAAAAAAGAGTGGGGCGAAGTTAGCCTGTTCTCTGCACCCAGGTGCAGGGCCCCTTTGCCCTTATAAACATCCTCCCAGATTCCTTAGCCCCTGTGCCTAGAAAACACGCATGAATCTGAATGCCAGAGACCTGATCGACATAACATTCCATCTGAGCTGCTTAGTCGAGGATGGGAAGGCAGGTGGTGAGTCCTAGACCCGTGCTTCTCAAAACGTAATGAGCACGTGAATCACCTGAGGGACTCGGTCAAATGCAGATTCTGACTCAGAAGGTCTGCGGTTGGGCCTGAGATTCTGCATTTCTAACAAGCTGCCAAGGAGATGCCAGTGCTGCCAGTGGAGCACTACCCTTTGAGTAAAAATATTGGACAACACTCTCCTGCCCATTTTTCTTCCTCCACCTACTTTTTTCTCATTTCCCTCATAGAACTTGACCGTTTTCTGGAGATGGGTCTTAAGATTACCTATAACTGAAGAAATACAATGGATGCTCAGAAAAGCAACCTTTGAATTTGAACTTGCCACTGAACCTCCACAGCTCTGCCCTCAGATTGTTCAGTGCACAGGGAGGAGCCGTGGATCCTGAGGCTATACAGCCGCTGTATTAGCAGCGTGGACAGTGGCTCAGGATTTTTGTGTTAAGGGAGGATCCGGCAGGAGGAAACCCTCTACACTGATGATCGCTTTGGGTCCTCAAGTCTACTTCAGCTGCCTGAGGTTAAGGGATGTTCTCTGTTATTCCTGGAGGAGAGAAAAGCTCCAGGGGGCTTTCTGGACCTTGGAGACAGAAGGCTTCTGTTCCAGGAGCCCCAGCAGGGCGAAGTTGCTTTAGTGATTTTGCTAACAAACAGCAGTTTGTTCTCTACTAGTAAGAACGATAGTAACAAATACAATAATATTATTGGCCATTAACATTTAATGTGTTACTGTGTTATAAGTCTGGTGCTGTGTTTGATTGTGTGTGCTGATCCTGACGGCTGACATATGTAGAGAAATTTGACCAGTTATCCACTCACATGGGGTGGGAGTTTCTGGCAATGGGCACATGATTTTTAGTGGTACCTGGGTATCGAATGACTCTGGTGCCGATAGTTGTTAGATGGACGAGGGGAAAGAGATGGCACTTCTCAAACATTTTAGAAAAGAGCTTCAAAACTTTTGTCTACATAGTAAGTCATGGATTAAAAAAAAAAATCTATCCATTGTATATCTGCGTGCACATACAAAAACACACACACACAGAGCCATGGATATATAATACCTACCCTTTGTGGGTATTTACCTAATTAAAGTGTTTCTTGATGTGGCATAGGATGCTAATTTTGGCTAAAATATTTTAATTTTTATACCCTCACAAATATTTTCTGTGTGATATTTGAAAGACAAACCTTGAGTGTTATTTGAAAGGACATCTTCAGAGCAGCTTTCTGAGATGATCCAGGTGATATATGTATAAGGAAAATTGTGCCATGTGTTTCCAAATCCTATGTAGTGTTGTGATAGTAAGTTTATCACATGTGTTTTATGTTGTTATCTGCTCACACAGTCACTAATATATAATATACTTTTCCCTCCAAAGGTGGCACCTGCGTGGTCAACCCCACAGACTTGTTTTGCTCTGTCCCTGGTCGTTTGTCCCTTCTCAGTTCTACTTCTAAATACAAGGTGACCATTGCTGAGGTGAAGAGACGCCTCTCACCACCTGAATGCCTCAATGCTTCACTCTTGGGAGGCATTTTGAGAAGGTAAGAAAAAGGTGTTTCCTGGCACTGTGGTCTTCTAACTGTACTGGTACCACGTTCCTCAACCCTCAGCCCTTACGTTTTCTGTCCCATGTTGAATACCCCGTCAAGTCTTCTCATCATTTTACTCCGAATGTCAACTTTCAAAACCTGGTTTTTGTTTGTTTTCGGACAGAGCAAAATCCAAGAATGGGGGTCGCTGCCTGAGGGAGAAACTGGATAGGCTTGGCTTGAACTTGCCGGCCGGAAGACGGAAAGCAGCTAATGTCACCCTCCTCACTTCCTTGGTTGAAGGTATGGCTTTTTAGCTCTGCAAGGTAATGATGGAAGGCTAGCAATTCTTTGAAATTCAGGCTTGTTTGATTATGCTGTTTCATTTTTGTCTGTACTGTTAAAATAGTTACAGGTGGATTTCCCAACTAATCATGGTAATGAAGATTAAATTAGACTTAATATAAGGCTTAGATATTGATTCATAAACTATCATCTGATTTACTCATCTTGGCAGTAATAGGAAAGAAGATAACAATAGAAGATTTAGGTACTTAGACAAGTATTCCCCACATAACAGCAACAAAAAGCTCTGCAATTGTCATTTTTGTTATTGTTTATTTTAGCATTCCGATAAATCTGGTTTAACTCACTGTTATTCAGTGCAACCTGATCTACAGGATAAATAATAATCCTTTATAGAGAGTTCACAGGAGTCAAGGCATGGCACCAAGCCTGAGAGCCCATTGTATTAATCCGATAGACAGCTCTTAAAGTACAGTGAAGTTCCATGGCTTTATGTGTGGGTAAGCTGACTCACAGAAAGGTTAAGGTTAACCAGTGGGGTAGACGCAGATGTGGAAACATACTCCCAGAAGTTTGTTTTGTTTTTTTTTTTTCCAATTTACCTTTTCCCTTGTGTTTTCTTCTGTGAGAACTAAACTTTACATATTCTCATTCAATCTTCTAAGAAGAGGTATTATTGGAGACCTTTTAAACTTTGTGGAGGAGCTTTTGAATTCAAAGGAGAGCTCTTCCATGACCTAGAATGCTATTGTTTTAAATATGAACGAAGAAGCCTTTTTGCCAAGCCTTATCTGAACACACCTATGACACTTTTCTTGCATTGGTTTCTCACTTGACCATAAGACACTGTAGGAAGTAAAAGGTAAGTGAAACATACAAACAAACATCTTGCCTTTTTCCAGATTATCAACACGCAGTATTTACTGAACAACTCTGTGAGGTAGTGTGTTCTGGACCTTGGTCTTGGCAAAATTGCCTTGGTGATTTTGGTATTGTTTAAAAAAAATATTTACTTATTTATTTATTTAGGCTGTGCCAGGTCTTAGTTGTGACACATGGGATCTTTAGTTGAGGCATGTATGTGGGACCTAGTTCCCTGACCAGGGATCAAACCCGGGCCCTCTGCATTGGGAGCGTGGAGTCTTACCCACTGGGCCACCAGGGAAGTCCCTGATGTTGCTGTTAACAGATATCTTTGCTTTACTCCCTAATTGTAGTAATGATAACAACCACAATAATATTATTGGTCATGAACATTTAATAAGTGTTAACTGTGACTATGTTGTATGTCTTGTGCTGTTTGCCTGTGTGTGCTAACATTAAGAGCTGGCATATTGACCCATAATGCATCCATGGGGGTTGGGTGCACTAGCGGAAGAGCAAAGTAGAAAAAAATGACTAATGGATTGATTCTGAAGAGAGACAGATTCCTGCTTAATTTAAGTGAAAACATCATGAAAATTATAGCTATCTAACAAAAGAACAAAATATGTTCAAAATATAAGAGTGGATTCAAGAATCATATGAACCGTAGAACATGACTGGTTCTCAAACCCAATTCCACAGTACAGTCATGGGCCTGGACCCCATTCCCAAACCACTTGAATTGCAATCTCTGAGGGTATGGCACAGGTATCTACATTTTAAAAAACACCCCCTGATGTATAATGAGGTTTAAGTATCATTGACTTAAATGTTCCTTGAGATACTTTTCATGTAACTGGTGTGAAAAGTAAAGGCCCTAAGAGAGACCTTTATCCAAGGTGTCTGTGAATGTCCATCCAGTAAAACCTGAAGAACCCTAAAAGGGTATATTCAAAATTCTTCTTATTGATTTTTATGTTAGCCCAAAATACCAGAGCACCCTGTGTGGGAATCATTGATGGATGCTAACAGAAAGGATACAGGTTAAAACGTGAAATCCGAGGACAATCTCGTGGTCTTGCCATCTACTCTTCCAGCAAAACTCTCCTATTACAAAAGTGCTTGGCTTATGTTCACCTCTGCTCACAGAGGTGTCACATCAGCCTTGGCTGATGGAACTTAAGATTTTATCCTTCTCAGATACATCTCACTTTAACTGGATGCTTTTGAAATCTCCCAAATATTCATGGTGTAGAGAAATAAATATTTTATTGTTGAAGTCCAGGCATTCTGATGGAACTGAGGAAATGAGATTTAGGGGCAAAGGGAACTTTTGCATTCCTCAACTCCCCACCTGTTACATTATGACCCTCAAATGTGTGCATTCTCTCTCTCTCTCTCTCTCTCTCTCTCTCTCTCTCTCACACACACACACACACACACACACGCGCGCGCCTTACGTTTCACTACTATGTACTATGTTCTATGATATTTTTATTCTATTCCATATTTTTGTATTCTTTTAAAATGCTGATTGTAAACCCACTACTTTTAAATGCTGAATGTAAGCCCACTAAATTTATTTCAAGACTCACTGTTGAACCATGGGTCATGACCCATGGTTTAAAAAACTGCAGGTGGTCTTAGGGCAAGAGGAGAACCTAATACTTTGTGACCTTCGTCCTCTTTGTGCTAACATGGATTTGATTCAGTTATTTCAAGTTTATTTTGCTAATACCATTTTAGCTGGTAAATTAAAACTTTACCATGGTTACTGGTTGGTATTCATAGACCTTGACTTGACCATGTCTTTGGTAATATTTTTGCCCCTCAATCAAACATTTTTGCGGGAGCCAGTGACATTTTAGATTAATTTTTTCCAGAAATTCTAAAATGAGCTTTCTAATTGTCAAAAATGGTCTATCAGCTTTCTTATAAGCCTAAGGTTCTGTAGGAAAGAATACTAATTTTTTTCATCATTTAGAAACTTTTTATCTTCCTGATGGCCCAAGCCATTGCTGGGGTTCAGTCCAGCAATGGTTCAGTCCTTCCCCATTTTGGTACAGTACTTGAGAACAAGGTAATTCTGATTGGCTTTATTACTCATTGACCACACTTGGAAATAAATCTCCTTAAGGTCAACCTTCTGCGACTTTTTAATACTTGTCTCTGCCCCTTTCTGGGGATGCTTTGAATACAGCCTTGCCATTGATGCTATTTTGATAAAAATCCCAAAGAAAGAGTAGTGTATGGGGACCCTGCTAGACTCTCCATGCAGACATGATTTACCCTTTGTCAAGAGTCAATCAGTGAACAGTAAGGTACCTGATAACAGGGATTGAAATGAGCAAATGAAGGTATGGTTTTCAAAAACTACCCTTGTCACTAACCAAACAGTGGTTTCATCATGATATTCCTAGGTTTCCACGTTTGCCTTGGGTTTTCAATCATTTTGTTTTTAATTATTTTATAATCATTTCCCCCTGCATTTCTTTTAAATGGAGTCACTCTACTAATAGTATTCTGTTAGCATCGTTGTCAAATCAACATATTAGAGTCATTATTTTAGGGACTATTTTAGGAATTTATGAGGGGACTATTTCATGCAAATTTATAATATTTAAATTATTCACAACATTTCTGTTACAAATAGCATTGGGCCTAAATAACCAGTGGGATGAAGAACTCAAGACTGACTTTTTTCACCAAATAAAGTTGTTCGAAAAGTGAACATTTTAGTAAGGCACATATTTAGAGTGGCGATTTTTTTTTAGTCCACATAGCACAGATATATTTGACCTACAATGAGATATGAGTATTTGAATTCAGAGTCCGCTGAATGCAATACTAGATCATATTCCTTTTTTACCCATATGTCTTCATTTAATGGGGTTTAAATATATAACTAATGGTTGGTACATCTTCTTGTACCCACTTTATCATAAGCCTGGAGTTCTTTTTATTTTCCCTTGTTAATCACATTGCTATGACTTCTCCTTTGTCCACTCTGGTATCTATAACATTAGAGAGTTGTCATCTTCTGGAAAATTCAGTGGATTAGAATTGCTTAACCCGATTTGCTGATCTTCCTGAGATCTTGGGATAATCCCAAACTCTTCCAGAGTGGGAGAAATTCTATATCTGGAAAACATTCAAAGAGTTTGGCCAATATTACTGTTCTAGTTCTAATACTCTTGCTATATATTTATTATTTATGAATCACCAATTAGCTGCTTCCTCTATATTTTATTCGAGAACAATCTTTGCAGCGTTGGTGGTTGTTAAAACAAGTATAAGGAGTCAATTATGGCAGGAATGTGGAGTCATTCCTGTCTATCACTCCCACATCACTTGAGGTTTGCCAAGATGGCCAAAGTTACAGAGTGTTGCTGGAGGGAAGTTTTGTTCACTTGAGTGCGGTGCTTTCCTGGGACAGTTCTGCTCAATTTGCAAAGGCTCATATAACATTCTCAGGCAACACCAGGAGTTCCAAAAGCATAGTTAAATCCTTAAACATAAATGCCTTGGCTTTCAGTTTGTCATGACCAGATATCAAATTCTGTTTATATATATATTTAAAAAACAGTATGGGGCAGTGAAGGGTATAAATATGCATCGGCAAAAGAAAGGGGACCATTTACAAATATTGTGTGTGATATCTATTCACTCTTTTCAAATCTAAACCTTTTGTCCCTTTTGCCTCCTTCTTTAGTTTTCCTTTCCTCCTTCCTTCCTTCCTTCCTTCCTTCCTTCCTTCCTTCCTTCCTTCCTTCCTTCCTTCCTTCCTTCCTTTCTTTCTTTCTTTCTTTCTTTCTTCCTTCCTTCCTTTCTTTCTTTCTTTCTTTCTTTCTTTCTTTCTTTCTTTCTTTCTTTCTTTCTTTCTTTCTTTCTTTCTTTCCTTCTTTCTTTCTTTCCTCCCTTTCTTCCTTCCTTCTTTCTTTCCTTTCTTTTTAAAGTAAGCTCCCAGCCCCTGTCCTGCACATCTCACCTCATCACTTGGCCTAGTACCTCCACCTCTGCCCCCAGTAATAACACTTTTGACACTTGGCTGACTTTGGGCAGGTTGCTTAACCTGACTGAGCTTCATTTTCCTAATTTACAGATAAGGATCACACTATCTGTGATGTTTAGGGTAATGCTAGCTGTTATAATAGTTAATTTCCAAATTTTCAGTGGCTTAACACAATAGAAGCTTATTTCACACTCTTCACAGATGACATGGGTGTTCCTCCCCCAGGGCCCTTCCTTCCTCTTAGTCTCATTCAGGGACCAGAGTACTTCCACCTCTACCCATGCCCTAATCTAGGTCCTGGGAGCCCTATGCATTCAGCTCACAGTAAGGAACGACACAATGGTGAAAAGACACAGCTTCCAACCCACTTGGCCAGAAATTGGCCCATGTTGCTACCATCTACATTCCATGACGGCTAGTCTCATGGCTATGCCTAATTCCAGAGGCATGAGATATACCAGAAAATGTAGTGTCCAGCTGGGCAGAATCTTCTCAGCAGCAACTCTATAGTGTAAAAGAAAGGACACATCTTGGACGGTCCAGCTCCCATTTCTGCCACATCTGTCTTGTGTCTTTTGTAGAATTAAATACATTCGCTAGGGAGGGTGGGAGGGAGGGTGACACAAGAGGGAAGAGATATGGGAACATATGTGTATGTATAACTGATTCACTTTGTTGTAAAGGAGAAACTAACACACTATTGTAAAACAGTTATACTCAAATAAAGATGTTAAAAAAATAAATAAATAATAAAAAAAAAAAAGAAAAAAAAATACATTCGCTACATTAAACACTTGACACCGTGGGGCAAAGAGGCACTTAATAAAAATTAGTACCTGTTCTCTTGTCTCTTTCTCCCTAAACAATAGTGTTACTTAATAGCAGAATTTACTCAGGATCATAAAACTTTAACCCTGGAGGGAAATGGAAGATTGAGTAGTCTCAGGCAGTGGGACATAGCACACATGGTTAAGGAGTGTGCTTCTGGAGCCAAATAACCCTGTTGGAACCCACTTCTACCACTTACTAGCTGTGTGCTATAGGGAAAGACTCACAACCTCTCTGAGCATCAGTGTCCTTACCTATAAAGGGGTGTTAATAATAGTACCCTCCTCATAAGGTTGTTGTCGGAGTGAAATCAGAATGTTTATAAAGCAGTTCACAGGGTGCCCAGCAAAAAGTTGGTGCTGATAAATTTTAGTGATCTTTATTCTCAAATGAGAAAACTAAGGTACAGTGAGATTAACCATTTTGCACAGGATCATGGGAGCAGCAAGGAGGAGAACTCAGGTCTTCTGGTTTGCAACATTACCATGTGTTTTCCACTCGGATTTATGTTAGTGGCATGGATTCTGAACAGTTGCATTGCTGAACTACTTCTGAATTTAACTATATATTTATAGTTAGAGTTACAACAGTTATAACAATATAACTAAGGAATAGAAAGAAGTTATCATTTCCTGAGCCTGTTTTTCCCCATGGATTGGACATCCGTGCTGCTAGGAATCCTGGGCAAGCTTGTTGGGCTTTTCTGCATCCAATAGTACAAGCTGTTTTTAACATCCTGATGCACCATCTGCTGTCACTTAATCCCCCAAAGTTAGGATGACATTAAATCTTGGTTCTTTCTGTTTTTCTGGAATAATTATCAATAGTGTCTCTTAAAAAAAAGTGACTCTTGTACTTTCAAAAGGGTGCCAATCTAGTTAGTTAGTTAGGAGACTATCCTACAAAACCTTTTCCTTCCACTTCAGCCAAATCAACCTTTAAAGGTAGGAGACAGGAATGCAATCACTTGGTGCTATTTCCCCTTTATCTTTAATCCTGAGCCTATATGATTACATTTCCAAGAAACCAGGGAAAAGAACGATCAACTTGACAATGAACGCTTTCCTATAAACGAGATATTAGGGAGCAAGTTTTCTTCGTACGATTAGTCCATGGCTTTTTAATTTAGGAAGAGGTATTGTTCACTACTTGAGGCTTGTAGGATTCAAACGCCAAAATCCTTTTGCCAGGTATCAGTGATAATACACGCACGGGGCACACTCAGCATTATTTGCTCTTCTCACGGAATTTAGGACAAAGGTGCTATTCCCCTTGTCTTCACACAGGTACCAGAGTGGGTTTCTCTGGGTGTGTGGAGCTTAGGGCTAATCTCCAAGGACGCACAGCATGGCTGTAGGTCTGAAAGGACCATCATCCCAACATAACTTCTTCACCAGCCATTCCAGACATCACATTTCCACCAAAGTCCCTCCTCTGGGATAAAGTTTTCCAGCTTTCTTCTAAAACTGTATGTGATATTAAAAGGGTCGTACGTTGACCCCTTGTTATATTGTTATAATAGTTCTAATTGGTGTTCACTTGAGTCACACGATGACCTGGAAAAGCCTAATCACTAGGGGACCCTGGTGTCCCCTTTTGCACACAAACATTCTAGCATTGACAGTGTCTTCTGGGGCACAGCTTTGCATTTCAGAGCTGCCAGTGGAATTGGACTCAATAAGTAAATGCTAGTGCAGTCTATGTGAGTCAGTCATTTTAAGGTCTTTCTTGGAAAATGGCTTTTCTTTTTTCAGACTTATAGGTATTATCTGTAAATTTCTTATTCTAAGTCAGGGAATAGTTTCTATCAAGAGACCCTGCTTTGGGGCTTCCCTGGTGGCGCAGTGGTTGAGAGTCCGCCTGCCGATGCAGGGGACGCGGGTTCGTGCCCCGGTCCGGGAAGATCCCACATGCCGCGGAGCGGCTGGGCCCGTGAGCCATGGCCGCTGAGCCTGCGCGTCCGGAGCCTGTGCTCCGCGACGAGAGAGGCCACAACGGTGAGAGGCCTGCGTACCACACACACAAAAAAAGAGACCCTGCTTTGATAATTGATCATTAGGTAACAATTCGATATTGTTGTCTAATATCTGCAAACTCATGTCTATCAGAATTTTCAATAATTGATCTCAGTATCTTACAATATTATGGATAAATAGACATCGTCTCAGAGGAATCTTCTTGAATCATTTGCTTACTTCCTAATAGCGCTCCCCTGACCTGCGTCTTATGGTTTCATTCATTTTCAGGGAGAAATGTGTTTACATGTAGGGGGTAGAGGAAATAGGCCATTACACATATGCCCTTGTGTCTGACTGCGTGCTTGTGGTGTGCTTAGATTCCTACTCCTATTCTGGCGCAAGAAAAACAAATGTATCCAGCCTGTTTGGCTCAGTCCTGCCTCTGCCCCTTTGGTCCAGCATACTACTCACTCTTGCAAATCACGAAGCTTCCTTAGAAGCACGTCTCTGCATTACTTTCCTAGGTTTTTCCTTTTTTCTACTATTCTCTCTTTCAAAGTTCATGCCAACTAATGTGCTTTTCAAAACTCAGTTTCTGCTTTTTTCCATTGTTTACATTTGTCAAGATTCATAGGTATTCTAATAAAATTGTAGACTGTAATTATTCCTAATGATGTCTAACTCCTGAATCGTAATGAAAGTTTTGGAATTGCTTAGGCTTTAATTTATAACAAGTATTTGAGTTTAGATGAAATCTTTCTAAGAACTGAGTCAGAGAGTAGTTTTGCTTTTTAATTCATATAATTTTAAGTAGGTAATTCGTTAGATGGTAAAAATTCAAAAGTTACAAAGGGTATATAGTGAAATGTCTTCTTTTCACTCTATTCCCCATTTAGATCCCCTCCTGGAAGAAACAAATGTTACTGGTTTCTCTATTTCCTTCCAGGGATATATATGTGTATGCATAGTTTTGGTTTTTATTTTAAAAATTATAGCATTCTATACACACTGTTCTACACATTTTTTCACACATTATCTTAGTGTTCTTTTTATTTTCAGTTTTTACAAGTTGTTCATTCTTTTAAACACGCACAGTATTCCGTTGTTTGAGTGCATCATAATTTATTTAACCAGTGACCTACTAAATATCATATAGGTGTTTTTAATCTTTGGCTATTACTAATAGTGCTACAATGAGCAACCTTATACTTACATAAATAATTCTTCAGATATGCAATATTCAATAAATTCCTAAGAATGTGTTGCAGGGTCAAAAGATATTTGCATTTGTAATTTTAAAAGATTCTTGGAAGATTGCTCTTTACAGTGGTTGTAAATTTATAATTCTATCAGTGATGGGGGTAAGAAGCATTGATATGCTAGTACTTCCCTATACTCTAGCCGAAGCAGGGTGCTATCAATTTTTTGATCTTTGCTAATTTGAGTGGAAAAAAAAAATAGACTACCTCTATTATGAAGGAGGTTGAGTATATTCTTAGGAGAATTTTATGAGCTTTTGTCTGTTCACTTACTTTGTACCAATAGGGTAATTTTTTACATTTTTCTCATTCATTTGTAAGTGCTCATTGTATATAAGGAAAACGGGCTGTGTGCCTGTTATGAGTTGCAAAGCCTCTCCACGCCTGGCTCTGGTTTGTCTGTTTGCTATTATGAGTTTTTTGTTTGGTTGCTTATTTGTTCAGATTATGTCATGCAGAACTTTTTTATATTGATGTAATCATATTTCTCATATATTTTATTCCATGGCCTTTCATTTTTATTGTAATATTTTGGAAGTCCTTTTTAATCCCAAGATTATAAAATATTTCTCCCATGTTACCTTCTAATTACTTTGTGGATCTATATTTTATGTTTAAATCTTTGATCCATCTGGACTTTTTGTTGTTGGATGTATGATATAGATCTGATTTTACTTGTTTTTTTTTTCCCAGATGGCCAGCCAGTTGTCCCAACACCTTTTATTGATAATCCATTTTCCCCTACTGTTATGAAAAGCAAGTTTCATCTTACACTAAATCTCCTTAAACAAATATACTTTTTTAATCGACTGATGACTTTTGTTCCCCTAACAATATCTCTCCTTTACCCCACCACATAGCCATTTTTGTTTCTAGAGTGTGTATTATATCAGCCAAATAAGGCAGAACTCAGTATGCAAGAACCCAGATAGACAGAGGTCTTTACAGTTTAATATTAACTCCATAGTAACTGTTTTCTTTTTTATTGATATAAGCCACAGAATCCTTGTTTTGGGGGAAGGTGTATATTTCATCCCCACATAATGCTTTCCCTTCACCTTAGGACAACCCTGGCTTGAGATGAGGTCAGGTGCTTTCAAAAAATGCGGATGCCCTGGCTCCAGAGATTGAATGACAGGGGGTGAAACCCTGGTGTGTGTGTGTGTGTGTGTGTGTGTGTGTGTGTATGCACACATGCTTGTATACACACAACTCCCAGGTTATGGGAATAGCAAGGATTGAAAAATATTGTCTTCAAGCATAATCTATTTTATTAAATGACTCTCCTGATACAGTGATATACTCAATGGGTTTTTTTATATATTTCATTCTTTCTAGCAATTCTCTTTTGCTCTAGTTTTTCACTTATATTCTTTGGAAGGGGTGCCTCGCAAGATTATTGTTACAATTAACCAATAAAATATTTGAAAGCTTTTCCATTTAACAAATGTTTACTAAGTACCTATCATGAATCGGGTGCTGTACTAAACACAGAGTATGGAATGGGGGACAAAACTATCACTTTGAGGAACAAAGTGTTGGTATTTACACAAAATCCTCGTTAAATAGAGAAACTACCACATTATAAGGCAGTTACCTATAGTGTAGTTTATATGATATATAGTGTTAGAGTGCACTCCTTTTAGAATCGTTCTGGAAGCCTGTAACAGGTACATTAAACCTGTCCTTCAGCTCTAGGGTTTACTGAAGCTTGATTTTTTAAAATAGCTTTTTAAATATCTCATCCAGATTTGAAAATATTCTCAAATTTGCTATCTAATAGGTGCTTCTCAGAATAATCCCAGAGATAGATTTGAATGTGCTATTTTCCATACGTGTAATTAAAATTGAAATCACAGATATGTGACTGGAATTTAACACATATGAATTGTTGCTTTCATTTAATAATATTGAGTATTACAATAGGAAGTTAAACCTAAATTCTTTCTAAGGCAATGAATTTAGTGACGGTGAGAATTGTCTAGTGAATAACAATGTAGAAGTATCCTTTAGTACAAATTAGTTTTAGATATTGATTTACAGTTGTCTAAAGTACATTTTCTTCTAAAATACAACAATTCTAAAAGGAGAAAAAATCCTTAATGACCGGATAAAATGTTGAAATTAGGTGTTTTAATTTCTATTTTAAAAATGCATTTCGACCTGCTTCAGGTAAAATAATGTGGGAACCCAGAATCTCAGTAAAATGATCAATCCACTTTCCTCAGAAAACATTTTTTTCCATTAACTTTCCATTTCTGGGCTGCAACAATAATTGCCATATACATAAGTGTTTCCTAATATTTACCCTTAGTTTTTTACTTTTTGCTTTTGAGTGTGAAAAATGAATGCCCTGAAAAAGAGCAAATTCTCTTTTTGTGCTCTTCCCGTATTCTGTAACTTTGCTTGTGTTGTTTTTTTGAGAGAGAGAGGTCCTCAACAGGAGTCGTTAACTGCTGCTGTTACTATTGAAAAATGCTTAGTGGTTTCCCCTTTTTGGAAGGGGGGGTGTCACTACTTGGCATAGAGAGCCTAAAGCCTTGCACTTAGAATATTCTGTCCAAGCTCTCAAACTATCCCCCACGTGTTCTACTTCTCAAACAGTAATTTTTGGAATGACATGAAGTACAATGGACGTATTTGCCAAAGTTACTGTGTTGCTTCAAGCAGGGGTGGGGTGGTACTGGTTTGTCAGGTGGCACAGTGCATTGAAATAAAGGAAGAGCTTAAACCCTCTCTGGAAAACAACCACCAAAGGGCATCCCACCTCATCGTGCACAGAAATGAGACAACAGCCGCCATGTTTGCTATACGGGATCTAGCCCTTCAGGGATCACTGTGTCACCCCAGGTTACTGCACCTACTTGTTCACGTGGTTACTTTGTCCCCCCACAGAGACAGAGAACAGACAGAGATTTCACAAATCAGTCAAATCCCCTAGAGTCTTATTCACATGCTTTTCTGCTCCAAAAATTTCTATTTTTCTTAAACCTGTTGACTCTAAGATATCTGTGGTACAGGATTGAACTGTAGATTTGTCATTGTTCCTGAATATCGTGTGTCTTTAAATTCATGGATCCATTAATTAATTCATTCTTGGGTCCTCACACACAAAGCTTTTGTGGCATGGTCTACACATTTTAACTACACATCAGAGTGTCTTCACTTGCCACTTCTTTTGATGTAGCATCGCTATACATCCAGTAACAATGTTACGTCTCAAGCAGGAAAAAGCAGTAAACAGAGCTAAGGGAAGGAAGGATCTGGCTGTCAGTGTAAATGTAAATAGCAGCTGTTCCATTCAAACTGTTTTTAAAACTACCACACGGTGAGAGGTTTGCATAAAATGGGCCAGATCCTCAAGAATCAGGTTTTAACACAAAATTTAAGAGGCATGCTGCCATCCTCCTGTTTGCACTGTTTCACTTCTCCTACTATTGCACAAACAGTAGAGGGGAAAAAAAAAATATATATATATATATATACATACACACACACATATATACATGTGTGTGTGTATGTATATATATAAAATAGTCTCTTAAATATATATATATATAATAGTCTCTATATGTAGAGACTATTATATATTGTATATATAGAGA
Source organism: Kogia breviceps (assembly GCF_026419965.1). Lineage (NCBI taxonomy): Eukaryota > Metazoa > Chordata > Mammalia > Artiodactyla > Physeteridae > Kogia > Kogia breviceps. The sequence continues at coordinate 81,821,300 of NC_081319.1, forward strand.
GGGACTTGTATATATATTGTATATATGTAAAATAATCTCTTAAGTTTTTATTTAAATATCTATTTCTGTGTCAATATTGCAATATGAAGATATATCAGTTTACATAACTCGATTTGCTGTACAAGGATGACGTTATGAACAGTGCTATTGGGTTAGGTGCAAAATTCTTCTGAGCCCTAAGGTCACATGAGTTTATCTTCTGGTCAGGTGCTGTAGCCATTCTTTGATGGATCAAGCTTTAAGACTTTTTACCTCAAATTTGAAATTTATTGAATTATCTCCCTTTTGTCATTTTCTTAGCAAAAGTCACCATCCTACATGGCATTACAATGTCTCTTTAAAAAAAAATCTTTGTGCCTTTTCTCCTGCCAGAGAAGCACACATTTTCTTTCCTATTTGGTTAGCATTATAAACTGCTGGTAATAAGTGCTTTAAAAATATTGTTTGTACATTGCAGTTTATCCAAAAATGTGACCCTCCCCAATAATTAGCACTACCTAGACTAGTCAATATAGAGACCCTTTTCATCCAGTTTTGTCATCTTTCTGCTTAAAATGGAGAAAAACGATGTTTTCTACCACAGGAATATAAAACTCATAACTAAAGACCTGCTGCTGCTTTGAAACAGACTGAGGGGAAATCATGATTGGATAGTTCACAAAACATTATCTGATCTAATACGTTTACCACATTGTCATATTTTTATATTAAATTGGACTCTTCCAAGGCTTAGAACAGGGCTTCTCACATTTTGTGAATGAAAAAAGTTGTTACAGACTCGGAATGCATGAAAAGGATGAATTACAATGTTCGTGTCCCACGGTAACATAAATAAAAATTAAACACACTTGTATAAACTCGAGTCTAATTTTAATGTGTGGTTAATATTTGTACACACTGAAACTTCAAATCAGGGTATTAACTAATATCTGCATAGTCACAGTGGAGATTTCCATAGCCTAAATGTGCCTTCCTGTCAAACAAACAAGGGTGAGAACCCCATCAGTTCCTATCAGCTCTGTGGGCATATATCACATAAATAAACCATCATTAAAGAGCCCTTAGTCTTGTTCCTTCTTCTCCTTAATACATATCAGGGAAAAATTTTGAGATAGAAGCTTTTAGGGAAAAAGAAAAACTCACAAACAAATATTGAACGTCATTATTTACAGTTTTTACAACTAAAACTCCTAAGGGAAAAACATATATCCAAGAAAAATTTAAGGGACAAACACTCTTAGTATTATATTTTTTCAGCTCTGTACTGTCCTAAAATGTTTTCCGGTTTTCCATTGTTGGTACTTTTTTGGTCATTTTTATAAATATGAGTTTCCCAATCTGAAAGATTAATATTTCTTTGTTTTTAGAGAAAAAATAGTATCTTTACTAAGGAATGTTTCATTGATATTAACTAGCCTATTGTGTATATCTATAAACTTTTCCTCCTTTTCTATAGTAATATTAATCATTTTTACTTCTTACTGATATTAATTCATCAACTACTTTGTTATTCTATGAATATAAAGCAGGATCAAATCCATTACTTTGGCCAGTCACCAAACAAGTGTCATGAGGTTTGGTCATCAAACCTGACGAGTTTTTAATTTCTTCATGGCAAAATTCGATTGACTATGTAGCTGTTGGATCACCTCTCCACGATTACCACCTTCTCCTCTTTTGAACTTGTGTCAAACATTTTTTTTTTTTTTTTTGGTATGCGGGCCTCTCACTGTCGTGGCCTCTCCCGTTGCGGAGCACAGGCTCCGGACGCGCAGGCTCTGTGGCCACGGCTCACGGGCCCAGCCGCTACGCGGCACATGGGATCCTCCCGGACCGGGGCACGAACCCGTGTTCCCTGCATCGGCAGGCAGATTCTCAACCACTGCACCACCAGGGAGGCCCTGTGTCAAACATTTTATCTCTAACATTTATTTGATACTTGTAATACAATAGCTTGTATTATATATAATATCAGTATAAAGTCAATGAACATGTACAGACTATAGATAATGCTTATGTAGACGAACTATAACTTATAAAGTGCTACTAAGGTGTTTCTGGATTTGTTGTTGTGACGACTATCATGGATATGATTGTCATCTTCCTAGAAACAGGGACAATCTTTGGTGCCCTTTTATTTTTATTTATTTATTTTTTCTTTTGTGCTACGCGGGCCTCTCACTGCTGCGGCTTCTCCCGTTGCGGAGCACAGGCTCCGGACGCGCAGGCCCAGCGGCCACGGCTCACGGGCCCAACCACTCCGCGACATGTGGGATCCTCCCGGACCGGGGCACGAACCCGTGTCCCCTGCATCGGCAGGCGGACTCCCAACCACTGCGCCACCAGGGAAGCCCTTTGGTGCCCTTTTATATCCACCTTTATTCCTCCCTAGCACTTTGCCTTGAATGAAGTAGGTGCTCAATATATATGTAGTGAGAGCTTGCTTTCTTAAAGTTTTAATGGTCAAGTAAGTATTGGCTTGATTGAGCTTTAAAAATACTGTTGTTTTCCAAACTGGAGTCCATGGCCAAATCTTACCGTGCCAATAAGTCATTTTTACCCCATTTCTTAAAGATTTTGTGAAAGAACAAAAGTTATTTATCATTATACTGTACTTAAGAAGCACTGTATTTTTTATAAGGTACTGAAGAAGTACTATACATAGTACTAAAAGGTACTGAGGGTCACCATAAAGCCTGATAACACTAGTACTATAATTAGGCAGTATAATCTCTTTAGCAACATAATGTTGTGAAATTGATATAATTCAATTATTTCCCTTTCCAAAGTGTTTCAACTTCTTTGAAAAATTATGTGGACCTTTTGCCAGTGTTTTTGTGTGTGTGTGTGTGTGTGTGTGTGTGTGTGGTACGCGGGCCTCTCACACCTGTGGTCTCTCCCGTTGCGGAGCACAGGCTCCGGACGCACAGGCTCAGTGGCCATGGCTCACGGGCCCAGCCGCTCCGCGGCATGTGGGATCTTCCCGGACCGGGGCACGAACCTGTGTCCCCTGCATCTGCAGGAGGATTCTCAACCACTGCGCCAGCAGGGAAGCCCTTGCCAGTGTTTTGATAGGTCTCATGGAAAAGATATCTGAATATTTAGGGTACATTGAGAATAGGTTGTAGGTTGGGCAGCAACAAAATGACATGACCATAGAGCTTTTCCCCCAGGGCATTCATGTGTAAGATCTCAGATGTCCATCTGGTCTAAGGGTCAGAGCCTCGAGGCGAATCAAAACTCCTAGACTGTGCTTCTGATTTTCCCCGTCAATTTCCCACATACCCCTGCTGGGTAAGTAGCTTCTGTTTCTCCATGTTTCTCAACCCCACCCCACCCCCAAAGCTCCTTTCCCTTGGATTATTTAGAATGAATAGGAAAAATGATCCACATGACCACAACCAGGAATGAGGCTTGAGGAAAGAGGTGTTCCTCTTGTTGAATTTGGACATTAGTGAGAAACTGACTTTTATTGTGTGCCAACGAAATTAGTGAGAAACTGACTTTTATTGTCTGCCAACAGGGGAGGCTTTACACTTGGCTCGAGATTTTGGCTACACTTGTGAAACAGAGTTTCCAGCCAAAGCAGTAGGAGAACATCTTGCCAGACAACATATGGAACAGAAAGAACAGACAGCAAGAAAAAAGATGATCCTAGCGACCAAGTAAGCAGAATGGGAAAGACTCTGTGTGCGTTCATCCTGTTTCTTTTTTTTTTTTTTTTTTTTTTTTTTTTTTTCATTTTCTTTGAATGAGGGAAACAGTTTAGAAAGCACCTGGTCTCTAAGGGGGTCTCACACACCAGCAGCTAGAGGTATTAAACAAGGACTTCCCGAACATTGCACCCATAGCAAGATTTGCAAACTGTACAGTGACGGAGGTACCACTGACACTGACAAAAGTGCTTAGAAAACCTCTTCAGAACAGTACGAATGCCTAACATGTTTAGGAGATGTAGATTCCAGGCAAATATGCTGGCTGGTTGCTATGCAATTCGGTCTAAGCCACTCACTGTGCTTTAATAAATGAGGAGAAAGATCTTAAAACACTGTAAGTGCTCGGAGAATGTGAAAAATTGAGGACCCAGATGCATGAGAGGTAACAGAGAGACCTCTGGGATCAAGGATTGGCATCAGTGCCCCCATTTTTTCTTGTATATAATTAAGCATATAATCCCTGAACTGCACCAGCCCCTGTAGTGATATTGTCAAAAAGAAAAGATAGAATGTGTGAGAAAGCTCCTGAAAATTGTTAAAAGTTCAATTAAAATGTGAATTAAAATAATGAGGGAAATGATGTGGAAAAGGGGAAGCTTTCATAAGATAACTTCAAACTGCCTCAGACTTGAAAGTTCTTTGATAATTAATGAAAGAACTACCATTTACTGTGTGAAAACCCAGCAGAACCTTAAGTACTACTCAAATCACATTCAAATTTTTAGAAGAGGACTTCTAAAAACAGTGCATGTTGGGACTCCATGCTTCCACTGCAGGGGTTGTGGGTTAGATCCCTGGTCGGGGAACTAAGATCCCACATGCTGCGCTGCATGGACAAAAAAAAAATTTAGATGAAAATCTTTCAAGTGGTAGCTAATTCTTGCTCTCTTCTCTTTACTAAAACAAGTTATTGCTACAGATAAACCATTAATAATCTTATTTAATTTCCTAACTCTATATTCAGATTATAGAACTAAGAGTCCCAGGTGGTTAAATTATCATTTATAAATTAGTTTCTTATTTGGGGAAAACTTTTAAAGAGAAAGTATGTGGTAGATAGTGTTAGAAACATTGCTTCTTAGAAACTGATTTTTTTTAATGACTTTACGATGTGTTGGCTAAAATGTAAATGTCTCAAAATGCACAAAACCAAAAATAAATATTCCTCCTTCTACTACATCTAAAGTAACATAGATCTTCTTACAAATTTAAGGTTTTGTATGGCATACCTACCACCCAACAGGCTTGCCCAAGAAACGTTAAGTCCATTATTTGGGGTTTGTGCTGCCTGTGGCTGTCACTGTTTGGGTTTCAGATATATTTATTAATTGCTCTTATGAGAGTACTAGATAATTCTCTCATCTTGCCCCAAACAAAAGGGAAATGAAAGGTGGTGGCGAAAGAAAAGACAAAAACCAAGGAGATAAAGGGGAGAGGAATAGCAGAAAGACAGAAGTAAGACTAAGAGTTAGAGAAAGTACATTATAAGGGATATAACACTTGGATTTAAAAATTTAAGAGGAGCTTTGTGCTAGGGAAGCTGCTGAACACTTGCTAGTAGAAAGACCTAAACCTAGATTTTTTGTGCTGTTTATCTCCCTATGGGGGGGGGTGGTCTTCACTTCTACTTTGCTTCTACTTTTTCCCTCTTCCAAACAGTTTTTGACCCAGAGAGGTCTTCATCCTCCATATTTCAGTTTTTCCAGAAGGAACTGAAAGTACATGTAGTTCGTTAGTTTGTATCCTTAATGTATTATCTCAGGAAACTATAACAAATTGTTACAGATCAGGAGAAATATACAGTGCTAGAAGTTAGGTAGTATCTCCTAGGTGTTACCAAAGCATATCATTCTAGCTGGTAGGATTTTACAAATTACCCAACATGCATACCCATGTGATACCTCTGAATGATGCTATTATCCCCAAATACTAATTATCCAAGAGAAAACACCTTCATGTTTTCTACCTCAAAATTACTCAGTTGTTGGGGGCTTCCCTGATGGCGCAGTGGTTGAGAGCCCACCTGCCGATGCAGGGGACGCGGGTTCGTGCCCCAGTCCGGGAAGATCGCACATGCCGTGGAGTGGCTAGGCCCGTGAGCCATGGCCACTGAGCCTGTGCTTCCGGAGCCTGTGCTCTGCAACGGGAGAGACCACAGCAGTGAGAGACCCGCGTACCGAAAAAAAAAAAAAAAAATTACTCGGTTGTGGTTTTTTTTTTTTTTCAGTATGCAGGCCTCTCACTGTTGTGGCCTCTCCCGTTGCGGAGCACAGGCTCAGCGGCCATGGCTCACGGGCCCAGCCACTCCACGGCATGTGGGATCTTCCTGGACCGGGGCACGAACCCGCGTCCCCTGCATCGGCAGGCGGACTCTCAACCACTGCGCCACCAGGGAAGCCCTCGGTTGTGGTTTTATCATGCATTTTCTAAGACTTTCACCACCTGATCCAGAGAAATCCTTCTTGTCTTCCTCCAGGTTTTCGAACTGTTCACTCCCACCACCCACAGCAAGGCCACCATTAAATTTCCAAACATAAGTTCCCATTTTCTTGGGAATTCCCATCACTCTGGTTAAGTGTTTGGGAGTCCGTGCATTCAAACTGATGTTGAGAGTTTGTTTTCACAGAAGTAAAGTTAGAAGAACTTGGGAAAAGTAAGAGAAGTACTTTCATATTTGTCAAAGTTGTATGGAGACATCTATTTTATAGTAGTGGATTCAACTAGGGCTTAGTATTTCCCTTTTACATGGACTCTAAGTAATGTATATTATTTTAGGTGATATTTTGAACTTTGATTTCATGAACTATTTCAAGAACATGTAATTCTCTTTGATCCCTTCTGCCCATAGCTGGACATTTGCAGACCATTAAATGTCAAGCAAGAATTGAATTCACTAATTCCAAGTACCTTACCTTAAGTAAGAGTAAATAGGCTATAAACATCTCGAAATTAGGAGACAGACTAAATGTTCTGTTTTTGTGGTCATTTATATCCATTCCATCTTCTTATTAGATCATGTGAAACAAGAATTGAAGAATCAGACTATGCAGTCATAGCAAACAGACTCAATACAAGTAGTCATCAATATAAGTCGATAAATTAAGGGGTGTGTGGGAATAAATGCCTTTCTGCAACATATTAATGGATCCAACATGTGTTCTGAGTAGTTTCTAAATTTTCCAACGGTAAAGCATTGGCTGTTTTCATTAAAATGCTCTGTGTTGAAATTAAGTAATCTACATGGATATTCGTTACATTCTCATCAGTTCACCTTTGTTCACAAGACTGTGACAATTGTATCAAAAATGTATACAAAATTCAAAATTCTGTAGATGAGAGATCCAATTGCTGATCTGTATGGGCACAATGGCTTACATATTTCTTTTTTACCTCTATGAATAACAGATTCTGTTGTATTTAATTATATTGCCGAGTATACAATTGTAAGAAAGCCTCATTGATAAGTGCCGTTACCCTCCTAATTCCTCTTTATTCCCAGTGCTTTGTTGATTAACCAAATATTTTCGTGTAATTAGATAATTATTTAAGGGTAGGAATAGAAACTGAGTTAGACAGTTTTTGAAATCTAAAAATGTACTGGACAAAACATTTATTTGATTTATGAAAAACACATTTAAACCTCTTCATTGAATTTAGAACTAAATATGATTAACACTCGATCTGCATTAGGGTAAAGCGGAATAATTAGCGAGTTTTAATTTTTACCATAACATTAATAGTCAAAAGGAGAAACAGAACTTTAAATTCAGACATCAGCTAAAAAATTATATCCTTAAGGACAATGACATAAGTGATAAAGTCAGAATTTATGATTCATCGAAGATCATCTTGTGTTACATAATTCATAATATGATTGTGTTTGGAGAAATAGGAGTATTTCTTACTATAGCTTCATAAATAAAATTTTAAATAAGAATAAAACTTAGCATAAAAATAATAACTGGGCTTCCCTGGTGGCGCAGTGGTTGAGAATCCGCCTGCCGATGCAGGGGACACGGGTTCGTGCCCCTGTCCAGGAAGATCCCACATGCCGCGGAGTGGCTGGGCCCGTGAGCCATAACTCTATTAAATAACATAAAGCGCAACAGGTAACGATGCCTCACCAAATGTCATCATTTGATGCCAACAAATAATACCAACATTTAATTTAAGTAGCTACTCGTTAATTAAAAATAGGCAATACACCTGAAAGTCAGCCAACCGAGTCTAACTCAGAACAGAAAAAGTGAGAAGTTCGGATCAAATTTTCTCAGTGGGAGTACACACATGCACTGTTAAAACATGCGTTTCGATGCTACATCTGAGACTCAACCAAACATTAGCAGGGGGGTATGGAGGATCCTGTTTGACTTAGAGCAGGTAAAGACTTATCTGTTTATTTGTCTGTTGTTTGGCTTTTCCTTTCCCTATGACCCTCTTTTACTTTCACCTCTGTTCAAAATGAGTAAGGCAAATTCTGTGAAATGACAATATTTGAACACTGGCATTAAAACTGAGACTCATTGCTTGTAAAAAAAAAAAGTCTCAAATGATCTCCAGAAGAATTCAATAAATATGGGGTTCCTTATAATAAACAAGGCTCCTCTGATTTTAACTCAATGGTATGTTATTTGGGCTTCAAGACATTTCGTCACTTTGTAGTAGTTTTTTGCTTAATGACACAAATGCTTTGGAGAGGACTTGGTGGCTGGGCCCATGGAGTGACTTTCACTTGGAATAATTTGACCCTTCTGTACTTGATTTTGGCTCCATAAGTAATTATAGTCAGGGCTGCATTATTACATTTTGTGACTGCCCATTGTAAATCCAGACAAAAAACCTAATCACTTATCATATTATGCCTTGAATATGGAGTGGTTTCACTTAGTTGATGGATTCTTTTGATCAATTCCTCGGCAATCTTTTACTTCACTCTTCAGCTTCTGCATTAATCTAGTGTTTTGCTGTTAAAAAAACCACACACACACGGTTCCTTCATATGTTTGCTTCTTCAGAATTATATCTTTTGGACTATGTATCACAAGGGCTTGTTATCGAACAATCATGGTAATATGGTAATTAAAATGAAACCAATGATCAGAAATCATAATCATTCAAATTAAGAAAAGCAGCAGAAAAATGCCCTTGCTGATACTTTTTGCAAGAAACTATCTTACATGGAGCATAATGTAATCATTTTTGTGAGATAAAATGAGGCTAGTAGACTAAATTTGGGTGATTGTCTACTTCAAATATTAAAAATACAAATTTAGTCCACAAGAGTCTGAATTATAATGAAATATTGGGGAAAGGGATTTCCCAAAGTCTACTTGAATCATGGCTCTGAAATAAGCCTATAGCTTGATTTAAACTTGTTTACAGACATGATACCCCACCCCCAGAATCACATTTTATTTTTTTAAAAAGGAACTATTAATTGTGATCCTGTTGTATAGATTTTCCCCTTATACTGAGGTTAATCTATGAATATTCACCTTAAAAATGAACATTGGTTTTGTCAATGTTCATGGACTGTTACTCACTTGAAAGGTTTCATGATCATCTTGAGAGCATGATCAACTTGAGAGCATAGCTGCTATTGTAACTCGTAACCTCATCTGTATGTTGTAGATGGAACTTCAGAGGTTGCTTTATGATTTTTATCTAGTCCTCTTTTAAAAGAGAAAACAAGCCTTTGGAAAAATATCATGGGATGAAATCAAAGCCCCGTTTCAAGAGTTCAACTTTAATTTTGAATCTTTTATTTTAGACAAATTTGTAAAGAATTTCAAGACCTCTTGAGCCAAGATAGATCGCCACTGGGATCCTCCAGACCCACTCCAATTCTAGACCTTGACATCCAGAGACACTTAACACATTTCAGGTAAGACTGGTTTTCAATTTGTTCAGACTCTCTTTTAAATTGTTAAAACCATCTTTATTAACCCAGACATGTTTGTAGTCCTATCACAGTTCCATTTAGAGACAAAACATATATATATGGTGACTGCTTGAAATTTTTGAAATTCCAAGCACCTAAGATCAAATTGTAAAAATAGCTAAAGCATGAAGCACTTTGGATCAGAAAATTTATAGCTTTGTGCGATTCAAAGAACCTGTGACTGTGAGTACTATTATTTCAAACAATAGCACTTTTAGATCAGGATCCTGAAATCCTTTAAACAGCTCTTTACCTTGATTAGGTGAATCGTTGAATGGGCAGACGATGTGATAGAAACTAATGAGACATCCTAGACTGATTTTCCAGGAGTTCGCTAATGATTTCTCTGCAGTTAGAAACTGCGCATGATTCTTAAGTTAGACCACACAAGCATATTTTAAAGAACCCAGGATGTATTATTGAAAGTATATCTTAAATTTCATTTTCTGAAATTCTTTGGAAGAGAATAGACTATTTTTCTTGGTTAATTTATGCCCTGGTTGCAATGTGGAAACGAACATGATAATTTTTCAGATGACTTCCAAATGTTAAATTCTAGAATTCTGATGCCTACATGACATTTTTCATCAATAAAAATTTTTATTTATCCTTTTTATTATTATCATTTAGTTTAAAAAAACAATGTTAAGGAAAGACCAACATAATTAAATTTCAAAATGCTTTCAATACCTTTCAATGATTATAATGCTTTTGAGGAAGATATTCCGTTATACAAAATAATGGATATTCAAGTAAGTTGGAATTTTATCTGCAACATCAGAGACTTTTAAATAACATACTTAATTTTTCATAATGTCACAATACTCCTCAAGGTGTAATAGACACATTTCTGAAGACTAAAGGATTTATCTTCTAAAAATGCACCAAATGTAGGATAAGTTCCCAGGACTTTTCTTCTAACATTCAATTGGGTTAGTGAAGGTGAGTGTACTAAAACTGGGAGAAAGCATAGTGCTCAAAAATTAAGAGCAAAAGGCTTTGGAGTGGGCGTCCCTGCTGGCGCAGTGGTTGAGAGTCCACCTGCTGATGCAGGGGACGTGGGTTCGTGCCCTGGTCCGGGAGGATTCCACGTGCTGCAGTGTGGCTGGGCCCGTGAGCCATGGCTGCTGGGCCTGCACGTCCGGAGCCTGTGCTCCGCAACGGGAGAGGCCACAACAGTGAGAGGCCCGTGTATCGCAAAAAAAAAAAAAAAAAAAAAAAAAAAAAAAGGCTTTGGAGTCAAGAGAATGGTCTTCAAATCCAGACCCTTAATACATTTGAGCTGGGTTATTTGGGGTAATGCATGTACTCTTCTCGAGCTTTTCTTTCCCTAGCTTTTAATGGAACAAGAACCCCTCTATTACATGGTGGTAGTGAGCTAAAATGAGAAAATGAATACAGAGTAAGCATTCAATAAATGATATACTGTTTACTGCACCACTGATCAAGTTTAAAAAGTACAAACTGCTCTACTATCATATCTGTACAAATATTTTCCACATTTTTATTTGTATACATACTTAAGAGATTAATAGTTTTTACAGAAGTTCAATTCACAGCTTAATAATTTTTATACAAGTTCAATTCTGGATTTAAGGAAGTTTGTTGAGTTACAGATTTACTCCAAGAAGGAACTTACTGTTGGAATACAGAGAACTGGGGCTCTCTGTAATGTCTGCTAGGTCATTTCCAATCACAGAGGTCGCAGCCTTTATTGGACAGTGAGCTGTCCTTTTTCAGGCTCAAAACAGACTACGGCATCAATGGGTAAATTGGATATCAGCTACAGTGTAAAATAAATAGGCAAGCTATTTGTCGGTTTAGCATACGCAGTCTGCTAATTTGTTGATACCTGAGTCATTTGCCAACGTAATGCCACAGAACTCTTTAGAGAAAACTTTCATTTCTAAACTTGAGCTGAATGTTTCCTCCATGTGCTTTATATGCTCTGTGGTTCCTCCCCATGCAAAATATAGTAACAAGCTAGTCTAGAATTACCCAGAGAAGCTAGTCTGATGTTTCCCAGAGAAAAGCTAAATATGTGGTAAATTGCTTCTCCTCATTCTCTGTAAAAAAGAGAGATTACACTTTGGGTATAACACGCTCAAGAAGATATATGGCTGCAGATTCTCAGTCACAACAATTTGAAATGTACAGTCATATCTTTTTTTTTTTTTTTTTTTTTTGCGGTACGCGGGCCTCTCCCTGTTGTGGCCTCTCCCGTTGCGGAGCACAGGCTCCGGACGCGCAGGCTCAGCGGCCATGGCTCACGGGCCCAGCCGCTCCGCGGCATGTGGGATCTTCCTGGACCCGGGGCACGAATCCGTGTCCCCTGCATTGGCAGGCGGACTCTCAACCATTGCGCCACCAGGGAAGCCCCCGCCATATCTTAAGACATTAAACATTACCTGGTATATCTACTTATAAATGTATCACCTATAAAACTTTGGTATTATTATTGATGTGTTGAGTAGTTTGCTATCAGAAAGTTATGACTCCCATTTATTATGCTTTTGTAATGTTTGTCAGATTTTTTCATATATTTTGCTTTAACTACATTCTGATTATTTATTTAGATGAAATCTTTTGGATTTCACAATGGTGGGTAGTATGACTTTAAAAATCACTTAACCAAAGTTCACTTTACAGCAAATTTCCTTAATTATATCTTTTTTAAAATTGTGGTTAAAAAAACACAACACAGCACTTACCATCTTAATCATTTCTAAGTGTACAGTTCAGTAATGTTAAGTATATTCCCGTTGTTGGGCAACCAGTCTCCAGGATTTTTTCATTTTGCAAATCTGAAACTCTATAGCCATTAAACAACAAATTTCCCCTTCCCCCCAGCCCTTGGCAACCACCATTCTACTTTCTATCCCTATGAATTTGACTAAATACTTCAAGTAAGTAAACTCATACAGTATTTGTCTTTTTGTGATTGACTTATTTCAGTTAGCATCATGTTTTCAAGGTTCATCTATGTTGTAGCACATGTTAAATTTCCTTTCCTCGAAGACTGCATAATACTCTATTGTACGTGTATACCACATTTCGCGTATCCGGTCATCCGTTGTGGACACTTGGGTTGCTTCTACCTCTTGGCTATTGTGAATAGTGCTGCTCTGAACATGGGTGTGCAAATATCTTTTGAAGATCCTGCTTTCAATTTTTTTTGATATATGTCCATAAGTAGAATCACTTATATGACCATGTCATATGGTCATTCTATTTTTAATTTTTGAGAAAATGTCATATTGTTTTCCAATGTGCCTGCACCATTTGACATTCCCACCAACAGGGCACAGGATTCTAATACCTCTACCTCTTGTTATTTACTGTTGTGATTTTATTTGTGGGGTAGATAGTAGCTATCCTAATGAGTGTGAGGTGCTATCTCATTGAAGTTTTGATTTGCATTTCCTTAATGATTATGATGTTAAGCATCTTTTAATATGCTTGTTGGCCATTTCTATGGCATCTTTGAAGAGCTCTTTATTCCCATCCTTTGCCCATTTGTAAATCTGGTTATTTGCTTTTTGTTGTTGAGTTGTAGGAGTTCTTTATATATTCTGGATATTAACCCCATATTAGATATACAATTTGTAAATATTTTCTCCCACTCTGTAGGTTGCCTTTTTATTCTGTTGTGTTCTTTGATGCACAGAGGTTTTTGATGTAATTCAATTTGCCTATTTTTATTTGTGTTGCCTGTGTTTTTGGTGTTATATCCAGGAAATCCTTGCCATATCTAGTGTCATGAAGCTTTCCCCCTACTGTGTTTTCTTCTAAGAGTTTTAGAGTTTTAGGTCTTATGTTTAGATCTTTGATTCATTTTGAGTTAATTTTTGTATATGGTGTAAGATTTGTCCAGCTTTATTTTTTTGCATGTCTTAAACAATATTCTTTTAAACAAAAGTTTTAAACATGGCTGACATTTCCAATTAAAATCCAAATTTAAGTCTCCTGATGTAAACCGAATTTAAATGTGTGGTTTTTTTGGTTTTTACTGTGCATTTATTAAAAGTAGCCTCAATAAAATATCTTAATAGGATTGTAAAATCAGCTTGTTGCCTGACCTTGGAAAAATACCTCACACTTTAGAAGTGTAGCTCTTAAACCTGGCTTCACAGTAGAATTTCCCTTAGAGCTTTTTAAAAGTCTTCAGGTCAAAAAAAAAACAAAAACAAAAAGCCAAAAAAAAGAAGACAAAAGGGAATTCCCTGGCTGTCCAGTGGCTAGGATTCTGTGCTTTCACTGCCAAGGGCACGGGTTCAATCCCTCGTTGGGGAACTAAGATCCTGCAAGCTGTATGGCATTGCCAAAAAAAAAAATCTTGAGGCCTGGAATACACTTTTAAAGATCTGATTCATTAGGTCAAGTCTAGGATTGGACTCAGGCATCAGTATAATTTGCAAAATCTGAAGTTGATTCTGATAATTAGACACGTTTAAGAACCACAGTCCTAGGATATTCCTAGACTATTAGCTTCTTTTCCCTTGGAAGAAAAACATTTCTAATTCATTTTTAAAGTGACATTGAGAATTATGTAAAGTTCTGTCTTATACTCTAATGAATTAAAGAGATTCTACATCTATTATCCTGCTAATAATCTGGGTAACAATGTGCTAGCATGGAAGGTGTCTCTTTCATAATTTCCTACTGATGGTGGTAACTTTAATTTGGTAGAAGCATCAGCTCAAGAGAAAAATGTGTTAGAAAGGAAACATATCACATCTGATGTTGAAAATAGTCCATTAGCAGAGTCTGATTTTCCACTGTTTTTGCTGAGTGCTGGCTGGGAAAGAAGTAAGGAGAGGGTGTGACTGGATAGGCACAGAGACGACTCTAATTAGTAGCATCAACTTGTGCTACTATTTTATTTCATTAGAATCTCCTTCCCAGTGCAAACCACTTGAATTACATCTTCCAGGGTGGCTGATTTGGTACCTGGAGAACCATGGCTTACTTTCAGCAGATTGAATATGTCTAGGTAGAGCTAGGGAATGATCTGGCCTTGTAAAGCCCAGGTAACTACTTCCAGTTTTCTGTGGTAGCTGACATATCAGGGTGCTCTGGGAAACTGTGGGGAGAGTAGTGACCCTTCCCGTGATTGACTCACAGCCTGGAAAGCTGCTTGTTTCTATCAAAATGACAGGAGGCAGGTTTATCCATTATTTATAATTTACTGAGTACCATCCAAAGTGTATATTGCTTTAGAGAACAGAGCAGACACAGCATCTACTGGAAAGGGGAAGACGATTGATTGAAATCTGCGGAAGTCCCCATAGACACAGTTCCCTGGAATGGTGATGGCAATTAGACCAAGGTGGCGTGGGGCTTCATGGACAGAACAGACTCAGCTCAGATGAAACCAGAGCCCTAATTTTCTGAAATGTTCGGAATTCCCTTCTTTGAGATCTCAAGAAATCTTAATAACTTTGCCCTTCTTTGTGTCTTATGTTCTCATAATATCCTTGAATCTAAAGTCAAGCAAAAAGCACATTGAACAACGTAAATAAGGGGAGGAAGCTAGACTATTTTTAATGCTCAGTTCAGAGAAAACAACCTGTTGGAAAAATGAGGTTGTTTTCTTTCTCAACACCCACGGTGGGAGCCTGATATTTTACTGTTTCTTGTATTTTACTGTGCTAATGGCAAGTGGTGCAAAGATGGCCAAAGGATTGTCCCATCTTTAAGTACTTCTGAGGTAGAAGACAGTTACATACAAAGACTTAAAATATAACATAGAGAGTTTTAAGAGTGTTAAGTAGAGTGCAGGTAATTACCTGGGATAGTTGGGAAAGGATTTCCCCCTTTTATTTATTTATTTTTTGGGGTACGCGGGCCTCTCACTGTTGTGGCCTCTCCCGTTGTGGAGCACAGGCTCCGGACGCGCAGGCTCAGCGGCCATGGCTCACGGGCCCAGCCGCTCCGTGGCACGTGGGATCTTCCCGGTCCGGGGCACGAACCCGTGTCCCCTGCATCGGCAGGCGGACTCTCAACCACTGTGCCACCAGGGAAGCTCCCTCCCCTTATTTTTTTACTATAAATTTTTTTAAATTGAAATATAGTTGATTTACAATACCATGTCAGTTTCCGGTGTACAGCACAGTGATTCAGTTTTACATACATATGTATCTTTTTTTTCAGATTCTTTTCCCTTATAGGTTATTGCAAAGTATTGAGTATAGTTCCCTGTGTTATACAGTATGTCCTTGTAGGATTTCCTCTGTCTATCCACAGTATTTAGCACATAGTATGTGCCCAATACCTATAGGTTACTAAATGTAGAATACGATACTAACTCTGTTATGTCTTGGATATATTCTCCTCTGATTCATTCCCAGGGCCTTGGTGTTTTAATTGGACCACGGGCTGGGGAAGTGAAATGTTCAATGTGCTTAAATTCTTCTATTTGAGTCACAAAATATACCGACATCACATCTTCTTAGAAAAAGACCCTCCTACAACTCCCATAACACTTTGGAAATAAGAAATGTATAGGCTGTCCCAGATGTCTGTGTTTGCTGGTGATTAAATTTTCATCATTGATTCTCAGTGTTGGAAGGCCCCTTAAGCTTCCCACGCTCCTCCACCATTTGGATCTTCCCTCCAATATCCCTGTCAAGTTGTCACCCATCCCAGGCTCGATAACTTCCAATGATAGGCTGCTCTTTTCGTGCCTCGGCATTCCCTTCTATCTCTGACAACTCTATTAGAAATGCCTTCCCTCCGTTGGGGCAAGATCTGTCTCCCTAACATCCCACTCCTTGGGGGCCCTATAGAGTCAGTTTAATCCTGTTTCCCTCCCAGTTTCTAGAGGCAGTGCTGATGTCTCTCTGAATTTTCTCTTCCTGGGCTGTTCACCCCCCTTCTCTTTGTGTTCTACATATGACATGCATTCCAGTCAACTCAACTAGAATCTTCTGAGTGTGCTTGGCAACACACTGAAGATAGGATGTGTGTTTATACTTAAATGTGAGCACGTCTTCTCCAAGGAGCCTAAGATGTGTATAGCTTTTGTTTTTTATTTTTTCATTTTCTTGGGATGGGAAAATGGTGGGGAAGGTAATCAGGAGTGGATGATTTTATTAATCTTGTGAAAGCATTTTTAGTGTCAGAAGAGAAATCAGGAAATTTCAATTAAATCTCGAATCCCAAAAGAAAACATCATAAAATAAATTACGTGACTAGGCTTAGATTTAAGAAACAGAATTATTGACTCCTTCTGGCAGAACAGGATGTTCTGCCAGTTCAAGGGGACTTCGAAGACCATTTTATTTAAGAATGTTGGAAATAATAGGCCTGAATTGTGAAGGAAAAAAAACCTATGTTTTCCAAACTTAAGCTCCTTTATGTAAGGCTGAAATTAAACTTTAAAACTTTAACCTAGACTCCAAAAGTGCACTTACATTCTCAACTGCAAAGAAAAACATACCTGTAAGTGAGTGGTCTTATTCACTACTTAAATAAAAAAGGACAGCCTGTATTTACATAAGAGAAAAAAACCTCTTTCCCTTGAAGTAAAACTTTCAATAGAAAAAAATGTAGACTATAAAATAAAACAGGCAACAGTTTTCACTTCCTTAGCAGATAAGTGGAACCATGATGCCTTTCTTGCATGAATCTACATTAAATTACTTACCTTTATTTAACGTTAAGCAGGAAATTAAAGTGTAAATCAGTTGCAGTATTTATTGTACTTCACAAAGTGCGTGGCCCCAACCAAATGCTGCAGGAGATATGAACATAAAAACATCTATTGCAGGTCATTTGATGACATTTTAATGGATTTTTAGGTTCAGCACAGAGGAGACTAGTAATTCAAACAAGAGAAACCAGAAGCAACTGTTTCTAATAAAAATTTGCAAACATTGTCCCCTAACAATTACATGTGAATAATTTGGTAAATTTGTATTTAAATAATTTCTATCTTTGTTGATCTGTGGGTTGGGGGACAGACAGCACGAAATCATGGGAAATACTCAGAATGGATGTCAGGGCATCTAGCTTAGTCTCCTCTCAGTTTCCAGCTGGAAGTGTGGATTTAGGGCAGACATTTACCAGTCTGGCCTCTGCAGGTTCATCTGTAAATTGACAACAGTTAAGCTGGATGATCTTGAAGGCTCCTTCTAAGCTTCTTTATTCCATTCTCCATTTACTGCTCAATCAGTCATTTATGCTGTGTTTCCATGTGATCTCATTTCCTCTCTTTATGTTTTAGCAACTTGTTCATTTAAAAAAGTCAGCAGTTGATGGAAACTATATATTTGGTGCTGAGCACACTGTTGTATATACAGAAGTAGAAATATAATGTGCACATGAAAGTTACGTAATGTTATAAACCAAGGTTACTTCAATAAAAAAATTTCCCCAAAAGTCAACAGTTGACTAAATTCATCTAAGAGAGCACGAGTCCTCAGCTTAGCATTTTCCTTCCCCTATTCTACAAAGAAAATATGAATTGTCTGATAGGGAGGAATATAAGGACATGGTTAATTTATCCCAAAAAGCTCTATTTCCATATGTAAAAGATAGGGTGGAGATATCAAAAACAATGTCTTTACCTTCAAAAAATTGACTTGGATGTGATTGACTTTGGTCTCTCCTAATGTGTGTGCAATGATTATACCCTTAGCTTCCTTGGCTAATGAGATGGAATGAAGTAAAATGGAGTCACAAGGACTCAATCCCTTTGGGACCGCAGAGTAAGTGGTTGAGAAAAACAGGAGAACTGTGACCTTAGAATGGTGGATAGGCAATCACGTCTCCCAACCTGGCAGAGAGGTTCAGGACAGTCATAAATGCACTTCTCCAAAGTGAGTTTCATAGTCCCATGAGCTGCTCCTTGAAAGTGTGTCATCATCAAGTGTTTTTTTGGCTCAAGAAACCCTGACTTCCATACTCCTCTAGAGGTAGCCAATGCAATTGGCATATTCTAAGCTCCCAAAACTGTTTTTGAATGGAAGGAATGCTTAGCTTCCTGTCTCCAATACTTGATCACAGAAACTGTTTTTTTTTTCTCAGAATACCTATTAACATTCCATGGAACTAAGGTTCTGCAGAAGTTCTTGGGGGAAATGCTGGAAAAGTTCATCTTCCTCTTTTACCCAGGGAGGATAGCCAACCTGGTATTTAGGTGTCATTTCTTGGCTCTAAGGGAACACGCCTAACTCCCCAGCTACATTTAAACTATTCAGTACTGTTTCTAAAATACTGATGTTTTGGGGCTTCCCTGGTGGCGCAGTGGTTGAGAATCTGCCTGCCGATGCAGGAAACACGGGTTCGTGCCCTGGTCCGGGAAGATCCCACATGCCGCGGAGCAACTAAGCCCGTGAGCCATGGCCGCTAGGCCTGCGCGTCCGGAGCCTGTGCTCCACAATGGGAGAGGCCACAACAGTGAGAGGCCCGCATACCGCAAAAAAAAAAAAAAAAAAAAAAAAATACTGATGTTTTGGACCCATCCCAAACCAATTAAATCAGGATCTCTGGGGTGGGACCCGCACATTGGCATTTTTTAAAATAAACTCCCTGGGTGATTCTTGCATGTATCTAGGGTTGAGAACCACCAGCTAAAGAAACCATAGAACATTTGTGGGTGCTGACAAGGCCTTGCTAACAAGTGGGTTGCTCCTCGCTACCAGAGAACCATTATACCTTAATTATACACCTCAATTAAACTCCATTTTAAAAGCCCTGGGGGCTGGGGGATAATATAATTTATGTAGAAAATAAGCACAATCAGTCAGTTTCCTTTTTCTCTGCTTCCTCAATCAGTTTGGCTACAAAGGATAGATGCCATCAAGTTCTGGGTGCATAAGACCCAGCTGCTTTCCTCAGGCTGAGATCTCTTCCCATGACCTATATTCAGGAGTTGTGCCACTTCAAAGAGATGAAGCATCTTCCCCTTGTGGTTCTGAAAAGAACTAAGGTTTTGCAGAGAAGCCCCACAATCCTTTGCTGGTGTTCTCCAGGGCCTGTCTTCCAGCCTCCTGCCCTCATGGCTGTTCTCATGAGTGGAAGAAGGCATTTTTCCATCTCACCTAAAAGAGTAGTGACGAGAACAGACTGAGCCTCAGGCTGCAGTTGGACCTAAACCTGCAGTCTCTGAATAATCCAGGAGAGAAGGAAAGGGAGACTTATCTTCCCTTTAAATCTTGCTGCCTGCATGCCTCCCAGAGGCCGGAAAGCAGAACTGAGGTTGATAACAGTGGCATCTCTGCTGTTCGGAAAATCAAAGGTACATGAGACCAAACACCCACTGGAATGATGCAACCTAACAAAATAATAGGAACAATAGCCGAAACTGTTTCAACCTTTACACACACCAAAAACTTTTCCAGATAGAAAGTTGAAATTTGGCCCCCCAAAATCAGCTTTTGCTTTAATTATCTAAATGATGATGGTAGAGTATTTTCTCTTGATTTTCAGTCTTCTAGCTTGTAGTATAATAGTATCTACTACTTCCAGCTTTTTGTATCCCAAAAGAGAGCTAGAAGAATCCATCCTTGGTTGTCAGACACAACTGAGTGAGGCAGTCCCCAGTGGCAAATAGGAATGAGACTTTTATTTTCCTTTTAATCCTGTTAAATAAGTGTTCCCTTAGTAGGTAGAAAGGATGTGTTTGAGCCCAGGCCCAACTCTTTTTTTTTAAATTCAAGTATAGTTGACTTACAATATTATATTAGTTTCAGGTGTACAGCACAGTGATTCAGTATTTTTACAGATTATACTTTATTAAATGTTATTATAAGATAATGACTGTAATTCCCTGTGCTCTACAGTATATCCTTGTTGCTTATCTATTTTATACAAAGTAGTTTTATCTCTTAATCCTATAACCCTAACTTGCCCCTCCCCACTTCTCTGTACCCTCTGGTAACCACAAGTTTGTTTTCTATATCTGTGAGTCTGTTTCTGTTTTGCTATAGTCATTCGTTTGTATTATTTTTTAGATTCCACATATAAGTGATTTCATACAGTATTTGTCTTTCTCTGTCTGACTTATTTCACTAAGCGTGATATTCTCTAGGTTCATCCACATTGCTGCAAATGGCAGGCTTTAATTTTGTGTGTGTGGCTAATACATACCACATCTTCTTTGTCCATTTACCTGTTGACGGACAGTTGGGTTGCTTCCATATATTGACAATTATAAATAATGATGCTATGAACATTGGGGTACATGTATCTTTTTGCACTAGTGCTTTCGTTTTCTTTCTGGATATATACCCAGGAGTGGAGTTGCTGGATCGTATTGATAGCTCTATTTTTAGTTTTTTGAGAAACCTCCATATGGTTTTCCACCAATTTACATTCCCATCAATAGTGTATAAGGGTTTCCTTTTCTCCACATCATCACCAACATTTGTTATTTGCAGACTTTTTGAGGATAGCCATTCTGACAGGTGTGAGGTGATGTCTCATTGTTGTTTTGATTTGAATTGCTCTAATAATTAGCAATGTTGAGCATCTTTTCATGTGCCAGGTCCAACTCTTGCCAAGATAGGAAGAATTCAGGGGAAGATTCCATAGGAATTTGCTTTAGGCTATGTTTTAGAAAATTGCCTTAGTGGTTTAATTTAAATTCGTTTAGACAAATCAATTAAAGTAATGATAAAACATTTCTGAAAGACAATTAGAGCAATATAGAAACAGCTTTGTACCATGTCTCTGGCAGACAAGAAAGCTGGTGAAATGTAAACCATATTTACTTAGATTAAGAAAAATTAAGCAGCTCTTGTTCCTCTGGTATATGTTCATTCAGAATCCTATATTAACCTATATTCCAAGTAAGCACTGAAGCTTTGGAGAGTCTAAAGATAAATACGTAAGGCCTTGTCCACAAGCAAAAAAAATTCATTTAGCCAGAGATCACAGGGAGTTTGTGAAATTTCTATTATATGGAAGTCTCCTGATAACTCCTCATCATTAACGCAAATAGTTTATAAGTATAAATACTGTTGGAGTTAAAGATGGGTTGTTAATAACACCTTATTAGCAAAATTACACAGGGAAAAAGGAGAAAGGATTATAATTTATTCTTTTTCAAATAGCAATCTCTTTTCTACCATCCTCTATTTCTTCTTTTATTTGTCTCAATTTCTTCATTTTTAATCCCACTGACAGAGAATACATTTTGAACTGTTGCAATATATTTTCCTTTAAAAAGTTAAAATCTATATCTATAGGATGTATTCAGGTCAATAAAAACAGTGTAAGTCAACAACATGTACACGTACATGCACACTCAAACAAACACCGTCTCCCTCGAAAGGGTGATTCTACCCTGTGCTACCTCTCCAGTTGCTGAGATGTGAACACACTTTAACACTTAGGAGGAAAGTCAAAAGTAGAGCTTCACCTCCGGATCCAGCAGCCAATTTGAAGACACGGTTTATGTGGAAGAAAGATGCTCTAAAGAAGGTTAATTAGGAAGTCTAGCAAAATAGGAGTTTTTAAAACCATGAATAAAATGAAGACGATGACGGTTAAATATAAGTCACATTTTCTACAGCATCAGGTGTGTAAACTTCAACAGTCTGGATTTTTCTCAGCAGGTGTCTGTCAGAACCTTCCTGCTCCGCAGGGTGAAATTAGTAATAGGAAAATTAAATCAATGAGCTGGAATCTGCTTAGACAGAGAGAGAATAGTTCAAGGTAAATGGAGTTCTAAGCCTGACTAGCTATGATCCGAAGCTCACATTTTGATCCTTCCCTTTATGGTTTAGACTGACTGATTTGGTGTGCCTTTTCCCTAAGAATTGCTTGAGTCAAGTCTCTCTCCCTCTCTCATTGTACTGCAAACAGATATGTTTTCCTTAATCTTTCCTAAATTTCACATCATTGATTTAGCCCACCAACTAAGCTTTTTACCACATGAAGGTATTTCAGCACTTTGGTTCTGCTAACCAGTGCAGGAATTTTTCTCTCTGTTTTAATACTAGCAATTAAGTTACAAATCCATGACGCAGAGTGGGATTAATGGGAAAGTCTTGCAGCACTCCACTGGAAACTGAGGAACCTTTAGCCCTTGTTAACTCAATTATTCCTGAAGCCATGCAGCACTTCAGTGCACTTCTATTTCTTAAATATTAGTCCTTAAATTAGTAATAACCCATTACATGAACAAATTGCAATAATCCCATTCAATGGAATACCTACCAGCAATAAAAAGAAATAATCTATTGATAAACGCCCAAACATGGACAAATCTCAAAATTATTAGGCAAGTGAAAACAGACAGTCATAAAAGTCTATAGACTTCATGATTCAACTTATACGACATTCGGGGGGAAAAGTAAAAACTATAGAGATAGAAATTAGAACACTGATTCCCAAGATATGGGGTTGGGGAAAGTGCACTGACCGAAAGGGATCACGAGAAAATGTTTTGGGTAATGGTGGTCATTACACAACTGTATGGGTTTGTCAAAATTCAATGAACTATATACCTAAAAGGGCTAATATTATCGTATGTAAATTTAAAGTCGGTATACCTGATTTTTTAATATATCCCATTTTAAGAAATTCGTTAAGGACTAATTAAATGTAATCTAATAACCCAGAATTTCTAAAATCTGTCTCTTTTCTCCTGCTTTAATTATTAAGGCATGTTACTCTGTTCCATTTCACTACTTCCTCCCCATTTTCCATGATTTTTCAAAGGTTACTTAACCACTCAAGTGTCTCAGAAACACATGCCTATGTTTTCTTTATCCTGAAATAGGAGTTTCCTATACTTGAAAAAAAAAGTTGCAGTTCCATTAATACCATTGCCAGTTTTTTTTTTTTTTTTTTTTTGCGGTACGCGGGCCTCTCACTGTTGTGGCCTCTCCCGTTGCGGAGCACAGGCTCCGGACGCGCAGGCCTAGCGGCCATGGCTCACGGGCTTAGTTGCTCCCGCGGCATGTGGGATCTTCCCGGACCAGGGCACGAACCTGTGTCCCCTGAATCGGCAGGCGGAGTCTCAACCACTGCGCCACCAGGGAAGCCCCATTGCCAGTTTTAAAGATTAAACTCTTTGAAAAGAAAGCGAAGTTTCTTAATTAGCATTTAATCTTTCACTTGCTAACGTAGCATCATCTCCCCCAGGCCTCTCTCTGCATCGTTCCTCTTCCTCTTTCTTGGAACAGAACTTCAAACTAAATCCTATAGGCCTGGGCAACAGAGTCTCCTGAATGAAACTGAGGAAACTTTAGTCTTTGCTAACTCAGTTATTCCATACACGGGAGTCCCAGCTCTTCTTCCTCAAGGCTGCTGCCTCCTGGAAATGATAAATGCCCAGATGCTGGCAGCAGACAATGTCAGGTAGCGTGTAGGTTGACAATAGTAGTGTTCTACCTCAGTCCTGTTTGTTTTAGTTGTTGCTGTTGCCTGGTGGTTTGGTTTTATTTTGTAACTACCCTTCGTATTTTTCTTTTTTTAAGATTAGACTCTAGGGCTTCCCTGGTGGCGCAGTGGTTGAGAATCCGCCTGCTGATGCAGGGGACGTGGGTTCGTGCCCTGGTCCGGGAAGATCCCAACATGCCGCGGAGCGGCTGGGCCCGTGAGCCGTGGCCGCTGAGCCTGCGCGTCCGGAGCCTGTGCTCCACAACGGGAGAGGCCACAACAGTGAGAGGCCCACATACCACACACACACACACACACACACACACAGATTAGAATCTAACTTTCTTTCAAAATTTCATTTCATTTATTTATATTTTATTTTTGCCTGTGTTGGGTCTTTGTTGCTGTGCGTGGGCTTTTCTCTAGTTGCGGTGAGCAGGGGCTGCTCTTTGCTGCGGTGTGCCGGCTTCTCACTGCGGTGGCTTCTCTTATCGTGGATCATGGGCTCCAGGCACACGGGCTTCAGTAGTTGTAGCACGTGAGCTCAGTAGTTGTGGCACTTGGGCTCAAGGGCGCACGGGCTCAGTAGCTGTGGTGCACGGGCTTAGTTGCTCCGTGGCATGTGGGATCTTCCCGGACCAGGGATCAAACCCGTGTCCCCTGCATTGGCAGGCGGATTCTTAACGACTGCACCACTAGGGAAGTCCAAGACTCTAACTTTTGATTACCAGTTTATGGTAAGAACTCAAGCCACAGATTGTTGGAGATACATATAACATCTTATTTGCCACTTATATTAAAATCTAGGATACTTCGATGATCACTTATGCTCTAAGTGATATGGCTGCATATAGCTCCCACTTTGATGATGAGATCTTGCCCTCACTTATTTTCTTCCCATTGTCTTCTCTGGGCTCTAGTTTTACATTTTTGGTGGGAAATGTTACTCCTTTCTCCTCAGAATTCTATTTAAGTTTTCTCACCACTTTGGCAAGTTTCTATCCTTTGGCAAGAGCACATCTTCTTCAATATCTTAATCAAGAGAACAGGAAACTAACTCCTTTTGTTCCAATATCATCCAAGGAACTTTGAAGGTTGAGTGGTTTTTAGATTGGCTGAAAAAAAAAAAGAGGGAGGAGAAACAGAGGTACACAAGCAGGAATGACCATCATTGGTTTGAGGATAAAGAAGAGATAAGTCTTTCAAAAATAAAATAATAGACCATATGAATATAAAGGGTGAAGGAAGGAGAGCTGGAAAATGCAAATACACTAAGAAATCTGACACAACATTTGTATTGTCTGCCACTGTTCAGCACAATGTTTTAAACGTGGCACAAAGATGATACACCTAGAACAATGATGATTGTCTCTCTAACTTGTCTACTTGAGGACAAACTTTTAGATGAATTTAAATTTAGAAGGACTTCTATATTTTGACAACCTACTTCAAACCATCATGGCTGCTATTTAGCCCAGGTAATATTTACTTGTGAAATGCTCTCTGATATTAATCTGATGAAAATAGATGCAAATGCCAAATATAACTTAAAGATGAAATCTGTGGCTCAAAAATAATATTTTCTAAGGGCAAAAAAATGACCTTATCAAAGATTTTAGAGATTTGACTATAGTGTGTTACGTTACAGATAGATGACCTTAGTTTATTTTCTGTCTGGGACTGAAAATCAGCCTCTTCTTTCTGTTTTTCTCTTATTTTTCTATAGACTCTACATTACCCCTTTTTTCCTTTTTGTATGTCCCTGTGAATGAGATATATACCTATTTTTCTGGAATGGCTGGGGCTAAAAGAAAAACATGACGTTCCCAGAAATTCTTGTAATCATTCTGTGATTTCACACTTTGTTCTGTGTTGTTCTCATATAATATTAGATTAATTATTTAGATTCATAAACCTTACTGAAAACTGCTAGAACAGAGGCTATACCTTGCATTTAGCATCATCCTATGTAGTGTTCCATGCATAATTTTGATGTGCAGGTAATGTGAAATCAAGGACATTAACAACATTTACTTAATGTTTTTTATGCTGCATGATAACACTTCGAGTCCTTACTTTTCTTATGTTGACTATTTCACAGTTTTAGACTTATCTGTTGAGATAGGTGGTTCTTCAACATCTATAACCTTCTGTCATGTCCTTGGCTTTAAGAAGTGCACCATAAGCATTGTACCAGTGAATTGAAGCTTAGTGCTAGAAAGAAATTTGCAGATGTTTTCATCAGACTGTTGTGGTCTTACAAGGCTACATAACTTCCCACAAATTACACAGTGCCCAAGGTTGAAGGCAGTGTGAAGACTCTGTGCAAGGAGGTCTCAATCCAGGGCAAAGGTGACAGTGCACTTTACTAAAGACCAGGTACATATTTTAGAAGTAAGGAAAGCCATCAGTCAAGAAGGGATGCCAGCCTGAGAATTTTTCATTATGGCAACCACTCTTCTCAACATGGAAAAGTAAAACATTTATACAGACCCATCTACTTTGTAGCTGGCCTTTTCGAACCCTGGTCTTAGACAGGAAAGTGAGTAAGAATGATCTTCCAGGTCTACAAGTCTGCCCATAGAACAAAGTTAAGTTAGAGAAGCTGAGCTAAAACTGCCAACAGAATGTGATTTCTCACAGTGAAGGTGTAAAAAGCACCCACAGCCTGAGAGGAACATAAATGAGCACAGAGGCAATACGGAATGTCTCAGGCAGATTATTTAACATTTCTGGGTATCAGTTTCTTCACCTGTAAAATGGAAATAATACTACTTACTTCTTACAGTTGTTGCCAGGATTATGTGAGGAGGTACAGAATAAAGCATTTAGAACAGGGCCTGGCATATGGTCAGGACTCAAATATTGGCTATTAACCTTAATATTTACCCAAGTGGAACTAAATTCTGTATATTCAGCCTAGATGAAAAGGGGAGTCACAACTGAGAGAACATGGCAATACAGAGGAAAAAAAAAATTATCTGATGGTACAAGGAGCCCTGAACAGGAATAAAACAAGAGAAAAGAGGCAATAAAACAAGAGAAAAGAGGCAGTTTGTGCCCAGGGCCAAGCATCTAGACACTAATAGATGGCTTCATTTGGTTCTTTTTTGCGGGTGCCG
Source organism: Kogia breviceps (assembly GCF_026419965.1). Classification (NCBI taxonomy): domain Eukaryota; kingdom Metazoa; phylum Chordata; class Mammalia; order Artiodactyla; family Physeteridae; genus Kogia; species Kogia breviceps. The sequence continues at coordinate 81,848,413 of NC_081319.1, forward strand.
CCATGATTAGTTCTTCTACCACTTCAGTTAATTCCATTTATGTCCTTCCTCCCTGATTAAGTCCTAACACATTTGGATTCCCCTCTACTTATATCATTATAGAAATAGAGCTGAAGTCAGTTTTCCTGCTCAGCAATGCAACATATGCATATGCTTGAACTATGATGATGCCTTATATTACAAACTTTGGTATACATAGTTGGCAAAACATTGACCAGTCTTGTTTTCTAAATAATTGGAGATTGAAATCTTTTTTTTCTTTTTAACATATGTTAATTATGACTTAGGCATAGAGCAGGCTTTGTAAAATGTCTGGATGAAAGATGGTGGCAACCTATAAAATATAAAGGACCTGCAGAAAAATTTACTCTCATCATGAACATTCCACAGCCAACAATAGCTACCATTTATTGGAGCACTTCCTAAAAGTCTGGCATCATCCTGAGTCGTATGTGTTTGTTAACAGAGCAACACCTCCATGTGCTAATCTTATTATTATCACCACTGAGGCATATCAATAGGCTGCCTGAGATCCTAAATCCCTCATCTGCAATATTTTAAGATCTTGTAATTTTTGCCCCTAAAGATTACATACCCTAAGAAGGATAAGTAGCTAGGTAACAGATTGTGAAGGATGGTACTATCTGATTTTAAAACTGCTAATGGGACTTCCCTGGTGGCGCGGTGGTCAAGAATCTGCCTGCCAATGCAGGGGACACGGGTTCGAGCCCTGGTCCGGGAAGATCCCACGTGCCGCGGAGCAACTAAGCCTGTGCGCCACAACTACTGAGCCCGCTCCCCCTAGAGCCCAAGTGCCACAACTACTGAAACGTGCTTGCCTAGAGCCCATGATCCACAACAAGAGAAGCCACGACAACGAGAAGCCCATGCGCCGCAACAAAGAGTAGCCCCCGCTCGCCACAGCTAGAGAAAGCCCACACACAGCAACAAAGACTCAAAACAGCCAAAATAAATAAATAAAAATTAATTAATTAATTTTTAAAACAGCTGTTATCACAATAACTGTAACAACCTAGGGCTTGTAAGCAATTAATGGCTTCATATATTGAATATACAATATATATGCTGTGTTATTTATAGATAGATATATGCATGATATATGTCAGTCATGTTTTTCTATATTTTACAAGATATGAGTTATGGGGAGAACCTGGCAGTGTCACTTCAGAAACAATGGACGCAAATGAACCATCTGGGTGGGTTTTGTTCACAGAAAGAGTGAATCTGCACTTACGTATTTGTTCAGCTAGAGATAATGTTTGTTGTGGTTGGAAGGGCTACCGATGCTGAGGTTGCTACAACCCTCCCTATGCTGGCTCACTAGTTATGATTATTAATGAATTAGTTAGCTGCTGAAACCCCCCAAAAGAGTGGCTTCCATTAGATAGAATTTTATTTTTCTCTCATTTAGGAGACTGGAGGTGAGTAAGTTCTTGCCATCTTGTTTTGTCCTCAGCAGCCCAGCTCCATAGCTATTTTGGGAGGAAATAGAAGGCACACCCTTTCCTCTCGAGCAGATGGGAATTGCAAACATCACTTCCTCTTGTGGTCTGTAGTGGAAGGATTAGTTCCCTGTCTAAACTTAGCGGCAAGGGAAGCTTGGGAATGTTGTCTCCAGCGGGATGGCCTTGTGCCCAGATAAAACTCCATAACCTTGAAGAAGAGAAGAATGAAGTTAGAGGAGCAGCTAAACATCAGGCATGGGCTTCCCTGGTGGCGCAGTGGTTGAGAGTCCGCCTGCCGATGCAGGAGACACGGGTTCGTGCCCCAGTCCGGGAAGATCCCACATGCCGCGGAGCAGCTGGGCCCGTGAGCCATGGCCGCTAGGCCTGCGCGTCCGGAGCCTGTGCTCCGCAACGGGAGAGGCCACAACAGTGAGAGGCCCGCATACCGCAAAAATAAAATAAAATAAAATAAAAAAATAAATAAATAAACATCAGGCACACTCAGCCAATTTTGATCTCCTCTTGTGTGATATATGCTTGTATAAGCATATGTGCCATTCTTAAAAACGAGATGATTCCCACAATAGAAAGTTGTATTTTCTGGCTTTCTTAATGAGATAGAGAGTCAGAGTCAAGTCGTGTGTGAAACACTCAGACGTCCTAATAATTAGTGCCTATCAAGTCTATCAGTGACGTTTTCTTCCAGATAGTCCCTGAATTTCTTGTTGTTCAGAGCAATACATTGACTTGCGTCTACCTTCCACGGTGCTTGGCGCCGTTTAGGATCACAACAAATGCCTGTTTAATGGACTGTTCTGGATTAAATGGGGGGATGTGTTGCCCCATATCATACTGCAAATTGCTCATCTCTTTTTCCTACCACTTCTCATTTCCAGTTTGATCACTCATGGCTTTGGGACCCCAGCAATATGTGCAGCCCTAAGCACTTTCCAAACAGTCCTCAGTGAAATGCTGAACTACTTGGAAAAACACACTACTCACAAAAATGGCGGAGCGGCGGATTCTGGCCAAGGACATGGCACCTCGGAGAAAGCCCCCCTGCGGAAAACTTCAGAGGCTGCTGTGAAAGAGGGCAAAACAGAAAAGACAGACTAGCTACATCAAACAGAATCTATTTCCAGAGAGTCTTGCTGCTGATATTTTTTCTAATATATATATCATTGAGGGTGATTAATCTTCAGTGGACCAAATCTCTGCCCTCCCCCAACCCTCCATAAAAAACAAAAATGGAAATGAAAAATGAAACAAAAAAGGACAAAACCAAAAAAAAAGACAAAAAAAAAAAAAGGAAAAGAGCAGTGTAACTGTGTGATGAAATTGTCACTTTTTAATTTTATGTTATGATAAACTCCTTTTGTGCACGTAATTTATTGTTCCGAATTATATACATCCCAGTTTTTAAGCACTTCTGGACTTTGGAGAGGCAGCACATGCTTTTTCACATCTAACTGATGCACTTTCTTATCCAGCTCTGTAGTTAGGGATCAGAAAGCATGACCATACTGGACTCCACCACCAGCGCATACGGCGCCAGTCTTTCTTGACTTAATCCCTTATAACAAAACAGTGCCTCTTTCCATTAAATAGACCAATCTGGCAATCAATCCATCAATAAATGCTTTGGGAACTGAAAAGGGCAGTCATGAATCTTTGTCCTGTGAATTGACAGCAATTTAAAAATTTCAGTCACTGCTAACCCACTTAACTACCAGTGCCTTGGTGGTACTTAAAAATTCCAGAAAACTCTGTCCCCTCTTTGTGTGACTATTCCCACCCCACCCTAGGTCCATTTTTTTAAAGAAGAGACTCAGCAGAATATTGAAGAGAAAAGAGATGACCTCTCCTATCCATTCTCCTCACTTCCCCAACCTAACAGTTCAAGGAAACAGACTGCATATAGTGGGTCAGGGCAGGCTGGATATAGGAAAGGGTAGCTTTGCCACTTGTGGTCCTGATGGAAAGCTGTGGTCTTGTCCTGCCTGGAAAAGCAAGGGAATAGGACCAGCGATCTTTCCAGGAAGCCGTGCCCCTCAGAGACAGAAGAGGAGCCCAGGGAACTAGTGGAGGCCCCTCAAAGTGTTAGCGGCCAATGAGTGTATGGTTAAAATGACAGACGTTATTCTTTTTCTACTTTTGTGGTTCTGCTACCTGCCCGATAGCTGTGTTCTAAACCTTTAGAGGCACAGAAGCATTCAGGTCTGTGTTCAATAAAGAAAACAAAAACAATGATAGAGAAGGCTTTTGCTTTTAAGATGCTTCCTTTTTTCATCGCTTGTTCTCAAGCTTTATTGTCCTGTAGTTAAAATACTGAAAACAAGAGGTTCCTGGCTGCAAAGGCCAAGGGCTAATTGAAAGTTCAGACCATTAAAACCTGAATGTGTCAAGAAACCTGATTGGTACCACACAGTACTAACCTTTCCACTGTTAACAGTTTTCAAAGTTGTAAGCAAATAAAGATGTAGGTCATCGTCTATGAAAAAAATCATTTAAAATATATGTGGACTCCGGACATTGTTTAGCATGAAAATATTCTCCTCTCGTTAACATGTATCAATTACTTTCAGAATGTCGCTGCCACATTATAACCCCATGGGGAATATTATTATTTTTAATTGAGAGAAAATTGCTTAAGAGTTTTCATCAAGAGATCACAAAAAATGTTTTTACCTAACAATAATTCTTAAAATCATTCGACTTTTATCTTCAATCTTATACAGAAAAGAGGAACATAATCAATGAGTATCTAAATTTTCTAGACTCAATTCAGTTAACAAAACCCACTAGTAAGGAATTCTATAATAAAGGGGTTTTATAGTTACACAGTAGAAGAATTTAAAATAAAGAAAACGTAAAAGTAATGAATTGTGACTTCATGAGTTTATCTGGTTCCGTTTTAAAAAGTTTACCGTTATTCATGGCTTTAAATTTGTTGGAAATAAAATAGAATAAAGCTGAGATTCTGCTGCAGTTCCAAATCTCATCACAAAATAAATTGTTTCCATTTACATGAAAATTCTCATACTGTAAAATATACATGTGAAACAAAAATGATGAATATTTCAGTTTAATAAGTAGTAGGAAAGCTATATACACATAATGTGGGCTACTAATATTTCCTTAATGAAATTTCCACATTGACTTTTATTCCTTTTATTATTAACAATACATATGTATTTAATATGGCATTTTCATATGCATCTCTGCTAAGTACTTAATGTAGTTATAATCCATGTCAAATGTTCACCCATAATCAGATAAAAAATTAGATCTGGCTTATAGTACCAGCTTACTTCTCAACCCATAGTTGTGACTAGTTGGGGTTCTTAACACCTCAATGGGGTGTTATTATTTATTAGCCTTGGAAACAGAAGTATAACTATACCTACAGTGCATATTATTTACCAGGATTTTGGGTGGCTTCAGAGCCTTAAATGGACAGCACCCATCATTTAACTTAACCAGCCATTAGGACACAAGTGAATTAATGGACTGGTCATGTTTAGAGTAATTATTTATTATCATATTTAATAGACATTGTTAACATACCTACTTTTGCCTTGTATATAAGGTACTCAACACTTTTTAAATAAACGAGTAAATGAATGTGTGTGTGTTCTTTGTCCAAAGTGGGCCAAAGGACTTTTTACTTTGGATTTTTTTTTTTTTTGCTTTGATACCCATTGCTTCAATCTGGCTGGCTTCTTCCATGGTAATTTATGGGTAACACATTTTAATGAATAGGGAAATATTTCCATTCTATCACATTAGTTGCAACTAGGTGCATTTAATATAAAACAATAAAAACAAGTAGGTAAGTATCATAATTTCCACAAAAGTAAAGTTATAATTGTTATCAGTATCATAGTTTATAGTTAAGGAAGGTAGGTCACCAAAATCTGATTTTCAGTGCTACAGTCAATAATAAAGCAATGAAAAAGCTTTCCAGATTAACTATCACTGGCCAAGATAATTTGTCCCAACCTCTCATACTTACTCAAAATTAATAAACTTATGAAAAATTGGGTCAAACTCCTATAAAAAGAAATGTTCGTTTTAAGGCTGTTTCAGTAACCAATTTAAATGCCACTTCTATGACTATTTCACTAGAGTTACCATTTGACTTAAGTTTGGTGGTTCTCGAAAAATAAAGGAAAACTCTGACTTATTCTATATTTTCTTCTCTGGAAAGATCGGATGACTGGGAAAATGCCTATTCTCCTGCACCCTTCTTTTCAGATGCTTTAAAAATGGGTAATTCTTTCTGGCTTTGCAGTTCCCTTTTCCTTTCCCTTCTTTGAGGGTGTGTTTTCTTCACTGTCTAACACAGAACATGACCCTCTAGCACCTATGAGCATCCCGACCCTAGTGTGACAGTGATAAGAATTTAACCTTTTGTCACCTGGCACTTTTAAAGTAAATGTGTCAATGAATTATCCTTGTTAAAACGAGTAAAACAATATAATTTCATTACCCTATATTTTCTTCCTTTGGGGCTTCTTTGGAGGCATATTTGACCAGTGCCATTTTTTAAATGTATCAGCATCCTTTACACAAGGAAAGTGCCATCTCCCTACAAAGGCCAAGTCAATATATGAGAGGCGGCCTGACATTGTGACTAAGAGCATAGACTCTAAAGCCAAAAAACCTGGGTTCAAATCATGGATCTTTCGTTTGCTTCTGTGTGGCCCTGGGCAAATTGCTGAACCTCTCTGGGTCTCCATTTCCCCATCTGTAAAATAAGGATAATAATAGATACCTACTCACAAAACTACTGTCAGAATCAGAGTTCATATATATAAATTGCTAAGAGCAGAATAGGGGCATGGTTAGTGCTATGTGAGTGTTAGCTCTTGTCATTAATACTTAGAGGTGGGACAAACCTTATTTTTTATCTAGATATCAGTTTCTCCTCAGTTTATTGAATCCTTCCTATATGTCAGGCTCTGTCTTAGAGACTGAAGATAAAGTGAGGAATAAAGCATTTTTCTTATGAGTTTCTCGCAGTCTCCTGTGAAGATCCCAGCCCTTATAATCTGGTAAGTGCCCTGATGTAAATGTGCACAAGTTATCCCAACACACACCAGACCCAGGTCCTGGGAACTGAGGGGAGGAGAGGGGAGGGGGAGAAATCAAAGGAGGGGCTGTAAAGGTGGAAGGGAAGGGAAAGGTGGAAATCAGGAAGAGGAGACTTTACGGTTCTGGGTGAATTAAAAATATTTGGGGCAGGATGCGATTCTGAAAACTAACCAATGCCATTTGTATTTCATTTCATTTCTATATACCTATACCTCCGCTCCATTTTCGAGGGCATCTAACAGTTTGTCCATACTGCCTCAGGGAAGGAACGTGACCCAAGGGAATGCAGGCAACAAAGGAATTGAACTTTTATACAAGTTTCCAGTTTCAAAATCCTAGGCCTTAAGGAGGACTTGAGGTTTAAAAGTATATCAGTCTGGACCTTTTTCCTTCCTCCCCACAGACACAGACACAGACACACACACACAGAGACACACACACAGAGACACAGACACAGATACATTGGAGCCCATAAAACAGTTCCCAGTTTGGTGAAAGAAGGAGAGGATTAAAGAAGAATTGAAGAAAGGGTAGCTATCGTTGCATCTCTCTGAGAAGGGGCCATATCCTGGGGGTGCGTTTGGTGCTAGAGGGAACCATGTCTTCACCCCAGTGGAAGGTCCAGGGAGGAAGACCACCCAGCATCATGCAGAAGCAGAGGTGCTGTCTATGCGGGGTTTGTCTAGACGGATGGTTCTCAGACAACCTCACAGGGTTTCTCCCAAGGACATTCTCTCAAAATGGCCTGGAGAGACCAGGATGATATGTGTGGGAGCAGAAAACAAAGAAGCAGCTATTCCTGCAACCCATAGAGATGCAGCAAAAAAAAAAAAATGGATATTTCAGGCACACCCAGAAGCAACCCAGGTAGCGGGCAATCAATGCAGGTTGGACCCACGTACACACAGGAGGAACATGACACACATGTCGATCAAAGACCAGATGGGATATTCAGATGTACCACTTGGAGTCCAGTCAGGAGAGCAAAAACCTTGTTAGGGATTTCAAAGAGAGAGGATTTAATAAAGATAACAGGTGAAACAGGTGTTAGAAAGTTGAAAGAGCAGAAATGAGACACTGAGTCACCCAAATACTAGTAATTTGAAAAAGTAGTGACCATCCTATAGGTGAGAGAACAAAAGGAAAGAGGTGAGGTTACCTGAGTCTGGGAGCTTGGAAGAGGGCATCCCCCTCCCCATAGTTGCTGCTTGAATGTCTGAGATTAATGCTGGTGGTACCCCTGAGGGGGTAGAGTTTGGCTAATGATGGGATTGCAAAGAAGCTGGAGGCTAGAGCCATAACCTTCCTATTCTGCTGGAGGGATGGGGACAGGAATCGGAAATACGTCTTCCTTCGAATTCCAACCAGTATCTCCCATTGTCAGAACCTAATTAGAAGCTTGCTGGCAAAGTGTTATGAGAAAGATAGTTTCTGAAAGGCAATACAGAAAGGTGGGCATCTCTGCAGCTGCCAGCATCCACAGATGGCGATCCAGGCCACATGGTCCCCCACACAGTTTGGTGGTACGTAAAGCCTCTCCACCCAGTTCTGGGACACAGATGCAAACCAAGAGGACCCTGAATGGACTGAGATAGAATTTCTGCCACGTTTAACATGAAGGCTCAAATATACATAAAATAAAGTGACATTTCTCACATATCCAAATGGACACAAAGGCATTCATACCTACTACTTTTAAAAACTGTATTACAGTTACTTCCCATGTGCATCGCAGAGGATTCAAAAGGACCAAGACACTTGAGAAAATTTGAAATAACCCCCCATAAAAGGCAGAAAAAAATAAAAATAAATAAACATGGACTATGGACATGTGAGTGTTATTCCCAGTTAAAGTCTAATGTAAGTTTTCAAATCTATTTTTCTTTAACATTGTATTTCCCTAATTATTTCTTCCATGTCAAGAGCTATTTGGAGACAGAACACTAAGATGATAGTTAAGTTTGTGTTTCGTCTTCCTTCCAAGTTCAATCAGGATGTTGTTGTAGTCAATGAAAGCTAACTGTATATGTAAATATTAGTATCATTTATCTTCCTACCACACCCATTCTCCCTGGGCAATATCTTCTTGTATAACTTCAACTATCAGGTCTTTTCTTGTGGCAAAGACCAATAGCCATCTGCTGAAAGTCCATTCGACATTTGTCCTGGGTGTTTACCTATTCCGAGGGTTGGCAAACTTTCTCTGTAAAGGGCCAGATAGTAAATATTCTAGGCTACACAGGCCATATGATCTCTGTTGCAACTACTCTGCCAATTGTAGCGTGAAAGTAGCCATACTTTCATGCTACATAAGCATACGTAAGCAAATGGCCGTGACTGTTCCAATAAATCTTTATTTACAAAAATAGGCATTGGGATGGATTGGTGTGTGCATTCCTGTAGTTTGCTAACCTCTAACCTAGATTAAATTTCTCAGCATTTCTTGCTGTTTGGAGCAATATGATTAAGTTCTCTCCATTGGAGGAATAGAAGTGATATTTGCCATGTCCAGATTTTACCAATAAAAACCAGCCCTGCACTTACTCTCCTTCATGTCATGTCCTCTTCTTCCTGCTGCATGAGATGACAATGAGGCCCTAGGGCAAGACTTCTCAACCTTGGCTCTACTGGGCCTTCATTGTGAGGGGCTGTCCTGTGTGTTGTAGGATGTTTAACAGATCCTTGGCTTCTATGTACTAGATGCCAGCAACATCTCTCCTAATTTTGACAATCAAAATTGTCTCCAGACATTGTTAAATGTCTCCAGGGGGAGAAAATCACTTCTAGCTAAGAACCACTGTCTTAGAGATGCCAGAAACACAAGATGGAAAGTACCCGGATCCCTGAATGACCATATGGAAGAGAAGTGCACATTACTCCAAGCTAAACTTCTACTACATTAAACCACTGAAATTGGAGGTGGAGGCGGAGGGCAGGAGGGTCTATTTGTTAGCCTCCCCTAACACAGTACTGATGAATTCCAAATCCACATCTCCACTGGTTTTCCAGCCTCTGGCCTTGCTCTTTTTTATTCCGTTCTCCACACTGCAGAGAATCATGCTGAAAAGCAAATCTGATTTGCACATCGCAAATAAAACACTTCATGGCTTACTGTTGCCCTTACAATAAAGTCAAACTCTTCTAGATTTACAACGGCCTTCTGACCTGGCGTTTGCACTCTTCTCCAGCCTCCTCCAGCTTTATCTAGTATCTCTGTTTCCCTCATCACATTCCCTCCTCCTCCCAACCACACACACACTCCATGGTCCAGCCACATAAGCCTTTTTAAAATTCCTGAAACTCTCCATGATCTAAGATTTAGCTTATTAGTCCTCTTAGCTTGAAACGTTATGTTCTACCTAATCTCCTTCACAAACCAGCTCCTGTTTATCTTTGGGATATCAACTTTGAATTCACTAATTTGGTGCAACTTTTATGAGTTTTCTATTGATACATAACATTTTGCCACAAGCTTAGTGGCTTAAAACAGCATCCATTTATTTGCGCACACTTCTATAGATCACAAGCCAGCCAGGCTTAACTGGATTCTCCGCTTAGACTCTCAGAAAGCTGAATTCAAGAAAGCAGCCAGGCTGGGAAGAATCCACTTCCAAGCTCATTCAGATGGTTGGCCAAATTCATTTCCTTGTGGTTGTACTATACTAAGGTCTCCATCTCTTTGCTGGCTGTCATCCAGGAGTCACTCAGAGCTCCCAGGGTCTGCTCTCAGGTCTTTATCACATGCCTCCCTCCATGTTCAAAGCCAGTGACAGCACATCAATCACAAGTATCTCTCTGACTTTTCCTACTGCTACCAGCTGGAGAAAACTGCTTTCAAAGGGCTCACATGATTAGATTATGCCCACCCACCCAGGTGATCTTCCTTTGGATTAACTCAGCATCAACTGATTAGTGGCATTAATTACTTCTGCAAAATTCCTTGATCACCCAAGTGAATATGCTTATGAATGTGATATCACATTCTATTCAGAGTCCCCGGGGATTAGGGTGGGAAATCATGGGAGTTCATCTTTAGAATTGGTCCTACCACAGAGGCCTTTTCTGACTCCCTAAACCAAGTTGCTTTTCTCTCCTTTGTGCCCTCATTCCATCATTTATCCCTATCATGTCACTTATTAAAGACTTTTTAATAATAATTTGCTCAATTATCTTTCCTCTCAGACAGAGAATCCCCAGTTTCCATAACTGTAAGATGAGGATAATTATAGCATTCACATCATTAGGTTGTTATAAGGATTAAATGAAAATGTCCATGTAAAACGATAACTGAGCCTGAGACATAGTAAGGGCCCAAATGATGTTAGCTGTTAATATTATTACAAATATTAGAATTGTTAGTATTAAACAGCATTAGGTTTTGAAGTGGGAATCCATGTAGCTTGCCTATTATTGTACTCTCAGCAACTAGCCCAGGGCCTGCCTGGCATATGACTGCTAAGACACGAATGAGGGGCAAATGAGGCAAATTCAAGGACTTGTCCAGGGTCTATAGAGAAAATATGTAAGGTTCTTTCTAAGAAAAGAGACAATCGTAAATTACTGGGAGCCCCAGAAGTGTTTTCAGATTCACAGTGGCAGAAAGAAAGGTGATAGATGCAAAATATCTCCTGCATTAACACAGAAAGTCATTGTCATATTCAGTCTCCGATGTATAAACCCTGTAAGCATGTTGCTAAAACCAAGATTTTGAATAAAAGAGCAATGCAATATAAAACTGACAACTTATTGTCTCATGGACAGCAAAGCATTCTTGGTACAAAGTATCATATCCTCAAACAGCACTGAAATGGGTATAAATGCTTATTGTTCCTCATTATCCTAATTATCTATTTAAAGCCTATTTACTAGCAGTTAAGATGTTTTCTTTTTTCTGCGGTAATGGAGAGGGTATGGAGAAGCTGCATTTCCTTTCTGGCTTCCTAAATGTTTTCTCTAATTAGTTAACTTCCATTTTACAGTGGAAGATAAGTTCTGCTTTCTTAATGAATGATAGAATTCCACTGAAAATTATAATCTTTTATCCTAGAGGTTATGAAGCTATTATATAGGCTTTGAGACAGAAGACTGTTATAATGGTTTTATTGAAAGGATTTTGGAGAAGATTGCCTGTGACTGCCTTAGAACAGTATTATGCTCAGAGCATACAGTATATAAGCTTTCCCTCTAATGCCTGGCTACCCTGTTTGAAAGCATGTATTTAATTGTTACATGGGCATATAACTCCTAGAACAAATAACAGTAACTTTGGGAATTCCACATTTCTTTACAAATTGGTCAAGCTAAAATTCTAATTATCAGCAACAGATCATACTGAATAACAAAGACCTTCTTGAACCCAGAAATTTTTCTTATAAAATCCTCTCACAGTCATTATCAGAATGGAAACTAATCAAATTTATTCACCTATTTATTCATTCAACAAATATTTATTGAGAACGTAGTATATGCAGGTCACTATGCTAAACATTTAATAGAAGATTCTGAATAAGTTCAGCCCTAGAACTTTAAATCTTATTCAACTTTTTGTTTTCATTGGTCTTATTTCTTTAATATTCATATTAATTTCTAGTCCTAGACCTGAGAGGTTAATGCTCATTTCCTCGCTATACAGCAATTCTTTTTATATACTTACTTTTTAGTAAGTCCTTGACTAGAAATATGGTATTTTATTTTATGCATTAATTCATGTATACCCCTAGATTCTTCAAAAATAAGATTTAATAGAGCTTTCAGAAACTTAGACAAATAATAACATACTACATGTTAGGAACCGCAAGAAATACAAAGGCAAATTAATGATAAAGGTATAAAATAGAATCAGAAATAAGGCTAAAACAAAATAGAGTTATGAATATTTACAATACTACAGGTAAGTAACAAATTTAACTCTAATAGCAAAATGGAAATTGAGCATTTATTCAATTCACCGTGTTTGTGCCTAAGACTAAGCCAAAATAATTGGTCAGAAGACATACAACTATTTCTGAAACTTAGATTAAGGGAGGAAAAACGTTTTTCAAAAGAATCCTTGGATAAAGAACTACGAATGACATTCTTTCAGCAGATTAGAGTTTCTCAGCCTCGGCACCTTTGAAATGAATTAGCAAATAGACAAATTGTGTAAAGTGTGATTATGAAGACAAAATGACAAAGATTTAATTTAGACAAGAAGAGATAAGGCAAACGCCAGGAATGGAAAAGAATATGACCTGAAGGATGATGGTATTTACCCAGTCCAAAGCGGGAGGGGAGAGCATTCCTGGTGGAGGAACTGCATGTGCTGAGCCCCCAAGGAGGGACAGAGCTTGGCGTCTGTAGGAGCTGTCAGAGGTCAGTGTGGCTGCCATGGGGTGAGTTAGGAGCAGGTGAGCCAGGGGGTGGGAGTGGGGATAAGACTGCAGGAATGTTCCAGACCTGCGGTTCAACTGAAGATCCTGTGTTTCATTATTAAGTGCAATAGAGAGCCAGTGAGGGTTTTTAATCCAGAAAGTGATGAAACCAATTGGGGTTTTCAGTCCTCAAAACCTCTTACTATCTGCCGTTGAGAACTCTTATCTTCTTTCTTTTTAGGGCTCCTTTCCCATTGGAAACAGGTGAGTGATTTGGGGAGCTTGGAAATAAGTGTTTTAAAATCTTATTATTGATAGAAAAGTAGGTGCATGTCCGTAGGATCAGGTGGACAAGGAATGCTGGCAAGATCCCAGGGGGAGGCGCTAGTATCTGCCCGACCCCCTAACCCTCAGAAACAGGTGTGAGCATGATAATCTTCATTTTCCAAAACCAGGGATGCTGAAGCCCTCAGTGAAGACACCCAAATAAAGATCATTGTCAGAGCCACTTTCTTTGATGTCGAGGTTTCGAATTCCCTGGAAGGAGCTTGCTGATAGTGGATCTGGCAGTCAATTGATATTTGGATATTTGCCACGTTGTGTTTTATCTTTAGTATATGGCTTCCTTAGGAAGTGAACTTGACATCTTGTATGTATTCCAACCTTTTTTGTAAAGTATAGTCAAGTGTGTTTCTGTTTTGTTTTTAATTGAGATATAATCGACAAATAGCATTATATCGCTCTTTTCCGGTTATCGCAGCGCGAGGCACCATGAGCAGCGAAGTCTCCGGCGACGCCCTCTACGAAGTGGTGCCGGAAGTGCTGCAGGGGAACCAGCTCGAGCGCCGGAAGTTTTTGGAGACGGTGTAGCTTCAGATCTGCCTGAAGATCTATGACCCTCAGAAGGACAAATGCCTCTCAGGCACCGTCCGGCTTAAATCCACTCCCGCCCCAAGTTCTCCGTATGTGTTCTGGGGGACCAGCAACGTAGTGATGCAACGACGAAGGCTGTGAATATTCTGCATATGGACATCGAGGCACTGAAGAAACTCAACAAGAATAAGCACCTGGTCAAGAAGCTGGCCAAGAAGGATTATGCGTTTTTGTCTTCAGAGTCTCTGATCAAGCACATCCCACGAATCCTGGGCCCAGTCCTGAATAAGGCTGGCAAGTTCCCTTCCTCGCTGATGCACAATGAGAACATGGTGGCCAAAGCTGATGAAGTGAAGTCCACAATCAAGTTCCATGTGAAGAAGGTGCCGTGTCTGGCAGTGGCTGTTGGCCACCTGAAGATGACACACGATGAGCTTGTGGTCAACATCCACTTAGCTGTCAACTTCCTGGTGTCGTTGCTCAAGAAGAACTGGCAGAATGTCCGGGCTTTGTACATTAAGAGGACCACGTGTGAGCCCCAGTGCCTGTACTAAGGCGCAGCTTAATAAACCATACTCCCACCATTAAAAACAAAACCCAGAAAACATTATCTTGGTTTCAGGTGTACAATGTAATGATTGAATATTCGTATGTATTGTGAAATGAGCACCGCAATAAACCTAGTTAACATCCATCACCATCTACAGTCAAGTGTTTTGAACATGTCTGTGAACTGAACTTAATTTTCCATGTAAACGAGGTTGACAATTTCCTTGCAGAGAGGTGAAAAGAACAGTATTGGAGACTAAACACGTGTTAAATAAAAACTAATCTGGGCTTAGTTAAGGAGGAGCTTCATTCAGAGGGGTCATTCAAAGGGTCAGGAAGGGAAGGGGGCCTCTTGCAGTAGAGAGAACCCCCCAACTGGAAGATCTGAGGGATCTCAACGGTCCAGCAGAAAAGGATTTTCCTTTAATACAGGATGGGGAATAAACAAGGCTAGAAGGAATCTGGTGTGGGGAAATAAGTGGAGTGGCGGGACAGTTAATCCAGGAATGTCTTTCCTTTGGCTCAGCTGATTCTCAGAAGGGTGGTTAAGGAAGGCTTGTACACCGGCTCAGAATGAGAGTAACTTGGAGTTCAAGGGCTTGGGGGAAGGAGACCAGCTTCACTCTAGTTTGATCAAGTTAGGTATTTTGTTCAGATTAGTCAGTGGGTACAAACAGTTCAACCCATCCTTTATGAGACAAGGAATGAGAATGTGGAGGTTGTGTGTCTGGCATTGCCAAAGGTCAGCAAGGGGACATCTGGCTCTTATCTAAGTCATATGGGGAAGAATGTTTCTTGGCAGTAGGCATTTCCCTGAACATAGAAGAGTGGGAGGATTTCTTAACCATTGCTGTTTCCCAAGAACACAGGGCTTCCATAAAGTTTAACATTGTCACATGAATGAGATTGTTCCCAAAACTGATGCACAAAATAAGCAAAAAACACTGAGACTAGCCTAAAGAACTCCAGTCTATGGTGTGTTAATTTTTAAAACTATGAATGTTCCTGTGATATCAAGGAATATAAATATTGATGACATTAGTATGAAAATGCCCACCTTACCTTCTTTAGAGATAAAATGGGAAAAAGCCACTCCTATTTAAATAGGTAGGAGTCATCTAGATTTAGCATACAATTGTTTATTTTAAAAACAGAGGACAGGGCTTCCCTGGTGGCGCAGTGGTTGAGAGTCTGCCTGCCGATGCAGGGGACACGGGTTTGTGCCCCTGTCCGGGAAGATCCTCCGCGGCTGGGCCCATGAGTCATGGCCACTGAGTCTGTGCTCCACAATGGGAGAGGCCACAACAGTGAGAGGCCCGTGTACTGCAAAAAAAAAAAAAAAAGGACAGAGACTTGGGGTAAAATCAATATGTGAAGTTGAATGTTGCTTTGGATTGATCAATGGTTTTGTTTTATTTTATTTTATTTATTTATTTTGCGGTATGCGGGCCTCTCACTGCTGTGGCCTCTCCCATTGCGCAGCACAGGCTCCGGACGCGCAGGCTCAGCGGCCATGGCTCACGGGCCCAGCCGCTCCGCGGCATGTGGGATCTTCCCGGACCGGGGCACGAACCCGTGTCCCCTGCATCGGCAGGCAGACTCTCAACCACTGCGCCACCAGGGAAGCCCTGATCAATGGTTTTAAACAAAATGAATCTTTCAAGTGTGAGGTTTTTCCCCAAAAAAGAATCCTATGCCTACCTACTTAAGCCATTGATCCTGTCTTCTTTGGTATTTTAAAGTACTTTTATCCATGCAACCCCCCCAAAATGGCTGTTTTGTATGTTTGACAGGTGTATCATTTCTCATTTTTAAAATTCATAATAATTATAGCATAAGAAATGAAATATATGTTGTATGAAAATATTGTAACATTAAATTTCAAATTAACTAGAGTTCTAGAATTAAAAGTAATAATTAAAATATTATTTATATGATTAAAAACCACTTAGAGGCACTGGCAGAGTAAAGTAGCCATCAAAAAGGGTGCCCAATTTAATATCTTATTAAAAGTTTGGCCAGGGGGCTTCCCTGGTGGCGCAGTGGTTGAGAATCTGCCTGCCAATGCAGGGGACACGGGTTCGAGCCCTGGTCTGGGAAGATCCCACATGCCGCAGAGCAACTGGGCCTGTGAGCCACAACTACTGAGCCTGCGCGTCTGGAGCCTGTGCTCCGCAACCAGAGAGACCGCGACAGTGAGAGGCCTGCGCACCGCGATGAAGAGT
The DNA here is from genome assembly GCF_026419965.1 of Kogia breviceps. Lineage (NCBI taxonomy): Eukaryota > Metazoa > Chordata > Mammalia > Artiodactyla > Physeteridae > Kogia > Kogia breviceps. The sequence continues at coordinate 81,864,973 of NC_081319.1, forward strand.
GGCCCCAGCTCGCCACCAGCTAGAGAAAGCCCTCGTACAGAAACGAAGACCCAACACAGCCAAATAAATAAATAAAATTAATTTATTAAAAAAAAAAAAAAAAAAAAAAAGTTTGGCCAGAAAATTCTCTGTGGCAATTCCTTAAGAGCTACCACCTTGACAACTTTTAAAAATTGAAGTATAGTTGATTTACAGTGTTGTGTTCATTACTGCTATACAGCAAAGTGATTCAGTTATACATATATACATTCTTTTTCATATTCTTTTCCATTATGGTTTATCACAGGATATTGAATACAGTTCCCTGTGCTATAGACTAGGACCTTGTTGTTTACCCATTCTATGTATACCAGTTTGCATCTGCAAACCCCAAACTCTGAATACATCTCTCTCCTACCCCCCACCCCCTTGGCAACCACCAGTCTATTTTCTCTGACAATTTTACTAACTAATTTTTGAGGAGAAATTTATTTCTGGGTATATTTTATCCTACCTTGTTCTTATCTTTTTATATAAACACATAAATGCCACCACATAAACAGAAAATGCTGCCTTGAAGTTTGCTAAAATGTGTAACAAAGTTCCAGCAATCATAAAAGGGAGTATATAAAAACCCCAAACCTCCCAGCCCCTCAGAACATGTCTGTAGGCAGGACTAAACTCCGCAGATCTAATGTGCAGAGGCCAGCTAGTCACAAAAGCTCACCTGTACAGACCCACTAAGGATAGGTCTAGATCTACTGTTTCTACTAAAAGGAGCAAATGAACTTCAGTCTTATTTTGGCCATGTAATAATATTGTGTCCCAGGTTTTAAGCTGACTAAAACAAAGACAAATCTGTTGGAAGACTGTTCTCCATGAGTCTCCTGTGTTTCTCTTTTGCACTGACTACTCTGGTCTGAACTAGCTCTTCGAGGTTGTTTGTATTGTAAACATTCGTGGGAGATAAAATAGTGTCTCCTTCTGGGGCAGGGGATAATCATGCTTCTGTTTACTGCCCTGTATAAAATGTGTTCCATAAGCTCAGGTTTCCTCTCTTCTAACACAACTCACTGCATGTACAGGTATCAATGGACCCTCTTCACACTGACCTGTAGGAACTGGTACAAATGCTTACATTCTAGTTCCTGCTATCACCATGAGTAATAAAGTCCTTTGTCTCTGACCCAGAAGTCTCGTGTCTTCTGCCAGCTTATATGAAATCAAGCCAAGCTAACTTGTTGGCTTGCAAGTACGGTAAAATCTCAGACTCTACACAGTACTTGACAAAACCATTCTCTGGGAAATTTTCTTCTAATTTATTCCTTCAAATGAACTTCCATGTGTGGGAAAATTTACTGTTTTTTTCACTGATGTAAGCGTTCACTCAAATATTGATGAATAAATGAAATGAAAAGTAATCTTTGGAAAATACACATTTGATACAGGGTCCTTAAAAACAACTGTTTCTGCCATCCCCAAAGTAATAATTCACAAAGTAGAAAATGGTACCCAATACCAAAGTGCATCCAGAAAATATTTCTTAAAACTTTAAGCAATTCTATTGAAGTGAATATTAGTTTTCCACTACTCTGTGGCAAAGTCTGAATACCTTGACTCGGCATAGGGACCCTTCAATTCTTTTGCTCTGTCAACCTCTCCAATTCCACCACCTGCCACACTCACTCAGAGATCCTGGGAAGATTCTGAACATTTTCAACAATCTGAAAGAGCAAGTCATACCATCTAGATCCTGCACGTGCTGGATCCACCACCTTCCCCTTTACCTCTCACACCTGTGAATCTTTTGGGTCTTCATTTACATATTATATCCTTTGGGATATAAGCATTCTCTGATGTCCCTCACCGCCACCAAAACTACCACCCAAATCAAGGTTCAATGCAATCAAAGCATACGCCTCTCCCACCCACTCCATATTGTATTACTCTGATTACTTTTTTCATAGCACTTAACACTCTTTGAAAGTATCTCATTTATTTGTTTAGTAATTTGTTTCATGTCTCCATGGGAGTGGGGTACCTGACACAGAGTAGGTCATCAATACGTTAGTGAAATAAATAAACAAAGGCTAAATGAAGGGGCAACACTATAATCCCTGATTAGATTTATCTATTTGCTTGTGAGCTCTGATGAGCTGTAATGTCCGCAGGAGAGCAGCATCTTCATCTGTCTTATTCCTACACTACCTAGGACAGCAGGAAACGTTGTTGAAAATATTGCATCAAACAACTCAGACAAACTCTCAGGTAAGAGCAGCTAATTAAAGAATTTGGAGTTGGAATGAACCGTACGTGTGATACAATTCAGTCTCTTAGTCCTAAAAATAAGAATGAATACAGTATTTGAGGTGATACAGACTTTAAATCTTAGCGAGAACAGCTACTAAAACCTGTGTTACTTTGTGACTTTGCTCAGCGAACCTTCCCATCTCTTCTATGGTGGCCCATCCTCCTTTCCTCCACATTATTTCACCAAATTCTAGTTTCACCTTCATCATGGCTAAGAAGCAGCTGAGTGTCTCCAGCACCAGGAGACCTCAAGGAGCTGTGATCTGGGGGAACAGTTCCATTTTTCTTAACTCCTTGCACTTTGTCTTCCTAATCGAAACTTGGCACCGACAGTGATCACCGCAGTGGAAGAAGGGATATTTGTGGATGGTGGAGATGTGTACATGCAGGTGGCAGGGAATGAAAATATGATCAAACAGGCAGTGAGATAAAAAAAAACTGAGGGAACTCCCTGCATATCTTCACACACTTACAGGAGTGGCATAAATACACAAGATTTGGGATAAAATCATCTATAGAGGCGGGGCTCTGGAAGAGGATCTCTGCCCCCAAAACTTTTTTTATTTAAAAATGTTTCTTGAATAACTAGTAAACAAACAACTAATTATAGGGCACAGGTTTATCTGACTACTAAATATTTTAGGAATTATAAGTCACAGATTTACCTTACTAAATAAACTAGTAACCATAGGGGTTATATTTATTTTCCCTATAACTCATTTCACAAGGAAATACAAAGTGGATGAAATATTATTCAAGTATAGAAGATAATTTACAAAGATACAGGAAAAGTACAGGGTTATGTCACGATGAATCTTTTTGAGTCATGCACCAATTATCAATTCCCTGAAGAAGAAAAAAGTTACAATAAAAATTATTTTTTCATTCTCATAACAGGAATTAATGTAACCCTTACTGTTCCTCTAAATTTTTGCACCCAGAATTTTCACATTACTCTGTCTTCAGACTTACTCTTCCTTTCCAAATATCAGCAATAGCTCTCAAGGCCTTGATAAGCAAGAGAGTGTATTCTACTGCCCTCTGCTGGAAGATGGAGTTATCACCCATCAACTGGAGAGGAAATGGCTGCTCTCTCCATAATCCCTTCAACTACTAGTTATCACCAGACAGCTAATGTATCATCTAATGTAGGTGATGGATATAGATATAGATAGACGATAGATGAATAGATCGATGGATAGCTAGGTATACATAGATAGATAGATAGATACTAGATGAATGATAGATGATGGATAATAGATGACAGATAGATAGATAGAGATGATAGATAATTGATAGGTGTATAGATAGACTATTATTCAGAGACAATACTGAGTATATTCTGCCACTATATTAGATCTATTTTCCGATCTAAGTCAAACTTTTATAAACCTGCAAAATAAATCTAGGATAACACTTTTTAGACTTTTTTTTTTTTTTTTTGTGGTACGCGGGCCTCTCACCGCTGTGGCCTCTTCCGTTGTGGAGCACAGGCTCCGGACGCGCAGGCTCCGAACGCGCAGGCTCCGGACGCGCAGGCTCCGAACGCGCAGGCTCCGGACGCGCAGGCTCCGGACGCGCAGGCTCAGCGGCCATGGCTCACGGGCCCAGCCGCTCCGCGGCACGTGGGATCCTCCCGGACCGGGGCACGAACCCGTGTCCCCTGCATCGGCAGGCGGATTCTCAACCACTGCGCCACCAGGGAAGCCCCTAGGATAACACTTTTTAAATGGTAAGCACTTGACAAGTAGGGAATGTAGAAGGAAATGCTCCTAACCGAGGTACAGATAACTGATAAGCTGAAGATGCTCGGGAGAGGGGAAAGATCTAGCTCAGACACAGGAAAATTGTTGTCAAATCTCCATTTATGTATGTGAAGTCCATGAGAGCACTTAATACAGCATTTAATAAATAGCTGCATTGCTTTGTGCCTTAGATCACCCACCTTTAAAGTTTTTACTCCCACATTCTGAGCACACTGAGGGTGACAAATAAACTGTGTGTGCTTCTGTGTAAATTTTCTTAAAATATGGATGCTATATTTAAGGTCATAGTATTATTGGAAGCATAGATTTAACTCAAAGTTTCCAGAAGGGTTATGTGAAATAGAATGGCTTAAAAATTTGATAGGTCTTCGTTTGGGAACATGCTGCATCCTCCCTTGACAGGTACTGCTGACTCTCCCTTCTGAATAATGCCTCCATCCATGACTCACTGGGGTCGTGTCTGGGCTGGAACACTGGCTCAAGGATGTTAAGCCATCATCAGGCAGGGAACAGGCATGGGTTTTAGACTCAAATAAACTTGGAATTTGATCTCGGCTCTAACAAAATGTTGCATAACTGTTAGAGCAAACACTTGTGTAGTATGCACCGTGTTTAAGAGCCCCCGGAGAGAGGTGTCAATTTTACCAATGAAGAAACTAAGACATAGGAAGTGTTAAGTAACTTTCCCGTGCGTAAGCCCCAGAGTTAGTAAGTCATGCGGTCTCTTCCCTGAATTATATTATCCTCATTTATAAAATGAGAGTAAAGAGACCCAGCTTGCTGGATTGGGGGCAGGATGAGGGAAAACGTACACAGTGTGAAGCACAGATCCTCGTACGTAGTAGGTGCTGAAAAAAATTGTTGCTGGTATTTTTGTCCCTTAACGACTTGGTCCTTATGGACTACCTGACATTTATCCAGTTTCTAACAGCAGTAAATCACTCAATAAAGCCACTGCAGAGTCTTTCTGTAGAATTCAAGGCTAGAAGAAAACCAAAATACGACCTTTCCTAGGACCATGCTCTTGGGTCTCCACCCTCCAAATGGCCTTCCTTATGGCTCTCCTTCCTATTAAATAATTGTTTTTTAAGATACCTTTTATCCACCTCATTTGGTGTTTTGAAATTTAAAATAGCAAGGATACCAAAAGCCACATACACAAAAGAATAGAGGAGGCATTTATGGGATACACTAGGGATGAGCTGTATTGTCTACCCTCCAGGAAGTGTTAATCTTGTGCAAGGAGATGGCTATGCCACGAGATATATAATGATTAATCACTAAACTGCGCGCTGCTGACTTGAACTGCAGTTGGAGAAATTAAGGAGCACTAAGTACTGGCAGATGATTCAAGGAGAAGGTAAAACTTGGACTGGTTCCTAAATAATATTGAAATTGGGAAGAGTGTAACAAAAGTCACTAATGAGGGTTGGAATGATGTAACAATTATGAAATGTACAATTATGTAATGATGTACAATTATGAAAATTGCTTGATAAGGACTGAGAGAAACCATAAGCCCTATGAAGGGCCTGGAGAAACAGTTTGGAGGCCTTAAAGTCCAGACAGAGAGTTTGATGCAATAGAGTGGAAGTCTCAAACATGAAGCGGAGACGCCAACAGTGCTGTCTTAGGAGGATCTAAGCTAGATACTGATTCTGCTGTAAGTTTCCCTCAAAAACAGACATGTCCTGACATTGCCAGCCTCTCCCAGGGATCAGAAGCCTTCCTTTTCCAGACCTAGTGAACTTCTGAAGTCCTGGAAGAAGAGGAGAAATATATGTACCCCTTGTGCACCAGAAGAAACCTGTCATGACTATACCTCTAGGTCCTCCACCTGCAACTATTTGGGAAGATCCAAAGGTGAAGCAAAAGTCTTGACTCAGCCTCCCTCTGTAAACTTAAAGAAGAACAAATATTAACATTCTACCTCATTTGATTTTTTTTTTTTTTTTTTTTGCGTTACGCGGGCCTCTCACTGTCGTGGCCTCTCCCATTGCAGAGCACAGGCTCCGGACGCGCAGGCTCAGAGGCCACGGCTCACGGGCCCAGCCGCTCCGCGGCATGTGGGATCTTCCCGGACCGGGTCACGAACCCGTGTCCCCTGCATCGGCAGGCGGACTCTCAACCACTGCGCCACCAGGGAAGCCCTCACGGCTTTTTATATATCCACTTGAGAACAAACTGCAGACATAATGCTGCTTCATCCTGGAATACTTCAGTGTGTGTTTCCTAAGTGTAAAGGTATTCTCTCTTTTTTAAAAAATTAATTTTTATTGGAGTATTGTTGATTTACAATGTTGTGTTAATTTCTGCTGTACAGCAAAGTGAATCAGTTATACATATACATATATCCACTCTTTTTTAGATTCCATTCCCATATAGGTCATTACAGAGCATTGAGTAGAGTTCCCTGTGCTATACAGTAAGTTCTTATTAGGTTACCTATTTTATATATAGTAGGCGAAGGTATTCTCTTATATAGCCACAACACAACTTTCAAAGTCAGGAACTTAGTATTGATAGGATACTATTTATAATCTACAACCTTATTTAGATTTTGCTAATTATACTTATAAGGTCTTTTAAAGAAAAAGAAAATATCAAATTATGCACTGCATTCGGTTGTCCTATCTCTTTAATCTCCTTTAGTATGGAACAGTTTCTCCATCTTTCTTTTATTATATGAGCAATTATTTTGTCATATGACTCTCAAATTGCATGTGCCCCGTGTTCCCTCCTCATAAGGGAAAAGGAGTAATTTTACAGTAGAGACACATGGCAGACACCATTGGAGACAAGCAATCAGCGTTAATAGCACCAACCATGGCACAGGCTGACATCATTTGCCTCCTGATAGGATGCAATGAGAACACATAATTTCTGTGCTATTTCTACCCAAAATTCATAGTATGAATCTAATTTTGTTCTTTTATGTCTAGGAATATGCCCAAAACATTCAAGTAAAATGTCTCTACTTGCATTCTACCCTTGTCTATCTGTCATAATTGCAGGATGAACCATGTGTCATTAGATCACAAGGACTGAGTTCTACCACCTTATTTACTTCATGATCTAGAGAGCAAGAAAAGGGTGAGTGCTACAAAGACAACTCCAAGTATATTTTTTTCACTTGTAATCACATCTGGGTTTCAAGGCTCCCATCATTTCCTCTACCCTTTGTATCTAACCAATTATGTTCTCACTATTTCTCTGTATGTAAATATGTACACCCATAATCTGGAAAGTTGAAGTGAAAGTTTAGTTCCTATCCAATGTTCCAGAATTTCGAAAAAAAAAAGATTGCTTATTATTTTATTTTTTTATCTGATTCCTTGAAGCTGGTGTAGACTTTTTCACTTGGATTAAAAGGCCCCAAATATTTTTAAAATATTTGTTAAAATAAATTTTCTTTCTCTTTTCCCACGAATGCTCGAAGTATAATATTGCTATTATTTGCATAGAAATTGAAAGCTATATTTTTCCCATTGTCTAATAGCAAACTATGCCAAAGTTCAAATTTTCAGAGCCATATGAAGTTTCATTCCTCATGAAACCCAAGCTACATGATAATGAAAAGAAATATTTTCTTTATCAGCATTTGCTATTTATCTTCCTTCACCATATTTCATTCATTTTATTTATTTCATTTTGTATCAGGGATTAATCTGAAATGTCTGATTTTAATTACAAATCCCCTTTATACAAAACTTTTTAAATATGAATTTTGGTTTTTTTGGCCACGCCACATGGCATGTGGGATCTTAATTCCCCAATCAGGAATCGAACCTGTGCTCCCTGCAGTGGAAGCATGGAGTCTTAACCACTGGACTGCCTAAATATGATTTTTAATATAATTTATTCCTAACCTGAGATCTTGTGGATAGGGAATGTCAAAAGCTTATAACAACTTTCTTTTAAGGATTTCGAAAGTAATGATCCAGGGACTTCCCTGGTGGCGCAGTGGTTAAGAATCCGCCTGCCAATGCAGGGGACATGGGTTCGAGCCCTGGTGTCCGGGAAGATCCCACATGCCGCAGAGGAACTAAGCCCATGGACCACAACTACTGAGCCTGCACTCTAGAGCCCACGAGCCACAATTATGGAAGCTCAGTGCCTAGAGCCCAGGCTCCGCAACAAGAGAATCCACTGCAATATAAAGCACGCACACCGCAATGAAGAGTAGCCCCCGCTCTCCGCAACTAGAGAAAGCCTGTGCACACACAGCAACGAAGACCCAACGCAGACAAAAGTAAATAAATAAAATAAATAAATAAAGTTATTTTAAAAGAAAAAGTAGAAAAAGTAATGATCAGGAAATAGGCACGTGAGAACTGCTGGAAAAAAAAATCAAAGAGGTAAAAGCAAACATAAATCAGTAAGTAAAAGTAGAGCCAGATTTGCTTTCCTAACAAAATGGTCTACTCCCTAATGAAACAAGTCACTGCGTGGACCCAGGAGTGTCCCTGAACCTTGCCATTCCTCCTGATTTCCTTACATAACAAAAAGGATAACCAGGCCTCTCTTGCATTAGTTCAACTAGATGTAGCTCCCCCGCAAAAATTATAGTAAATTAGTAGACTATATTTTTTTAACCAAAACCATTCTTTTTAAACATATTTTTAATAAACCACGTAATGAAATTTCATACCTAGGCTTTAGGATTTTGTTACAATGCCTCTAAAATAGTTTTAAAGTAATTAAATGGTGTCATTAAACCAAAGGTGGTATTAGTGCTGCTTTTTAAAAATCAACTCATATAGATAAGGTTTGAATGAGTTACACCACTGAACAAAAATATTTGACTTCATCAGTAAGCCAATTATCCACCATCCTATGCACATTTCTGGTCAACTGGGAAAACAGATATTTTTTTTTCTTTTTTCCTCCCACTGAGCGAGATTGTTAGCTGGATGAAGAAACAAACTACTGAATGCACTTTGGAGGCATGGGCATCCATTTCTGCATCCAAGAAGAGCGCAGTCCCCCTGCTGGAGCCCCCCCCACCCAGCTCTGGCTGCCTCTGGCTTACACACAAAGGCTTCAGGTCCCAAATTCAGGAGGGTCGAGTTGAATTAGATTCATCTTGAATCATTTCATTAGCTTTAGAACTCCACCTTCAGATATAACCATGGAAAAAGATCAATCAAGGGCACATTCCAGTATCATTCACAGGATTTCTCAGTTGCCATTGGGAGGGGGGTGTCTTTATATTTTCACAATGCCTGGCACCCCTTCCTCCTGCGCCTCTCTTTGTGTTTTTCCTTCTCCTCTGCTTCCCTGAAGTTGTTTTTTGTTCATGTTTGTTTGTTTGTGTTTGTTTTGTTTTTTGCTTCCCTTAAGTTTTAGCTGCACATCTACATTCTCCTAAAAATTCTTTATGAATACAATCATGTTCTGACTAGTACTAGCTTTCCCTCCTACCCATTTCCCTGGGTCAGGCATTTACATATATAAGTGGGTTTCAGTCTCGTATGCATTGCTTCTCTAATTAAATACATATTCCCAAAGGACAAAGGAATCCCACTTCTTCTCATTTCCAGATCATCCAGTGGCTAGTGCAGTACATGGGATAACACCTATACACATAGAGCTTTGCCTGACACAGAGAAGCACCTAATAAGTGTTAGCCATGCTTATCATCACCTAAGTGCTGACAAGTAATAGGCATCTCACAAATGTTTACATATTAATGCACAGTTCATTCATGTATTTGATTTTAATTGTTGAGCTCATTCTTCTGTGGTTAAGTTACACTGACTGATACGGAAGTCAAACACATTTGAAAACTGCATTAACTGAAGAGAAACATTCAATTAGTATTTTCATCAGTTACTGTGAGTTATAAAAGTTCATGAACTACAGTCATGGCAAAACTGTAATCTGGTTCTATCAACTGCAGTACTTCATTATTCTTATATTTCTCTCCACAGAAGAAAGAGAAAATATTGTATCCATCATCACAAAGCTTTTAAGAGAGTGGGCCAGTGTCAATGTGTGTGTTAGGGGACGTGCTTGTGTCTTTAGATGCTTTTAATCAGTAGACCCGCGGAATTAAAGAGAAAGATGCTTAAAAAGTCATTTCCGTGTGAGGGTTCTTAATGAACTACAGATGTAAATTAGGTGAAGGTGAAAAACTAAGAATTAGAAGGTTGAAGAACTGGAGTTGTGTCCCAGCCCAGCCACTTGTGATCTCAGGCAAGGCATTTCATCTTTCTGAGCCCTAACTTGCTCCTCTGTAAAATGAAGGGCCTGGCATAATGATTCCTTATGTTACTCCCAGTTCTAATACTGGCCTCCCAAAGTCCTCACACAGAACAGTTAGAACTATTTGTTCAACCCAGAGCTGCTTCCTTAGAGCTGGCTGGATTTAGTTGAATTGAAATTTACATGGAATAATACATATTTTCAATTTATATTAAAAATATAAACTGTATCACTCTAAAACTACACTATAGACATTTTTCTTTCAAATCCTGTAGGAAAAAAAAAGAGATTGACAACACTAAGGCTTCTTTCTTTTATGTGCCCTAGACTTGTTTGAGGATTATGATTTAAAATCTCTTAGAAAATTACAAAGTTAGTCCAAAATGTCCCATCTTAATGGTTGGACCAGCAAACCCTAGACTAGTGTGTCTCAACCTCAGCACTTTTGACCTTTTGATGATTCTTTGCTGTGGAAGCTGTCCTATGCATTGTTTAATGTTTAGCAGCATTCCTGGTCTCTACTCACTGGATGCCAGTATCACCCCCTACATGCCAAATCGTGACAATTAAAAAATGTTTCCAGACATTTCCAAATGTCTTTGGGGGATTAAGATCATCTCCACGTTGAGGACCTCTTCCTAGACAGAAAGTCAACAGCCCACCACTGGTTGTATCTGTTTACCTCCCTTTCTGTCCATTTTCTAACTTTCTTTCCCTATTTATCTTTGTTCCCTTTCCTCCATTTGATTTCTTTTTTTCTCTTCCTTTTATTCTTCTCTGTTTCTTTTTTCTGTCTCTACTGCATCTGATTTAGCTTTTCCATTGTCCAAACCACTGGCACTAGGAGGTCAGAGAAGCTGACTCTGGGCCTTGATAAGCACCCACAGTATGGCTATAAGGCTAAGGGGACAGCTTTGAAGTCAAGGTTGGGCTCAAATCCTTTTTCTGCAACATTTACTCGTTCTGTGACAATTTGGCAAAGTTGCTTAATCTCTTTGGGCCTTGGTTTCCTCATCTGAAATGCCTTTTTCATAGACCTTGTGAAGATTAAATTAAGTGAGCTAAACTATTTAATGTCCTTAGTTTAGGGCATGGAACATGGGGAGGTCTCAATAGACAGCAGCTATTACTTAATAACATTGTGTTACTAGAAATGAGGAAGCTATACCTCAGTTACAGTGAAGAGATTTTAAGAATATAAGAGCTCACAATAGAAATTAAAGCATTATCACTATATATATATAGTATATACTACAGTATATATGTATACTGTATATATATATATTTATTTATATATATGTGTATATATATATATATATATATATATATAGGTTGATGCAAAAAAACCCCTTTCAGTTCAAAGTTGAATAAGTTCCAGTGATCTAAAGTATGGTGTGGTGAAATTATAGTTGCATTATGGTTGTATTATATTATTATATTATAGACTTGAAAGTTGCTATGAGTAGAGCTTTAATGTTCCCACCATGACAACAACAAAATGATAATTACATTAAATGAAGGATATAACTAACCTTATTGTGGCAAACATTCCACAATATACATATATGTATATGTATACATATATGTATATGTATATGTATATACATATATGTATATATGTGTATTGCATTCACATTGTTTGCCTTAAAATTATACATTGTAATATGTCCATTGTATGTTGATAAAGCTGGAAAAAAATCAGTAAAGTCTTTAACTTCAAAATAAAAAAAATTAAAGCATTATTATTGTTAGTTGTCAAAAGAGGTACAATCTAATTAGCCTAAGAAAATAAATGTAGAATAAAGGTCAAAGTTAATGATGGTCATCCTTTCAGTCTTTCTGCCGAGTTACCTAAAATAATTGCTAATTCCATCAAAGTGTCTGTAATGTGACCGTTTCACAGGAACAACTGCATTTATTCTCAAATGTAAGTCGGTGGTACTAGAAAATATATTAATATAATAATCATTCCAAAAGTAATTGCCCCCTTCTCCTATTGAAGACAAAAATGTTAGCTGGAAACAATAATTAAACTCACTAAATAATGTTTGGAGAAAAGTTTTGAAACACGCTGATTTCCAAAGGCTTGAGCTGATATGCTGCTTCCCTTCAGGTTGAATGTGATTTGGAAGGCCTCTTTTTGTAGCCAAAGTCATTTTTGTTGTTGTTGGAATCACTTTGCAGCCAACATTATAACATGCTTTAAAGTTGTATTCCTCATTTTCTAGTACTGTCGCCATACTAGAACTGAAATGAAGAGTATTTGCAAAAATAACATCAAGCCCACTGATTAAAAAAAAAAAAAAGAGGCATTGTCCCAAGAAACCAAGTTAAGAATGATCTAAGGTCAGGCTTGCTTTCAAGATTTGTGAAAATCAGAAAAGCTGGTAAAACTGCTAAGTCCTGGAACAGATCCTTTTTAGCATCTCCATTAACTGACTGGTTGCTGCGTTACTGCCGGAGCCAGCTGTCTCCATGATCTGTCATTCAACAGGCAGGCACACTGAGTGACAGAATCCTGATCTTGGATTCTGAGACCCAGGGAGGTCAAAAGACCAGATAGTAAGTACACTGGTGTCAAGGCCAGGAGTAGCCTCCTCTTTGGTTCCCAGTCCAATGCTGTTTTCTTTCCTTGGGCCAAGGGTGATAAGAGATGTGGCCCTGAAGGTAAGCTTCCACTAGTGAGTGTGTAAATCAAGATCTGGGGATGCTCAGTGTGAGACTTTATGGGACACAGTCACCAGTGACAGAATAGAGAACAGTGTCTCCTATTAAGAAATGAAAACTCTGGGATCGTAGAGCCTGATAAAGAACAAATAGACCCTCCCCGCTACACATACACACACACATGCATTTCATTTACTAACCACATGATTTCTATTTGAAATAAAGCAAAACTCCTAGGCAAAAAAGTAAAATTTGTCTGAACTAGGGCATTTAAACTCTAGATAGAAAGTGATAAGTCACTTAAGGCTTTACATTAGAATATAAAATACCATTTAATGTAGTTTCATAGTCAAAATCACAAACTCTTCTCATCCTATAATATTTCACTTCCTTTGATAAGACAGTAAAATCTTTCCTTCTCTGATTTGCCTTTATATCTGCATAATGTGCTGCAAAAAAAAAAAAAATAGGCCCTTGGTAAATATGTATTGAAAGAATGGGCCCCATAAAAGCATCAGCTTCAGAAGTTGCAAATATGGCCTAATGCAAATTTCCATTTCAATTCCCTGGAAGTTTTCAGAGAGTTTTCATGCCCAAAACTCCATATTTCATATATTGACCAAAATTCTGAAGGAAACTGGTGAGAGAGAGAGAGAGAGATGATTAAAAACTGACTGTCCATGCTTAGTTGGGTCTTAAAATAGTTTTTCACTCTTTGTTTAGGTTGTGATGGTGGAGTTAATAAAAATATTTTACAATACAACAGGAAAAGAACACACTTCATAATTTCTTTAGAAACAATAGTGAAAGCAATTAAGGAAAGATTTAGAAAGAATGACTTTTCTATTATTGTGTGCTCATTAAATTGTCTAAAGATTTTGTTGTTGTTGTCATTGTTTAAAATCATTTATCTATACGTTTCTGTGAGTTAAATTGACACAGTATTACTGTAGTATGGGGAGCAAAAAGATTTGATTACACAAAAGAATCCAGAAATAAACGTTAATGTTTATTGTTTAAAGCAACAAAGCTCTAATAGCTTAAAGAGTTTTGAAACTGGCTCCAAACTGGTTTGGAGTGTGATCATTGGATAAATCCTCTGCAAAGGGTTTATTACTTTTCTGGATCAAACAAACGTCCCTCAAAAATGATGACAAATGAAAGCCTAAGTGCCCTTCATCCATAAGCTAAATAAATAAATTTCCTTTTTTAATTCTATAAAGCTACCTACAGAAATCCAATTAAATATAGGAAAAGAGCGATAATGACAGAAGCAAAACAATCCGAGACTGACAGACCAATAAGGCTATTGAGTATAATTACTGTGATGTTATTTCTACTAATAGAAATCAGATAACATGTGCAGTACATGGAAACATGGGCTCAGTAAATGCGTATAATTCCCCAGTTAGATAAGACTTATACAGATGCAGAAATAATGGGATCTTCCTCATATTCCTCTCAATGCCAGTTCACAATCAAAGCTGCCTTTTCCAGCCCTTTAAATTTTTAGAAAAAAATTTTTCTCACATTGAGTTTAATCGGCCTCCTGGTAACGTCTCTGTACTGATCTTTATCCTGTATCTTTACAGGAAAAGAGCGTTATTTCACCTAAAATGCTTTGAGCACATCTGGGCCAGCCACTTTGCTATATACTGGCAGTGTAAAATTAAATCGACAAATGCCAACTTCTCCCCCAGTCTATACCTTCTTCCCCCAAACGAGCCCCAAATATTAAAGACAGGGTTCAGAACCCTAAGTTTTCTCTAATCTAGGATGACTACCCCAGTCTCCTCAACTCCTTCTCCCTTGACATGGTGTCCAGGATTTTCTTTAATCTGGTTGCTTTCTTTTAGGGATATTTGTATTTATCAGTGAGGTCTTAAGCAGGTCACCCCTGAAATTTACTAACGTAACCTGGGATTTCACTCACTCTCTGTGTTTGTCAGTCTGAGTAAGTTGCTGGGTACGATGCTCGTGTGATCATGGTGTTCCAGAAACCACAAGGACCTTCTGCAGGGGAAGACTGTACATATTTCCTTTTTTGCTGCTCTGTGCGGTTTGCAGGATCTTAGTTCCACCACCAGAAACTGAACTCGTCCCCTCAGCAGTAAAAGCACAGAGTCCTAACTACTGGACCGCCAGGGAATTCCCAAACTGTACACATGTTCATGTCTTCCTCTATCAGTCTCTGATTCTCCCCTTCACACTTAATGTTTTTGCTACTTTTATCTTTGTTAAATTACAGCTTTGGGGATTTGTTCCAGAGTATTAGCCTGTTAAAATATTTTTGAATCCTCATCCTGTAATCCGAGGAACTAACTCTTCTCCCCAATGTTTAGCACCTGAAAAATAATGAACACATATTCTAATTCTTCTTCTGAGTCACCATTTTTCTTTAATATTCAAAAGAATAAGACTAAGAATGAGCCCCATAGCAAACTATTGAAACAATTGCCTCAAATTGGTTTCCGTTCATCAATCAACCTCTTTGGGAAAGAATTATTCAAATAGATGCAAATCTGTGGTTGTAACAGTAACTACAACATACTGAGTGCTTTCCTTATGCTGGAGGTCGTAAGCATTTCTTATGTATTATCTCATTTAATCATCATGAACACGCCCATGCAATGATTATTGCTATGCACTTGTTTCATATAATGAATGTGTCTCTTATATGGAAATATATTTCAGGTGTTTCTTTCTTTTTTTTTTTTTTAATTTTAATTTTTTGGCTGTGTGGCATGCAGGATCTTAGTTCCCAGACCAGGGATTGAACCCACATCCCTTGCAGTGGAAGCGCTGAGTCTTAACCACTGGACGGCAAGGGAAGTCCCTCAAGTGTCTCATACAGGAAAAATGATGAGTCAGGGAGGTTAAGTAATTTTTTAATATCCAAGAGATTAAGGGGTGGATCTGCAATCACACATGTCTGTCCCACTCCAAAGCCCATGTCCTGAGTCAGAAGGCAGGCCATCTCCACATACCATGGCATCACTCAGCTCAGACTGGGGAGCCAATGAGAAAGTTTTGAAATGTCTCCGTGAGCTCCAGATACATTATGGGCCTGATACGCAGTCTAGTAAATCTATAGCAAAGGACATGAGGATACATGGAACGATCTCTTCTTCCTGAAGCCACGCTGGTGCCTCGGGATATCCCCTCTTTCCCTCCCAGAGTGCATGACTAACCACTTTGACAACCTAAACTATCATTTTTCTGAGGAAACAATAGCGTAATTCCCCACCTGTAACTTCTAGAATCCCCCTTCTTCCCTCTTTCTGAAAAATGAAGTTTTTTTCCAGCCTCAGCTATTAGACATTGCTTCCCTTTTGCATGTGTTATCAAAGGTTACTGATCATCATTGCAAGATCAGAACTTCAAACTCTTGACTATATGAAGATATCACTCATCTAGACTTGATGCTTCAACTCTTTCAAAGCGTTAGTTAGGTACTAACTATTAAAATGATAGCCTCTTCCCTCAAGCTGTATTCTTTTTTTTTTTACATCCTTATTGGAGTATAATTGCTTTACAATTTTGTGTTAGTTTCTGCTGTATAACAAAGTGAATCAGCTATACATATACATATATCCCCATATCTCCTCCCTCTTGAGCCTCCCTCCCACTGTCCCTATCCCACCCCTCTAGGTGGTCACAAAACACTGAGCTGGTCTCCCTGTGCTATGCAGCTGCTTCCCACTAGCTATCTATTTTACATTTGATAGTGTATATATGTCCATGCCACTCTCTCACTTCCTCCCAGCTTACCCTTCCCCCATACCCCGTGTCCTCAAGTCCATTCACTATGCCTGCGTCTTTATTGCTGTCTTGCCCCTAGGTTCATCAGAACCATTTTTTTTTTTTTTAGATTCCATCTATGTGTGTTAGCATACGTTATTTGTTTTTCTCTTTCTGACTTACTTCACTCTGTATGAAGTAATGTCCATCCACCTCACCACAAATAACTCAATTTCATTTCCTTTTATGGCAGAGTTATATTCCATTGTATATATGTGCCACATCTTCTTTATCCATTCATCTGTCGATGGACACTTGGGTTGCTTCCATGTCCTGGGTATTATAAATAGTGCTGTAACGAACATTGTGGTACATGTCTCTTTTGTATTATGGTTTTCTCAGGGTATATGCCCAGTAGTGGGATTGCTGGGTCATATGGTAGTTCTATTTGAGTTTTTTAAGGAACCTCCATACTGTTCTCCATAGTGGCTGTATCAATTTACATTCCCACCAACAGTGCAAGAGGGTTCCCATTTCTCCACACCCTCTCCAGCATTTGTTGTTTGTAGATTTTTTTATGATGGCCATTCTGACCTGTGTGAGGTCATACCTCATTGTGGTTTTGATTTGCATTTCTCAAATGATTAGTGATGTTGAGCTTTCTTTCATGTGTTTGTTGGCAATCTGTATATCTTCTTCAGGGAAATGTCTATTTAGGTCTTCTGCCTATTTTTGGATTGGGTTGTTTGGTTTTTTGATATTGGGCTGCATGAGCTGCTCAAGCTGTATTCTTATCCTTTCTTTGTTTTCTTCTAAGATGATATTCCTAAAAATGTGTGTGTGCGTGAGCGTGTGATTAGTATTTATCAAAAGATCAGGGTCAGTTCTCTTAAACTCTACCCTAGAGGGTCCCAGAGAGCTGAGATTCTGCTGCAACATGTTCAGAAAGAAATACTTTCATTCTAAACTTTTCATTCATTACTATTTGCTGCTTTTAAATCTCATTAAGTCTGTTTCTAAGAAAAAAAAACAACTTAGATATCCAGTAAATTTGCCTCATTTTATAGATGAGAAAACTGAGATATGGAAAGGTCAAAGGAGTTGCCCAAGGTAACATAGCTGGTAAGTGAAAGAATCTTCTTATGTTAAGGAAATAAAGAGAGTCATAGAATACATATCATTCTCTATTTTTCTCAAAATGCATGAATGTGAGTTTTAGGAAGTAGCTCCAATGTAATGCTAATTTCTCCTAAATGGTCCTTGTGCTTAAGAGACATTTCAGCTCTGATGTTATGCATCGTTATGTGCTTATTCATGCTTTAGTGGTTAGAACATCTTTCCATGTCTTTATTTGCAAATTTTTCCTCTCCGATGTGTATTGGTCTATTGGTTGCATTTTGAAACCAAATTGTTTAGTGTTCTCACCCTTTGAGATTGCCCCTTCTTAAATCAATAATATGGAAAATATCCACAATGATGGAAATACCTGTCCTCCTGCATTGGTCACGCCAGGGAAGATGAGCATCTCTCACATTGTGTATGTGAAATATCCATTGGTATTGGAAACAATTGTTCTCTGGCTGTTTGCACCATTTACTCCAAGCCCCCGCCCGTCCCCCACCCCCATCTTCCATTCCTTAACCTCTTTATCTCCAGGAGATAGAAATTTGAAAACTGTCCCTTTGGCAACTTCACAGCCCCACAAGTAGACAGAAAAGCCTGAGGACTTCAGAACATCTAAAATATGCAGTAAAATTACTGCTCCTTAAATTCCAAGACCAAGTAGAAGCATCCACATTCACACTGCTTTTCATTAACACAGGGGATTTCAATTTAAACACCACTTAAAAAAATTCACAATTGTGCCCTTGATTAAATATTGTGGTTAAAGTAAGAAACGCGATTTCCTTTTCAATGTTTGCCTCAATCTGTAAAATCACGTAGAGTCGTTCTGGAGATCATTCTACCCCCATTTA
The DNA here is from genome assembly GCF_026419965.1 of Kogia breviceps. NCBI lineage: Eukaryota > Metazoa > Chordata > Mammalia > Artiodactyla > Physeteridae > Kogia > Kogia breviceps. The sequence continues at coordinate 81,883,619 of NC_081319.1, forward strand.
ATTTTTTAAAAAAAACCCTTATGCAAACATTAGTCCCTCCGATTTTGTTCTCTCATACCCAGATCGCTGACACCTATGTGGCAGCAAAGCCCTATAAATCTAAGGACAGGGGCTCGAATTGTAGCTTCACACATTCAACAGTAATTTTTCCAAACTGATGTTAAAAATACATAATCAAGATGCCCCCAAAATATGATCATGAGAAAGCTTCCAGATAGAAACATGGTAGAAGACTAGAGTTAGACTACCACAATGAAACGTGCGCCTGTCTTGTCTTATTAGTCGACTTGGTGGACGATCACGCTTCTTGAGGAGTAAGAGGTGGAGGTAGTATCTTGGTATGTCACAAGTCAGTGCTCCCTCGTCTCTCTTCCTTTGCCTGCTTATGAATCCAGGACAAAAATAACTCTGGAAAAAAGTGATTGTCCAAAAATACTGTCTTCTTCATTTCGGAAGGAAGGAAGGAGGGAAGGGAAGGAGGAAGGAAATAAGGAAGGGAGGGAGAGAGGGAGGAAGGAAAGAAGAAAGAAAGACAGCATCACAGCGCTGTGGGCAAACTGCTGAGTCTGTACGTAGCCGGGAGATCTAGGCTGGGGTTCCCGCGGGCACTTTCTAAACAGGAAATTATGCATGTCCCTAGCTGATGGAAGCCTTCACTTTCTTGACACCCAGCTCCTGTCTTGAGTTGATGAGGGGAAATTAAATTGTTTTACAAAGTGACAGTATGGAATAGATTCCTTTCATACTGTGTTGTTGTAACGAATTCTCACATATATTCCCATCTAATAGCTCAGTACCCTGGCTGTTAAATAGCTTACACGACCGCCCATAATGAGAGGGGTCGGGGTCCTGACTTGTCACAATAATCCTAAGTCTTGGTGTTTACCATTCTATCATTTGTGTGTCTTGGGAAGATGGAAAAGGGAAACCCAGGCGGACCGTGTATTGTGTAAAAGAAAAGGCAGTCCATCAGGCAGCCGCAGAGAGAGAGCTTATGAAGCCTTCCATCACAGGTGCCAAGGTGAGGAATAGGGGGAGGAAGGAAGGAAGTCTGAGAACTGTAGACAATTCTTAGATTTTTAGAAGAAAGAAGAAGTGAGACATGAGATGCTAACAGCTGACCTTGTTTTAATATAATGATATTTTTCGGTGAAATTAAAAAAAAAAAAAATGTTAGAAACTTACTCGGAAAACCGCCAGCAGAGGGCACCATGCTAGGTGCCTTCACCTCCATCAGTGGCTCCTACATTTATCGGAAAATAGTCCCTCTATCCGAGGCTGAGAAAAGGGGGGTATTACTAACTCGCCTCTCTGCTATTATAAACGGAAATAAATATCAGTGAGAGGGGAAAATACAAATAGAACTACTTGGGATGTCTCCAGTGCGCTGCTATGTAGGCAAGCGTGTGTCACCCCTGAAAAAACAAAAACAAAACAAAAAAATGGGCATAGGGAAAGACGAAATGGAAAATGAAATGATGATGAAACTACATATTTTGCTCGTTTATCTTCACTTCAAAACCAGAGGGTTTTTTTGCCTTTGCCTTGATTTTGTTTTGCATTTATTGAGTCCTTGCGGAAATCTTTCCTTACTCCACGTTGATTGGAAGGTTAAAGCGAAATGCAACATAAAGTTAAGAGCGAGAGAAGCTGGCTCAAGTTAGGAAATTTTTCTTAGTAGAGAATGAGATTTTATTTGTACATTTTTTGAGGCATTTGAACTTTATAGATGCTTAAACAATCATTTCCAAAATTAGTCGATTTGATAAAAAATTGAGCTTTTAAAATGATCTTAAGCAATAAAATGTTTTCAAGAACCGGAAGAAATCGCTGGAGAAAAAAATATATATATCGAGCGGCCGTGCAGGATTTTCTCACACAAAATCCCGACAGAGGGCGCTGTTGCCCGTTCAATGACTTATGGAAAGTTCCGTAAGAAAAATTTCCCTTGCAATTTCTAGAATTTTTTGAATAAGGCCCACGTTGAAAAATTGACTCGGACTTTAATTGTACTTATGTATTTCTTTGGGTAACTCTTTATATGTGTGTATATTTTTAAATTTATGCTTCATTCTTAATAAACCAGATTTCAGTTTTTCTGAAGAGTTTACATAAATGTTAACCAAATATTTCCAGACGTTTCTAATTTTAAAAGTATCTATTTTACCATAAAATAAAATTACATATGAAAATATGAAATTATATATATGTATATATGGCTATATAGTTACACTAAAAACATATATATTTTTAAGTAGTTTTTAAAATATAAAAGTATTCCTCTGAGGTTTTCTTTTAGTTTCAAGTTTTAGAGTTTATTTATTATAGACTAAGCAATGATATACCAAAAAGAGATGAAAAAGGTGTTTAAAGCATTCAAAGGGAAAAAAATTAAGATTTTTTCCAAGTGCTTTTTATTTGGGTTGGAATGATCTTTAGGTAAAAAAGATAAGGGAGTTATTGATTTGAAAAGGAAAAGACAGTTATTCCCATTAATAAATTTCTGTCTAGAGAATCTGAATTTCCAAGTCTATAATATTTATCTTGCAAAATATTGATCTGGGACTGATTTTAGTTCTGGAAAGGGAGGGTAAAAGCCGTTTCAAATCCCATCACACAACAAAATTAGGAAGAATGGCTCCCCGTGTCCAGACTAGCTCTGGGGGCAAAGAAGGAAATCTTCGCTCAAGCTCCTAGTGGAAAATCTGTAGAGATTTTGTATACTTTAAGCTGTTAATGTTTAACGTAGAGGAAAGGAGAAAGGAAGGAAAAAGGAAGGAAGGAAGGGAGTCAGGGAGGGAGGAAAACAGGATGGAGGAAAAAGGAAGGAGGGGAAGGGAGGGAGGGAAAGGCAAAACATAAAAATTAAACAGGAAATGAAGAAAGGGTTTATTTCTGAAGTTCCTTCTGAAGCACCTTCTTCGAGTTCCTTTCATTTGGTTTCTCTTTGAAAAAATTAAATTAAAAATCTGCAGAATTTTTCATTCTGCACGATATGAAGCATCTCCCTGGTTTTTATCGAATCGATATCCACCGTGGTTGGCCGGAGCCCTCTTTTCCGAGCGCACAGCAGCGCTCAGCAGTCCTGAGATTTACAGACAATCGCCCTTTGCAGATTCACTCTTATCAGGTTTAATAACTTCCACCCCAAATTGCCCTGGTCCCTCCTCATTCCCTCCTGTCATTTATTTTCTGCCCCAGGGGCAGAGAGCCTTCACTGGACTTCCCTTCTGGCTGTGGGAATCCTTCCGCACCCTGGAAGGAAGTAGAAAAAAAGAGAGTGTGTGGGAAAAGGGGCCAGTGAGGTGAGTATTCGCTTTGTGATGAAATTCGGAAACCCTGTGCCTTAAAGGGTGCCCATTTTCGAAGTTGGGTTAACTTTGTTCTTGTTGATGTTTACCTTTTCTTGGGGGGGGGGGAAGCTATACAAATCACCTTACCAAGAAAAAATACACTCAAAACAAACAAAAACCCACACACCCTATAGTATTTTTCAATATCTCCTTGAAAAACATTCTGCTTAAACCTTCCAGAGGTTCAGGTGACCATTTCTTGACTCTCCATGATTAAAACCACTTAAAAGTTATAGACAGCAGATGCAGATAGAAAATGTCCCATGCCTCTGCAAAGAAGGCTTGAAATTAACATTGTGTGATTGTGCGCGTATGTTGCTCCCTACATGCGACAAAAGAAAGAAAAGGAAAAAAACCTTCATAAAATGGAGACTTCAGCCAAGAAAAGAACGGCACACGGAATCCATTGAAAATACAGACAGACAACCCTTAAACGATAAGCAGCACATACAGACTGAGGTGCTTCATATAGTATTTAAGGTTTCAAATTTGTTGAGCAGAGTGACCGGAAAATATGAAAAATGGTCACTGTGGTGAGCCGGGTTTTTGTTCTACAGTGACTAAGGTACAGTGAAAAAAAAGAAAAAGTTGTGTAGCCATCAACTCAGAGAGATCACCCTTAAAATCCCCAAATCCAGCTTTCAAAACCCTCCTGCTGAACAAACAAGAAGAGAAGCTTTTGTGTTTAAAAATCTCAGTAATGGTCCCCCTTTAAAAATCTACACAGAAAATGGGGGACTGTTGGCACCCTGGTTTCTCCTTATGAACTGTAAAGACTTTAGTCAGTGGCCACAATGATTCATCATTTTCAATATAGAGGTTTTTAAATGTCTATATTTATATTAATCACACTGACCGACTCTCCTTTAAATGCATGTTTAGAGTCTGTAGGCTCTGTGTGACCCAGGGGTGCTTATATAACTAAATGTGGGTGTCTGGGTATAAATACGTGTTTATGATTTTTATAATATATATGTCTGTGGGTTGCATCTAACTCCTGTATGTGTAATAATGTTTTCCTCTCAGCTGAGGCTTACTTCTCCAGCCTATTGTTTGAGACAACAGATATAAGTTGCGATGGGAGAGGAGCGTCGGATTTGGTGTGTATCCCCCATTTCCAATTATAGATGGATCATTACAGACAGCGGAGTCCTGAGAAGCCAGACATCTGCTTCTCACATGAATGCACTCACCTCCTAGAGACCCGGCTGCCATCATGCTTTGGAAGCTCGTGGAGAATGTCAAGTACGAAGATATCTATGAGGTGAGCCGACACCCCCGGTTGCATCTTAGAGCTTTACAGATAGAGAATCTGAGCTTCTTGACACCCCCAACTCATCTATATTTTTAAGCTATTTGCTCGTAGATTTCCGGTCGGTTTTCTCAGCTTTCTCCAACTTTTGGAAAAGCTGGCTTGGGGAAACTTCGCTATTCTGAGAAAGGACTTTAAGGTGGAAATCTGACTACTTTAACTTAGGAGATTTCTCTTTATTTTGTTATTTTATTTTTCTTTCTCTCTTCGTCGCCGCCTCCCCCCCCCCCAGCTTTAGGATCTGATGGGGAACAGTGGTGCTAGTGAATGTGGGCAGAGAAAAGAGAGACTGATAAAGGCAGAGGCTCTCCACGTTTTGAGTGTGGGAGAGGATTAGGTTTTCAAGACTATTTCGTAACAGATTCGAGCTTTTAATTTTTATTTTCAATAACATTTTTGAAATCGATAACCAACGGATCTCAGTAGAGGACGAGCATATAGAAGGAGGGAGGTCGACGGATAGACGGACAGATGGATAGATGGATGTAGAGAGAGCACAATCCAAGGAGCCGTAGCAGACAATTTTTTTAATTTTCTTTTTTTCTCGTGTTTCACTTCTTTGAGAGTCGGGGCGTCCAAACCACCCCATGTCTTGGCATTTTAAACGAAATTTTCTGCCCGGGTTGAGTGCGCACCGTTCTTTACCAATGAAGCCGGGGAGACTCGGGTGGAGATGCCGCTCGCAGCCAGGCGGGAGCCTGCCTCCCCGCGGGCGGGGCGCGCCGGCCGTGCGCTCGGGTCTCGGACGCCGACGGAGCGGCGGGGCGGCGGGGCTGCGCATGGGCCGGGCTGCCGGGCGGAGAGCGGACGGCGGCCCAGGACCGCGGAACTTCGCTCGGAGCTCACCAGCCTGGGAGTCCCCGAATTAGGCGTGAGGGGAAGCGGGGAAGCCAAGACTCCGAGGAGACGTCGAGGGAGGGAAGCGGGAGAGAAAAACTTGGCGGAAGGCGAAGAGAAAGGGGCAGAGGAGTAAGGGACGGGGAAGGTAGAAGCTGGCGAGCGGGCAGTGGTCGGAGGTCGGAAGGAGGGGAAGTCGGAGAGGGGAAGGGAGGACGAGGAGCCAAGGCTCGGGCGATTGGCGCGGGAAGCGCTCGGTCGGACGAAGCGGTCGCGATGGGACGCAAAGAGGATCCCCACCCCGCGGGGGACACGCCATCCCGCGGGCTCCGGGAAGACCCCCGAAAGCCGGGCGGGGAGCCGCCTTGCGGACGCTAGGAATCGGCTCCTCCCGACGCCGCCGGCCCAGCCCCGCGACCCAGACTGCGGCTCCGCGGAGCCCGCGCGCGCCTCGCCGCTGCCCGGTTGAGTTTCGCAAGCAGCGCCCGGCGCCCGCGCCTGGAGCCTCCCAGCTCGGCCCAGCCCCGAATCCTGATTTTGGGGTGTGTGTGCGTGTGCGTGTGCGTGTGTGTGAGAGAGAGAGAGAGAAAGAGAGAGGAGATTCGTCTTTCTGCGGAATGATGATTGGGGCTTTCCTTTCCTCTTTGTGGTTGTGTATTGACTGTAACGAAGAGCCGCGCCTCCGCCTGGTGGGGTTTGTTTCTGTTCGGCCTCCTCTTCCTTAACAGGCGGGATAATGGTCTAGTCGAAGGAGCTAGGACTGTCCTGAAGAATGTGAACGCCCGAAGTGGGCTTGGCACGGGCGGGGAAGGGGCCGCGGTGTAAATAGCTCAGGGTATACAGAGACGGACTTCACTGGGTTCCGAAAAGTAAGCAGGATAAAACTCGTTCTAAGAGTCTGGAAGGTAGACTGGCTAAATGGGAAAGGAGGGAGGGAGAGAAAAAAAAGCAGGGAGGGAGGGAGGGACGAAGAGGGAGGGGTGGAGTGGAAGAGGAAAAGAGGGGAGAATAAAGGGGGAGGGAGAGAGACAGACAGAGAGAGAGAGAGAGAGAGAGAGAGAGAGAGAGAGAGAGAGGAAGAGAGAGAGAGAAAATACTGCAGGTATTCCTATCTGCCTAATTTTTCTGCTCAAAAAATATAGGAAGGAGAACCCGGGCCCGGTGGAAGGAGCCTATTTAAGTCGGGAGAAAGGTTGAACTTTAACAGAAATGGCAGTTAGGCCAGTTGAACGGGTTCCTGAAACATCCAAAAAGGTTTTCTGTTGCCCCTGGCTTTGCCTGGAAAGGATAAGTTTAGTGTACTTGAAGATTGATTGCATATATTTTAAATTGAAGTAAAAAAAAATCACAGACTGCAGGAGCACTAAAGAGGGAAAGGCTGCACGAGGGATGGAAAGCCCCCATCTCGCCTCTATCCTTTAATAAATAAGCATAATCTCCAGTGTGCGCGAAAAGTCTGCAAACGTCACTGTAAACAACCGGGCCCACCGGTTTACTTTGCTCTCCCCTCCAAAGGAGGAGGCAACGCCTTTTTATTTTGTTTTTTAATCTGCACAGGAAGCACCTAGGGCGATTCATTCTTCCCATTAGGAAAGTCCCTCTTCAGGAACCAGGACACCTACGTTCTGCACAAGCCCCCAGCGATGCTCTCTCCCTCATCGCCTGGTCCAAGGGAGCAGGGGCCGCTTTACGCGCGTCCCCGGCTCAGTTAATTGAAGTTCTGCCTCTTTCCTGCTAAACTTTTTCTCCGGTCTGCCTTCGCCAGCCCCCTCGTCTGATTACATCTAGTAATTCTCCACTGAATGAACGTCATTTACAATAGTAGGGAGCTCTGCGCCCGCTGCCGCTTCACGCTCCATTTGTCCTCCATTCTCCCTTTAAAGTACTCGTGTAATATTAATAGTCATGAATATCAATTATTATGAGGAGGTGTAGGCAAGCGGAGGGAGGAAGGGGCGCCCGAGCAGTCTGAGCCCAGCTTCGGGCAGAAGAGGACTGCTTCTGGAGCCCCGAAGAACCGCAGAAGAAAAAAAGCCAAAAAAAAAAAAAAAAAAAAAAAACCAGCAAGAGACAGATGAACAGCTCTGTGTGTGTGTGACGGGCGACGCCAATCTCGTTTGGGGGGGGGGTAATTTTTATTTTTTTGATGGCTTGTCCTGGAAACACCTCAAGCTCGGCTCCTGTGTCCAGCTCGTTTGTCTGCTGGACTCCTTGATTTTTTTTAAATCATTGTTTGATTTTGAGCAGTAACCAGGCTTTTTTTTCCAGATGTTAGTCCACACCTATTCATCCATGGTGAGTTTGGATTCACGTTGTACCAGAATTGCATGCTCCCTCCTCTTACTGTCTCTCTGTCTCTGTCTCTTGTGTGTGCGTCTCACTCTCGTCTCTGTCTTCCTTCGAGCGCCTTTGGCTTGGTAATTTAGCACCATAATTGGACGAGGCTGCAGCTGCTTCTCTGCATTGTGTGTTCGTCTGAGCTCCATGAGTCAACTGGGGAGGGGGGGAGGCCGAACAGAAAAACTTTTTATTTGACATTGCAGTTTGGAAATTTAGGTGACTGTTTCTCCAAAAAGAACCATGGGGACTTTACCATGGCATTTCCACAGAGGAGAGGGAGAAACTCTCTCTCTCACACACACACACAAACACACACACACGCACACCTCCCCCCTCCCCTTTCACTGAGTTTAGCACTCCACTTAGGACCACCGCTAAGTTGTAAGTTGTCTGGGCCTTTTTTTGTTCATTTTCCCCCACCCCCAACCCCAGTTCCTTCATCTTCACTCCCTGAAGTAGGACAGCAATAGATATATTTAGAAAAGCAACCTTAGAAAAACTCCTGCGAACCACAGTTCAACTTTAACAGGGACTCAGGATATGATTTCGAATGAGATCCATTTCAATCAAACACTACATAAATTATTTAATTCCTCTTGGGGAGGGAGGGGGGACTGGAAACTCAGATCCCCCCAGGAATCTCCTGGAATGACCAAGTCGTGTGGGGAGCTCCTGGTCAGCCGGCTGGGTTTTCAAGAGGAGAAGCACAGCCAATAGTATGAAGTTTTCTTTGTCATGCTTTGGACCTCTGGAAGAGTTAGGAAAAAATAGTTTAAAACACCCAGGAGAGCAAATTACCCTATGTCAGACTCCTGTATTTTTCATTAGGGAATTGAGACTCTCCCCCTATACACACTGTTACTTTACCCTCACCCCTTTTGCCAGCTTTGCACCCCAACAGAGGGCTTAGATGTTGGTTAAGTGGGTGATTCTCCCCCTTTCCCCCCACCAAAGCCTCGCATTTGGAATTGCTGAAATCATGTACCCTCTGAGTCAGCTTGGGAATCTAAGTTTCAGACTCTTGCGTCCCCTATCCCGGGAAGAAGAAGATGCCGAAGGCGGGCTTCTCCATTTGTCGATTGTATTTTTTTCTCCCCTTCTCTCTCTCTCTCTTTCTCGTCTCCGCTCCCAGGACCGGCACGATGGCGTCCCGAGTCACAGCTCACGGCTCTCCCAGCTGGGCTCGGTGTCCCAAGGACCTTACTCCAGCGCCCCGCCGCTGTCCCACACGCCGTCGTCAGATTTCCAGCCACCCTACTTCCCGCCCCCCTACCAGCCGCTCCCCTACCACCAGAGCCAGGACCCCTACTCCCACGTCAACGACCCCTACTCCCTGAACCCCCTGCACCAGCCCCAGCAGCACCCCTGGGGGCAACGACAGCGGCAAGAAGTGGGTTCAGAAGCCGGCTCTCTCCTGCCCCAGCCTCGGGCCGCCCTGCCCCAGCTCTCGGGCCTCGACCCCCGGAGGGACTACCACTCGGTCCGCCGGCCGGACGTGCTCCTGCACTCAGCGCACCACGGCCTGGACGCGGGCATGGGTGACAGCCTCTCGCTGCACGGCCTCGGCCACCCCGGGATGGAAGACGTCCAGGTAACGCACACACACAAACAAACAGTAAACAAATAACAAATGCCCCGGGGAGGGGGGGAAAGGCGGGGCGGGACAGCTGTGTCTCCTTTTGGGGAGTTTGCATCTTTAGCACCAGCTGGACACCACGTACGTAACTGTGTGTATACGTGTATGTCTCTCTAGTGGTGATTTCTGGAGGTCCGATGATGAAAGCTAGAAGCACTAGAAATGAAAGAATGTAGGAGAAAAATATATGTGTGTTTTGCTAGTTTTAGGATCATCAGAATCAAGGCTAGATGCTTTTGTCTTGCCTTAGCTTTGCAACTCCTTGCTGTTCTCTTGTGCTTAGTGCGAGCAAGCTGGGTGCCCTCCCCAACCCACCCGCTCTGTATGCCCAGTAGTGGGCCTGGGCGCCCTGACATGGCAGGTGGAGTCCTGACTGCCTGAAGCTACAGCATGGCGGTGCAGGGACCTCTATAGAGGTTCTTGCTGGATTTGCAAAGACTTTTTTAAGCATGACAATGCACAGTGGAAGAAAAACATGTGCTATTTTGTCCAAGCCAGGTCTTACTTTGAATGTCCCATAAGCTGTTGAACCCTTTTCCAAGAAAATTGAGTTCCAGGGTCATCATCTGAGAAATGGAAGATTTGTGAGGAGAGACCCAGGAAGTCATAATTCTGTTTGGGAATTCATGAGGACACATACGATTTTGGAGATTCTTTTCCCCCTTTGGACCCTTAAAGGACTGTGGAGCGATGTTCTCCACGTCCCTCTCCAGTCCTCCTTTCCACTAATACTCTCTCCCCAGTATCACCACCCCAGTTGAAGAGGCATCATATGTTTGTTTCTTAAAAGGCTCCAAACACTCCCCCACCCACTCACTATCCCATCTGCAACCTACACAATGGAGCCTGATTCGGTGGAGAATACTTGGTTAAACTAAACAAAGAAACATTGAAGAAATGATTTATAAAAACTCTCTGGGTGATTCTGAGCAGGTCTCCTTTTCCTCCCTAATTTAAATAGTCTGCAGAAAAGATAAATATGGTTGAAAGGTATTCAATGGATCCTTGGGTCTCATTGGCATGGTTGTGTGTATTATGCATCATTATGGACATACCTCTGAAGAAAAGGAAAACAATATGGGAAAGGGAAAGGGTGCATGAGTCCTTCCTCTTTACCTTGCTGAAAAAAATGTATTTTGAACAGTTAAAATGTGGGGAAAGAATTAAATGCTGTCTGTGTGTAGTCTATGATGGTTTACTGCTTTAAAGGAAATTCAGTTATTTAATATTTCCAAAAATGACAGAATCACCTGAGTTGTGGCTGGATTTACCCATAGTCATAAGAACGGTAGTTTTGTTGAATTAGCCGAGCTTAACTGTCCCTGTCTGGAGATAATGCTCATTTCAGAATATCATATGAAAAAGGAAATATTTAATCTTTTTTTTAATGCGTTGGGGTAATATATGTCTGGGGGGAAAAGTTTTTAAATTAACCTTTCTGGGTACGGTTCAAAGTGCTAGATAATGAAAGTGGATAAACTCATCAGCATTGCTGTTGGCAATGCTGCACTGGCCGTGTCTCCACACTCAGCAGGCCTAGTGGTTTAGACGACCGAACCCAGGGATTGCGCCCAAAGAGGGAATAGATTTCTTTGGTTTTAGTTTTTTGAAAGAGAGAATTGTGAGAGGTTTGGAGTGTTTGGTCAAATGCAAGGGGCCAGAGAAAAACAGGGCCGGGTCGGTGTGCATTGGGGAGAGCACCCTTGTCCGAGTTGTGGCCAGAGCTCAGACCCGGGAGGAGGACAGAGCCCAGAGCAGGGACGGCGCAGGCCCAGGGCGCTCGCTGCTCCCCGCCCGTCCCACCTCTCCCCGTTCCTCCCCGGATGCATCCCAGCAGGTCGCCTGGCGAGGTGGGGAGGCTCGAGGGACTTTCTCAGGTCGACCCTCACTGCAAGGGGTCGCGGGGGATACACTCCGCGACTGTCCCAGGAGGGGAACGACAGGGGCTGGGTCGATCTCTGTCTCCGCCGAGATGACAGGAGTCCTGAGGCCGGGGTGTGGTTGACGTGACACGGGGCAGGTGACAAAGAAAGACAGGGGAAGAGATGGACCTAGGACCAGACCCTCGAATCCAGAGGCTCTGCCTCCTCCGTCCATTCCCGGAGGGATCCACTTCTGACTTAGGGATCTGGAACGCGGTGGGGGGTGGGGGGGACGGCGGCTAAATTTGCAGGAGCTGACGGCGGTTTCAGCGTTTCGCGTTTCCTGCAGCTAAGGGTTGCGTGGGCTGCGCCCCACCTGTCTGTAAAAGGGACCAGGGGTGCCTCAGCCTGGACCCCAGTCACTCGTTCCATCTCGAGGGCCTGTTGTGTGTGTGCCAGATCCCCTACCCAATCCCGCCGCGGATCAGGCAGATCCCAGGGCGCTGTCAGGCCGGGGGCCCTCACACGCAGCGGTCCTCACCTGGCCTAGGGCTGGGGGGAGATGTTGTGTGACCCAGACACACACGCGGGGCCACCGCCCCGACCGTGAGAGAAGCAAATGAGGAGAGCTAATTAACCAAATGCTTCTAATAATTTTTTAAATGAAACTATAAAACCCTGTCAATTTCTATTTCAATTTACTCACAGGGGCTATTAAACCAGCAAATCGCTGTTTGGGTTCTGGGTATGCTACATTCTACCCATTGTGTGTGTGTGTGTGTGCGCGCGTGGGGAGGGGCGACAGTGTTTAAAACTCAGAAAAACAGCATCAGAAAGAGAGCATGAGGTGACACCTAGTTTGGAGCTTGTTTAGTTGCTGTGAACACCTCTTTCCTTCTTCAGATCTTTGCTCTCTAACCTCTCATCACCTTTACTACCTAAGAGTATAAACATATAAGGGTGTTAAGTCAAAGCCCTTACACACACACACACACACACACACACTCAAACACACCCTAGTGTCTTAAAGCAACCCCTGGTATCACTTTTAACTAAAGAAGTCTAGTAATTACGAGTCTGAGTCGTTTTTCTGAGCTTCCGCATGCAGTCCTAATTAAATCTTTACGATCCTCCCTGTGACGATTAAGCGCCAGCATGCTGTGTGAATATCCTGTACAAAAACCCAGCAGGCGTCCGTAATTAGATAGAAAATCAGACAAGAGCCTTCTCATTAACTACCACAACTACCCCACGTCGCTGATGAGGCGTATATACATATTTACGTACCGACGTGAGGGTGAGGTGTGGGCGCTCACGGTCCGGGGCCTGTGAGATCGCGGGTCTGCCCGCCCACAGACACAGGCGGATATTTCTGTTCTGCGTGGACACGTCGCCACTGTAGACACGTGAGCACAAAAGGCGTGAATCGTGTGTGCGCGCCCGTGTGCATGGTGGGGTCTGCTGGGAGTTCCGAACAAGTTGCATGAAGCATTTTTCTTTTTTTTAAAGCTTTGTACTATTTCTTAAGTTGGAGATGATCGGCATGTTGCGACATGGAAAACGGTCCTTACGGAGAATAACAATTTTCCCCATCTTTCTGAGAACAGAAGAGTGGCTATGAGAAACGAAAAGTAACAAATGAACATGACCCCTCCATGATTAGATCAGGTCGTTTCTGATGTTGCTGCTTGTCTGGGGTAGACAGTCTCTTCCTTGTGATGAACACATGCCCTGCCTGGGTATGCAGCTTGAGTGGGTGGGAGGTGCTGTCTAAACACAACCCCCCTTACAAGCCCTTTGCTTTTTACTCCTCTGTAGAGTGGGTTGACAGATTAGTCCAAACCTAGGTGTCTAAGGATCAAGGAAAGCAGCTGTACATGGCAGAAAGGCCTAGCAGTGATTTTCTCTTAGGAGTAGGGGGAGGGAATCCACTGCCTTTGGACGCCCTGGGATGCACGGCTAGAACCCTGTTCTGGTGCATCCTGACAGTAAGAATATCATTCTAACAGCTATTTCCCCTCTGAAATGCAGCCAACATCTAGGGCCGAAACTTTGCTTCTCTGGGACGAAAATGGCAAGGAAGGTGAATGTTCTTTGCCATTACCCAGGTGCTGACTGGGAGGTCCTCTGTGAGTGTGTGTGTGTGTGTGTGTGTGTGTGTGTGTGTGTGTGTGTGTTGGTGTGTCTGTAGTTACTGCCTTCCTAACAGGTGTGCTTCTTGCTGGGTAGCAGAGGTGGCAGGGTTGGGAGGGAGAGCAGATTGTGCAGGTCCCCCCAAGCGATTGTCCTGCAGCAGGAAGCTCACCCAGCACAGGGATGTGTGTGAACTGCAGTGGGTGTGCGGTCCTGACAGCCTGCAGACGTGTTCCTATATGTTGCTGTTCGCGTTCCATTCCAAATTGCTCAGACTTTAATTAAAATCCTATAATGTAAACTATTATGTATTTGTAAAATGACTCTGGGGTTAAGATGCACTGGGATAGCATAGAAAACAGAAATTGCTCTGACTAGTATTGGTGAAAATCTTTCAGCGCTGCCAGATTTTCACAACTCATAAGAGCAAATAATATAAAAGTTTATGTGTCTATGTAATATCTATGTTTAATATAATAACTAAACCAATCCTGCATCCCAGATGTCTCTCACAGTTTCCTTTTTCCTCTTCTTCCATTGGAAGAATTTATAATTTGGGTGAATTTCATTTCTGTGTCCATTTGGAGGTAATAATGATAATAATAAAACCTCCCTTTGTGAATTAATATAAATGGAAATAACAGCAACTCCAGTTTGGAATGACATGATTTATGAGTGTGATTCTTTAATATCCAGTCGATTTGAATAGTGATGTTTTTATATTCACAGTCAGTTGAAGATGCCAATAACAGCGGCATGAATCTATTGGACCAGTCTGTCATAAAAAAAGGTATGGATTCTTCCCTCCGCAAAGTAAGCAAACTTTCCTCTGCGTTCATGTCTTTATGATGAGTTTTCACTTTGAAGGATTTCCTTATTTTATAAGACACAAATGTTTGTTCACAATCACAGGACGGCGGCTATCTGGATGAAAATGCCTGTTGGGAGGAAGGAATGGGGGTGGGGGACCGCAGAGAGAAACCCGGATGAGAGAGACAGAGGAACAGAAACTATTGCCATTTTTCTCACGGTACCTTCGCTAGCAATTCTAGAGACATTGTAAATAATGGAGCTACCATCACGTATGGAACTGGCTGGGAGACACTGCTTTCAAAAATAAGCTGTAATTATTTCATTGATAACTGGAGTTTGTTGAGCTAAACCCTATGCCATTGGGGTAGCTCCTTCTCTCTTGGCCTTTGTATTTGATTTTGGGAGTGATACTTTTGTTCCCAGTTCTTTGTGTTTTATGAGTTGTTTCTTCTGATTTTTTTAAATTGTGCCAAATATGTTGCTAAATATCCTCTTCCCGAGAAGCTGAGCCCGGCTCTGCACATTTCTCAATCTTCCTACATATGCATTCATGATTTAGTGTGACTGTGGAATCACCCCATACTGTTAAAGGGCATGTGATATTAACAAATGTTTGCAGTCTCTTGTACAGCTGTAAGCAAAATAATTAACTAATTAAACTAATTAAATGTAATTACAATAACTCATTTCGGGCGTATTGCAGCTGCTTAATTTTTCCCCCCTCTTCTCTGATAGTCACTGAGAGAATGCCTGGCGATTAGGATGGCTGCCGAAAGGCCCGAGTGTCACTCACATGCCACAAATTTAGGAGTTTGAATGTGTAAACAGTGCAATCTTTAATTATCACAAGAACTGGTATTTGGAGCTACAATTTTAACTACTGTAACCCTTTCTTATCGATGCTGGAGAAGGCCTGTCCTTCTGTTTGGTGTCAACAATCCCTAGCTGCAGTCACTTCTGACTCATTTGAGCCAGAGAACATTCACAAAAACAATTAAAAGAGAAAAAGATGCTTCAGAAAGTCATGCAGAATCAAGCAGGTAGAATAGGAGGGTTGTGAAGGAAGGATTCCAAACAGGGTGAGGTGTTCTCAATTTTCTTCTCTCACGAAAGCAGAAAAAGTGGCTTTGGGAGGTGGAAGGCAGAAGCCGTACCTGAAATGTTGCCATTTGGCTTTGGAACATCATATCCCCAAGAAGACTGGTAGGGTTTGGGGCAAAACTATTTTAAGTGTTGCTCCAAACATCTCTCCTGCTCTTCTTTAGATAGTATCGTTTCGGTTTTTAATGCCAGGGTTTGGGTTTGCTGGGACACTCAGGCTCGTGCTTTGATTTGCAATTGCACTGACAGCTCACTTTCACCATTTCCTCCTGGGTCTTTTCTTCTGGTTAATTGCTGGTTGATGGGGAGGTGGGTATGGGAAGGAGGAGAGGCACTTCTTCATTGGTTTTCTTGGTTTCTTTTCTGTTTTAGTTTCTGTCCCTTTTCATGGAAAGCTAGAACCCCTTAGCTCAGGGTTCTGTATCCTAGAAACAGCCTTGGGGCTGGCTCTAGGGCATGCCCAACTGATGGCCAATCAGAAATGTTCTTAATAGCCAGGCCAATAAAAATACTTGGAACTTAGCTTACCTAACAAAATGGAGCTGAAAATATTCTTGGATGTGGGATGCTTTGGTTTCAGGGCTTGTATATGTTTGTTAGTGAAATGTGAATATGTATGTATATGGGTATCTCCAGGAATGAGAAGAGGAGAATGCTGACTAATGTCACTGGTTCTGTTCTGGAAACACGGAGTACTTTTTATGGCCCCCAGAATCTTTTTTAAAAATGTGCAGCTTAAAGCATCTAAGTGGCACCCCAGTCATTTTATTGATTTAGGGAGTGTGGTATGAATATAAAGTGTGAGGTCAATTCCATTATTTAATATTTCAGGTATTTGCTTTATTACGTGATGAAAATATACTAATATATTATCTTCAGAGAGCCATGGGCAAAAGAGGAATAAGTGGTTGATTTACTTTTCTAGATCACTGTGAGCCACTTAAAACAAGGTTATGGGTTCATTAGCTCCTTCCCTGCCCTCTGGTCTCCCGTCTTTGCCCCTCCGCCACCTTTATGAGGGATGACTCCCAGAGATTAATTTCATAAAAGAGGAGGTGAGAATGTTTCCTGAACTAAATATTCTAAATTTCAACAACTGGCAAGGGACTAAGTTGCTTTATTTGTTTTCTAATGGGCTTTTAGAGAGATTTAAAAAATTCTACCTTATTAATAAAAAAGGCAGCAACTGGCCCAGGTTTAGGTGTCTCTGCTTCTGTGTGAGGTATTGAAGGCGGAAGACTTAGACATAAAGGATATATGTCTCTGTGGGTGTGTCTCTCTCTCTCTAATTATGGAAGGTCTCCCTCCTAAAATTTAACCAGTGCAATATTCACCCGTGTTGATATCACCCCATAGATTGTAGGTGAGCTCTCTTGTTATGTTTGCTATCTGGGCTTAGCTGACATTTCTGAAGTAATTTAGTTAAGAGGAAATGAGTTGTTCCCAGTAGAGAGAGCAAACGAGTGGAGTGAAGGTAGCCAGCGTGATAAATGGCTCTTTCATTTGAAGATCTCCAGAGCTCGTTTACGGCTAATTTTCTGTATTGGCCCCCTTTGAGCTATTAATGCAATCGGCAGGGACGGGGGCCCCTCTCCTCTTAGCTGCCCCATTAGAGCTCCCATTAAGCCAGCGAGTCTCAACTCCATGGCAGGAGTGCACGGAGTAATGAAAGGTGCTTTTTAAACTCTCCTAATCTAAACCGGCAGAGGGTGGTTAATACGATTTGAAGGGGGCTGGTCCATGAGCAATCAATAAAGTAATAATGAGAAGGATTCGGTGCATTAACAGTCTAAAAATCCAACGAGACATTAAAAAATCATTCTTAACTCTCAGTTCCATTAAGATTAGGAATCTGGGCAGGGAGGGGGCAGGGTGGTGCCCAGCTCACGTAAATGATCACTGCCACCATCCTACAGCCTAACCTAAAGGAGGCTCACCTAGGTTTTCAGAAAAAGGTTGTGGTGCAATTAGAGGCCAATATGCAATCGGCTTGACACCTTAGGTAGCAGAAAAGATGCTGGGATTTCTTGGAAAGGCCAGAGTGGCTGGAATCCAAGGTCCAAATGTTGTGACTGTGGGGCATTTTCATTGGTCTTAGGGATATCCTGTTTGGTGAGTTTCAGTTCAACCTCCGGCTCTCTCCCACTTTTATTCCCCGTTAGTTCTGGCCCCTTCCCCACATAAACACTTTGATTGGTGTGGATTTTCTCTGGGTGGGGGGAGATACGGAAATTGCCAATTTCAATTACAAGGGGTTCTGTTGGGATTCCTCCTTCTGACCTAGGAGGTAAAAGCACCCAGAATCTGTCGGAGCCTTTGAGAAGGGTATGAGTTTCCTCTCAAATGGAGAGGTTCACATTTCCAGAGCTGACTTGGATCCCAACTGGTATTCATTCAACGAGAGACTCTCAGCTACGTTTCCAGCCACCCAGGGAGTAATCAGAGTTCATAGAATTTCAAAGCTGGAAAGGTTAGACACTCTTCTCCAACTCCCATCCCCACCCCCCAGTGTGGAAACTGAGACAGAGAAAAGACAAATGATTTTCTCAAGGTCCCACACACCAAGTAAATGATGGGACCTAACTCAGTTTCCAGCTTCTAAGGCTTTGCCCCTAAACGATGCCAACACTGGACGTTTGTTTTTTTTAATGTTCCAGCGTTCTCTGTGGGAATCCTTTTATTTTTCTTTCCAGGATTTCAGTGCTCACATTTATACACATGCTCCTATACACATGTGGAATAACATTTAGCCTGCAGGTAGATGAGAAACAATGCAAGTATGAGGAAAGCAGTGATCTGCTGGTGAGAAGTAATTATTTCAAGCAATGCTCTACCTCTTGTGGCTTCCTGGTGTAGTTTCCATATTTTAGTCCAGGTACATTACAGAGGGACTTACGCTTCAATCTATTAGATGGGTTCATTTCTTCCTTCTCTCCCACCAGCAGGTCGACCCACAGAGGACCTGCCTCCAGTCAAACACAAAGATCTCAAAGCTGTGATTTCATACTTAAGTTTAAAGAGTAAAGATGAAGAGCTAACTTATTAACACTGGCTCTATAGTGTCCACTAATGAATAAGATTTTCTCCAGTTCTCCTTTCTCTCTCTTAAATAAAACTCCAGTCCTTGTAATGAAATATTGATCGGTTTTTAAACCTTTTTTTCTTCTCCTCCCATATAATGCAAGTTTAAAGAGAGGGGAGCAAAGTTGGGAGGTGTTACATCCAGAAGTTGGCCATGCTATCCAACTGAGAACTGAAGAGGAAAAAAAAAAAAAAAACACCTCCTAGTTTTAATGTATGCACAGAAAATTGTAAACATGTAAAGAACTGAAAGCTTCACGCTGAGTTTTGATATGCTCCGTTTCCTTACCATTTCCTGCTGTCGCTTTAAACCTATCTTAGTCATCTCTGGGTTCCGTGAGCAGGAACGGTGGTGCACTCATAATTACTAGCAAATCAAGCGGGCCCTGTCGCTCCCTGGGTTTATTGATAAGCGGGAGGAAAGCAGAAGGGAAAAGACAAAGAAAATAAAATATGGGGTTAATCAGCTGAGGAAAGCATGTGTGGGAGTGGTGGGGATGGTAGATGCTAACAGTAGGATGGACTTAGAAAAGCGTAGGGACAAGAAATATGTAGAGTCTACTTTAGGGGACCAATACGAAGGCCCGGGTGGGAGAGAGGTTTAGAACCTGAGGATGGGAGAGTGCAAACAAGATTGATACTTAAATTAGAAAATAGAAATATAACCGGAAGCACCTCTGCTCAAATAGTCTTGGTCTTTGAGGGAAAAAAAAAAAGCCACCCTTCCTCTTCCCCCTCCCCCTAGACAGCAGAGTGCTGAGGAGAGCTGAGTGGGTGGGTGATATTTGGGTGATAATGTATATGCAAAAAGGTACAGCCCCTGGGAGGGAGCGATATACATTCCCCAAAGGAAATTGCTCTTGTCTGGTAAATCAGGCAATTAACAATAGTGAAATTAGAGGGCAGGTTATAAGATGTCTCTATAGACCTAGGTTTTCAAGAGATTTGGCGCCTGGGACTGTGAAAAGCAGGTAAAATTCCAGTTCTCAGGAGATACTCAGTTATCCAGTCTGGGAAACAAACTGAACTTACTATTTTCGGTTTAGTGCTAAGGTGTAGGGCAAGCCATTAAAATATTCTTTCTAAATAGTATTTAAATTTTAAAATGTTGCTGAATATCAAAGATGAGATTTTTTTTTAATACATTTTATTTCTGTAGTTCGTACCATGTTAAAACTACAAAGGGCCGTCTATATTTTGGAGAAACGTTTTTCCAGGGTTACCATGATTATATATTATTTGCTCATAGTGCTTGAATACGAATCTGAAGTATAGAAATCAGTACTGCAGTGAAGAAAAAGACATATTAAAATAGATGTGGATATTGTGCAAGATAATTAAATGACAGGGTGTTGCCACCCCAATCACTGTTTTTTTAAGTAAGTCACTGAAATCCGTATTTTACTCAAATTTAATACACTTCAGATTTGCATTGGTTCACTCTCAAATGAGAAGCACTTCACTGATGAGGTTATGATGAGGAGAATGAGAAAGAAGAAAGCCCCCTCTGTAACTCCCCACCACTGCCGTGACAGGGCAGAAGATTCACCACTCTGCTGCTTAATGTCATTCATCTGCCCTGAGACAGACTCTGCAGACAGATCCAGAAATCCCAAAATGTCTACTAAGAAGTAGAAAAAAGGAATGCTTCAGCCTTTCCATCCACATTCCTCAGAAAGCCCTTTCTACAGGTGTTTGTAAAGGGCCAAATGCAATTCATAGTAAATAAAAGATCTGGGACCTACCTGGCTTTTAGGACTCTCTAAATAAGCATGGAGGTCTGAGTGCTAGGATCTGTGGTAGAGAGAATAAGCTGTTTCAAGAACCCTCAGGGTGGTTAGTCTGTTCTAGACAAGGGAGGTTACATAACTTATTTGGTGTGTGGGGTTCTAGGCTCCAGGTGGTAGAAAGAGCATATCTTTCTCTTACTAGAACTGTAGAATGAGACAGAGTCTTTATTAAAGAGGGGGAATGGAAGCATCCTTTTTCATGCCAGAAACACTGCGTAAATCCCCTGGACTGGTGATCACCAAATAGTGCTTGAGGGGCTTCAGATCCCAACGGAAGTAGCTAAGGTGTAGGGCAAGCCAGGAGGGGATGTTGCCTGCCCAGTGGCTTCTAGAGCCTGCAGAAGAAAAATGGGCATCAGCAGTGTAGAAGTCCAAGGGAGCGAGAGACTGTCAGGGAACTGGGGGAGGGGGGGCGGGGGGGGCTGACCTTTCACCGTTCCTCATTCCCAGCCTCTGGTTCTATCAAGCCCCGCCTCTTCCTGAGGTGCAGACGACACTGAAACACAATTAAACAGAAATACAGGCTGAAGAGACTGAATGCGCCTGGGTAGCAGTGGCAACCAGCTGTCAGCTCTTATTAACTTCCGCATAAAACATACCTTGAGTGCGGTTTGTTATCAATTACTTGCCGAAATGCAACAACTGGGGCAAGGCAAGACCGCTGCTCACATGAATTAGAGTGATTGGTTGATTGATCAGGGCACCTGTTGTAAATCATAACTGCTCCAAACAATCACCAGCCGGTGCTTTACATTAATGTGTAAACAAAATTCATGTCACCGCAGAACTGCTTTCACTGGAGAGGAGCATTTGGGTTCATTTCTAAATGAATCTGTTGTTAGGATGTTGGAAAGCATGGGATCCACTGTAGAGAAATGAGCAGCTCTTTGGGGCGCAACTCCCCTGTTTCATGGTATTATTACTTGGCTGTTCTTGGGCAGAGGGTGACAGATGGTGCCCACCCCTCCCGATGCTCGGCAGTGATGACCATAGATTTGTGTCCAATAGGAGAGGAGGGAAGGGTTCCCATAACGACCATTGGTATTACTATTTTATATCATTGTTAGGGATGATCACCTTCAGGCTTCAGCACCAAATGTGATTATCAGGAGACAGATGAGGACACTAAGACTCAGAGAAGTTTAGTGAGATGTTTAAGGTCACACAGCCGGCACGTGATGGAATCGAATTTGCCAGGTTTCACAGAACAATCCAAACTCTGGGTTGCTTGTTTATCTTGATTTGTGTAGCGAGCGGGACAGTGGCAAGCGACTCTCACATGTCCACACGCATGGGGTAAGTTTCCAGAGGAGTGATGGCTTTTGAATTTGTTTGTACACAGTGCTCTGAACGCACTGCAGAACCACGGGAACGAACACTTCCTCCTGCAGCTTTCCGCTCGGCTCCTGCGCACTCAGCGACACATTCTATCGGCCGGGTCACCAGGATCGAAAGCCGGTCACCTTTATGGCATATTGTTTTTCTCCCTCTCTAGTTCCGGTTCCTCCCAAATCTGTGACTTCTCTGATGATGAATAAGGATGGCTTCCTGGGAGGCATGTCTGTCAACACCGGTGAGGTGTTTTGCTCGGTCCCCGGCCGTTTGTCTCTGCTCAGTTCAACTTCAAAATACAAAGTAACTGTGGGGGAAGTTCAGAGACGGCTGTCGCCCCCCGAATGCCTCAACGCGTCTCTCCTCGGCGGCGTCCTCAGAAGGTAACCTCCCGTATCAACCACTTTTTAATACTGCGCGGTTGCCTAGCAACCGGATTCCTAAGTGCGTGCAGCGGCCGCCAAGTGCTCCGCGCGCCCCCGCACGCGCCGCCTTGCCCTTCCGCTCACCTTGCTGGCCTGGGAGCCTTCCACTTTCACTGCCAGGCACCTGGCGCCCCTCTCCCCATCCCCAGGACCCTTCGGGGCATTCTCTACCTTGAATGGGACCCACAACCTAAACTTACCTAAAACAGGAGTTTCATGGAGCAACCCCTTTCGTACCTGCAATGTACTCTGATCTCTACTTTGTTTTGAAAGTGCACTTGGCGGCCGACTAAGTGGGTCCAGTCCCACTAATGTATTGTGCCCCGCAGTTTGAAAAGCTCTGTTCTAGACTTGTGTGACTGACTTCCTTTCTTCAGTACCACCACCAGTAATAACAATGACACCACTTTAGAAGTATTGGCAGTTATTCCTTGGGGACATTCATATGCTCCCCGATATTGGAGAAAGACAATCTTATAGACTCCTTGTGGAAACTTGGGAAGGAGGTGGCTTTTCTCTTAAGATTCAAAGCCTCCCCAAAAGTCCCTGCTAACACCTGAACCCTTTGGTTAGTGTCCCTGATATGAAGGTGACATTGCATGAGATGAATTTTTCAAGTTAGCCTATCTTGGGGGTTGAAAGTCCCTTTCTTTCCTAAAAATGGCTGGGTGAACAGTACAACAAGAGAGGTCAGAGTAACTGTTTTTTTTTCGTGTAGTTTTGCTCAGACCTTAGCACATAGAGGAGGATCAAGCAGTAAGGGTGTGACCCACAGACTTTTCTCACTTTGAATTCCTTTTGCTCTGGTCTACTTTGTAGTTCAGTTTTCAACTGAGTCCTTTGAGCCCCACAATGTGGATGTTTCTTTCAGTCACCCCTGGGCATTGATGGTGGGTGTATGAAACTTACCATGCGATTAAGTGAGATAATCAATGTATCAATATAAAGTGCTTTTCACATAACTAAACTCCCTCTAATGCTAGTTGTAGTGTTACTATGATTACCATCGTCATTAGTTTCATGTTTCAGTCTTCCTTCCCCTTTTAACCCAATTCCATTTTATAGCAACTCTTGAACTCTTCCTCTCAAAGCCCATCTGTTTCAGGCCAAGCCCTCTCCTTTCTGAACCACACAGTTCTTTCCCTTTTTTGGCAAGGTTATACTTGCCCACTTTCTGCTCACCTCACTGGCTCCATGACAAGGAAAGAGCTGGGCTTGTGAATGTGCAACTTCTACCTTCTCTGGACCCACAACCTACACCCTAATTATTCCCATCTGGTATCTTCTTTTTTTCTCACTAGATAAAAAAAGTAAACGACTCAATTTTTTTTAATGCTCTGTATTGCAGAAATTAAGCAAACCTCAGCAAACTAGCAGCAAATAACCAAAAGGAAGAAAAAAAAATGTGCTAACCTCAAGTTAAAACCTCTTCAAGCTCCACTGGGCTTTAGATTGCTAAGTCTAAACTTTGTTTCAGGAACACTCTGAGGTTAATCAGAATGTTAATTCTTGCAATTTCAGAGCCAAATCGAAAAATGGGGGGAGATCTTTGCGAGAAAGGCTAGAAAAAATCGGTTTGAATTTACCCGCGGGCAGGCGCAAGGCAGCAAATGTCACGTTACTCACCTCCCTGGTGGAAGGTAAGCAAGACGTTTGGCCATTTCACGAAGTGGTGGAGCTTAACTGTCGGCTGAAGGCTGACATTTTACATGTTTTATGATTAACTGGAAATCATTGCAATTGTTGTGCCCTTTTGAGTTGGATGTCAAGCGATTGCTTGAGAGAAGTTCAAAGGTCCTTTTACTTAGAGGGAGCGGCAATTGTCCAGAGGCCAAGGGACAATGCAAGGGTCCCTGAGCTCTGGAAGAGTGCTCACGTCTAGTCTCCAAGCCAGTGCAGGGGTCATCTCTGCCACCAGGTGCAGGACATGGTGCCTGAAACACCCTCTGTATGAACTCCTGCAAGAGTAACTCTGTAAGAAGCAATGCTTTCTATACCCCTTCTCCTTTCCAGATTTTACCTCTGAATCGTCAGTAGTAGAAACCACAGTCGATTTATGAAACTATTATTGCATTCATGACCTCTAATGGTTATTTTAAAACTCGTGTCACTCTCAGGGCCCCTATCTCCTGCTGATTACCTGAGACTTATTGAAATATAGCTTTAGAAGACCAGTGACCTAGGAAAAATATGGGGTGGGGAGTAAGGAAACATGGAGGGGAGTCGTGTATGATCTTCAGCTGTGAATTTAAAGGCCCATACTTACAACAAGTACACTCTAATTTGCTCATCATTTGGGGATTGTGGATGATATTTATGGTATGTAATAAACAGGATCTTCACAGTCTAGAACAAGAGGATCTGCATGTGAATCTGTGGGATGTGGAAGGGATAGGAAAGAGAGCCAGATGGACCTAATGGAGGAAGTTGTAGAATTTTCTCTAGAGTCTAACATGTAGGTCTTGGTTTTTTCTTCTATTTTTCTGCATGTGATATTATGACACTCCTGTGGGGAGTTAGTTTTTAGAGGAGGGGATCTTAGAATATTTAGGCAGCAACCATAAAGTCATCACATTTACAGGCATTGCACTTTGCTATCTTTAAGGCAAAGTTGCCTGGCCCAAACTTACCCCCAGGGACAGCGGTCACTAAATTTCTAGACCACATTTATTAGTGGTTTACTCTTAGCCTGGGGGTTTTACTTTTTGCCCTTTAAGGTATTTCTAATATCACAATCTTCATTTTGAAAAGCAGTCAAAGTAATTTCAGCCCAAGACAGGGATTTAGGTGGAAAAGGAAGGAAACTGGAAAACGCACTGAAATGCCAATATTCATTTGGCAGTTTTCAGTGTTATGAGTTGTTGTAAGCACTGTACCTGAAGTCTTTGGTTACTATGCTAATGATGATTAAAAGTAAGTCATGCTCCTTAAAAATAAGGTAGCTATGGGATAATTCAACATGTCTCTTTTTCATGTCGGGATCTTCCCTTGAACCCCGAAGGCTGGGCTTTAAAGGGCAATAATGCTTTATTTGAAAGGGGCTTCCACATAAGTTAAGGGATCTTTCAGCTGTCCAGGTTTTCTGTAGCTGCTGTGTCACCTTTGTGCAGTAGAAAGTCCTTAAGTAAGAGAATGATGGCAGGAACCTCTGAAGAGGAGAAACCTGAAACCTAACTGGCAGGAAACTGACAAGGAAAATACATATTTCATTGCTGGATAGAAACGGATCCATATACGATTTACATATTTTTAAATATATGTGGACATAGACACACTGGGATCTATATTTGTATATATTAGTTATTATAGGAAGATACAAAAGATAGGAAGACTTTTAAATTTTATTTAAAGAAGGTGTAACAGATGCTTTAAAAAAGAAAGGGGGAATCTGGCTTGACTATCCAGCTTACTGTCTATCTAGGTGCAATTGTAAGGTGGCTCCTGAATGCCTGCCCACCTTTCCCTTAAGACAAAGCATGGGGTGTGGGAGACCTGAAGCTATTCAGGGGATGTCTAGCTAGGTCTTGGCTGGAAGGATGATCGGGGAGAGGCTGGAAAGGGCAGCAGGAACAAAGTTTGTTCCATCAGCGTTAATTTCGGTCTGAGAACCATGTTTAGTTCGGGCATCTGTCTCATCTTTGCTATTAACCCTTAACAGTTGGCCTCTTTTGTAAATACTAACAGAATTGACCAGGGAACGCCTCCTGCCCTTGGGATGGTCAGGGACTGGGTGCTGATTATGTCCTCTGCGGTTGTCTTTTCAGGAGAGGCTGTTCACTTAGCTCGGGATTTTGGGTACATTTGCGAAACGGAGTTTCCTGCCAAAGCTGTTTCTGAGTATTTGAACCGGCAGCACACGGACCCCAGTGACCTGCACTCCCGGAAGAATATGCTGCTGGCCACCAAGTGAGTGTCCTGGACCAGTGGTCCTCATCCCAGACTCCCCACCTGCGGGGCCGCCTCGCTTGGGAGGAGGCCGTGGGAGCGGCGGCGCAGACTTCCTCGGGGGGGGGGGCAGGGAGGCAGCTCAGTGGTGGAAAGCCCGTGGATTGCTGGCTAGGGAACCCTCCCAGCTCCGCCCCCCTCCGCACCCACCCCTCAGCGTTGATTATGGGCTTCGTATTTGTGTGTTTTCTCTATTTCCTAGTTTATGAGAGGGATGGCTTTATTAATCCGAATCCAGGCCTTTTACAATTCACATCCCCAACCCTGGGGTTGGCAGGCAGACCTTTTCCGGTTGGGTCCCTGTTCCAGTTCTTTCCTGCATCCCTGGGTGCCTATTACTCCGTGGGGTCCGCATCTCCCTGTCCTAGTCACACAGCCGCGCGTGCTCGCTCAGGGTGTCTGTATGTCACCCACGTTCACCTATCTCTACCCGCAGCTCTAATCACTCTCTTTCCAACGCTGCTGTTTGGCATCTTGCACAGACGTAAAATTTACTACAGCTCCAGAGGGGAAAATAGTAAATCTCTGGCTAAATTTAGGTCTAGAGCTCATTTGAACTTTTACAGTGGGCTTTCTATTTATTTGATTTACTCCTGTCTTTGGCTTCGGTGTCATATTGCTGGTGTTTTACGGCCGGCTCAGGCCTGCAGTGGGCGGCGCTGCGTGCGCCCCGCACGTTTCTCTCGCAGGAGCGGCCCAAACAGCGGCGCTCATTTATTTCGTGCTGGAGGACGCGGTTTGTTCCGTTGACAGCGTAATTTAAAGAAATATATGGAAGGCTGAAAAATCATTTGCTCAAATTTGTCCAGATGTTTTTGAGACGTGATTGGAATTTGATTGCCCCTTTCCGCAGGGTCAAAAAATATTAATGTCCCAGAACTTTAATTGCTTACAGACCCTGGTTTGGGCTTTGAAGATTTAAAATGTTTGACTCTAAGCATTTGTTCTCCTCAGTTCAGCATTTCCTTTTTGGCACTTTGGTAATGAGTACAAACTTCAGGAAAGCCTTTAACCATCTTTGCCAACGATCAAAACCTGGCACCCACCGTCGTTTTAGAAGGCTTTCCTCTGATGTACCAACTAGCAGTGTAATAGATCTTTATCAGTAAATTGCCCTCCTACCCCTTGCCCCGGTGGCTAGTGGCAGGGGAACTGTTGGTGCTTTATAAAAGAGTAAAGGTACTTTGGGGAAAAAGTAAAACTAAAGTGGCTAAATTAGATGACAGGATTCCACAAACAACTCTGTGGTTTCCCTAAGGAGTGCTTGTGGCTTCTCTTAGGCCAGCACTGCTTAACCTGGGGGGGGTTGGGTATCAGAATCAGCCGGGGAGCATTTTCAAGATAATTATTTGTGGACCTAGCCCCAGGCTCCCTGAGTGGGAATCAGTGAGGGTGGAGGCCTGGATGTGTGTATTTGAGCCCTACAGATGATCCTGAGGTATCTCTGACTTAAGAACTGCCCTATTTAGGTTAGAACTGTTACCCGTTTCTTCCTGGTTGGGAGGATGTATGTATGCATTTCGAACAGAGAAACAAGTAAGTGAGAGGATGCCTGGTAGTGTCCTCTACCCATCAGCCTTAAAACCAAACACCTTTTCTGGCTGCTGCAGGTTGCGGAGGAGGTATTCTCCATGTGATTTGGCCATTTCTCCTCCTGGGAGTGATCCCCTGGGAAAAGGTGCCCCAGGGTCACTGACGTGGGCCTCCAGGTATCTGCCCTATTCACCTGTTGGCCAGGCCAGGTGTCACCAAGTGTCAGACTATCCCAGGGAGGCCTGTGATTGGCGTTCTGTAGTTTTTCTTTTCTCACCACCCTGGAGACCAGCTGGAGGCAGGCTTGGCAGAAGTCTGCCAGCCTGTGAAAGGCTTTGACCTTTGGGATGCCATACCTCTGACTACAAGGCGAACCAAGCCATTGGATCTTCAGGGCTAAAATCCTTTTGTCCACCTCCTATATTAAAAATTTCTCAGATAAGTTTAGTCCATAGTTAGGCACACAGGATTTCTAAGGCTGGGAGATTCCTCTACATTGTCAGTGCCTTGAAATAAAAACCTTCAACCATAAAAATCTACCCTCCCTGGAGTCTTAGCCATCTAATCTGCCTTTAGTTTTTATTTAAACAATGTGGGAATCCTTTTATATGGACAATATTGTTGTACAAAGATCTTCGGTAGCATATACTTTAAAAGAAAGGGAAAAAGGGGGTGGTGGTGGGACTACTTCCCTTCTCAAATACTGCAGGTAAACGGCTTTTTGCTTTGAATGGAATCAACATTCTCTCCTGGAATAAACAGTTGCTTGCCCTGGGCCACGCAAGGCTCCAGCAATCTGCTTCTGTGCCAGGGACAGGCTTGTGGCCCAGGGCCCTCTTTCCCGGCTTTGTGAGTCTGATCACCAAGAGGTTGGAGAGGCAGGGGAGAGGAGGGGGGGAAAGGGCTTTTAGAGGAACTGTCAGGTAAGAGCTAAAAATTACTGAAGATTGCAAATCAAACGCTAAAGCCTAGCACATTGCCCAAAGCGGGGTTTATGCAGTCTTGTAATGAAGGGGGAAAGATGGGCAGGGGGGTGGGAAAGGCCAGGCTTTGGGATGGAAGGGGTGCCTAAAGTCCCCACCCCCACTTTCCTTCCAGTCCCAGCTGCTCTAGAAGGGAGAACGCTGGGAAAGGAAACAGAGCGGAATCGCCCACATTAGCCTCGCTCTCCGGCTCTTCGGTAACCGAGCGCCTCTGGGCTCCTGTGAGCTTCTCCTTTCGAATGTCAATGACAACGACACTGAGGGTGTTTTCTGTTGTTGTTGTTTTGCTTTCTTATTGCTGTTGTTCCTCTCCCGCCTCTTTGCAGGCAACTTTGTAAAGAATTTACGGATCTGCTGGCTCAGGACCGGACGCCCATCGGAAACAGCCGGCCCAGCCCCATCCTGGAGCCGGGGATCCAGAGCTGCCTCACGCACTTCAGCCTCATCACGCACGGCTTCGGCGCCCCGGCCATTTGCGCTGCGCTCACGGCCCTGCAGAACTATCTCACCGAGGCGCTCAAAGGCATGGACAAGATGTTCTTGAACAACACCACCACTAACAGGCACACGTCTGGGGAAGGCCCAGGTAGTAAAACTGGCGACAAGGAGGAGAAACACAGGAAATGAAAAATTTTTAAAAAAAGGAAAAATGTTTTAAATACAAAAGGAAAACAGAAAAAAGTTTAATTTTAGCTTTAAAAATATTGGATTGGCTTTGGAAGAATTATATTAGGTAGAATACACATACAATCAAAGTTAAAAAAAAAACAAAGCTAAATAACTTTAAAAAAAAAACAAAAAAATAACTTGAGGCGTACCACGGAGCAACAGTATCGGTTCTCAGTGTCTATTTCAAGATACACTTGGGAGACAACCGTCCGGATTTTCCACTTCGGTTCTTTCGAGCTTAGTAATACTGATAATAAAAAGAAAACCATGATTTTTTTTCCCTTTGGAAAATAAACATAAGACTAAACGTGAGAAAACTCTAACTTATTGGAAGAAAATCGGAGAAACCGTGTCGGTGTCAGTGCTTTGAGAGCTGGTTGACTGAGACGCACGAACTTTAAAAATTTTTAATATATTTTTAGGAAACTCTCTGGCAGTCCCCGCCCTCCCACCTCACCTCGCCCCTCTCCCAGCCACCCTTTTTCTACGTTGCCCTCCCTCCCTCCGGCTGTCACGGGAATCTTCCGGGATGAAAAGGCGTGTGGTTAGCACGCTGGTGCGCTGTTGCGGTCCCCTCGGTGACCCCGCCCCCGCCCCGCCCTGTGTCCTTAACTCAAGGGGGCCCAACTCCAGGGCCCTTTGCTTAATTAGGGAGGGCGAGGGCGGGCGGGGCGGGAGGCCCGTGGGGACACAGGCGGTGGCTGCAGCTCTCGGGCCGGCTGGCCGAGGAGAGGCTCCCGCGGCCGAGGAAAATCCGGACCAATAAGTTGATTCAGACTCCTCATCAGTTCTTTTCCGAAACGTTACTAGTTGCCAGCCTTGCCAGCATCTGCCTACAGAGCATCTTGCATTTGTTATCATATTTGTGTCACCTACCAATTTTAAGAAAAATAGTAAAACCCAAACACAATATGAATACGTTGATTAGTATGTAATTCCTTCGGAGGGGTATGTACCATTTCATTCTCTTCTGTTTTCCAAAGCTTTGCCCGCATGGTTTATGAGCTTCTTCAAAGAGGACTTGGGCTTCCTACACAATCTATAAGGTACAGAGAAAAAAAAAAATTCCGATCCCTTTTTAATCAAAGCCTGTGTGTCAGAATTCTGCAGGTGCACTTCTTTAAAGAAGCTCAAAGGGAATAATTTAGAAAGTGGCCAATAAGAGATTGAAGCAGCTTTGAGTCTAGTTGCTAACAGATACCTCAACACAGAATTCCGGGGAAGTGGGGAGCTGCTAAATGAATTTTAGGGGAGAGGAGTAAGTGTTCTTGGAGCCCAATATTTTAACATTATTGCCTTGCCTTGCCTTTAAAACGGATTCCATTTCCTTGGGCTCTTTGGCGACTGTGGGGAAAGCAGCAGCTTTGCCAGTGGTTGAGTGGTCGCGGGGAGGGGGGTGGTGCAAGCTCCCGTGTTTCAGCAACAATTGCTTTCTTACAAGATGCTTTATGAATGAGGCGTTTTTTTCCCCTCCCAGACGTGCACTTGTTTTTGGCAATAATGGTAAAATAATGCAAAGTGAAAGGAGATGTATTTCAGCTTTGAATGTTACTGTCTGGATACACTGGGACTATTCCCAGTGGATGAAGTTTCATACATTTAATCTCTCTCACTCTGGCAGCCCTGCTCCTTTCTTGGGCTTCACCTGAGCATTATCTTGAAATAAGATCGGAAACCCCTTGTTCCCGCCCACCCCAAAGCAGTGGGAAATCCCCAGGGGCGAAGGAGTCGATGACCTAGGTCTCTAAATAGAGTGTGCATGAACGCATCTCTTTAAGCAAAGTAGGCATTAGGACCTTTGCAGCCTCCCTTGAAGATAGAGAGCCAGAGGTTGGTTCTGCAGGATTTACAGTTAGGACCCACGGGGACTCTCAGGTCTGCCGCCCCATGGGCCTTGGCCTGGGGAGGAGGGAGGTTAGAGGGTCGGATTGAGGAACCTGCTGAGTTTTGCACTGACATTTTTATGGGGGGGCTGAGTTGGGGAGCTGGTTTCAGGCCACCAGGAGGGCCCAAGCAACGGCTGATGTCAGACCCCAGCCCATCCACGTCAGCTTCTTTGGGGGCCTCTGGGTGTGCAGGGCTCAGCCCCAGATGAGTTGATAGGAGTGCAAAGGCCGGGAACTAGACCTCAGGGAGCGTGTAGACACTCCATCTCTTCCCAGCTCAGAAGCCTGCGCCTTTGTCCGAGGGCCTGGCCGCTTGCATTAGACGTATTCTGATTGCCAAAGGCCGGGAGAAACCGCACTGAAAACCATCGTCTCCTTTCCTTGCAGGGCAACGCGCCCCACGCGTGTGACGTGCGAGAGACGCGATGGACGCGCCTTGCTCTTACTGTGCAGGTCCCGAGAGCGTGGGGGCCACTCGCGCCCAGTCGTGTTGAGGACATAGAATCAGCCGCTGGAGGGGCCGCGGGCCGCGCGGGCCCTTCCCGCTCTCGGTCTCACCCTAAGGGCTAAGGCGACCGAGAAAGCCCGGTGCTCCAGTAGGTAATGGGGCGGCGCCCCGCGGGCTGCAGGCGGGAGGGGTCTCAGCGCTGCCCGAGGCCCTTGCTGCCAGCGGCCGCCCCGGGCGGCTGCTTCCCGAGGGCGAGTTGGCCTAGAAATGTCCAGGGGATCGGAAGCTTCCCCCGCCTTTGCCGGTACGAAATCTCTCCACCCTCAGGCTCCCAAAGGCGGGTGATGGGGTAGGAATTGTCTTACTGGGCTACGCAGGCTCCTTCGTCGCCCTTCGCCCTCCTCCGGGCGTTCCTTTGGCGCCCGGGCTAAGCAGAGCGCTTGGCATCTCTCCCCCGCACCCCGCCTCCACGCAACGTGGAGAGAACCCACTGCCCCCTCTCCCTCCCTCACTTCACCCCCCCCTCCCTCCCTCACTTCACCTTTCCTGTAAGACCCCCGCCCCCTTGCTTTCGTTAGCCAGGCCTGCTACGTTTATCTGATAATTGAGTTATTAAAAGATTTGGTTTCCTTGGGCCCATAAATCAATAAACAGTGGGATTAACTCAAGAGTTTGCCTTTTAAGTCAAGGGAAACGTTTAAAGCAAGCCCCTTTGAGTCTTGTTTTCAAACTAAACAGGTGAGTTGCAGCTCTCCCTCCTCCCCCCGCCTGCACTCTTAAGACACTGTATCCAAGCCTCGTGCTCACTCCTAAGTGCCCGGTCCCAAACCAAAAGAGCTAAAGGTAGAAAGCAAGAGTCAGGACGTGGCAGCGCTGCCCTCACACTTTCCACTTTGCAAGTTCCTTTGGAGGTTCTAAAGGTCTCCTGACCATTCTCTGTCCAGTCCTGCCTCCTCTTACACGTATTGTGGCTCTCCTGGAAGCAAAGAGAGAGAAAAAAAAGGGCTGTTGTGGGCGAGGATTCTCCCCTAGTCAGCTTGCTATTTTTTTCCCCCCTTCTCTCTGGCACCACATCCTTAGCTTTTTCCACCCCTACATAAAGAACTGAAGACCCTTTCAAAGACCTGGATGTTTTATTTTCTTTGGCCAAGGAAACCACTTTCTCTCAAGCAACTATTTTATATCCTATGAAAACTTCGGTCTAATGGAAAACCTGAAATATCCAAACTTATCTACACACTGTTCCTCCGGTACAAAGCCTTACTTAAAAGGGCAACTCGTTCCTACTTACAGTGTTTATAGGGAGTTTGTCCTCACATCTGATATCTTGTATTCGTAATACATTCTGTGGAAAGGAAGTAACCTTAAACCATCTGATGTTGCCTCAAGAGCCCAAACAGTGTTTCCCCTCCTGTGCCAATGTATGTTAAATGATCAGGTTAAAAAAAAATAACAAAATTCGTTTTGTTTTCTTTTAAAAAGTAGAATGAACACTATTCTTCTTGAAATGCCAAAATCGACTCCTCTGTTGAGTTGGTCTCTAATTCACTAACATTGTTTTTGACACACAATCGAGAAATATCAATCTATTGACTCTTCACTAGAAGAGCTCTGGAGGGTATCCATGTTAAGTTTGTATATATTTATTTATGCTTAATTTAATGGGAATGTGTAAATATGGCGAGCAGGTAGTTTGGGATTATTTATCTGTGAATCTATACCTCTGTGAATGGGTGGTTAAAAAAAAACAAACCGCTTGACCCTAGGTAGAATCCTATCTGAATTTTTCTGTTCTTTATAGACAAGCTGTTATGGTAATGGGTAGAAATTGGTTTATTGTCCAGTGTTGACCTGATTTACATAAATAAAAAGATTGTTGTGTTTTTGTTGTGTTTTCATCTTCAGTTTCTTGAGTATAGATATTGTTTAATTCTACAGACAGAAAAAATTTATAGCCAAGAATTTTTTTCTTTGTCCCCCCCCCAATCATTGAAACACAGGCAGTGTTTTCCTTACAATAAATACAATAAATTTTGCCTCCCAGAAAAATGGACACTTTTGTTTTCACTAGAAGGTGTTTTTGATTTTTTAAAATTCCAAATTGACACTATTCTCTCCTATTTCTAGCTGGATTTGCAATAAAAACTCATGTTAACTGCATCTCTTGGTTTATATTGCCCTTTAAAAAAATGAGGTTGTCAAATTACTTACTTCCCAGGTTATTAAAAGACTTCGTGTCCCAGGAACGAAGGGCCTCTGGGTCCAAGTCAAAGATGATGCTCCCTTCATGTTGCTAGTGGGATGGCATTCTGCCATGATGTCTTTGACGGAGATGGTGCAGGAGAGAAGCCCACAGGGCCAGGTATGGGCTCCTGCACCCCACACCTTGGGATCTGGGCGAGTTAACTGGCTCATTTCAGGACTGAACCCAACCCTGACCTCACCAGCAGTGCAAGGCCTTCCATAAACAAATGAGGAAAAGCTCCCTGGACCAGAGGAGGAAAGAGGCTGTCTTAGGAGGCTTCCTACCTTAGGCTCAGCGGATGCCCAGGGAAGCCAGAGCTTTTCTCATTTGGGTTAATGGGCTGCAGCCCAGCCCTAATGGGCTGCAGTGATCAAACATCTTCTCAATCTGTATTTCATCCCAGGGCTTGGGTGTCTTCCCTGAGGCTAGGAAAGTAAATCCGTCCAAGCTGTTAAACGGTATGCACGAGTCACTGTTTCTCTTTGGACCTCAAACTCTTTATCTGTAAAATGTGGGCCTCCTAAGGTCCTTTCCAACATTGTCTAGTTTAATTATAAAAAGCAGGAACAGCAACATGTATATACATTTAAGGATAACTGGCAAAGTTAAATCTGGATAACCCTGGATTAGGAGAGTGCTTAGCATATAGTTGGCACTCAGGTAATTAATAATATGCCTCCCATATCAATTTTCTCTTTTTCAGGTGACCCATTCCCAGTTGGACTTCCCTATAGGGAAGGACAGAAAGGACAATGGAATCTGCTTTATGTGAGACTTTCCACTTCTTAACTTCCCTATTAATTAAAAAAAGGGGGGGTATCATGGCTAGAATTATAAACGAGTGAATCAAAAAGGGAAGTAGAAAGAAGAAAAAAAACCACAAGGGAAGTGTGATTAAGAGGGCGTGCAATCCATTTATCTAGAAAGAAAATAGGTATATGCCTTTGTCTCTGGCTCAAATGTTTTACACTGAGTTTCCTTTTCATTTGCCTTTTGGAGAGAGAGGGGTTGGTTACCCCTAGGATTATACAAAGGCGGTGATGAGTAATTTCCATATCTCATGGCAAGTTTTCCTACTGAAGGGTTAACACCAGCTCTGGAAAAACAGACCTTCCATCTATATTATTCCATAGGTAAATTCCAGACCACCTCCTCTTTCCACCACCATTTGACAAGGATCTGAGACAGTCACCCCAGACTCGAGGTCCTGAGGGGCCTGAATGTGGGGAAAGAACTTGAGGAGAGGGAAGGAAAGATAGGGAAGCCAGAGAGAGCCTTGCCTAACAAAATGGCCCTGGGCTGCTACTTACAGCTCCTCGCTGGCCCTTTTGTTACTGTCTTAACCAGGCTGCGAAGGAGTAAGGAAAGAACGGCATCTGGAACCGCAAGGCCGTGGACCCCGACCACAGGCCCAGCGCGGGGACGCTGGGTGACCTTGGAGGAGATGACCTGGAGGCAGCCAGCCCAGGTGCGCGGCTTCCAGGGGCCAAGGAGCCCGCCTGCTCGCCAGCCCGCATTAGCGGCTTATGGGCCCTGATTAAAAATAATGCTAGGAGGAAGAAGAGCCGATTATTTTTTTATGAGGCCACATTCTTTCTCTTCATTTGCAAAAACAGTCCCATGGGGTCCTTTCCCAGGGACCCTGGGCAGCCAGAGCTTAGAGCCACCAGGGATATACTGGCCCGATTGGACGTGTGTCTTCTTGGGGGCGCTCATGACTCCCGACGCAGGCTGCCTTCCATGCGTGGACTTCGAAGGCGGTTGTCTGTCATGTTGAAGCCTCAGAAATTAAACGTGCAGCTCACAAGTCCATTAATTTTAGCTTCCCATTAATCTATTTATAAGTGAGCCGGCAATGGCTCTATAAATACAGTCCTATAAAGTTGAACTCCTTCCCATAAATCTTCTGAGTTGTTTATTTACATGTATTCCCTCGCCCTCTAACAAGCTTCGTTTCAACTTGGGGAAGACCCGAGCCGACCCAACCCGCCACGGGGTGGGCTCACCCCTTCCCAGCTTCCCCGCAGTTATCGTGGGCGCCTTGGAATGGAGGAACTGCGCGGGGGCAGTACACGGAAGGCGAAAACTCAATTTTCCTTCTTGACTTTGTTTCCTTGTGTCTATCCCAAACTCATGCTCTCCGTTATTTCCCATCACAAGCTCCACACTGATTTATACCGTCATAAACAGCATTCTTACGACTATAACTTCTCTTATAGCTTGGGGTGAAGCTCCTTTTTCACTTCCCTGGCAGCCACTACTTTAAAAGCAGGCCTCATAAATAATCCCAGCACTTCCTGAGGGCGAGTTTAGTCAAACGTCTCCCCGGGTCCACTTTCTTGGCACGGCTCCCTCCCCCCGGTCACAGGTTGGAGCACTCCCACTGCCTTTTCTCACGTTTCCAGGACGCAGCCGCGGACAGCAACGCGGAGACCGCGCACCAGCGCTGAGCCATTCACACCCCTGGCCCAGTCTGCGTGCGTACGTATCCCGCGTGAGCCGCCCCTGCCCGCGCGGAGCGCACGCACGCGGCGCTGCTGCCCGCGACTAGGCACGCTCTCCGGGTGGCAGGGCCGAGTGTCAACGAGCGCGCACGCGCGGAGCCTACGCACGCGCACGCACGCACGCGCCGAGGCGCCCCGGGGCGTAACTCCGGGCCTAGCGACTACCCAGGGCGCGGTCGGCTGGTTAGGCTTTTCGCTGCGCGCCCTTGAGGTCGAGTTTGCAAACGGCTGCGGCGTGGGCAACCTTTTTCTTTCTTTCTTTTTTTTTTTTTCCAAACTGTTTATGCTGAAATTGAAGGAGCCTTTTTGTCACACAAGTTCAACACGTTCTACGCTGCCGCTGGTCTCAAACTAGCAAGGTCAAGCGGCGATTTTTGGCCCACTTGTTCGGAACCTATTTGTTCCTGCCCAGTCTGCTGCTTTTCGCTTTTTCCCTTCTCTCGGACGGGCTGCAGCCTTCTGGAGCTGACTCAGGCGAGAGGCGTTCAGACTCAAATAGGGGTCACACATGCTGCTGGGAGAGGCCTCTGCATAAAAATGCTCTTTAAAATTTTTTAAAAGCAGCATAATAGCCAATGGACTTAGCAAAGCGTGACCTGTCCAGGCCGCTCGGAGGGCAGCCCTGGCAGTCATCTGTGTCTGGACCACCAGTTAACGTCCGGGAAGTACCTGTTCGCTGACGTATTAGCAAACGTTTCAAGGATGTGGCTGTCAGATGTCATTAGCCCACGCGTTTTACCGGGAGGAGGGCACGTCCAGGGCGTGTTTGCGTAGAATATTCTGGAGAGGTCAGAATCTGACCTCTGGAACAGTCAAATGTTCCTTCTTGTACAGACATTTATCAAATGACTGGAGAAAAGAAGCTGGCACATGAGCACTGGGTACAGAGGCGTGGAAGGGACGCTTGCAAGTCTTTGGGGAAACTCGGACCCAAATCGGACACTAAGTAGGCTGAGGTGGAGGATCGGATCAAGTCACTCCAGTGAGTTCTAGCGCTCCCTGCGTGAACCATCAGGTCCTGAACGCTAGAACCTGGCGTCCGGATGCGCAAGTAGAGGCCGGGCAGCTTGGAAACACCTGATGACCTGGAAGGGCCGGTGGCTGTTCAAGTGGGCAAAGTGAGTGTGACCATCATCCGAGTTTCCAAGGAAACAGGATTTTAGATAGCTTCTACACAGCAGTGGATTTTACTGGGAAACTGTCCACCCTTGTAGGTTTGGGAAGGGGTGGGGAGGGGTTGTACAAAATGGCTGGGAAAATGCCAGTCAATGCAGAGAAAACAAGTGTAAAAGCAAACCAAATCTTAGTGCTCCATTAACCAACACCCCGCTCCGCCACCGCCCCCCCCCCCCCCGCAAAAGGTGCTAGTGCTAACTTTGAGATCAAAGTATCAATCTTGGACCAGGTTGAATTCTGTGTATATGGTATCCTCATTGATAAATGATTCTACCAGAAACAAGGTATGAGACCTTGGGTTGTAGTTAGGGCTTTATCTCTCTCTCTCCCTCCCTCCCTCCCTCCCTCCCTCCTTCCCTCCTTCCCTCCCTCCCTCCCTCCCTCCCTCCCTCCCTCCCTCCCTCCCTCCCTCTCTCTCTCTCTCTCTCTCTCTCTCTCTCTCTCTCTCTCTCTCTCACTCTCACACACACACACACACACACACACACACACACACACACACACACACACAATGGGAATTCCCTAATAGCAGGAGTACAAAAACATCCACAGCAAAACATTTACCAGTGTGAATTTTCTTTTCCAA
Organism: Kogia breviceps; assembly: GCF_026419965.1. NCBI lineage: Eukaryota > Metazoa > Chordata > Mammalia > Artiodactyla > Physeteridae > Kogia > Kogia breviceps. The sequence continues at coordinate 81,921,609 of NC_081319.1, forward strand.
GGGAGTCCTATGTGTTAAGGAACCCAGGAAAGGTTTTTTTGTTGTTTGTTTGTTTTTTGTTTTTTAGGTTTTAGGGCTCTTGCATTCAAGAGAATTCTTTTGGCCAGAGATTCCTAAAGATGGGAAACTACCAAGATTTGAGGCAGAAGCACAGCTGACTCGTTTTATGGGTTGTTTCACGCACTTTCCCCTTTGCTGTTTTTAAGAAGGGGTTAGGGTTAGGGAAGGGGTGGGTACGGCACAGGCCTGAGCCCTACCAACAAAATGGGCCCACTGAATGATTTCATTCACTTTTATGTGCAATATAAATATTCTTTTCTTCTTCAAAGATAAGGGCCATTCTAGACAATGGGGTCAAATAGTCCAAAGAAGGATCAAGCTGATCTGGGTCCCTGTGACCTTTACCCTTCCTTTAATTCTCAATAGTGAACATCTGTGTTTGGTGGCTAGTGTCTGAAAGTAATAAAGACAATTAGAGCATTTTATTTTTTCTTGGGGGAGGGGTTTGGATGCTGGTGTGGAGAGGTAAAAACTTTATGATACTACTCTGCAGGATGAAGCTAGGGGAGGAGCAGCCGTTAGGCCTTGCTGCTTTGTAGACCCTGAGGAGTTGAGTGTGGTAATCGTGTACACTGAAGCTGTAGGTAATTCATATTGCTCCTTTCTCGATGAGGCTGTGGGCAGTTTTTTCTTATAGTCCTATCATTTGTCACCTCTGCACCAGAAGAAGATAATGTCCACCTCTCCCCGGTATTGTTCTGTTTACTTCCAGCTGTGAGGACAGTTAATGAGGTTCCTGAATACATCCTCACTTTCCCCCTACTTTTGTGAAAGCCCTTCTCTCTCTTGCACCTAAGAACAAACTAAAACCAAACTAAACCCAAACAACTTGACAAAACACAAACACCCACCACATGTTAATTTATTGAAAAGTATTTCAGCTTCCACTGTGTAAAACTTCAAAGTCCACCCATCTTGAGGCCATTTGAAAGGGGCTCAAGTTCTGAAAGAATAAGATATTCCAGAGATAGCCAATTAGAGAAATTTATTTCCAAAACAAATATCGAGTGAAATAACACGTTTTTCTCAGTATGTGGTGTCCCTGTGGCACTCTGCTGTGGGTTTTTGATGATTCAAAGCTTGTTTCTTGTAAAGGACATGTATCTGATCTTGAATGAGCAAAACCTATTACTAATACATGCATAAACTTACATAGCAATTTAAGACTTGCGTGAAGTTAAAGTTGAAAAGTGACAAACTACACACACATGCATGTACACAGATATAGAATCTCAGTTGCAGTGAAACATTTTTCCTAATGGAGGTTTTTGGAAAAGTCCTATTTTTAATATTCTAAAATTCGTACAAGGGGTATGTCTGAGAATCAGAGGATGAAGCCTTAAAATGAGGGTATTGTTTTCCTGTCAACTAGACACTGGATGGCCTCTCTGCATGTCCTCACTCAAATGCGTACACGGGAACATGCGTCTGCAGTGCAGTCGTTCTGTGTTTAATCTCATATGTGCACAGGCACACACAGAAGACTGTTTTCATTCATCATTCCTCCTTGATGTTAAACATGTGTTGGGAATTTTAGAACTCAGACTTCTCCAGATCATATTTGTGACTTTGTTCTCACACATGCAGTTTAGAAACCTACAAGGTGATAACTAGCTTATTCTTCCTCTCTCTCTCTCTCTCTCTTTTTTTTTATGCTGTTAATAACTCTGTCCTTCTTCCTTTCCTCTCCCCCACTGGTTCCCCCCTCCCCAGCATTCTGTCAAGCAATAGGCTGTAAAATAGTTATCCAGACCAGCAGCCAGGCAAGTGCCTTTTGAGAGTAATTTCTGCCCCAAGCGTTTAGCCCAGGGCAAAGCAAGCGTGCTCTCTAACTGATCAACCTGGATATTTCATTATTCATTAATTTACTGTTTAACCAAATCCCACTCATTATCAGAGGCAACGCTTGGCAGAGCCCAGCGAACAGTAGCAGTTGGTGTCAGGCGTGGAGAATTGGCCCATTTGATCCTGGGCTGTTTTATTATTCAACACCACTGACTGGGAAAAAGGTCCATGAATAATAAAGAGCCAAAGCGTGTTTGAACTGAGAAGCATGACACAGCCTTACAAAACAGCAGTTAGAAAATTAAAGGCAAGGTGGCCCAGACTTTGCATTTTTTATCTTGGCTGTGGGCACAGACATTTATATCCCTACATTGTTTTCAATGATTTTTTTTTTAAGTCCTGAAGACAGAGGCATTTGTTTCAGTCAGTCTCACCCTTTCAGAACAGACCATTGAAGAACTCAGGAGCAAACTCACACGGTAAGAAACAAACATGCCTCCAGATGGGAGCTTGAAAACATAATTTCTAACCTCATAATCAGTTAGGTCCTTTGTGGCCCTTCTCAGCTTTGGGGAAGATGTGGGTGATTTTAATTCTCCTTTGGACCTGCCGTCATTCATACCCTAGGTTGGTTTAATAAGATAATTCATGATGCTGATGAAATGCACGTTAAGTTCCCTTTTTGTCCAATTGGTTCCTTGACAAGTCTTTGGCTTTATAAGTACCTGGCCACAAAAATACATATAGCAAGGGCTTTAGAGATCCTGTAGGTAATATCTAAAATCTCATTAATATGAGAGAAGGGCCTATGAAATATATAGATGTGAAGGGAAAGTTTACATTCCCCCAGAAGCACCTTTTTTTTTTTTTTTTTGGTTTGTTTACACAGGCAGTGGACGTCATAAATTCTTTCCAGCTCTGTTAGATCTGTAAATGCAGTTGTACTGAATATACCTGTTGGATCCACTGGTGATGGGCCTGAAAGTATGACTGTCTTTAGAACTGACCCGCCCTGTCATAATACTCATGTATCCTTTTTATTCATTGCTGTATAGTCCCTGCATAAGTATGATGAGACAGAAAGCAGTAATTATAACAGTACCTTTTGTATGTTGCCTTCTACTGCCTCGCAGCCCCCTCCTTTTATTCACATACAGCCTACCTTACACAGATAAATAAAGCACATGAGCTGTAGCTCTTTCATTTAAATGAGCATAGTTGTGTAGGAAGAAGTTTCTAGGGACCAATAAAGTCCATGTGGGCTGCCTATACTCATAAAAGTTGTATAGATGTAATCTTCCAGGATTCTTCAGGGTAGATCTTGGTCAGGGTAGAACTGCCTTGGTGCTAATATACTTAGTTAGACAAAAAAAAAAAAAAAGGCCCTGTCCAAAGGTGGTGGTGGTGAGATCAAACCTCAAATGATTTTTAATGTAGAAATCTGTAAACAAATGTTGAAAGCACTAGGGGGAGGCTTGGCTTTTTCTTACCTCAGGATAGTCTCTTGCTTGCCTTGGATGCATTTGGAAACTGTTGTCAATGTGTTGAATTTAAAGTAGGACAAAATGTTAACATGGAAAAGTTTCTTTTAACGACATCAGCCTGACCGCTTCATTTTACAGATGCTTAGAGAATGGCTTGTCCAGTTTCATGCATGTAGCTACTGGCAGATTGCCATTAGAACTTCAGTTTCAAAGTGCTCTTTCCTCTACGAAAGATCTTAGGACTTTGGTTTTTATTCTAAATAAGTGTCAAATTGTTTTTCTACGTATCTTTCAGTAGTTTTGAAGAAGAGGCCTTAAAAAATTCTGATCCCATGGGACGGAAGTACAGTATTTTAAAGACAGATCCCTTACGACAGATACTCTCTTGGCATTACAGTTTTTTTGTATTAGTTACAAAAAGAAGGTGAAAACTGTTCCTCCAACTTAGTTGGGATTGGAGGGTCAGGTTCATAAGATAAAGAACTCCCTTGTTTTCCCCTCCTAATGTGGTGGACCAGGTTCTTCACTTATTGTAAATAAAAGTGAGTGTCAGTTACCATAACTCAGTGTGAACATGATTGAAACTTGTGGGAGATAAAGATGATGCTTTGACTTCTCAGATCATGCCAATCGTGATTGAATCTGAAACCACAAACCTTTAATATGACCATATGTGAAGAACTCCCCAAATGAAGAAAAGTGGACACTATTAGCCAATTCATCCATTTGAGAATCACAAGGTCTCTGTCCTGCCTTTTATTCCAGTCTTGCTCCAGATTGAGATATTGAGTCTTACCCTCCAGCGAGGTGTGACTTTAGGACTCTGAAGCCTCACCGATGCCCCTTTCAGTCCTTGAGATTTATAACTTGGATGAGTCTGTAGGAGCAGTGTGGGAGAAGCAGGTCTTCATACACCCTAGAGAAGAGACACCGTGTTGGAAATTTGGAAGGGGGAGCAATCTCAGCATTTTTCTGGGCTCGATGGATCATAGGGACAAACAGACCCAACATAAATATCACCTCATCTGAGGAACACTTCTTTCCCAACTCCTTTGCCTCCTGTTATAATTGCTTATTTTAACTTCTTGTCCCAGGGTTCTCAATCTTGGCTGCACATTAAAATCACCTATAGAGAGTTAAAAAAAAATACTGATGTCCAGGCCCCATCTTCTGATTTATTTGATCTGAGACACTGGTATTGCTTCAGAAGATCCTCAGGTGATTCTAAGGTACAACTGGGATACAAATCAATGCATTATGTTCTCAGAGCACTAACTTCATAGCAGGACACTTCCCCATTGTCCTCTTATGAAAGTCCCTGGCCACCTCATATGATAAACTCCCAAGTGTAAAGACCACGTCTTCATCAACTTACATGAAACATGTAGTCCTTGCTCATTCATTCAGCAAACTCTTGCTGAACAATTTCTAAATTGCAGAATTTGGGGACCCATCAGTAACAAGACAGACATGGGCTTTTGCCTGTGAAATGTACAGTCTTTAGTCCTTGAAGGCAAGTATGTTGACCCTGCCTTTGTGGATCTCTCTAGGGTTATCTGATAGTTGGCCAAGAGGCATCTTACTATGACAGATAATTGTTGAGTGCCTTCTCTGTGCCAGCCATTGTGCTAGTTTCTGGCTAGATTAAGGCAGACGCACAAGGCTGTGAGGGCTCTCGGTTTGGACGTGGTTTTATCTGTGCTTTGCATTGACCCATCCTGTGTTTCCTAAACCCTGTACATCTGTGAAATTTTTGTTTAACCCTTACCTACACAATGTATCTCAGAGTTTTAAAATCTAAAAGTTTTCGACAGATTGCTAAAATTCCTTGGGGTTTCAACTCCTAATGATGCACTTTAGATGGTAAATAGAATGAGTATGCATTGATATTTATAGATTGTTTCAATTTCTTTTACTCTACTTTCACCCCAAGCTAGGACATAGTATATTTTTCAGGTAATAATGAATTTGAAGTTTATATCTGCATATCTTAATATGGTATGCCTCATCAACATTTCCTTCTAAATCAAACTATCCATTATATAGATAAAATAGTTGTGACATTTGCATTCCACTTTATGAAGTATTTTCGTTGACTTAAGTAACGTCATGTAATTTGGTCCTCGCAACAAGTTGGAGATGTAAAGTGGGTGCAAAAGCACCTCTCTTGATTTTATCGGATGAGAAACCTAGGCTCAGGTTGAGACTCAAGCCCAACTTGCAGGTAGTCGGAGAGCAGATAACGTCCATGATCTTTCTATCATTCCGTACTGCCATACTTAACAGGAGGCTGTATCTACGGGAACCACAGAAATTCACAAATACTGTACTAAGTTTTGTTACAGAACTTGATATGCAGAAACGACGATGCTAGTGTTTTATTGTATAATAGCATGATATATGTTTTAACACATAACTAATTTATATCAACTGGACAAAAAGGTGTATACATTTGCGGGAAGTTGGAACTATAGAATATTTTGAAAGGATGCAGCTTTCCCTCTTTCAAGTATACAGAAGAAGCATACTTGAAATAGTTAAAGCATCCTTTCAGAAATTCTTAGAGTACTGTGGTTAATAACAAGATTGCTTTGTAAGCATACTCTCAGTTATTTGTATGTGAATGCGTGCTCCTCAAGTGCTCAAGAATACTAAAGACAGTGTATTCTCTTAAACAGTTTATGTACTCTCTGGAAGCTGTATTTACACTGGCCAATTGTTCAGCAAGTCTTTTCTCCATTGATATGGTAAAGAAAACTTCTGCTCAGCCAGACCTTTGTCAGGTCAGAAATTCTGATTTAAGTGAGTCTGAATTAATGAGGTTTTACTTTATTTGCAACTTAACAGGTTTTGAACCATATGTATGCTTTTATATACACTTATAACTTTACTAATATATGTATTTTTATACATGTAAAAATATTCTGCAGAGCTACCGACTTGATTTACCAATGAACCTGAGACGTTTCAAATTATTTTATAGCTTCTTAGCATAGATTTGCCTTAGTCCATCTGTAGCAGTGTAGGAAAAATTCTGTTTCCTTAAGTCCTTTTATGAGGGTGCCAAAAGGTATAAAAATATGAAGCCATTTAATAGCCAGGCTCTTTGAAAATACCGAGCATACACAGTGTGCATGCTAAGTTTAATCACACTGATGGATTTACATGTAATGTCTCAATTCCGGACTCCCTCATTAGTGCAGTCAATCTTGAAGTTCTCCCCGGTGAGTGAAGGGTGAAGGTGACTTCGACACCCGTGAAAGAACGGCTGGATATTGCCAACACCCAGAAAAAGACAGTGGGAAAAAAGCTCTACCATATGAGGCTATAATCCTAGCTGTGGTCAATGTGTTGAAAGCTTTATATTTCCTGACCACAGGATCTTTCTATAAAATGAGCAGGGAGAAGGGATATTCCCAGGATTAGCCAGCTGGCTATTTCTATATGCTTATTAAAATTTCTGGAAGAAATGGTGGGGCCTTTAAACCCTTTTAAAATATATCCACTTGAGAAAGCATAAACTTCCCTCTCACCTGAATTTAGTGCAAGAGGGCTGGATAAAATATTTTCAAACTTAACTTTTGACAGTTGCGGCAAAGAAATGGGAATACAGAAAACGGTGGTAAAAACAGCGGTAGTAGCAGAAGCAAGGAGAGAATCCAGATGTCACCTTCATAGGAAATCATTTTCTGTTCTAAGGACCCGCAGGTCAGGCTTTTTAATTTTGGACAAAACACAGTTTTCATTCCATCCCATGCAGGGTGCAGGGACGATCTTGTCTTTTGGAGGCTGCATTTGGAAACTACTGTCTCTTTGTATTCAATATCCACATGCTATTCCCCTAGCTTGCTGAGTGAATCTCTTCACAATAGTGGCATTAAGGAAACCACAGCACAGGCAATGAATTTGACTCTTTGTTTAGGGAAGAAAAAGCAACTTAACAATTAATGTTCATCAGTAGACCCTGGGTCATCAGGTATCCTGTTAGAAGTAGCGTTAGAATCAGGTCCACTAATAAGACATCCTCAGAGTATTTAGTCAGACCTGCCAGGCCCGGGGATATTCTGTTTCATGGTTTTCCTCCTCCTCCTCCTCTTTTTGTTTTTAGAGAGAGATTTAATAAGTGAAGCCAAGATGTGCACTCTTTCTCTCTTTTAATCTCCCTCTTTCTCTTTTCCTCTCTTGCTCTTTCTCTCTTCATCTCTCACAGATAGATACATAGATAAATAGACATAAAAGATAGATGCAGAAAATGATCTTTATCCTTTCCTTCTTCCTCTTCTCCTGTGAATAGATCACTGAACCCACCAAATCTTCATTTTTAGTTGTAGGACTCCCAGGATATACCTAGGGGAAATCTAATGTACTTTTCTGTCTTGAACTTTTATCATTCCAGTTGAGGGAATATGTCTTTTTCTTCTAATTGGTATTTTCAGAACCAGTGCATAAGCACGCGTATCAGACTGGTGCCTTGAGCAAATTCAAAGGATAATCTTTGGTCTAAAAGAGTAATGAAAGCAGTAATTTATTATTTGTTCAGCTTTATTACAGTTTATAGTGTGCCTTCACCTATTTTGTTTCATTTAACCCCCACCACGAGTTGTCTGGAATATTATGAACTGCACAGCGTTGGCTGAGTAAAGGGAAGTCAGGGAAAGTTAATAGGCTTTGTCCCATGACAAGCAACGAAGAGATTTTCAGCTTGTTCTCTGGAAGCCTTCTAAGTGGCAGTGGACATCCTGTCACACCAGAATCTTCTAAACTACAACAGAAAACCACACTTATCAATCCGACTATGAAAATTTAGGTAAATAATGAAAGAATGAATTAGATGAATTTTAAATGTGTGTTTCCAGTCACCTAGCACCTCAGGAGAGGTGTATGTCCAGGTCAAGCGTAGTGGGACAGGAGAAAGAGAGGGCACTGATTTTTGAGAAATATCTCTGCTTTCTGGCATCTAGCCATCAGTGCTTAGGGCACAGGAAGACAAAAAGTAGCTTATATGATTGTCCACAGAAGGAAGGAATGAAGGGAATATAAGGACAGAAAGGAAAGCAAGATAGAAAGACAGAAATAAAGAATGAATTAAGGAATGGGCAAGTGAGATCATAGTAATACCACCATTCTTTAACACAGAAAACCTGATATTTAGGACCCTAAAATATTATGTTTAAATTAGAGTTGGCCAGACATTTAATAAGACTTTGAGACAAAAGAAGCCTTCCTCCCCTCTAAGGTCTCTTCTACTTGATTTTTTTTTTTTTTTTTTTTGGTGGTACGCGGGCCTCTCACTGCTGTGGCCTCTCCCGTTGCGGAGCACAGGCTCCGGACATGCAGGCCTAGCGGCCATGGCTCACGGGCCCAGCCGCTCCGCGGCACGTGGGATCCTCCCGGACCGGGACACGAACTTGCTTCCCCTGCATCGGCAGGCGGACTCTCAACCACTGCGCCACCAGGGAAGCCCTGCTTGATTTTTGATGCCAGAAATTTCCCTGACATGAGGCAAAGTTTTTCAATTCTCTACTACAAATTAAAAAAATTTAAGTACAAACATACAGGTAAAAGAGTATGTGGCATGGATGACTTTCAATCAAAGTATAAATGATGATTTCAGCTTATTTCCTGTTTGGATATAGGGGAAGTATTTATAATGAAATATTCTTTGTGCCTTTGACAATGTGATGGAGTTGCTGTTAAACTGAAAATGAGTGGAGGAAGTCAGCGGAGCCTCTTAACGTATCAGTGGAGAAACCTGGCCTCCACTGCCTTAATCAGGGCCATGCGCCTCCTGTTGTGATACTGTGAGAAGAAGAAAATGTGACTTACATTGTCACGATGGACTTTGATATCTTGCAAAAAGTGCATAATCTGAATTTGATCACAGGGAAACATTAGACAAACCCAAACCTAAGAATAATACCCATGACAAGTGGTCTCTTTCAAAAGTGGTCTGTTTCAAACTGCCCTGGTTCAAGTCTGGCCACTTGTTTTTTCTGTTATCACCTGGTATCACATTGATCCATGGCCCATGCTGATGCATTCCATCTTACAGTGGCCCATATAGGCTTGGTCACTTATTTGTGTCAGGACTGATATATGAATTATGGAGAATTCTTAGTCCCTCTACTACAAAGTTTAGCGTTTGAAGTGCAAACTCCTTATCTACTGATTTTCATGGCTTTCGCTATTTGCTTCATATTTCCTACTATATAGATTCATGTTAATGCTGGACATATGATTAGCCTCTCATTTGGTACTTGTTTACTTATTCTGTATCTGCCTGGAAATAAATGTCTTTTCTTTGCAGTGGTAATGGAAAGGTTTTGAAGATTCTCTCAGATTTAAGGGTGGGAAATAGAACAAACTTCAGGCTGAGCACTAGTTAAAAAAAAGTCTCCCCCACTACTCAGAAGTCATTTACTTTATTGTTACTTCCTGTGTTTTGCTATCAACGACCCCCCATGACATCAGCAGCCCTTGGTTAAAAGCTGTTCACTGGCTGCCTCGACAGGCTTTTACTGTTTAACTGTTTCATGCCCAGTTGAATATGTGATATACCCATGCTTCCAAGTGTTCCCAGTGAGTTTTACCATGACACATGTTCTAGGTCCAAATCATAATCTTTAAAGACATGTCTGTTTTTTAAAACTAGCAGGTTTAGAGTTGAGCTTTAGGAAATAAAGGGTGGCAAATGCACAGAATCCGTGGGGCTTTCCTGTCAAATTTCCATCCTAACACAGGGCACGTCTGGATAGTAAAATGACAGTGGGAAATTTTGGGGTTGGAAAGGGGGGAATGTGGGATGTTTCTGCCTCTGTATGAACATTCTGAGCCCTGCCTTGCTCCCAGAGAACTAAAGGCTGTACAGCTATCGAAGCCTCCACCTGAGTGATTTCTGCTGTGTCTGAGTTCATTCTGTGCCAGCATCAGTCAGAGCACAGCCGTTAGCAGGAACTATCACGAATGTGGAGAGCAGCAACACAGTAAGAGTGATTCTCCCTTCAGCAGCTGTGGGTCCTTGGGGTCTCTGTAAACATAGCCTCCTATCAGGCTGGCTTACAGATTGTCATAGTGTTTACAGATTGTCCTGAAAATGAGCTGTCATGTGAGGGGTTCCCGGGGTGCAGCTCTTGAAATGAATTCCATATGAAAAATTAAAGTGATGTGGGATCTTAGTACAAGTCAAAAACCTATGCAGAATTGTAGATGAAAGGAGTTAGTACTGTAAATTATGTTATCATGGATGGGGAACATTTATATCAATCATTAGGGCTGGAGGATGAATTTATATATGGGTAATTGATGAGTCACATTAAAAAAAGGCTAATGTAGATAATAGGTGACTAGAAAATAATACCCCTGATGTTTGGGCCTGAAGCTGTCCTCTGAGTCACAGTAGCTAAGAGTCAGGAAATTATTTTTAACTGTGTGTGTAAGGAAATGCTGAGTATCTTTTCCTTTAGACATCCCTGAACATCCTAAGTCATTACAGGTACTAAAGCCATGTAAGGATTTTAAAGCACTACTTACAGATTCCAGAAGAGAAGTCCTGTGTGGTCTGTTTTACTGCAAGCACAGTAAAAATTAGTGGGCTCTATTTATTCGTTACTAATCTGGTGGCAGAGATGTATCTTAATTCCTTATGTGCTTTAAGTGCTGCTGCTATTATTTGTTGAGAAATTTTCCCTTTTTCCCCCCTATTAAATCTTTATTCCAGGAGTTGTGTTTATTTGGCATTAAGTTAAAAGGGGAGGATGTTGTTAAAAGAAGGGACCACTTTACTGTTCCTATTAACACAGTATCTTGGTACCTACTGCTACTAAAACCCAGTTGATTCAATCTCTGAAGTCTGTCATCAAAGGGTAATTTGGAAGCTATTGGAGTTCACAGATATAATTTTTTTAATCTAAAAATACATCATGATCAAATGGTTGAAATTGTGTGCAACGTTACTTCCCTTCTCTAGGTTTTGGTAATAGCCATATCGTATTTTAATTTTATTATTTTTCCATGATATTCATAAAATATGTTAGCTTCTGTCCTAGAGGTACAAATGTATTTAAAAAAAAGAGAGGAAAACTTCTGATAAAGAGTTCCGTCTATGTTGACATGTACAAGTAAGAGCGTTTAAAATTGGAGCAGATGATGGGAAACATCTGAATATTAGCCACAAGATAGAAGTGGCTGATAAGGATGTATCTGGCCATGTGTTAAAACTGAAGTACAGAGCACAAACAGAAATTTAATGAAACCCAAAGAAATACTAAATAGTGTATTCTTTTCCTTAAGAGTGATGATTTAATTCCTGAGATTTTCCCTTTTTCCCCAAAGAACTCAAGTGACTAACAAGGTGAAGTTCTTTGAAGTATCTTAAATTTCATATTGTATTATGCATAACTGAGTGAACATTTCCTCTTATGGAATGAATGTTTGTATACCCCCACTTCCCAAATTCATATATTGGAACTCTATCCCCACTCCCAATGATATTATTAGGAGGTGAAGTCTTTGGCAGGTATTAGGATTCGATGAGATCATGAGAGTGGAGCCCTTATGGGATTAGTGCCTTTATAAGTGTGATGAGAGAGAGCTTGCTTCCGCCCTTTGCTGTCTGCCATGTGAGGATATAAGAAGTCGGCAGCCTGCAACCCAGATGAGAGTCTCACCAGAACCTGACCGTGCTGGCACCTGATCTTGGACTTCCAGCCTCCAGAACTAAATTTCTGTTGTCTATAAAGCCATACAGCCCATGATATTTTTGTTGTAGCTGGCTGAGCTAAGATACTCCCTGAGAAAACCCCCTTAGCTTTTAAACCTGGGGCCCAAATCAGTGTTTCTTTGTAATATGGGTAAATTTGTACCTCGGACATTGTATCTCACCAGCTCCTACCTAGCTCCCTGGCTCATGTAAGGGGCTCAGAAAGACCACCCCTGGTTATTGGCTTATTTTGATCTCAACCCAAGTTTCAGATGTCCTAGGAGTACCAGAGTTTAAAGCTGGTACTTTTTTGAGGGTACCTGAGAGAGTCAGGTGAATACTGTGGTTTGTTGTTTTCCCCCTCTTGTCCCAGGCATTCTGGAAGTAGGGAGTTATGGCCACTAAGTGTGCCCTGGGCAACTCCAGATAGAGGACCATTTTACGACTACCTAGGGTAAAAGGCACTAAAAGCACCCTGAATCAGATGAGTGGAAAACCATTCCAATAACATATTTTGGATAAAAATGAAAAAGAGGAAATGGGACCAACCAGTTATATTTTAGTGACATTACAGTTGTTTCAGTGGATATCTGAAAGAACAATGATATGTGATTACTAGGTATAATTAAGGTTTTGAGCAAAACAAAACAAATTGCTATGTTATCTCTCTAAGCTATGAAAATAGTTAAATAGCACATTAGAGATTATTTTTATCAGTGTGAGAAGAACATTAGATCAGTGGTCAAGATACTTGGGCATCAGTGCTGGCTCTGTCACTAAGTAGCCACATGACCTTGTAAAGCTCTTGTAACTTTCTCAGGCCTCAGTTTTATTCACCTGTAAAATGAGAGAGCTGGGGTAGACCAGTTGGACTGTGGACCGTGCCTCTTTATGCCTTACAAAGGCATTTTAAGAAATAATAATCATCTGACCATCTTTATCTTATTTAACGTTTTAATTCTTCTGTTGGGGTATGTACCCAGGTGACAGCTGGGGGCTCTGTTCTGTCAACTTATTAATGAAAATATTACTGGGTTTGCTCAGAACATCTACAGATATGCTAATTGGCAGTGGCTCCATTCTTCTCAGGGAGCGATTCCAAGTAAAATATTTGGAATTGGTTTGAAATACTTCTTCCTTATTCCTGCCTGGGGGATTTATGTAAAAGAATAAAAAATTTACCCTAAGTCAGAAGATTCTCTGGTCTGATCCACCTCTTCGAGGACTTTAAGAGCAGGAGGGAAGGTTATGGCAATTTTTTTATTTTCTACAGGAATGTCAGCACTTGGAACAATAATGGAGTCTGGAATTGCTCTTCATAGAAGTGTATAAAATCATCAGCAGAATGGAAGGGAAATGCAGCAGGTGAGATCAGAGATATAAAAATAATTTTCCTATTACAAAGTAGTTTTCTTTCTTTAAATGGCGTGCAGGGCTAACCCACTCTGATATCCACGTTGGGTATTTGTCTGGTAATATATTTCTTTGCAAATAACAACATACTATATTACTATTGTGATCAATTCTCCTCTGTCTGGAGCTTTCCCAAGTGGTGCAACACCCTAAGTAAAGCAGCTTCTGTCAATGATGCAGGTGACTGTGCATACTGTTTAGAACTCCACACCATGGATGAGGCATTCCATGAAACATGACATCCCAAAGGCTAGTAAAAATGACCTTTAAAATCTTGACTAAGTTTGCAAAAGAAATGGGGATAAGGCAACTCGAGTATCCCAGGACAAGCCAGCCACAATGCCTGTAAGGAACTGGCATTCATGTAGCCCTAAGAATGTAAATTGAATAATAATTTTGTAGACTTTAAAGCCACAGAAGATGCCTGGGGTCAGTGTTAAATGCAGAAAAAAAGATACTGTGCTTAAAATTCTGTTATAGAAACTTGAAGACTTTGTCAGATTTCCAAGGCTTTCTCTATGCAGAAAAAAAACCCATTTTTTTTTGAACCCATGCATGATATATTATACATGCACTCATTCTGGGGGTTTATGGGTGGTGGTAGAGGGAGTAATTATGGACTGCTGTTCAGAGAAAAGGCAAGAGAAAAGACAATTGCATTTTGATGTCACAAATATTTCAAAGACAAGCTGAGACATTTTTAGAAAGCTAAGAAGGTGAGCAGGAAGATGCAGAGCTGTCTCCAAAGAGACTTGCCCAGAGCCCTCCAGATCATCCTCTGGAGAGTGGTCTTAGAGTCAGAAACAATCGTTGAAGACCTGGCAGTTAAACTTCCTTCCCTTCAATCTCTGTCTGGAAATGGCGCTTCTCTTTTCTGTATTTGCTTTTCCTCTTTTCAAGGAAAGATATCAGCCCTGGCTATTCATTCCACTTCAAAGAGTTTCTTTAATTTACAAAACTAAAAATTTTAATTATTTAATTCCAAATTCCTTACATTCAAAAGTAAATCAGTAAATCAGTAAATCAGGCCCATTCTAGTCAATTTCTATGTAATTCCATTCAATTCAATTCAATTCAATGTAATTCAGAAACACAGCCTACATTTCATTTCTTTTTTTTCTTTTTTTTTTTTTTTGCGGTACGCGCGCCTCTCACTGCTGTGGCCTCTCCCATTGCGGAACACAGGTACCGGACACGCAGGCTCAGCGGCCATGGCTCACGGTCCTAGCTGCTCCGCGGCATGTGGGATCCTCCCGGACCGGGGCACGAACCCCCGTCCCCTGCATCGGCAGGCGGACTCTCAATCACCGCTCCACCAGGGAAGCCACACAGCCTACATTTCTAAACATAGGGGTCAATATTGGAACCTACAAGAATTGTTCTTCTTGTTCCTAAGCTAGCTGGTTTAGGAATAACACTTCTGGAATCTTGTAGAGAAAACTCTTTACTTCCGGAAATGAAAACTGTAGATTAAAAATTAGGCAATAATTTATCCTGACTCAAACAGAAAGAAATATGGGCAGCCTTGGGTAGTGAAAAAGGACAGTGACCCCGCAGTCAGAGAGGCATGTCTGGCTCTACCACTTACTGATTGGTCTTGGGAAAAGGTGCGTAAAACCCACGCTTCAGCTTTCTCATCTGCAAAATGGGTTTATAATATTTATTTTATAGGAATATTCTGAACAGTTAAATGAGCAGGCAGCATAAATCACTTGGCACAATGCCTGGCAAATCACAGAATTCAAATCAATGCTAGTTTAGCAAGTCCCCCCTACTTCATTGCAGTCACATTAATGGAAATGTGTTCCCTCTACAGTTGTTGACTCAAGTAGTGTCTAAGCAATGCAGCTCTATTTGGCTCTGAAATGTGGCACTCCCATCTTGGTGGGCAGAGCCCGTAATGCTTCCCACCTTTTTTGTTTCTTATCAGCACCTGCCTCTTCTACTTTTCCTCCTCAGACCACAGATCTCTGTCCTGAGGAGTGTAAACTAATTCAACTCTCGTTGGTTATACAGCAAGATTACTCTTTCCTAGTGGCCTTCAATGAATGGTTCAGAGGGATAACATAGAACCCACTACCTGCTAAAGTGTATCCATTTTTGTACTTTTTCTGTATTTAAACTTCAATATTACTGTTCCACTCTGTTGTCTAACTTGTTTAATTAAAGATTTTATTAGTCCTTTATACACTTTTGATGTGAATAATTATAAATATATGAAACTATATACACTACTATCTATGGAATTACATTGGTACCATTTCTTGTTAAATTTTATGTTTCTTGTTTCCTCCTTTTAAACACAGGTCCCTGGGTAGGGGTTTGATTGGTGATTGGTGGGAGGGGTAACACCTCACTGAGGCTTATGTCTTCCAAACTAATGCCACTTACGATGAGACTTTTTTACTTTGGTCAACAGATTGCCTCTGACACAGCTGAAGACTGGAGGCCTTCAATATAAATCCAGCTGATATAATTCAATTGTAAACTGTTTGAGTATGGTGCCCACGATGTGCTTGAAATGGAAGTGTGATTTTTGCTATATGTGGCCTTTTGCTATATGTTTTAAAGAGATAATGACACTTCATGGATCTGTCCATTTAGGGCTCCAACCAGCTAACAGGCCAACCCCCTGGGACAGCCTGAGGCCACAACTTGCTCCCAGGGTGTGTTTGCTGTACTCTAATTTGCTGACAGACATTTCCTTAGCCTAGCTCTCTGTTAAAGAGGCTGAAAAGGGGCTTGACTGGGGTCATTTATCTTGGGAAGTGAACGCAAGAAAAGGAGTGGGGGACTGGGAGGTGAGAAATCAGGAAGAAGGAAAAGCCAATCGAAAAGTGCATTATGGAACCGATCATGATCACAACTGTTGCAGTCGGGAGGAGGGAAAGGAGTGCGTGTCCTCCAACTCCAGACCGCATAGGTCCCGAGTTGCCAGGGGCTCACATGCATGGGAGAGGCTGCGTGTTTTCCGCTCACCCCTCGTGGTGAGGGGCTTGGGAAGAGAACGCAGCGTGGTACAGCTAGAAGAGGTTCTTCCTGGCCCCTAGGGAATATCTGGAGGAAACCAGATGTCCTGAAAGGCGTAAGAAGTCTCTAATCCAGAAGTGCACGTTCCCTTCCAGCCAGTTGAAGAAGGACCTAGTTTCCTTGGGCAACTGTCTGATTTGGTGAGAAACCGGAAACTTCTCACTTTACGGTCCTTAAGCTTCAGTTACCTTAGGGTACTGTCCTGGGTTATCCCGAGAGCAGAGCCTGCTACAGAAGTTGGGTGGAGGTCTTTTGTTTAGGCATTTTCATCTCAGGGAGCCAGAGTTCAGGAGAGGGGTTGATACAGGGAATGGGGAGAGTGAACTCAAAGATGCGATAGGATGCATTATTGTTTGGTCACCCAGGGGCGACGGGGGCTTCATCCTGCCGGGACTTTTGAAGGGCCTTGTGAAATGCATCTCTTTCATTATCCTCCAGGTTTAGGGAAGTTCAGTACCTCTCCTTAGGTCACAGGGCTATTAGAGACAGAAAACAGATTTTAATTCAGATCTGGATGAATCCCAAGGTCTCTTCCTCTTTTTTTTTTCCTCTTTTTTACATCTTTATTGGAGTATAATTGCTTTACAGTGTTGTGTTAGTTTCTGCTGTATAACAAAGTAAATCGGCTATGTGTATACATATATCCCTAGGTTTCAGTTTTGTTTTTGTTTTTTCGTGGAGTGATGTATTGGTTTATTTATTTTTTATTTTTTAAACATCTTTATTGGAGTATAATTGCTTTACAATGTTGTGCTAGTTCCTGCTTTACAACAAAGTGAATCAGTTGTACATATACATATGTTCCCATATCTCTTCCGTCTTCCTCTTAACTATAATATCAGGCTATAGTGCTCACTTATATTGCATATTTTCCATGTGATAATTGCATACCTATCCAAAACCCATCCATCTAGTAGATAGTTAGAAGGTAGGTAAGAGCAAAATTATCACACATTTTTAGTTATTAGGCATAGTTTTGATCTCCAGTGGAATCTTTTGTAAAGACTGTCATGTCATTATATCCTGCCAGGGCTAATTCCCAGACTACTAGACATAATGTAACAGTTAAGGTCTCTTGGAGGAAAGCATTACTTGTTAGGTGCATTGTCATTGTTTTAGTTTGTTTGTTTACATGGAGAACAATTAGGGAATCTAATTTCTAGGGAGATATGTGTCATTATAAAGACTTAAGAGCATATGAGATGTTATACACCTTGGACATTTTTTCTGTAATGAGAATGAATACAGCCGTCAAAATGATGTTTTGATTAATCGTAACATTGGTGATATTTTTGAGATTGTCTGAGTGTGTTTGTGGCTTAGTTGTTTATGTTGTAGGCAAAGTTAACCGTCTGTGGATGGTGCTTTTTGATGTTAGTGGGGAAGTTGTTTGTCTGTCTCTACAACTGCTCAGGATCTGCCTAGCCAAAATTACAAAGGAGCAATGTTTGTCTTTAATGTCTTAAGCTTCTTTTTGGTATCGGTTTTCCCTTTCTCCACACTCTCAGATGCCAAGTCCATCTATTCAATCAAGAAAGTCTTTGTTATCCATCATACGTATAGTTCGGTATGGATTGAAATCAGTGGTATTGGTATTTATTGTATTTATTACCCTTTGCCCCTTCTGGTCTCACTGCTTAGGCTCAGACAACCCTGAATTATCTTTAGTAACCTAAATCCAGCATGCTGGCTCTGCCCTTTGCTGTACTCAGGAGGTCCCCTTTGTAAGGCTCTCCTCCCTCCTTTCTGCTTGGTTATCTCAGCTCATCTTTTTTTTTTTTTTTTTTTTTTTTTTTGCGGTATGCGGGCCTCTCACTGTTGTGGCCTCTCCCGTTGCGGAGCGCAGGCTCCGGACGCGCAGGCTCAGCGGCCATGGCTCACGGGCCCAGCCGCTCCGCGGCATGTGGGATCTTCCCGGACCGGGGCACGAACCCGTGTCCCCTGCATCGGCAGGCGGATTCTCAACCACTGCGCCACCAGGGAAGCCCTCAGCTCATCTTTTGAGACTCAGCTCAGGGGTAACTACATTAGGAAGTCACCCCTGATACTCCTGTCCTTTCCAGGAGGTTAGGAGACACTCTTTTCTGGTCCTATAATGCTCTGTATCGATCTCTATTATTATACTTATCACATTGTTTCATAGCTGTTGTTTGCATTTCACAGTGATCGTCTTGAGGGCAACAGCTATGTTTTATTCACATTTGTCAGCTCAGCACCTGGTAAATAGTAGACACTTCATATATGTTTACTAAATTGAATTTGAACCAAAATTTAATATTTGGGGGGCAGGAGTTCTTTCTCTGGCTCCTAAAATAATAAAATAAAAGACTGCTTCTTCTACTTTCTCTGGTGGAATATCAATGTTTCTGTTCTACAACATCTTGCATTCAGGGTTTATAACTTGGTAAAAAGTTAAGCTTGATATACATAGTTTCACTTGATTAAAATAATTTTAAATAATAGTGGTGCTGTAGAATGATGTTGGCATGGAGTAGCAAATGTGTTTCTGAATTTTAACTGACACAAGAAACTGGTTTTCAAACCAAAAGCATATCCTTTGGTTTTTAGTGGCAGTGTGTGCCAATCCTGAGTCATTGCATGGCCAACTGTAAGCTTTAGAATATTTAAAAAATGTCCATGCTCTGTAAAAGATGCGATATCCAGAAAGTTGTAACCTTGAACTTCTGTACTCACTGTTCCTTTCCCTGCTCCTTGCAGTTCCTTCATTTTGGGGACCATTACCATATATATGTAATCACTTACATTTGAATGTTTGAATTTAGTGCTTAGGCAACCTACGTAATTCTAAACTTTAAAGACTGCATAAATACATGCTTATGGATATTAAGGGAATTTTCAATTCCCACTTCATACATAATCATGTCATGCATTCTAAAAGCACAGTGTTGGGGGGAAATCACAAATCAAAGTCATTTATATCTAATACTGTTAGTGAGAAAACTTTAATATTAAAATGGTAAACATCAGTTATTGCCATCACAATGACAGCTTGGTAGAATGAACTAAAAAACTGGGAACCTAGACAGATAAAATACGTGTTTTGTTGCATTTTAATTATTTGGAATTCTGTTCAAATAGATATGTGGATATACATATGGTTCACTGTTTACTTGTACTGCCACTGTTTCAGAAGCAGTTTTCTCATTTTGTTCTCTACCAGCCTATATTAAAAACTTACTCCGTGACTTCATTTCAAAAATTTTTCTTTCCACAGGGCCCGTGATTTACTGGCTTACTCTTATAATTTTTTTCTATTACTCAGCTTTTGTTTATCCAGTTTATTTTGTGTATTTCTCTGTGCATATGATACTTTGTCTCAATTTTAATGTCTTAGGTTTATTCAGTGGTATCAACTAGGTTCCCAAATGTGAGTTTATGTGTATGTGTGTTTGTATGTTACGTATGGGGGGAGTTTAAAAAAAGAAGAGATGGTTCTTTCCACTTACTGTGTGTATCAGTCAGTATTCAACCAGAGAAATAGATTGGTAGGATGTGTGTGTGTGTGTTTATGTACATGTGTAAAACAAAGAATTGGCTGTCATGATTGCGAGGGTTGTCTTAATCAAGTTCAAAATCTGTAGGGCAGGCAGTCAGGAAGGGAAGATTATGGTCAGGATGGTACTCAGTGGGCATAGGCCAGAGCTGTTGTCCACAGGCAGAATCAATCACTCTCTTTCTCTGTATCTTTAACTCTTATTTTAAGGCCTCCCAATCAGGCCCATCTAGATTATCCAGCATACTTTACTTAAACTCAGTTGATTAGGGACACCAAAAACATCTGCAAAATTCCTTTACAGCAACACATAGATTAGCATTTGATTGAATAACTGGGGGCTGTAGCCTAGCAAAGTTGACACATCAAAAAAGCAATCACACTACACTTACACTCTGGGAGAAGGGGGCGAAAAGGTATACTTTAATGAAGCAACTGAGCAAGAGGATAATCCACAACTAGCAAGTGCTGTTGGAATGCAAAGGATATGAAAAGTTATTGTTTACTGAAGTTTGTCTGGGAAGGCTTCAGGCTAGGTCTTGAGCTAGATTTGAGTATGGTAGTTGATCTAGAAGAGAGGCTACGGAGAATGTGTCAGATTGAGAAGGATGAGTATAGGCAGGTGGGTAAAGGATGAGGGTCAGGGACAGGAATGAGATTAGGTTGATTGGCCGGAGTTGCAGACCCAAAAGTCTCTAGGAACTAGGTAGGTAATGTACATTAATTAAGTGGGCAGCCATATGAGGCAGTTAGGAATGGTGAGACTGTGCTGACCTGAAAAGTCATACCCAGTTTAAAGTCGTTCAGATGAAAACAAACAGACAAAAAACGCTGTTTGAGCCAAACAATTATACTGGGGGTGTTGCTGTAGAATGAAAATGTTTCCCACCTCCACCTGTATTTGGAGGTGGCACCTTTGAGAGTTGATTAGGTCATGAGGGTGGAGTCCTCATGAATCAGATTAGTGCCCTTATGAAAGAGATCCCAGAGAACTCCCTTGTCCCCTCTGCCATGTGAGGGCACAGCCAGAAGATGGCCATCTACAAACCAGGAATTGGGCCTTCACCAGACACTGAATCTGCCAGTGCCTTGATCCTGGGCTTCCAGCTTTCAGAACTATGAGAAATAAATTTCTGTTGTTCGTAAACCACCCAGTCTATGGTTCCAGTATTGTGATTTATAAGAAATATATATTTGGTATTTAGATGACCAAATATATATTTCTCATATATATAGTAGTTCCCCCTTATCCATATGGAATACATTCCAAGACTACTAGTGGGTGCCTGAAGCATACACTATGTTTTTTCCTATACATATATACCTCTGATGGAGTTTAATTTATATTAGGCACAGTGAGAGATTATACATATATATTAAGACCAATAACAACACATACTCAATAATTACCATGAGTCATAATAATTACTACTAAGCATTTTCATGTACTAATTTTTTTAACCTATCCAGTGGGTACTATTGCTATTCCTAGTTTACAAATGAGAAAAGTTTGGAACAGAGAAATTAAATAATTTACCCATGGTCACACAGCTAGTAAGTCACATTCTCTACATAGATGCCTCTGGTTGATGCCTGCCTTAGTCAGCTCAGGCTACTACAATAGAATACCATTAAGTGGGTTCTAAGACCAATTTCAATGTGGGGAGAGGGGTTCCCCAACACCAGAAAAAAATTTCAGACACCAGCAGGGTGTTGGAGAATTCAACTCGATTCAACTCAATTCTGACACTACCTGGAGATAGCATCAGATTCCACAGGTTAAGGGCTCAGTCCTGCAAGACTGCCTCCCAATTCAGGGCTGATCCACAAGTCTGCAGACCAGAAATTGAGTTTTCTTCTACAGTTGCTGCACATTATTTATCCATTTCTCTTTCACCATTCCTTAATCTGCTTCTGACTTCTGCGGAGCTGAAAGAAGGGATGATAGGAGAGGGGCACATGCCTTTTAATTCACCTGTCCTGTGGATATAGATTCTCTTGGCTGCTGGATACCCTCTGTCACTTCAAGAGTCTGATGCTGTCACTCTCATACAGGGGCCCATGGGTTCTTTGAAGAGTCCCCTTTGGGCATGCACTCTAGGTGGCATTTTAAGACTGACCTCTTGTCCTCTAGCTAGGTGCCTCTGCAGTCTGCCAGGTAGCCTTCGTGGGCAGAGTCCTTTCAAGATGTTTCTGGTCTTTGGCTTTCAGCAGCATCAAAGACTCTGAGAAGAACAGGAAATCTTGTTAGCTCCAACCTCCAAATATATTTAGAATCTAACCCTTCTTACCACCACTACTGATGTCACTTTGGTCCAAGCCACTGCTATCTTTTACCTGAATTCCTGCAGTGGCCTCCTCTGGCTACCTGCATCTGCTCTTGCCCCTCTGGGACCTATTTTCAGTGTAGCAGTCAGAGTGGCCCTTTTAAAATGTAAGTCAGATAGTGATCCTTCTCTGTTCTAAGCCCTGCAGTGGTTCTCTGTTTCACAGAAAAATACAACATTTTTACAATGGCTTGCAAACCATTACATGACTGGCCCCTTCCCCTTGCCCCTGTGACTTCATCTTCTTCTATAAGCCTTCAGCCCCGTGAACCAGTCCCAGCCACCTTCTCGCTGTCCTTCAATCATGATAGGCAAGTAGCCTCCTTAGGACCTTTGCATGAGCAGTTTTCTCCGCCTGGCGTGATCTGCCCTCCAGTTATCCATAGGTTAATTCTTTTATTCATGAGGCTTTTTTCTCAGAGGCCGTCTTGCCAATGAAGATCGCTTTAAAAATCCCCTCTCTTCTCATCCCTTTAAAATTATAAACCCACAGACCTGGTCACTCCTATTAGCCCTAATGCTACTCTCATTTTCTTTTATTTTTTCTTAACACTCTTATCCTGTTTAATATGTTAGGCAGTTTTCCAATTTGTCATGTTTATTTTTATTGTCTGTCTTCTTCTTATGAACGGAAGCTCTACAAGGGCTGTGGTCTTTGCTTGGTTCACATATGTGTCCCAAGTGTTGAATAGTGCTTCACAGGAAAGAGAGTAGATGTAGATTTAGTGTAGATGTTTATTTGAATGAGTGTTTCATGGTCAGTTAGGTCATCCCTTGTCTTCAGCTTTGAGCCTCGGGAGAAATTTCCAAATTCCTAGAGAACAGAAAACGTCTCATTTAATAAATATCCTGATACATAAGAGTTTTTATAGTGTTTTCATTTGGTCCTTATAACAACCCTGTGAGGAGAAAAGGTCAGTTTTCCTTTCCCTTGGCTACCGTTCCCTTCCTTGCTCCTTGCACCTTCTTCCCCACTCTCTTTCCTTTTCTTACCCTGTCTTGTTCTTTCCTCTACCTGTATTTTTTTGAGTGCTTAGCCATGCCAAGTTCATAGGAGTTTTCAGAAGAGGGAGGAGGTGGACTTTCAGTACAGGGAATACTGCAGTGGGAATATGTAGGAGGTACAGTCAGCCAATATCAAGGCACAGGGATGCTTTCCTGGGTGAATGATGTCTAATCTGAGACCTGGATCAGAACTAGGCATTAGCTAAGTGTCTGAGGAGGAGCAGAAAGGGTACAGAGAGCATTTCTGGCAATGGGGATAGTAGATGCGAAAACAAAAAGTGGAGCGTGGTGCTTTCTGGGAACTACAGAGTAGTTCACTGGCTAGAAGAAAAGTGAAGACAGTTGAAAGAGAGGGATGGAGGAAAATGGGACAGGACACATACTTTGAAAATTTTTAAAAGTGGGGGGTCAAAGCGTTTACATCACTTTCCTGTGGTCACGTGATAGCAGAGCGAGAACAAGGTCCTTCTCTGCCTTTTTGCCACTTCATTGAGCTCACATCATGCCACACGTCAGAGCCCTCCTCTTTACCAATACCAGCGAGAGAGTTAAGTCAGACAAAGGGTCTGATTGCATTTATCCCTTTAGCCAGAGACTCCATGAGGAAAGAGCATGTTCTCAAGTAATAGCATTCTGAGGGAATATTCTGTAGACAAAGGACATTCAGAGGGGAATATTTGGGCTGCATGGACATAATCCACATCTTTTTATGTCTTCCCTGGCTTTTTATATTATTTAACATTTTTGATCATTGGATTCTTTCGTTTCTTTGTACATTCACGAGCTTTGCTTTTTAGGCCTCCACCATAGTGAAAACTGGCCTCACTGGGGAAATTCTTGCTCCTGGCTGGGTCTTCACCAGTGGACTGTAGTGTAGGCAGCTTTGCAGGAGTTGTTTTGGAACCTGATGGATGCATGATGGCACATGGTGATCTTGCTGCATTTGCATTTCAGCTTCTGCAGCATAATTTTGTTAAAAACTTGTTCACTGTGGGCTTCCCTGGTGGCGCAGTGGTTGAGAGTCCACCTGCCGATGCAGGGGACGCGGGTTCATGCCCCTGTCTGGGAGGATCCATGTGCCGCGGAGCGGCTGGGCCAACGAGCCATGGCCGCTGAGCCTGCGCGTCCGGATCCTGTGCTCCGCAACAGGAGAGGCCACAACAGTGAGAGGCCCGCGTACCGCACAAACAAACAAACAAACAAAACTTGTTCACTGTATCGTATTTTATATGCCGCTTAGATATTTTGTTGAAGGATTAAAATACATGGTAACAACTAATAATGAAATAATGATGGGGTCCAAAAGTGTACTGTGGTCCAAGCTGCTTTTATATACTAAAGAAAGAAATGTTCTAGTCATAATACAGAATTTTCAGCTGATACAAGAAGCCAGTTCCTTGTAATACAAATGTGGTTTTAGCTGTATATTTTATATTGCTGAAAAGTTGACTTCAGCAGTCTTGGAGAGCTGTCATATTTGCAAAAGACTTTTAAATCATAGACTATCCTATGATTTGTCTTCTGCTGTTTTACTCATAAGTGAAACTTGGAGGCAGTTTCAGAGAAACTGGAGAGAAAATCAGGAAAAATGGAGTTTTAAGCAATTTATTTAGATTATTGTAATTTAAAAAATCACAACTCTGCCAATCATGATCACAAATATATTAAAATATTATTAATATGTTAAAATGCATAGGAAGAAATTCTAGAATGAAATGTATCAAAAGGTAGAATGATGGACTATTAAAAAAAAGCTTTTCTGGGCTTCCCTGGTGGCACAGTGGTTGAGAATTTACCTGCTAATGCAGGGGACACGGGTTCGAGCCCTGGTCTGGGGAGATCCCACATGCCATGGAGCAACTAGGCCCGTGAGCCACAACTACTGAGCCTGCGTGTCTGGAGCCTGTGCTCCGCAACAAGAGAAGCCACGATAGTGAGAGGCCCGTGCACGGCGATGAAGAGTGGCCCCCGCTTGCCACAACTAGAGAAAGCCCTCGCACAGAAATGAAGACCCAACACAGCCAAAAATAAATAAATAAATAAGCCAAGCATTTTTTTTTTTAAAAAAAGCTTTTCTATATTTTCCAAATTTTCTACCATGAACATGAATTACTTTTATAAACACAGAAAAAGAAAATGAGCATTTCATTTTAAGAGTAGAGAGCAGATACCTGTGTTGTTGAACTGAAAGCATTTTTCTGGAATGGAAGAGCTCCAGCTAGACTGTGCATTTATGAGCTCACTGCCCCATTCACAATATCGCTGTTCAGTTAGCTAATTTGCCTCTTTAATACAAGCAGTATAATAATGGATAGACATTTCAGTGCAGACTGTAAGAAGGGCTCCTGCTGGCTGGACCACTCTATTTAGAAGACTAGAAGACTAATTAGGAGAATCTCAGGGGACTTCTACTTTTTCAGACATTAGAGATGGAAGGAGTCTGAAATTTTGATTAGTGAGTTTTGGTGGTGAAAAGTTAAAACAATGTTCATAGACTTTATTTTTTAGAGAACTTTTAAATTTAGAGGAAAACTGAGCAGAAAGCACAGAGAGTTCCTATATACCCATTCACCCCTGTACACACACACACACACACACACACACACACACACACACACACACACACACACAGTATCCCCTATTGACATCTTGCATTAGTGTGGTACATTCATTACAATCAATGAGCCAATATTAGCATTAGGGTTCACTCCTTGAGTTGTACATTCTATGGATTTTGACACATGTATGATGACATGGATCCACCATTACAGTATCATAAAGAATAATTCCACTGTCCTAAAAAATCCCTTTTAAAAATCTTAAAAGCTTATGGAGTCTGTATTAGCTTCCCGTTCTGGTGCTCCCCCTCTTTTTCCTTTTTCCTTTTTTAAAATACGCTCACCCTAATTAGATTTTGAGTCCATGGAGAGTGCCATGGATACTCCACTTATGACCCCTTAGGAGAAGAAAACCACTGAAACAATCATCTCACTCTAACAGGAAGTTCTAAGGCTTGAAATATGGTTGGATCCAGGGACCCAAATGGGACTATCCATTGAAATGCAGCCTCCCAAACATGCTGATTTCAACCATGTAGTTTTTCTCGTTTTCTTGTGTTAGTTTCCCTTCTACCTACCTTCATTCTATCCATACAGGTATTAAACTCAAGTCCACTTGATTCTCTAAAGCCTTCTCAGAAGCTCCAGACCTTACCCATTTCACTCTTTCTGTATTTATGTGACATTTGACAGTCTGTAGCCTTCAATGTAGTATTTAATTATATGCTATTACTATTTACTAATGTTTAAAGTAATTTGATCTTGTCTCCATAAATGGAATGTAAGTTTCCAGAGGGTACTGATCAGAGGGGTTGGGACCATCTATGTTTATATTTCTTTGGTAACTCCTACATATAGTACAGTCTATAAAAAGCTGCCTTTTTTTTTGATTTGCAAATTTTTTAAAAAAATATTTTATTTTATTTTTATACAGCAGGTTCTTATTAGTTATCTATTTTATACATATTAGGGTATGCATGTCAATCCCAGTCTCCCAGTTCATCCCACCACCACCCTCCCACCACCCCTGCTTTCCCTCCTTGGTGTCCATACCTAAAAGCAGTCTTAATGTGTTAAGATCTCAGACCAAGTGGTAAGTAGAGGCATTCCCTGCACTATTCAGATTGACTCTTTGCATTTTCATGTTCACTCGCAAATTGTTAACTCTTTTATCGGTGAGAATCTTTCAGACCTAGGAATTTACAATCTATAGAATGAACAGTTTTTTAGGGTTTAGCAAAATTAATTATTCATTAAATTTTGGCTAAACTGAATTTATTTGAATTCAGAAGTGATAGGAACCAGTAGTTCCATGTTTAGAAAGAAACAGGGGAAGTAGTTATGTAGAACAAAAAGTAGGTTGACAAAAATTATGCCTGAACAACTTTAACTTTTATAAGTTTCTGGTAAGTATAAATATTAAAAATGTTCATAGTGCAAATTAAAGAAAATAAGTATATTTACTTATAAATGTCCTAGCGATTTATAAACTAGGACAAGCCCCATTCTTTTTGAGCCTCAGAACCTCTTCTGTAAAATAGGACTAATAATTATAATTATTCTAGATACTTTCTTGTGACCTCTCTTGTCTCTAACATGTTAGAATTTTGGATATTTTAATGTTTTCCTCTGCATTGAATAGATAATCAAAGATCGTGTGTGTGTGGTGTTTTTCTGTTAAGATCTTCTTAACTTAAAGTGAGATTGTAGGGCTTCCCTGGTGGCGCAGTGGTTGAGAATCTACCTGCCCATGCAGGAGACATGGGTTCGTGCCCCGGTCCGGGAAGATCCCACATGCCGCGGAGCGGCTGGGCCCGTGAGCCATGGCCGCTGAGCCTGCGCGTCCGGAGCCTGTGCTCCACAATGGGAGAGACCACAACAGTGAGAGGCCTGCATACCACACACACACACACACACACACAAAAGTGAGATTGTACAACCGAAGTATAATTATCCAAGGAATCTGTGAAAATACTGACAGATTTAGCAGAAGGAATACATTTTAGGGGGTTCATTTTGGAGTTCAGATGAAGACATTGGAAACCTTAGGCCAACTCTGAGAGAGGTGATATTATTAAAGAAATTTGGATAGAATATAAAGGGTTGCAAAGTAGCATCACTTTATGAGGAGCAACTGTTAGTGATGATGTGATGAGGACTGTTCAGCTGTGGGTGGACCGCTGGGGAGTGCTCTTTGAGACCTCTGAGTGAGGGAGACTTTGGATGGGGCCAGGGTTGAATCACGGGCTAGGCAGAGCAGGTGTGCAACGGTCCTTAATTATGTTAACTCTTGCGTTATTAGAAACTTTATCTGTCTGAGTCTTATCTTCAAAGTGGAATTTAGCCTTTTGTTTGTGGCACTGTTGTAGTATTCTTCTACGTACGAGGTGCCCAGCAGCTGCTTGTGGAGTGATGGTATGAGTGACTGCTAGGAATCCACCAAGGGAGCCGTGTCTTTTGGCTTGCAGCAGTCAGGAATAAGAGGGAAGTGGAAAGCCAGCGAGGTGCCAGGACCGAGCTCTCAATAGTGTTAGGCTCTGTGAACAGGCACATGTGGCTGGAAACATTAGAATTCACAGCCTGAGAAGGATTCGAGTGTCTCTGTTCCACACAGGTAGCTGATGCGGGCAGCAGCTGCCTCCTACTTCAGGGGCAAATCAGAGAGCTAGAGGAAACAGCTCTCAAATCTGAGCTCATTTGCTGTATTCTCCTTTATGCGGCTGAAAGTTCATTAATAATTGTATTAGAAACTCAAGTAATAAACCTGGATCATTTAAAAAAGGCAACAAATATTCTTGAGCTTTTAGCAAAATAGACCCAGCCTGAAAGGCACTGTCTTAATATTAGCCAGTGATCAGATTGGACCGTGTGTCTTACAAAGGGGTTTAGCGGTGGTTGATGTTAATCTCTAGGGACAGCTTACCTGGAATGACCAGGGATGGAAAAGCATTGAGTCGTCATTGGCCTGTTATTTCTCAATGCTTTGTAGCTGTTACTTAAGACCAAGTGTTATGCCTCTTTTCAGCTGTGTGGCTACTCAGAAATGAGTTTCCTACAAAGTCCAGGGATAAACGAAGTAATCATAGCATACTCAAACTAAATATATGAACTAAATAGTGTGCTCCTTCAAAGAACCAGTGATTAGAGTTGGAGGAACCATCCATTTACACACTTGTTTCTAATAAAATTAGAAACTTTGAAACAAATACCCATGGGACTTTTCAACCATCTGGAATTCTAACCTATTATATTTGACATAATAATCGTGCCTGGAACATAGTAGGTGTTTGAAAATATTTGCTGAATAACTGAACGATGATTTTCTTCAACTGCATCTTTCAAAGCTTTATAATTCTCCCTCGAGTATTTACCCAGAAAACCCTAATTTCTACAATGAGGTGAGAGAGTTTGAGTGTCTATGCAGGGCTTATTACTGCTGGGAACTTTGCTAAGCACTTTGCATATTATTTCATTTAGTCTATACTACAACACTGTGAGCTAGGTATTTTCACCATATTTTACAAAATAAACATTGAAGCTCAGCATGATCAAATAGTGAAGAGTTCCAGAATGGAGGAATTAGGATTTGGTTTGTTTGCTGTGCCAGAGCTCTTTCAGTTCATGTTGGTCTCTTGTTTTTACACATTGCAACCATGTGCATTGAGATGATACATAATAAGAACAGCTCCTCCATTTCCTCTTCCTAGAAAACCATCTTCTCGCATTATTCTCTGGTTTCAAAAATAAATCTGGCAAAAGTTGCATGAGTACTTACTTTGGAGAAAGACTATGAAACAATTTTAGAGAAACAATAGGGCTTTTCTCCAAATATTCTCTCAAACATTTAAAAAAGTATCATGAGAAAGCATGGCTCCAGGGCTGATGGCATCAGGTTCAGTAAATTGTGATGCTTCCAGTTTTCATTGGAAATGAAATGCTTCCAGTTTTTATATTCGTACTGATATTTAAATCATCTTGTTGAGAGTTAAGAATATATACTCTGGAGCCTGAGTTTGAATCCAAGCTCCTCCTTGTATTGGTTAGTTGACCTTCAGAAAGTTACTTAACCTCTGTTTCTTAGTCTCCTCTGTAAGTGGGAATAATCATAGAACCACATGGAGTTATTATGAGGATGAAATACATTAAATTTTACAAGCACTTAGAATAGTATCCAGCACATAGTAAGCTCTATATAATATTTGTTAAGGAATTACATAGATTTTTCTGTTCCTAAAAGTGAGACTTTGTTTTATAAAACATCCCTTCAATATAAGCAAACCTCAAAATTCCAATTGTTTTCTGTTCAGGGAATGACAATAGAATTATGCTTCAAATGAAGACCCCATATATTATCAACATAAAAGAATTAATGTGTTTGATAACCTGTATGTCTTATTTTTTGTTTGCCTTAGAAAAATTGGAATGGAGAGAGTTTCTTCTTTTGAATTTATTGCTTGACTGTCTCTACTTACAGAGAAACATCACAGTGACCAGTACCAAGCTTTAATCTTAGTACAGATTAGGAGCTGGGGATTTGGCAAGATCAAAAGCACAGGGCAGCATCACAAAAGATAAAATAGTCTCTGAGGTTTGAACTAGTTACAAAATGGTTACATTTGACATAAATGACATGATAATTGCCACTGAAAATGCGTTTTAAATAATTGAATTTCTAAATGCTAGGCTGTCACTTTTTCTAGATGACTGAATTCTAACTCAGGGAGAAAGTGACTATGAAATGACTGAGTTGATATCCGAGCAGAATATCAAGAAATATATTGTTTTTTAAAAAATAAATAAATTTATTTATTTATTTATTATTTTTGGCTGCGTTGGGTCTTCATTGCTGTGCACAGGCTTTCTCTAGTTGCAGCGAGCAGGGGCTACTCTTTGTTGCGGTGCGTGGTCTTCTCATTGCGGTGGCTTCTCTTGTTGCGGGGCACGGGCTCTAGGTGCGCAGGCTTCAGTAGTTGTGGTGCGCGTGCCGAGTAGCTGTTACTCCCGGGCTCTAGAGTGCAGGCTCACTAGTTGTGACACATGGGCTTAGTTGCTCCGCGGCATGTGGGATCTTCCCGGACCAGGGCTCGAACCCGTGTGTGTCCCCTGCATTGGTAGGCGGATTCTTAACCACTGCGCCACCAGGGAAGTCCCAAGAAATATATTGTATCTAACCCTCATTTCCTACACACAAGCTTTTACAGCATTTATCAGAAATCTGTTCCTGGTGCAGATTTTAACTGATGGTAACTTTGAAAATGAGCAGAAAACAGGTTGGAAGCAAGGGATACAGAAACTGCCAGATTACCTGTGTTACCTCTTTGGAATCTAAGATCCTGGAGCTTTGGATTCTGTCATCATCAAGTCGTGACATTTAAAGTAATTCTGACCTTTCCCAGTGTTCCACTGAGGGCCAGGGACGCACCAAGTAAAGTATATACTTATTCATCTTTAGGAAGATATGTTGTTTCTTTGCCAACCAGTTCAGGGAAACTTCCAAGCATGCAGACATGTAGGTGATGTCTATACAGCATGCAGAGGGGAAGAGAGAGGAGCTAATAGAGAATACCTTTGTCTCAGCTTTCCTGCCTGCCACTGGTGACTGTTACCTTCAAATATAGACATTGGAGCTTTAATCTGTGCCTTTTGTGTAGTCCATTTGGCTCTCTAATGAACATCTAATTCCTTTAACTATGCATTTTGGCCAATAAAGTGACTTTATCTGTCAGAGGGACAAATATAGTTAGTGTTTTACTTAGTCATAGTGAGGGTCAGATTATTAACTGAATCAGAGGAAATTATGAAAAGATTAAATTTCTTTTTCCTATGGAATATTTTGGTTTCTTATTTAAAATTTGAGAGGCTAGGGATTTGATTCTATATTCCTCTGCTGAATCAGTATATATTCTTAGAAAAATCACTTAACCTCTTTGGATTTCAGGACTTTTATTTCAGAAATGTAGAGTGTATGCTATTTCTCAGCCATTTGCATATGTTAGAATGATATATGAGGTCCTATCTAAAAATTTTCTTTAAGGACTTTGGATAGATGAAGGGTTTTAACATTAAAAGAACAAAAAGTTCATCTAGTTTATTTAACATTTCATTTATAGGATATTGGCATTGACATTAATGTTACGGCATCTCCTAGTCCATGCCTACTTCATCTAGAAATGAGGGAATTGTGTTCCAGAGGGGACTCATGCTTGCCTTGGATCTGTAGCAGAAGTGCAGCTAGAACCCAGGGCTCTTGACTGAGCCACACACAGACTGAATTCTGCTCACAAAGGGCACTTTAAAAAATACTCGATTCTCCACAGAATCTGGAAGCAAGCCAGTTGCTCTGTGATTTTTATCCTTTTTGGTATGAATTTTTAGCTCTAATTTTGCACAGGTCGTAGTGTTAACAGAAGGGGGCTGTTGGAAGACAGCAAGATTCATGGGTTTTAGACCTTGTGCCGCAATAAAACTATGCAAGAAGAGGAGGGGGCTTTGTGGGCACGTGATGACAAATGTAATACATCACAACAGAAACTTCTACCAGCCCCAGCAGCAAAATGTGTGATGACCAAAGCCTCTGAAAGCATAAGAGGGAGAGTGTCTGCTGTGAAGCTTTCTCTAGAGAACAGCTCACCAGCTCCCAATTTACTTGCAATATTGAGCTCTAAGTGGCTAAGACAGGAATAAACTATATGATTATTGGTGAAACAGCAACAGTGGCAGCCTTCATGTAAGCAAGACAGCAAAGCAATTTGCACATTTGGTAACATGAGTTGAAAACCTCTTCTAAAAATTATTAAATTTTATACTTCTCTTTTTCTGCAGTCTCTACTTTGCAACCCCATAGAACCCATGTTACTCGGTTTATCATACAGCACGATCACAATGTATTGTAAATTGTCTATCCCCAGGACTAGCTTGAAGTTCAATGGAAACAGAGGCCTGTAACTTCATCTGGTGTCAGCACATAGCATGTGCCTCATAAATGTTTGCTGAAATAATGAATGAATATATCACACTTCCCCCCTCCCCCAGTCCCTAGTTTAATAATGGCCAAGAGTAAGATTCAGATAGAAGATGATGATATATAAGATGAAAAGTCATCTGCTTCAATTAGTTAATCAAACAATCCGTATTTTTGAGCCGAAGATAAGACTAATGTCAGGTAATTTTTACGTTACTTTTTCTGATAGCATGTTTTGGAGGTTTCTCCTCCATTAACTTTGCTCTCCACAATTTATAGGTGTTTTGTAATACTACAGAGCAGATTGAAGCTGCTCCATAATCTTAATAGGGGGTTAATGTCTTCTAAACCTAAGTCATTCAACCGTGACCTAAAGCGAAATTTCTTCAAGGTGGGTTTGGTTGATTTCAGGAGCTCTGTGCACTAGGAGAGAACATTGTGGGGTGACAATAGAGAAGATGGGAATCATGGGAAAAAATGAAGGTGGCCAGCTTGTGGACCATCATGGGCCTCCAATAAATCAGGAGGGCCAAGTCAGTGGTTGGGGGAGAGAGATCTTTGATCTGCAAAACCCAGGCTATGAACCCAAAGAAATAAAATTAAACACCCCGAAGTGAATTTCCCTGAGAGCATCTAACCCATAATAGCTAACCATTCGAAGACTGAAGTCCTTATAGGCTAGGAGAGCATGCCATTCCTTGTTACCCTACCCCCCACCCCAAGGAGAAGGCCAAAAAACTAAAATAAATGGTTTGGACCTTTCTTCCATTCTAAAGCATAATAGTATCTTCACAGTAATTTGAATAGGAATTAAACACTAAGAGAATAGGATAAAAGATAAGCTAAATCATATCAAGTCTGTTACTTTCAGCATTGCACACACTCTTTCATATCATGCCGTGATACCACTTACAAGTTTTCCAGTTGTATTTTATTTTTACTACCCCCCTCCCTTTGGGTTACATATATACCGAATGGATGATCTGAATATATATTTTCTAGTCTGTCTTTCTCTCTCTCTCTCTTTTTCTGTAGTACTGCAGCTAATGAGGCAAAAGGCGATCCTAACCATTTTAAACACGGCAGTTTGGCAACTTCTTTTTCCCTAGTTCAGCCGATTTTGTTATTCTCCTGCATGTTTATAATTGCTGTCTTTCAGCTCTCAAGTGAACACAGGTAGGAAGAAAGCTAGTTTGAATCCGAACCTGATGCTAGAGGTCCCAGGAAGATTATGTCACAGGACTGTGAAGCCTTGTGAAGTGTTTAAACAGCAGAGCATTTCTAGTGGAGTGCAAGGACGTAAAAGTGAAACCACAAACCTAAAAACACTTTGCAATTACTGGCAAAACTGTGCTTTGTCCGATAATGCTGGGGAGTAGCTCAAACAGAGGAGAGAGTTGCTAACATGGCAATAAAGAGCATACCTACATCCTGACTCTCTGACAACTGATGGCTTGTGTCCGATTTCTTGTCCTAATGGTTTCCCTTGAAATTTGGTAGGAGAAGTACGTAAGACAAAGGAGGAAAAAATTCTATTCTGTCTGAATGGGGTGATAGACATTACGGGTTATTTTGGGAAGCAAACTAAAAATTGTAGTTCAGAAGCTTAAATGTGGACCGAGGGACTGTGTCCTGTTTCTCCCTGCTGGGTTCATTTAGGATAAATCCCAGGCTGTCCTGCGTTTTAGTTGGAGACACTCACAGTGGGGGTGATTGGACTTTCTCTGCCCTAGGCACAACATATGCTACTTCCCATCCCTTTAATAGGCATTAGTTCTGCAGACAGCACCGGTCAAATGTACATTATTCACAATCACTTTAATGCAAATACGCAAGGCCGAGGGAGAAAATATGTCACAAAGAGGCAGTCATCCATTTCTGCTCTTTTCTGGTTCCCTTTTTTTACAGGCTCTCTCCTATATGTCTGCTTTTAAAATAAATACAGTATAAAAATAATAAAAGAATATGTAGCATCTACTGAGAACTATAAAATAGCTCCCTAACAATTCCCCAGAAATGCCTTTTGTAAAATTCCAATAACTAGAACCCTATAAATTATTTTGGTTTTATTGTTCTCTTTTCCTTGCGCGCTCTCTCTCTCTCTCTTTTGGTGACTGTGTCTTTTTAATTAAGTGGAATCCCTGCATGTGCTCCAACACTGTCACGTTTGTAAGAAACAGAAGAGGAATCAAAGCCAAGGGTAGAACTATATTTAATCTGTTAAATGAAAATAAAACACACAATTAGTTTTGTACTGCAAAAATTAGCTTCTGCCTCATTTTCAACCTCTATTTAAAGAACTGTTTGATTTCTCAATAACAAAGCATCTGATCTGTAGCAGAACATTTCTAAGACAGATTTGCAAATATGTATTACACAGGCATGCATTTTAAATCTGAGCAGAGATTATGTGGTATTTGTCTGTCTAAACCATGAAGATATAACTTACTTTGCTAGTAGTGAACCTGAGTCTTGCAAAATCATCTGCCAAATATGGGAAAGACTCCTGGATTTCTGGTACTCTATTTCTGAGAAGTTAAACAGTTCTGTTTTGTTTTAGAGTGTATCCAGTGAATTTATTTATATACAACTATTTGTCACACAAGACAACTTGACATGCTAAGCCTTGCTTTACATTAAGCACATGAAAGTTCTTATATGTGCAGAATGAAAAACTAAAATGTAACCATATGCACATGATATTTCGAGGTACATAAAATTGTGCCAGGGACCCTGAGAAGCCCATATGCGTGAACAGCAATACAGAACTAAAAAAATATTCAGAGTAAGAGAACATTTGGAAGACATTGTACTTCTTAAAATAATACAATTAAAATGTTAAGCAAATCCTACGTTAGTCTAAGGTACAAGTGTAGCAAACATTTGCCATATGAAGGGAACAATATGCTTTTATTGTGACTCCATTCTGTTAATTTAATGATCTATGTCAATGTGCTTACATATCATGTAATTCACTATCCTGTCTTTTCAAAAGCAGTCAGTCTAATCTACCTTTATGCTTGCTATCTTATTGTTATGCTTATGATTAACTTAGAGAGTAGGGAAAATAAAAGCCAAATGAAGTGTCAGGTCACCGATTATTCTTTACTATGTCATTTTAATGTAGTCTTAACCGAAGATAATTACATTAAAAACATAACTTTTTTTTTCTTTCTTCCAAAATTATTTTTTAACTGAAATAGCCAGTTACCCGTCTCTTCAGTTGTTGGTGCCTAGTGATTTACATGGACACCTATTAATGCTAATGGAAGACTTGTGCATAAATCTCTCTACTCCAAAAGGATAATGGCCTCCTATTAGTCTCCTATAAAAGGGGCATAAGCAAAGTCTGTCTTTATATGTGAGCTAGGTAGTGAATTACTTAAGGGAGATTTACATCACATCTAATTAAATAGTTTAATGATTTTGGCAGAATTTTGTTTACATTGTTATAAACTTAAAAAATGCCAAGTATGTCTTTGACTCTATATAAACTGCCAAAGTTAATTGAGGGCGTTATCATCGTTAATTAAATACCTGGATTTTCAGAAACAAATATATTGTGATGGTGAAAATAGATCTCTTATTGCGCCTAGGAAAAAGAATGCACGAAACTTTTGTTTTATTTCATTTTAAGTTTTTACAGAGAATTATCATATGCCCAATCCTGGTGAAAGAACCAAAAAGGTTATTTTGGATTGTATTATATCCATTTGCATTTAAATTTACAAAGAATGAAAAAGAGCTAGATTTTGAAATAAAAAAGAAATGATCTTGTTTAAGTGAGTGACACAGCCAGCATTAGAAACAGGATTCCACAAGACTGAGATGAATAAGAGGAAAAAGGTACATGTGAAGTGTTACCCTGAAGGCTCATCTAATAGGCCTTAAGTAATTTCCAGGCCCTTGAGAGGCTCAGAGTATTATAGTAGTTAGCCAGACACCTGCACAGTGCTAAAACTAACATTTGTCAAACTGACATAGATGGAAATGTGTTTCAGCACCAACTTCCCATGTCTACACTAGTTTCAGCACCAACTTCCCATGCCTACACTAGTTTCTCCTTTTATTTGCCATCCTTTTGCTTCTTCAGGCATTTAAT
This sequence comes from Kogia breviceps, assembly GCF_026419965.1. NCBI lineage: Eukaryota > Metazoa > Chordata > Mammalia > Artiodactyla > Physeteridae > Kogia > Kogia breviceps. The sequence continues at coordinate 81,958,546 of NC_081319.1, forward strand.
CTCACGCTTAACAGAAATAGTTCTTTGGAAAATGATATTTCAAATCAATCATTTAAGTCTTATCAGAAATCTGTTAATGTGTATCCCACCTCTAAGGACATTTGCATTTTTAACGTCATCTTTAATAGTTTTCTTTTGAAATGTTTTGCCTCCTATTAAAGGACCCAGGTGTAAGTCAGAATCCTTGAAATTGTATTGATTTGCTTCTGCTTGAATTGGCTTTGGTTTATGGCCTTACCTGAACTTTGCTGGAGAGAGTACAGAATAGGGGAATGGGAGAGGGTTTGGGAATCTTGGAAACAGTCATTTGGGGACTTGCTGTTCTACAGTTACATGGACATGGTTGTCTTAGTCTGAATTGAAATGGCTTTGATTGCTTCCAGTTCAATTCATTTAAACCCTTAAAGTTAGTATTCAGGGTTAGTGCTGGGCTACTTGATTTGGGGCCTAAATAAAATATATGAGATCAGATTCAGAGGTTCTACTTACTGTACACAGTCTTGCTCTCTCTCAAAAGTAAGGCTATTCAGGTTATCTATTTCTTCTTGGTTGAGCTTTGGTACTTTGTATCTTTCATGGAATTTTTCGTTTCATCTGAATTGTTTTGGCATAAAGTTGTTCATAATAACTCTTTGTTATTACTTTAATATCTGTGGAGCATGTAGTGGTGCTACCACTTTAACTTATGATACTGATAGTTGTATCATACTGGTAGTTTTCTCTTTTTTCTTCCTGGTTAATTTGGCTAGAGATTTATAAAATTTATGAATTTTTCCAAAGAAACAGGTTTTCGTTATAATTTTTTCCTATAGTTGTCCTCTTTTCTCTTTTGTTTTTTTGCCACTCCTTTTATCTTTATTATTTTCTTCCTTCACTTATTTTGGATTTGACTTTTTCAAATTTCTTAATATCACTAATCTGAGGCCCCTCTTTTCTAACATAAGCATTTTAGAGCTATCAATTTCCCTCGAAGCTCTGCTTTAGCTGCATACTACAGAATTTTATATGATGTGTTTTCATTTGCTTTAAAACACTTTCTAATTCTCTTTGTGGTTTCTTCTTGGATACAATGTCTTTTTTTTTCTCTGATTGCTCTTACATTTTCTATTTGTCATTGATGTTCAGCACATTGATCATGAGGAGACTTGGTGTAACTTTCTTTATGATTATTCTGCGTAAGGTTTGTTGAAGTTTATAGATCTGTAGATTTATAGTTTTGGCAAATTTGGAAAATTTTCTTCAATTATGATTATTTTTTCACTATTTTCCTCTTCTGGTACTGTAATTACATGTATGTTAGACCATTTGTTATTATCCTTCCGCTCACTGATGCTCTGCTCGTATTTTCCCTTTTCCCTCCCTGCTTATTTATTTGTTTGTTTTTACTCTGTTTATCTTTGCTTTATGTTTTCAGTTTTATGTTTCAAGGTTTTATGTTTTCAAGTTCACTGATTTATATTTCTGCAGTGTTTAGCAAGATAAATAACACCTTCCAGTGTGTTTTTCCTTTCAGATATTGTATTTTTCACCCCTTCAAATGCCATTTGGGTCTTTTCTTAATATCTTGCATTACTCTTTTTATAATATTCATAGCTCCCTCTACTTTTTTGAACATGTTGAACATATGTGTTGTAACTTTTGTAATACTTTTCCTGATAACTCTCTTATATATGTAATCTCTGTTTTTTTAAAATCAATTATTCTTTAAGTTATGGTTCATACTTTCCTCTGACAGTATTGTCTGTTGAGCCTCAGAGAGTATTGTCTGTTGTCCCTCATGGTGCTGGGCGATGCCCATGTTTCTCTCCTAGGCAGGCCTATCAATTCCACATGGTATCATAATAATTTTTACCCAGGGTTTGTCTTATCAATCCCTAACCTTTCCCCAAAGAGTATGTTGTTTCCTCTGTTTAAAAAAATTACAAAAATAAATCTTAAAGTTAGTTTTTAACTTTCATTAGGGAGGATCCAGAGGAGCTTTTACTATAAGGCTAATTTAACCCTACTACTAAGATGATACCCTTCTGATGGCTCTAATCAGTGACCCAGACATATTAATGCACTCTAGCCTTATGTGAGCTCTAAGCATGGCACAGCACACTGTTTTCTGGTGATTCTTTTCCTGGCCTCTCACACATACACAGATTAATACTCAGCCAAACACTCAAGGAGACCTCCATAGATTTCCAGATTTGGGCTTCTATCCTCTACAACAGTAAGAGAATAAATTTGTGTTTTTATAAGCCACCAATTTTATGGTAATTTGTTACAGCTGCCATAGGGAAAATATACAAATTTTATAGTTTTAGCTCTTACATTTAGGACTATCATATATTTTGAGTTCAATTTTGTATATTGTGTGAGACAGGGTCTGACTTTATTCTTTTGTATATAGATATCCAGTGTCTCAACACCACTTGTTGAAAAAATTCTTTCCCCATTGAATTGTTTTGGCAACCTTGTGGAAAATCCATTGTAAATATAAGTGTATACTTTTGAACTCTCAATTCTATTCCATTAATCTGTGTTTATCTTTAGGCCAGTACCACGCTTATTTGACTACTGTGTAGTATGTTTTGAAATCAGAAACTGAGTTTTCCAACTTTTTTCTTCTTTTTAGAGATTGTTTTGGTTATCCTGGGTCCCTTGCATTTCCACATGAATTTTATGATCAAATAATGCAAAAAAGGTACCTGGGATTTTGATAGGGATTGTGTTGAATCTGTAGATCAATTTGGAGAGTGTTGCCATCTTAATCTTACATCTTTCAATCCATGAACATGGAGTAACCTGTTATTTACTTAAGTCTTTTAAAATTTCTTTTAATGAAGTTTTGTAATTTTCAGAGTACCAGTCTTACACTCCTTTTTCTTTCTTTTTTTTTTAACATCTTTATTGGAGTATAATTGCTTTACAGTGGTGTGTTAGTTTCTGCTTTATAACAAAATGAATCAGTTATACGTATACATATATCCCCATATCTCTTCCCTCTTGCATCTCCCTCCCTCCCACCCTCTCTATCCCACCCCTCTAGGTGGTCACAAAGCACGGAGCTGATCTCCCTGTGCTATGCGGCTGCTTCCCACTAGCTATCTATTTTACGTTTGGTTTACATTCCTTTTCCTAAATTTATTTCTAATTATTTTATTCTTTGTGATGCTCTTGTAAATAGAATAGTTTTCTTAATTTTCAGATTTTTTATTACTAGTGTATAGAAATATAATTGATTTTTTGAGACTTCTCTTGTGGTCCAGTGGTTAAGACTCCATGCTTCCAATGCAGGGGGTGTGGGTTCAATCCCCGGTCAGGGAAATAAGATCCCACATGCTGCATGGCCAAAAAATAAAATTAAAAAAAAAAAGAAATATAATTGATTTTTGTATGCTTATCTTGTGTCCTGCAATCTTTTTGAGCTCATTTATTAGTTCTAATATATTTTGGTGGATTCCTTAGGATTTTACGTATATAAGATCATGTCATTTGCAAATAGTGATAGTTTTACTTCTTCCTTTCCAATCTAGATTCCTTTTATTTCTTTTTCCTGCCTGATTACCCTGACTAGAATTTCCAATACAGTGTTGAATAGAAGTGGTAACAATAGCCATCCTTGTCTTGCTCCCGATCCTCAGGGAAAAGCATTCACCCTTTCACCATTTAGTATGATTATAGATATGGATTTTTCATATATGGGCTTTCATATGATTTTTAAAAAATTAATAGGCTTATTTTTTAGAATAGTTTTAGGTTTGCAGAAAATTTGGGCAGAAATACAGAGAGGTTCCATATATTCTGCCTTCACATAAAATTTTTTCTATCAGCATTTTGCATTATTGTAATACATTTGTTACAATTAATGAATCAATATTGATATATTATTAATTAAAATCCATAGTTTACATTAGGGTTCACTCTTTGTGTTGTACAGTGCCATGGATCTTAACAAATGCATAATGTCTCATATCCACCATTACAGTATCGTAAAGAATCATTTCACTGCCCTAAAAATCCCCTGTGTTGTTCCAAATATTCATCCCTTCCCTCTCCTGAACCCCTGGCAACTATTGATCTTTTAACTGTCTCGATAGTTTTCCCTTTTTTAGAATGTCATGTAGTTGGAATCCCTTTTCAGACTGACTTTTTTCGCTTAGCAATATGCACTTAAGTTTTCTCCTTGTCTTCTCAGGGCTTGATAGCTCATTTTTTATTACTGAGTAATGCTCCATTGTCTGGATGTACCACAGTTTATTAATCCATTGACCTGCTAAAGGACATCTTGGTTGATTCTACATTTGGCAACCATGAACAAAGCTGCCATAAATATCTATGTGCAAGTTTTTGTGTGGACATATTTTCAACAACTTTGGGTAAATATCTAGGAACATGGATTGCTGGATCAGATGGTAAGAATTATGTTTAGTTTTCTTAGAAATCACAATACTGTCTTTTAAAGTGGCTGTATCATTTTGCATTCCCACCAGCAGTAAATGAGAGTTCATGTTGTTCTACATCCTTACAGCATTTGGTTTTACAAGTATTTTGGATTTTAGCCATTCTAATATGTGTGTAGCAGTATCTCATCTTTGTTTTACTTTGTAATTCCCTGATGACATATACTGTTGAACATTTTTTCATAAGCTCATTTGCTATCTGTATATCTTCTTTGGGGAGGTGTCTGCTCCAGTATTTTCCCCATGTTTTATTTGAGTGGTTTGTTTTCTTATTATTGAGTTTTAAGTGTTCTTTGCATATTTTGGATACAACTCATTTATCACACGTGTTTTGCAAGTATTTTATCCCAGTCTGTGATTCATCTTTTCATCATTTATTTTTTACTTAACTTTTCAGTTCCTCAGTTTTCTCATATGTAAAAGTGGTCTAATAATAGAATCCCACAGGGTTATTTTCAGGTTGGTATCAACTAGGATTCAGTGCTTTAATCCCAAACCATTTTGGTTAATAAGATGTTTAATACAGGTTAGTTATGTGCTTATAAAGTTGTTGGAACGGCTAGAGAGCAAGCACTAGGCTGGACCTCTGGTAAAGCCTCTGAGAATAAGACTACCGAACTGGCCTGCCAGAAGAGCTGCTGCCTCTGCCACTCTCAGGAAAGTAGGGATTCGAGAGACTGCCAGACAAACCAGGAGTCAATAACTCACTGAAATCTAGGATTCAGAAGCCTGTCATTGCCACTGCTACCATCACTACCACTCTGCAGCTGTTACTGTTACTCCAACTCTTCAAGAGCCTTGTATGACTTTTCAGGCAGTTATCAGTTTTATCCTGAAAATAATGGGATCCATTTATTCTGAGACTTCTCACTGGAGAGATAGTTTGACAGTTTCCAAACTTTTGAATACTGCTTCCAACTAAATCTATAAACAAAATGAAATCAAGGCCCTAATGTGACCAGAAACCTGAAAAGCGTGACCACATTGCAGTTTTTGCTATGTAATGACCAAAGCTGGGTAAATGAAACTGTGAGAAGGCCTCCCTCACTCACTGGATATCTGGTTACATTTACCACTCATTTCAGCTGACTGCTAGCCCTGGAGATGTTCAGAGAAGGTAGCTAAGAACCCACTCCTTAAACTAACATGTTTTTATATTTCCTTTCCTATGCTGCTACACAGTTAATGCATTGGCTTACTGAACCAAGCAGAGCAACAAAACAATACAATTAGGAATAGTAAGCCTAGGGCAACAACTGCAACTCAAGTTTTATGTAGATACCTCGATGCTAGCATCTGAAGTGGAATCCTGAGTAATCACCATCCTCTGGGTGTTGGTTCAGTTAGGGGTATTTGTGCAAAGACAAGCAATCAGGAGGGACTGCTAACCTTCACCTTCACCCAAAGTGTGATGGTACTTGATGGAACCTTGTGCCCGATTTTGCTTGGCTTTTGTTTTTAGTGGTCGATTTATTTTTTGATGTCTGAAAAATGGGGATGACACTATAAATCTACAGACATGCACACAAATACACAGTTTCTCAAGCTTATATTGTTCTTTTGGGTTGAAAGATAGGAAAGAAAGAAACCACTTTGGGAAAGTCTAGAGTACTACCTTCCAGGAAGCTTAAAGACTATCCAGGAGGAAACCTGAGAAATTAAGGACCAAGTCTTTCTGGGTGTTTGAGTCATATTTTCCAATCTATTATGAAAAACCTGAATAGGGCAGTCATTCTGAGGATGGCTTTTGATCCTTACGAAGAAGAAGGAGCCAATCACATTCAGCAGTATTTGGTCCACATTCAGTCATTGTGCTGTCGGGGCCTGCTTTACTTGAGAAAGCTTCTTTTTTTTCTTTCTTGCTGCTCATGGCCTTGTCACAGATGATTTTGCTACTGCAGGACGTCTTGTGTGCAAAGAATAATAAACTGTACTAGGCTTCCTTCCTCGGGAATAGGATGGATGAAGAAAAGAAAGCCCACCGGCTGCCACGTTCAGTTACTCTGAGGTCACATTGACCTTTCCAGGATCTGTCTGTAAAGTGATCTGTGTGCCATGGAGAAGTCCCTGAACAACCCCATGTCTCTGCTTCCACCTGTCTCTTGGCTCCCAGAAATGTTTATAATTTTTTTTTTGGCCGGGAGGCTTGTGGGATCTTAGTTCCCCAGCCAGGGATCGGACCCGGGCACTGGGCAGTGAAAGCGCCGAGTCCTAACCACTGTACTTCTAGGGAAGTTCCTAAAAAATTGATGAGGTCATATGTTTAAAGCTCAACACCTATCTTTCCTAAAGAGAAGTGTAGGATTTTAACTCCTCAGTCATTCTAAAGGGATTAGCAGTTAAAAAGGTATGTTAAACTGGTTTCTAGGGCAATTCTCCAATAAAATACCGATCTTGTCTATGGAATGGTCCCTGCCACTTGAGTAAAATTTCTCTCCAGGCTCTGTGGGAAAACCAGAAATATTCACAGATTAAACTCATCTCGAGAGAGAAGCTCCTGGAAGGAAAAAAAAAAAAAAAAGCAACATATTGATTACAAGAGTGGATTTTGGAGCCAAGCAGTCTGGATTCAAAGCTCAGGTCTGCCACTTAGTAGCCATGTGAGCCTAGCTAAGTCTTGTAAAGCTTCTGTGTCTCTGTTTTCTCATCCGCTAATTGAAGCCAATAGCAGAATCTTCATCTTGGCGTTGTCTTAAAGGTTAATTTAAGTGATAGTGTTTGTAAAACGCTTGTAACTCTGCCTGTCCGTATTAGCGGCGAAGTATTGTTTAATAGAATAAAAATGTTTCGATCCTTCTGCTTATCCCACCTCTTAGAGCGGAAATATCTGTTTGCTTGTGGCTTTATTTTTCTATTTTTATTTTGAGTGGAACCAACATCTCACCTACCTTTCCTGTCTTTAGTGAAATAAAAATCCCATACTAAAGGGGATATATGAATTTTCTTCACCTCGCTAAACTTCTCAAGCTGTCAGCTTGTCTACCAATATGGGAAGTCCAAGGGAGATTCCTTACACTTCCTGGAGAGAAAAAAAATCTTTATCTGTGTCTGTATCTCTATCAATGTTCCATTTTGGCAAACAAATGCCATTGAAAACAAGGTTTTTACTTATGATTAGAATGATTTCCTTATTTTCCCATGGACTGTTCTGGATATTTTAAAGCTTATCATGACATTCAGTTTCCTGGATTATTAACACACCTTCTTACATGTTTATTTCCTTCTTGATAACTCTACATTTTCAGGTCCATCTATAAAATGTTTCAAATGTCAAGTCAAGTGCCTCTTTTCATGTATTAAAAGGATTTCTATCATTGTTCTCTTAAGAAAAACTTGCTTCTGCTAGAACTGAGTGGTCTCTGAATGGACACTCCTAAAATATTTAATCAGCAGGGCTTCCATAGATCATATGGACAAGGAATAGAAAAGTAAGGATAGAACTGGGAGAGAAAAATGGAGGAAAACATACATTAATATGGTTATGGTAACTTCTAGTTCACAGCATACCAGTGCCTTACTAGGCATATAGTTAGCCTTCCCTGAGCAAATAAATACATTACTTTTTCAATCTATTCAATCTCCTTGCCTTCATCATACTGATGAATGTCCCTTAAGTTTTTGTTGTGGCCGTTCTCGATGTATGTTTAATTTTCAACCACACAATAGTTTGGGGAAGTATGGAGATCTTCTCTGAGACTCCTGTAAAATCACAAAGTTTTGTTGCAGCAAGTTGCAAATGGCTGGTTTGTTCAAGGCATTTTTGTTCATTGGCCTGAAAATGTGAGGTTTCAACCAGATGATCCTTTCCAGGAACATGATTTCTAAGTAACTTAAAAAAAGAATTCTTTAAAATTGTAAAACTTTAAATCCTGATAAGACTATTATCTATTTTTTTTTTTTTTTTTAGTAGCCAAAGACACATGGCTGGAGGAAGAATCCATAAAGTCTGTTTTATTTTTTCAACTCAAATGAGAAGGACTGAATTATCAAGCATGAAATTGCCATCTGTGCTTCCCTGCCCCCCACATTTTAAATAATTTTTTAGCAGATCAGGTGAACTCAGAAATTTATTTTAGAAAGAATGATGTCATTGTACAGCTGAATGTATGCCTTCATGAAGCTACTAGGGGTAACAACTTGTCACTGTAAAAATATGAATGAGATAAAATTTTCTCTTTCCCTTTGCTCCTCTGGACTCCAGCCTCATACTAATAATAAATGCTGCTGGTTTTGTAAGCATTTGACATATGCCAAGTACAGTGCCAAGTGTTTTATGTTCATTATTTCTCTTTTAGTCCTTTTAAGAACCTCTTTAGGTGGATATAATAGTGTAATTATTCCCACTTCATAGTTGAGGGCACTGGAACTTGGAGAGGTTAAATAACTCGCCAAATACCAAGCAGTTGGGGTCAGTTTTGGGTGTCTGTCTTATGTCATTGGACTACTCTTAAAAAAATTTTTTTTTAAAGGGAACTTTATTATTTTTATTTATTTATTTTTGGCTGCATTGGGTGTTCGTGGATGCGCGGGGGCTTTCTCTAGTGGCGAGCAGGGGCTACTCTGTTGCGGTGCGTGGGCTTCTCATTGTAGTGGCTTCTCTTGTTGTGGAGCACGGGTTCGAGGTGCAGGGGCTTCAGTAGTTGTGGCTCACGGGCTCTAGAGCGTAGGCTCAGTAGTTTTGGTGCACAAGCTTAGTTGCTCGGCGGCATGTGGGATCTCCCTGGACCAGGGCTCGAATCCGTATCCCCCGCATTGGCAGGTGGATTCTTAACCTCTGCACCACCAGGGAAACCCTAGACTACTCTTTAGCTGAAGAATATATGCTGACCTTTCTCACACTCTCTCCTTTGTTTATGATGTTTCTCTGCCTAGTAGAGGGTTCTTCCTTCACTTCTGCCCATTAAAAACCAACACAGCCTTCAAAGCCCAATTGAAAGCTTTCTCTTCTCTGTGAACTTCTATTGGCCTTTCCCTCTCCAGTACTCCTTCCTATAACACTTATGTATATTTTAAATGTATTAATACCTTTATGGTATTCACAAATCAAATCTTATAGCATAATTATTAGTGTACTTATGTCCCCTCTCCACAAGGATGTAATGTGGGAAGGACTGACTATTCTTTGCTGCAAATTGCTTGAGGGCAAATATGTTAGTCATTTATGTAATTATTTATACTTATTTATATCTCATCCTGTTTTAGAGGGGATTCAAAAAGTATCCAAGTGGATAGCTAGTGGGAAGCAGCCGCATGGCACAGAGAGATCAGCTAGGTGGTTTGTGACCACCTAGAGGGGTGCAATAGGGAGGGGGGAAGGGAGGGAGACACAAGAGGGATGAGATATAGGAACATATGTGTATGTATAGCTGATTCACTTGGTTGTAAAGCAGAAACTAACACACGATTGTAAACAATTATACTCCAATAAAGAAGTTTAAAAAAAAAGTATCCAAGAATACAGAAAACGTAGTTAGAGCATAAAAAAAAGAAACAAGGGCAGGGACATAAAGTAGAACCAGATTATAGGGGTTTAACCATGCTTAGCATATGATTTACATGTAAATTTACTTTGAAATAAGCTTTCTAGCAGCTCACATTTTTTTTTTTTTTTTATATTCTTAACTCCAGGTTCAGGGTGAGGGATATAGGAGGCTCAATAAATACTTATTGAATACCTGCATGCCAGATGTGGGGGGAGAGTGAAGAAAAGATTGGTATTTAAAGTCAGACCACTTTTCAAAAAGCAGCATTAATGAGATATAATTGACATACAGTAAACTGCACATATTTGTTGTACAATTCGATAAATTTTGACACATAGACATACTTATAAAACCAAAGCAAGATAATGAAAATAGTCATCACTTCCAAACACAACACTTGTGTTCTCTTGTAATCCCTCTTTTTACTCCCTCCTACCCAGGAAACCTCATTTCTCTCACTATAGGTTAGTTTGTATTTCTAAAATAAGTTATATAAATGGGGTCATACAGTATGTACTCATTTTTGTCTGTTTTTTTTCATTCAGCATAATTGTTTTGAGAGTCATCTATATTGCAGTGTGTACCAATTTTGTTCATCATTTTTAATTGCTGAGTAGTAGTCTACTGTTTGGATATGCAACAATTTATCCATTTACCTGTTGATGGGTATTTGGTTATTTCAGGTTTTGACTACTGTAAACAAAGTTGCTACTGTGTTTTTATGGACATATACTTTCGTTTCTCTTGGATAAATTTGTAAGTGTAAAATAGCTGGACTATACAGTAGGTGTATGTTTAACTTTTTAAGAAACTGCTTAAGTGTTTTTAAGTGGCTGTGATATTTTATATTTACATCTTATGTATGAGAGTTCCAGCTCCTCTAATTCTTTGCTAAAACTTGGTACAATCAATTTTTAAAAATTTTAGCCACTCTTAATAGATGTGTAACATGCCTCATTATGGTGTATTTCCCAAATGACTAATGATATTGAATATCTTTTTCTGTGCTTATTTTCCATTGCTTATCTTCTTTGGTGAAGTGTCTGTTCATATCTTTTGTCCATAATTTCCATACTTTTATTGCATATTTTTATTACTGAACTTTGAGAGCCCTTTAAATATTCTGCATACAAGTCCTTTAACGGTATGTGATTTGTAGGTATTTATCACAGTCCATGGCTTTTCATAGTCATATGTCATGAAAGTCATTCTTTTCATTCCCTTTATAATGTCTTTCACAGACACTGTTGAAGATTTTAACTTTGATGAAGTTCAATTTATCAACTTGTTCTTTCATGGATTGTGCTCTTGGTGTTGTAGCTAAGAAATTTTTGCCTAATCCAAGGTTGTAAGTGCTTTTATCTATGTTTTTCTTCTAGAAATTTATAATTTTTGGTTTTGCATTTAGGTCTGTGATCCAGTTTGAGGAAATTCTTATATATATGGTATGAGGTATGGATTGAAAAATTGTTTTATATGGCTGTCGAATTGTTCTAGCATCATTTGTTTGAAAAGGCTTTCCTATTTCCACAGAATTGCATTTGCACTTTTGTTAAAAATCAGTTGTCCATATATGTGTGTTGTCTACTTTTGAATTCTTGGTTGTGTTCCATTTATCAAATTGTTTATCTTTATACCAATACCATGGTATTTTGATCGCTGTAGATTTACAGTGAGCCTTGAAATCAGGTAGTGTTAGTCCTAAATTTGTTCTTTTTCAAAAGCGTTTTGGCTATTATAGGTCCTTTTCATTTCTATAAGAATTTAGAATCAGTTGGTCATTTTTTACCAAAAAAAACCCTGCTGTGAGTTTTGAATGCAAATTTATTATATTTGTAAATCACTTTGGGAAGAAATGATATCTTAGCAATATTGAGTCATTTGACTCATGAATATGGTGTATATCTCCATTTACTTAGACCTTCTTTCAGCAGTTTCTTTTTTTTGGCCTTGCTGTGCAGCTTGTGGGATTTTAATTTCCCAACCAGGGATTGAATCTGCACCCTCAGCACTGAAAGTGTGGAGTCCTAACCACTAGATCACCAGGGAATTCCCTCTCAGCGGTTTTTTAATGTTTTCAGTGTACATGACTTTCACATATTTTGTCAGATTTATCCCTTTTAATTTCATTGTTTTTGATGCTATTGCAAATCATATTGTTCTTAAATTTCAATTTATGATTGCTTATTCATAGTATGTAAACATTGATTTTTTTGTATTTTTTGATCTTGTATCCTGACACCTTCCTAAACTCAGTTATACCTTTTGTAGGTTTTCTTTTTCTTTTTTTGGGGGGGGTGGGTAAATTTCACGTACTTTTGTGAATCATGTCTTTTGCAAATACAGTTTCACTTCCTCTTATGTCTTTTACTTCTTTTTCTTGCCTGATTCCACTGCCTAGAAATAGAAGTGGTAATAGCAGCCATCCATGTCTTTTTTCTGATCTTTTGGGAAAGTTTTCAACCTTTCACCAATATGTATGTTAGCTGTAGATTTTTTTGTAGATGTCTTTTGTGAAGTTGAGGGAATTCTCTTCTTTTCCTAGTTTGTGGAGAGCCTTATCAGAAATGAATATAGGATTTTATAAACGCTTTGTTTGTATGTCTGTTGAGGTGATCATATGATTTTTCTTTTTAAGATTGTTTTTTATGGTGAATTACTACTTTATCATGATGTTTTATCCTTTTTATACATTATTGGATTAGATTTGCTAAAATTTTGTTTAGAATTTTTACATCTGCATTAATGAAGGATATTGGTTTGTAGCTCCTTTTCTTGTGATAGCTTTGTCTGGATTTGGTATTAGCATAATGATGACCTCAAAGAACGAATTGGAACATACCCTTCCCTTTTCAATTTTTTGGAAGAATTTGTGTAGAGCTGATACTATTTCTTTTTTAAGTGTTTAGTAGAATTCATTAGTGAATCTCTCTGGTTCTAGAGTTTGTTTTCTGGGAAGGTTTTTAACCAAAAATTCAATTTAATAGATAAAAGATGATTGAAATTACTTATTTCTTCAGTGAAATTTGATAATTTGTGTTTTTCAAGGAATTTATCCATTTCATCTGAGGGGTCAAATTTATTGGCATAAAGTTTTTCATACTGTTCCATTTTTATTCTTTTAGTATCTGTGGAAACTGTAATTATGTCATCTCTCTTATTCCTCATACTTTTTTTTTTTTTTTTGGGGTACGCGGGCCTCTCACTGTTGTGGCCTCTCCTGTTGCGGAGCACAGACTCCGGATGAGCGGCTCACAGGCCCAGCCACTCTGTGGCACGTGGGATCTTCCCGGACTGGGGCACGAACCCGCATCCCCTGCGTCGGCAGGCGGACTCTCAACCACTGCGCCACCAGGGAAGCCCCCTCATACTTCTAATTTGTGTCTTCACTCTTATTTTTTTCTTCATCAGTCTAGACAGAGGTTTTTCAGTTTTATTCACTTTTTCTCAAAGAAAGAGATTTTTGTTTTATTGTTTTTTTAAAAATTTATTTTCATTGTCTTATACTCTTTATTATTATTATAATATTCTTTATTCTACTAAATTTGAGTTTACTTTTCTCTTTTTTTAGTGTCTGAAGTTGGAAGCTGAGATCATTGATTTGAATTTTCTTCTTTTTCAAATATAAGTATTTAGTGCTATACATTTCTGCATAACTATTACTTAGTGGTCTTGTAAATTTTAACATGTTTTTAAAATTTCATTCAGTTCAAAATGCTTTCCTTTTTGATTTTTTCTTTGCTCCACATTTTATTTAGAAGTGTGTTAGTTTCTAATTATTCGGGGAAATTTTTCAGATATCTCTCTGTTATTGATTTCTAATTTAATCCTGTTTATTCAGAGAATGAATTTTGTATGACCTGAGTGCTTTCAAATTTATTAATACTTATTTATGGCCTAGAATGTGGTCCATCTCAGTGAATAATCTGTGTGCATTTCAAAAGAATGTGTATTCAGCAGGTGTTGGATGGAATTGTTTAGGTCAAGTTGATTGATATTATTGTTCAAATCTTCTTTATCCTTACTAATTTGTATCTAATTATTCTGCCATTTATTAAGAGGGGTTTGAAATCTCTGACTACAATTGGAGATTTGTCTATTTATCCTTGCAGTTTTTGAACTGTGCTATTAAATTTTGGATTGGTGTATCTTTTTGATGAATTGACCCCTTTATTATTATGAAGTGACCATTTTTATTGCAGTTAATATTCTGCACTCTGAATTATTCTTTGTCAGAAATAGCCAGTTTTACTTTGTATTAGCATTAATAAGATATATTTTTTTACTCTCTTTTAATTTTTACCTTATTTGTGTCTTTGTATTTCAGGTGCACTTGTTGTAGCTGGGCCTTGATTTTTTTGTCTTTTTCTGTTTGAAACTCTCTGCTTTTTAATGGAGTATCTGGACCATTTACATTTAATGTGATTATTGATATGGTTAGGCTTAAGTCTATTAACTTGCTATTTGTTTTATAACTGTTTCATGTGTTCCTTTTCCCATTTTCCTGTCCTTTTTTGGTTTATTTGAATTTTTTAAGATTCCGTTATATCTCCCTTGTTGGCCTATTAACTATATTTTCTTAGTTTGTTATTTTAATGGTTGCTTTAATGTTTATAATATATATCTTTAATATTTTGCAGACTACCTTCAATTGATATTATATACTACTTTACATATAGTTTAAGAACACTGAAATAGAATATTTACATCTTTGTGCTCTTTGTGACAAAGTGTATTTTTGTCATATATTTTATCTCTACGTATATTATAAGGCTAACAGTAGATTGTTATTTTTATTTAAACAGTCAACTCTCTTATAAGGTATTTAAATAACAAGAAAAAAAAGCAATATGTTTACTGATGTAGTTACCATTTCTGATATTCTTCATTTCTTTGTGTAAATCTATATTTTTGTCTGTTACAATTTTCCTTCTGCTTGAAAGACTTCCTTTTACAATCCTTTTTTTTAACACCTTTATTGGAGTATAATTGCTTTACAATGGTGTGTTAGTTTCTGCTTTACAACAAAGTGAATCAATTACACATATACATATGTTCCCATATCTCTTCCCTCTTGTGTCTCCCTCCCTCCCACCCTCCCTATCCCACCCCTCTAGGTGGTCAGAAACCACCAAGCTGATCTCCCTGTGCCATGCGGCTGCTTCCCACTAGCTATCCACCCTTCGTTTGGTATTGTATATATGTCTATGCCGCTCTCTCACTTCGTCACATCTTACCATTCTCCCTCTCCATGCTCTAGTAGGTCTGTGTTTTATTCCCGTCCTACCCGTAGGCTCTTTATGACTTTTTTTTCTGAGATTCCATATATATGTGTTAGCATACGGTATTTGTTTTTCTCCTTCTGACTTACTTCACTCTGTATGACAGACTCCATGTCAATCCACCTCACTACAAATAACTCAATTTCCTTTCTTCTTATGGCTAATATTCCATTGTATATATGTGCCACATCTTCTTTATCCATTCATCTGTTGATGGACACTTAGGTTGCTTCTATGTCCTGGCTATTTTAAATAGAGCTGCAATGAACATTTTGGTACATGACTCTTTTTGAATCATGGTTTTCTCAGGGTATATGCCCAGTAGTGGGATTGCTGGGTTGTATGGTAGTTCTATTTGTAGTTTCTTAAGGAACCTCCATACTGTTCTCCATAGTGGCTGTATCAATTTACATTCCCACCAGCAGTGCAAGAGTGTTCCCTTTTCTCCAAACCCTCTCCAGCATTTATTGTTTCTAGATTTTTTGATGATGGCCATTCTGACCGGTGTGAGATGATATCTCATTGTGGTTTTGACTTGCATTTCTCTAATGATTAATGATGTTGAGCATTCTTTCATGTGTTTGTTGGCAATCTGTATATCTTCTTCGGAGAAATGTCTATTTAGGTCTTCTGCCCATTTTTGGATTGGGTTGTTTTTTTTTTGTTATTGAGCTGCATGAGTTGCTTGTAAATTTTGGAGATTAATCCTTTGTCAGTTGCTTCATTTGCAACTATTTTCTCCCATTCTGAGGGTTGTCTTTTGGTCTTGTTTATGGTATCCTTTGCTGTGCAAAAGCGTTTAAGTTTCATTAGGTACCATCTGTTTATTTTTGTTTTTATTTCCATTTCTCTAGGAGGTGGGTCAAAAAGGATCTTGCTGTGATTTATGTCATAGAGTGTTCTGCCTGTATTTTCCTCTAAGAGTTTGATAGTGTCTGGCCTTACATGTAGGTCTTTAACCCATTTTGAGTTTATTTTTGTGTATGGTGTTAGGGAGTGTTCTAATTTCATACTTCTACAGGTAGCTGTCCAGTTTTCCCAGCACCACTTATTGAAGAGGCTGTCTTTTCTCCACTGTATATCCTTCCCTCCTTTATCAAAGATAAGGTGACCATATGTGTGTGGGTTTATCTCTGGGCTTTCTATCCTGTTCCATTGATCTATATTTCTGTTTTTGTGCCAGTACCATACTGTCTTGATTACTGTAGCCTTGTAGTAGAGTCTGAAGTCAGGGAGCATGATTCCTCCAGCTCTATTTTTTGTTCTCAAGATTGCTTTGGCTATTCGGGGACTTTTGTATTTCCATACAAATTGTGAAATTTTTTGTTCTAGTTCTGTAAAAAATGCCAGTGGTAGTTTGATAGGGATTGCATTGAATCTGTAGATTGTTTGGGTAGTAGAGTCATTTTCACAATGTTGATTCTTCCAATCTAAGAACATTGTATATCTCTCCATCTATTTGTATCATCTTTAATTTCTTTCATCAGTGTCTTATAGTTTTCTGCATACAGGTCTTTTGTGTCCTTAGGTAGGTTTATTCCTAGATATTTTATTCTTTTTGTTGCAATGGTAAATGGGAGTGTTTTCTTAATTTCACTCTCAGGTTTTTCATCATTAGTATATAAGAATGCCAGAGATTTCTGTGCATTAATTTTGTATCCTACTAATTTACCAAATTCATTGATTAGCTCTAGTAGTTTTCTGGTAGCATCTTTAGGATTCTCTATGTATAGTATCATGTCATGTGCCAACAGTGACAGCTTTACTTCTTTTCCGATTTGGATTCCTTTTATTTCTTTTTCTTCTCTGATTGCTGTGGCTAGAACTTCCAAAACTATGTTGAATAATAGTGGTGAGAGTGGGCAACATTGTCTTGTTCCTGAGCTTCGTGAAAATGGTTTCAATTTTTCACCATTGAGGACAATGTTGGCTGTGTGTTTGTCATATATGGCCTTCATTATGTTGAGGAAAGTTCCCTCTCTGCCTACTTTCTGCAGGGTTTTTATCATAAATGGGTGTTGAATTTTGTCAAAAGATTTCTCTGCATCTATTGAGATGATCATATGGTTTTTTTTCCTTCAGTTTGTTGATATGGTGTATCATGTTGATTGATTTGCATATATTGAAGAATCCTTGCATTCCTGGAATAAACCCCACTTGATCATGGTGTATGATCCTTTTAATGTGCTGTTGGATTCTGTTTGATAGTATTTTGTTGAGGATTTTTGCATCTATGTTCATCAGTGATATTGGCCTGTAGTTTTCTTTCTTTGTGATGTCTTTGGTTTTGGTATCAGGGTGATGGTGGCCTCATAGAATGAGTTTGAGAGTGTTCCTCCTTCTGCTATCTTTTGGAAGAGTTTGAGAAGGATAGGTGTTAGCTCTTCTCTAAATGTTTGATAGAATTCACCTGTGAAGCCATCTGGTCCTGGGCTTTTGTTTGTTGGAAGATTTTTAATCACAGTTTCAATTTTAGTGCTTGTGATTGGTCTGTTTATATTTTCTATTTCTTCCCGGTTCAGTCTTGGAAGGTTGTGCTTTTCTAAGAATCTGTCCATTTCTTCCAGGTTGTCCATTTTATTGGCATAGAGTTGCTTGTAGTGATCTCTCATGATCCTTTGTATTTCTGCAGTGTCAGTTGTTACTTCTCCTTTTTCATTTCTAATTCTGTTGATTTGAATCTTCTCCCTTTTTTTCTAGGTGAGTCTGGCTAATGGTTTATCAATTTTGTTTATCTTCTCAAAGAACCAGCTTTTAGTATTATTGATTTTTGCTATTGTTCCCTTCATTTCTTTTTCATTTATTTCTGATCTGATCTTTATGATTTCTTTCCTTCTGCTAATTTTGGGTTTTTTTTTTTTTCTTCTTCTTTTTCTAACTGCTTTAAGTGTAAGGTTAGGTTGTTTATTTGAGATGTTTCCTGTTTCTTAAGGTAGGATTGTATTGCTATAAACTTCCCTCTTAGAACTGATTTTTTGCATCCCATAGGTTTTGGGTCATCATGTTTTGTCATTTGTTTCTAGGTATTTTTTGATTTCCTCTTTGATTTCTTCAGTGATCTCTTGGTTATTAAGTAGTGTATTGTTTAGCCTCCATGTGTTTGTATTTTTAACAGATTTTTTCCTGTAATTAATATCTAGTCTTGTAGTGTTGTGGTCAGAAAAGATACTTGATAGCATTTTAATTTTATTAAATTTACCAAGGTTTGATGTGTGACCCAAGATATGATCTATCCTGGAGGATGTTCCATGAGCACTTGAGCAGAAAGTGTATCCTGTTGTTTTTGGATGTAATGTCCTATAAATATCAATTAAGTCCATCTTGTTTAATGTGTCATTTAAAGCTTGTGCTTCCTTATTTATTTTCATTTTGGATGATCTATCCATTGGTGAAAGTGTCGTGTTAAAGTCCCCCACTATGATTGTGTTACTGTCGATTTCCCCTTTTATGGCTGTTAGAATTTGCCTTACGTATTGAGGTGCTCCTATGTTGGGTGCATAAATATTTATGATTGTTATATCTTCTTGGATTGATCCCTTGATCATTATGTAGTATCTTTCTGTGTCTCTTGTAATAGTCTTTATTTTAAAGTCTATTTTGTCTGATATGAGAATTGCTACTCCAGCTTTCTTTTGATTTCCATTTGCATGGAATATCTTGTTCCATCCCCTCACTTTCCGTCTGTATGTGTCCCTAGGCCTGAAGTGGGTCTCTTGTAGACAGCATATATACAGGTCTTGTTTTTGTATGCATTCAGCCAGTCTGTGTCTTTTGGTACGAGCATTTAATCCATTTACATTTAGGGTAATTATTGGTATTTATGTTCCTATTACCATTTACTTAATTGTTTCGGGTTGTTCTTGTAGGTATTTTCCTTCTCTTGTGTTTACTGCCTAGAGAAGTTCCTTTAGCATTTATTGTAAAGCTGGTTTGGTGTTGCTGAATTCTCTTAGCTTTTGCCTGTCTGTAAAGGTTTTAATTTCTTGGTAGAAACTGAATGAGACCCTTGCTGGGTAGAGTAATCTTGGTTTTAGGTTTTTCCCTTTCATCACTTTAAATATGTCCTGCCAGTCCCTTCTGGCTTGCAGAGTTTCTGCTGAAAGATCAGCTGTTAACCTTATGGGGTTTCCCTTGTGTGTTATTTGTTGTTTTTCCCTTGCTGCTTTTAATATTTTTTCTTTGTGTTTAATTTTTGATAGTTTGATTAATATGTGTCTTGGTGAGTCTCTCCTTGGATTTATCCCATATGGGACTCTCTGAGCTTTCTGGACTTGATTGACTATTTCCTTTCCCATATTAGGGAGGTTTTCAACTGTATCTTTTCAAATATTTTCTCAGTCCCTTTCTTTTTCTCTTCTTCTTGTAGCACCCCTATAATTCGAATGTTTGTGTGTTTAATGTTGTCTCAGAGGTCCCTGAGACTGTCCTCAGTTATTTTCATTCTTTTTTCTTTATTCTGCTCTGCAGTAGTTACTTCCACTGTTTTATCTTCTAGGTCAGTTTTCTGTTCTTTTGCCTCAGTCATTATGCTATTGATTCCTTCTAGAGAATTTTTAATTTCATTTATTGTGTTGTTCCTCATTGTTTGTTTGCTCTTTAGTTCTTCTAGGTCCTTGTTAAACATTTCTTGCATTTTCTCTATTCTATTTCTAAGATTTTGGATCATCTTTACTATCATTACTCTGAATTCTTTTTCAGGTATACTGCCTATTTCCTCTTCATTTGTCTCGTCTGGTGGGTTTTTACCTTGCTCCTTCATCTACTGCGTGTTTCTCTGTCTTCTCATTTTGCTTAACTTACTGTGTTTGGGGTCTCCTTTTCGCAGGCTGCTGGTTCGTAGTTCTCGTTGCTTTCAGTGTCTGCTCCCAGTGGCTAAGTTGGTTCAGTGGGTTGTGTAGGCTTCCTGGTGGACGGGAGTAGTGCCTGTGTTCTGGGGATGAGGCTGGATCTTGTCTTTCTGGTGGGCAGGACCGCATCCAGTGGTGTGTTTTGGGGTGTCTGTGACCTTATGATTTTAGGCAGCCTCTCTTCTAGTGAGTGGGGTTGTGTTCCTTTGTTGCTAGTTGTTTGGCATAGTGTGTCCAGCACTGTAGTTTGTTGTTTGTTGAGTGGAGCTGGGTTTTAGCGTTGAGATGGAGATCTCTGGGAGAGCTTTTGCCATTTGATATTACGTGGAGCCGGGCAGTCTCTGGTGGACCAATGTCCTGGACTCGGCTCTCCCACCTCAGAGGCACAGGCCTGACACCCGGCCGGAGCACCAAGATCCTTTTAGCCACACGGCTCAGCAGAAAAAGGAGAAAATGAATGAAAGAAAGAAAGGAAGGAAGAAAGGAAGGAAAGAACAATATAAAGTTATTAAAATAAAAACTTATTAAAAACAAAAAATATTAAAAAGTAATAAAAAAAGAAAAGAAACAAAAACCCAGACAGACTGTACCCTAGGACAAATGGTAAAAGCAAAGCTATATAGACAAAATCACAGAAAGAAGCATACACATACACACTCACAAAAAGAGAAAAAGGAAAAAAAAAATCTTTTGGGAAGTCTGAGGCCTTCTGCCAGTGTTCAGTAGGTGTTCTGTAGGAGTTGTTCCACATGTAGATGTATTTCTGATGTATTTGTGGGGAGGAAGGTGATCTCCATGTCTTACTCCTCTGCCATCTTGAAGGTCTCCGTCAACACTGGTGTGTTTGATCTCTAACTTCTGGCTTCTTATTCTCCTGTGTTAAATGTCAGGTTTTTTTTCCTTTCATTTTTACAGTTTCGTTTCACTTTATTTTTTTATATCTTTATTGGAATATAGTTGGTTTACAGTGTTTTGTTAGTTTGTGTTGTACAATAAAGTGAATCAGATATAAGTACACATATATCCCCATATTTCCTCCCTCTAGAGCCTCCCTCCCACCCTCCCTATCCCACCCCTCTAGGTCATCACAAAGCATTTAAAAGTGTTTCAAGATGATTTCATTACACATGCTTGAATATTGTGCAGCAGAACTGAGATTATCCAGAGATCTCAGGTTCTGTTAATCATAAGATTTCAACTGAATTCACACTGCATTTGTCTTTGGGGAGACATATGTAGACAGAATGATAGTATTTTTACATGTTACTTGTATCTACTATGTGGTGCTTGATCAAAATACATATCTAAACACACATATAGATGTATTTAATTTTTAAATGTCACAAGATTTTATGAACTCTTTAGTTAGCAATGTGGCACAGGGAAAATAGTACATATGGCCAAAATTTGAGTTTTAGCCATAGATTAATGAAACTTGTTATGAGGTAGCCAGAACAGCCATTCCATTTATTTCTGAGCAGTATTAATAGTCAGGTTAAGAAAGAATAACTGATCTGTTATCTTCACTTCCTCCCGTTCACTGTGCATAAATTTACCAAATTAATTTTCCTTAATCACTGCTTCCACATTGTCATTCCTCTCCTCAAAAAGTGTTTAGGAGACTTGAGTTCTTACTGCCATGAAAGGGAGCTCCTTTGCCTTTCTTTTAAGCCTCTGTACACACAGGCTGCATCTTTTGTGTATACCTGCTTCCTCCTGCTCCCTTGTGTGAGGCTTCCAAATACATCAGAACTTTCTGCTTGCAGCTCATCTAATCTGACCTGCTCATTTCCTTCTTGGTGTCTTCTCATATGTTTTTTTCTGCCCCCACTCCACCAATTTATTTCTCCCCTATTTCCTCAGGTAGATCACCTTTACCTCCTGAATATACCTTCCATCACTCTAGCCCTCACTGATCCGTCTTTTCTCTGTTCATCAAAGAATGTGTAAATTATAGAATTATATGTAACCAAGCTATAATATTGTGTTGGGATCATTTAGCCTAAGCCATTTTTTTTCTTTTTAAGTAGGAGGAATTGAAATCCATGAAGTTTGTAACTGGTTCAACCTCACACAAGGAGGTTCCTGTATCTTTGGCCACTGTACTTTAAAAACTGTGCACAAAATTTTATTAATTTGTTCATTCATTCCTCAGATACATACTATACACCTTTTTTGACCCAATCTTTTAATCCACACAAAAACCCTAAGCAGTAGATACTGTTTTCATGTCCATTTTACAAATGGGTATCAATTCAAGGCATCAGAGGTTACATGGCAGAGTTGGAATCCAAACCCCTGTATTTGGCCTAGGACCTGAGTGTTTTATCATCATGTGACACTGCCTCTTTTTGCTGCTGGTCCCTGGCTAGTTTTTACATAGTTGAAGGATGAGACCATGTCCCATACTTTTGGGTTTCTCTCTGTCCCCCCAGTAGGGAGTGAGCACCCAGTGTACCTCAATATTTGTTGATTGATTGGTTCTCTGCCCCAGTACATTTCTCGTTAAGATAGCCCCCAAATGCGAATCCACATTGCCACAGTCATATTTTTAAAGAAATCATTTGATCCCAGCCTAAAACTAGGTCTGGACACAGAAATTAAAGTAAACAGAAGTTAAAAATTAATCATGCAGATAATTAAAAGAAAACCCTGCCTTTTACTTTAATGGTCTCATTTGCTTTGTAGATTACTTATCTGTCTGCAAGGGTTCCTGTCTTACCCAACCCGTGTAGCAACTGCAGCTCAATCCACTTGATTTCCACCAATGATTTAGGTTTTTTCACAAAGTCAGGAAAATATGTAGGGCAGAGCCATAGTCAGGTCTTTCCACTCCTGTCTGAATTTGATTCATTCTCAACACACAGTCCAGTTTTCAGTTGACTTCTGCACACTCTGGTCTGTGGAGACTCTGCTTAGTCATCTCCAGTCCTAATGCTTCCTATGAAAAATACATAAGAATGAAAGCATTTTGTATCCATGCTAACATGAGTGAATATGGAACCATTCGGGGTCTACCCAGATCTTCAGGAGGATATTCTGGATAATTACACAGTCTCAGCGTCTGAGACTGAGCAAAGTAAGCAGGCCCCCAAAACAGAAAAGAAAAAAATCCTTCTTGCAGTCAGGCCATTCCAGAGTAAAACAAAACACTCCCAAATTCTTATTGCAATAAGTATAATATATCAAGATAGAGATTTATGACATAATGAAGCAAATAAAAAATAGAACATTATTGTCTTTTCATTTAATTCAAGATTAATTAAGATTGATTTGCTTTTAGCCTTTAAGTGAATGCTGGTGATCTTAGGTTTATGTGACCAATTGTGGACTTACTGAAATGATAATCAATGTATGAATCTCAGTTGTTCTTGATATTGACATATACATATATTTTTGAGAAGTTCTATATAATTCACGGATTACTACCCTTTCCTCCCACAGATAAATGATAAATTTCTTCTTTAACTGAAATGGAAACAAAGGCCCACTTTTAGCCAATCAAAGGTACTGTGACTAGGAACAGATTTGATTTGATCTCCTAATGATCTAGAGAACCAGCTTGATTATTGTCTTGATTCTTCACCTGAATTCATTTTAAAAGCTACGTAATGGGAGCTTCCTTGGTGGCGCAGTGGTTGAGAGTCCGCCTGCTGATGTAGGGGGCGCAGGTTCGTGCCCCGGTCCGGGAGGATCCCACGTGCTGTGGAGCGGCTGGGCCCGTGGGCCATGGCCGCTGGGCTTGCGCGTCCGGAGCCTGTGCTCCACAATGGGAGAGGCCACAGCAGTGAGAGGCCTGCGTACCACCAAAAAAATAAAAATAAAAATAAAAATAAAAGCTACATAATGGTTTATAACTTCTTGTTCTAGGAAAAAAATGAGGAAAAGGACATTGTATATCTCCTCCCTTTAATTTATTATAGAATAGTTATTTAGATGTCATGTTTACTACTAGTATTACCGTTTAGAAATATTACTTACCAGTTTTAGTTAAATTTCCATCTATTGGAAGTAAAGATAGAACAGTTTTTACCCCCTGATGGAAATGAAAAACTGTGGCTGTTAATGTCTTTTAGCCAAATACCTATGCTTGTTATCATGCTTTAGCTGAACTCACTGGAACAGATATAATGTCTAACTTTAGCTGTGTCTACAGAATGGCAGTATGCAGATCATTTGCTGAAAAAAAATTGCAGATGATTTGATTTTTCTTATAAATAATAAAATATATTATTAAGGGAGGCTGCTACTTGATATTTATGAACTTCGTGTGATCAACTGGATCTGGGATTGTAGAATGCAGATGTACCCTTGGGTTTCAACACTCTCCCTCTTTCTCTCTCTCTCTTTTTTCTAGTTGAATATTTTTGTTTATGTTACCTGCAAAAGATCGCCACCATAATATGAAGCATCATTACTGAATCTAAATCATGCCCAATTAGGATGGAGCCATGAAAGGTAAATGAGAATATTGACAAGAGAAACTCAGCAAGCTTAGTGGGCAGTATAGGAAGAGACCTTAATCAATGCATTGGGTCTATTTAATCATAATCAGAGATGGTAATTGACTTGGATGCAGCCTACTAAGTACTTGGCACTGATCTGGAAAACATAATGCGGAACAAAGACAGACTGTAAATTTCTCCGAGGGCCCTAGACTAGGGATCACATTTCTTCTTTGACAAAACCACATATCAGTCTGATGTCTTTTCTCTTGGGCTACCTGGACACACTTCTCTAGTGTAAATGAATGCATGTGGATAGCTGGTAGTATCCATTCATGATATTTTCTGTGCCATCTAGACATGTTGTAGAGGTGGTGCGTAGTAGTTTAGTGACTAATACTGATCAAATGCTATCACTGGATTTGAACTGATCAATGGAGACTAGTGTGCTCTGACAGCCAAAGTGCCAAAATTAGCTGTGCTGTGGCTGGGTTTGTTGAATTTCCACATGTCCAGGCAGTCTAGGTGGTTGGGCCTGACAAAGGCATGAGTTACTGCATGCCCTTTGGGTTCTGAGGTTGTGCTGGTCAGTATCATACTGAGGCACATCCCTAGTGTCCTAGCTAGTGAGTCTGAGCTGTGATAATGGCACCATTGGCAGATCCTTTAGGATCTTTTGTTAAGTACTCTTTGACCTGCTTTAGATGAGTAAGTGCTTTGATCCCTAAACTGCTCCAACTCTGCTGCTACTATTGCATATTCTTGAAAATATATCAGAGGTGGAGGCAACCTTTAGTCCTATAGTCACACCTTTCACCACCAGGCCAAACATGATTTGTTACTCTTTTTCACCAGGGGTTGCAATGTCTTGGAAACTCTAGAGGTATGTGTACTTGTATCTCAACATTAGATCTTATCTACTCTACTGCAAAGTCCCATGGACCAGATTAGTGGTTCTTGAGTCCCTTCCACTCCTTGACAGAGTTTTCTCATTGGTGGAACCCTGCCCAACCTGTGTCTTCTAGTCAAGCTGTTGAGGTGGGCAAAGGAACTCTGTGAGGTTCCTTGCATGATCCGTAAGTCTATCCTGATTGGGCGCGTGGTAACCTAGCAAGGGTACTGGCAAAACCTTCTTACCTGCTCTGTGGGCATTGGAATCTGGAGTGCATCCTGATCTAATTTAATCCCATAGAAGTGAGAATCCATTAGTTATTTCACTTAATCTACTAACCTAAATTCCATACAATAACTTTTTGGTTTTGAATTTTAATTTTTTTTTATACAGCAGGTTCTTATTAGTCATCCATTTTATACACATCAGTGTGTACATGTCAATCCCAATCTCCCAATTCATCACACCCCCACCCCCTGCCACTTTCCCCCCTTGGTGTCCATACGTTTTTTCTCTACATCTGTGTCTCAATTTCTGCCCTGCAAACCGCTTCATCTGTACCATTTTTCTAGGTTCCACATATATGTGTTAATACACAATATTTGTTTTTCTCTTTCTGACTTACTTCACTCCATATGACAGTCTCTAGGTCCATCCACGTCTCTACAAATGACTCAGTTTCATTCCTTTTTATGGCTGAGTAATATTCCATTGTATATCTGTACCACATTTTCTTGATCCATTGGTCTGTTGATGGACATTTAGGTTGCTTCCATGACCTGGCTATTCCATACAATAACTTTTGTGGTCTGGAGAATCAGCATGTTAGAAAAGTGACTTTGACCCCTCAACCATTGTGTCTTCTTGCCTTGCTACTTTTATTTACTTCCAAACATTTGTTCTGTGTTCACTGTATTTCGGTTATTTAAAAATAAGTATACATGTGTATGTATACATTTGAGAATAATATTTCAAACTGGGAAAAATCTTAGTTTCCATCTGTATCAAACATTGAGTAAAAGGTACCATTGGTATAAGATGCCATAATTATGAGGATATTTATTGAGAATCAATTATGTGTCACACTGTTGTTAGTCTGATGAAAAAATGTGGGCAAAAATATATACCTTGATAGAGCTTACATTCTGTCTAGGTGAGGCAGGGTGGGGCAGGTGATAAACAAAATATATAAGTAAAATGTGTGGTATGTTGAATGGTTGATAAATGTTATTGAAAAAATAAAGCAGGGGAGGCCTCGCTGAGAAGGTGACATTTGAGCAAAGACCTGAAGGAAGTAAAGGAATAGAGAGCATCCCTGGCAGAGGGAACAGCAAATGAATTCCAAGAGTGAGGCTAGTGTAAGCAAGGCATGGCATGTTCAAAGGGAGAGACTGGTAGGAAATGAGGTCTGAGGAATAATGGGGGAGGTATAGATCAGAGAGGATTTGACTGTTTTTGTGGACTTAGTTGATGTATTTGAGTCTGTTACCCACTTGGAATAATGTAGCAATTTTCTTGAAGGATTGGCTGCCCAGGGAAAATTACAAATAAAATTTCTAATATCCATAAAATTATTCCACATACCAGCATCTCTATGCAAGGCTATACTGACATGTTTAGAAGGGGACAGATGGCAAGTGAATAGCCATTCCCGTTGTGGGGAAGAATGAAGCCAAGGTAGGCAGTACTCCTCATCAAGATGG
Source organism: Kogia breviceps (assembly GCF_026419965.1). Classification (NCBI taxonomy): domain Eukaryota; kingdom Metazoa; phylum Chordata; class Mammalia; order Artiodactyla; family Physeteridae; genus Kogia; species Kogia breviceps. The sequence goes on from NC_081319.1 coordinate 81,985,646, forward strand.
TTTAGTAGATAGTATTTTACCTTGTCTTCAAAAAACTGTGACTTAGCAACTGAACAAGAACAGCTGCTTGTGAATTTGCCAGTATAAAAATGTTTAAGAAGGTTTCACTTTTTAAAAAGCTTGATTTTTTTTTTTTTTTGCTTTTTGGAGACATATCTAGTATTTATTATTTTTCAACTTGAAATAATAAATAGGAGATGATTTTGGGTGACAATCTCAAAAAATTTGAGAACAGTTTTTGGAGCAAAAATTAAATTTTTGGTGATAATGTTATATAGATAGCTAGATGGATGAATGGATAGATACAGAGATAGATAGATAGATGATAGACAAAATCCTGCTTGCCTTATATCAATCTAAATGAAATCATAACTCCTGGATAACATATGTGTTAGATTTACTCCTCAAATGGTTGGCCTTCTGACAGCATTACTTTAAGCCAACAGGTAACATCTTGACATTCTAAAGTAAGAGAGATACAGCTTCTCTCTTTCATGGCATTGCTCGTTCCCCAAAGTGAATTTCCTCTCCTGTGTTCCCATTATCATCTTGATATGATTCGTGGTGGCCTCTTAGATTGCTTCAAGGAAGGTGGATAATTTAATGTATTTTTATTTAAAAAAAACCAAACAAACCCTTTTCTACTCCAGGAGGAATTTTAACTGGGATTACCATATAGTGGGTCTATAGAGAGGCTTTAGTGGTTCTCTTTACCCCTTGATATCATATGCATGCATTTATGTATGTCCTCATGTATATTGTTCTGAGGAGATAATTCTAACCCTCATCAAATTCTTAAAGAGATCTGTCATCTGAAAAATGTTAATATCACTTGTTTAATAGAAGACATTTTAGTGGGCGTTGTGTGGCAGTGAGACACAGCATGAGGTGTCCACACAGGAAAAAGCATGGTTGGGGTATTGACCGTGTTCATATCAATTAGCAGTCTTGAGACGCTCCATACCAAACACATTACTAAGGAACTAATCCAAGGAGGAAACTTTCAAAGGGAAAAATAAGATGAGGTTTCCAGGCACTTATGGACCCAATTCTTGAGCAAAGATAGGTGGAAGGAGAAAGAGTTTTGAGCTGCTCTTTGCCATTTATTGCCCTTCCAACTTGGAAGTAGGTCCTGTCTTGGGGTAACTGTTCAAACATCTTCTTTAGGACCATATCCTGCATTGGATTAGAGAAAGAGAGCATATTTGAGGACATAGGACACATGGTGGTTTCTGTTGTGAAGAGTTGTAGAACAGGAACAGCTCTTGTGTAGAAAGGGAGAGAGAAGGCTTCATATTAGAGACTTAAAAAAATTCATATACCATTTTGGTGAGGTCCTGGTGGACATCAAAAAGAGATAATTTTAAGGTTTAAGAAATCTAAACTATCCTTATAAGGATCTCTAAGGAGATTAAAAGACGGGGCAAGAGGAGAAACTCTCACTGATGGTAGACCAAGAGAAAGTTGCATATTTCACCGCCACCTTCTAGTTGAGAGGTTTAGAAACTTGGCGGGGACTTGGACTGGATGTGTTGTCCAATACAGATAAGTATGAATTCCCTTGGTAGGTTGGAGGAATTACAGCAGCATGTAGCATATTTTACACAGTAGCTCTCCAGATGTGGGTGTTAGGGAGAGCAAATAGTAATAGCTGGTCTAAAACATGAGGTATAATGAAAATATTTTATGACCAGTTTGCAAAGTTTATGTAAAAGCAGTAATAAGGGTGGTCAGCAATGGTTACAAAGAATTTACTTTCCTAAAGTCTTGCTGGGGGTGATATAAATGCTGAAGACTGTAGATTCTTAAAGTTTCAAGGAAGACTGACTGAAAGGAAAAAAAAAAAAGAAGCTATAATAAAAGGAGGAAATATATAGAAAACTTTAGTCTAATATTTTTAACTCATTTCAACAAATACATTATATGCGCTGAGGAGGGTATGAGGATGAACAAGAAATATTTGTATTTTCAGGGAGCTTCCAATATACTGACACAGTTGAGAGCAAACATTGTAGTAGTGTCGATTACAGTACGATATACAGGAATAGCATGTACAGAGCACTTTGCTAGGGGCTATAGGAGATGCAGAGATGAATTCTCATCGTAAGGAGCTTAGTTTATACCAGTGAAGGGAGTTACGTCATGCGTACAACTAAGCTTCACGTAAGCAAGAGTGTATTAACTGCCACTAGAGACAATGGTATCTGTGTTCAGAGAAGGTGAGCTATTATATGATTAAGGGAAATAGGAAAAGGCTTCAGAGAGGAGGTGGTATTTACAGTGGACTTTGAAGGATGTATAGAACTTTGTCAGGCTACTAGATGTGTTCAAAAGGAATAGATACATAAGTGTGGTAGGAATTATTTTGGTTTGGTCACAAAACATTTGTATGTATGAGTGAAAAATAATCAGTGGTATCCCATTCTCTGGCCTTTTATAGAAAACTGTAGATAATTACCCCTTTAGAGGCATGGAGAGGACTGAGATAATCCTCGATGTCTTCTGACTCTATAACCCAGGGATCTTCTAAGCCTGCACCCAAGGAAAGTAAACACCTATTTATTTAAAATAAAATTTATAACCATAGCTAGAAAGACTTGGAAAAGTCTTATAAAAGCCTCTATTAGTGATAATAGTATCACTATTTAGTATTTTACTAAATTCTCTGAAGAACCTTATGAGTAATGAATAATCATCCTCACTTTTCAGATGAAAAAATGCTCAGAGCAATTGTCTCAGGTTCACACAGCTCTTAAGTGGCAGAGCTAGGACTCCATACTATGTCCAACTAATTCCAAAGACTGTCTTCTTAACCACTACTCAGTACCATATTATTACTTTTTTACTGGAAGCATAGCATACAGAGTGATTGTGTAGGAGTTCCTATTTGTCAGCAGTGAAATCCCCTCTAGCTAATGGAAGTAGAAAAGTAATTCGTTAAAGGCAATTGGCCAGCCCACAGAATCTCCAGGAGGGCCAGGGAGTCAAATTTGAAGGCTTTGCATCCAAAAAGCATGCCTGGTCCCACTGCTGCACTGATTTAGTGGAGACCCCATGACTTCCGGCTGTGCACACAGCTTTGCACGGGGTGCTGCTAGCAGTGTTGGGGGGGAGGGTGCCACACCTGGGACCTGGGCCACTGATGCTTCTGAATGCTGGATATTGCAATGCTTCTTGTGGCAGAGTAAGTTCCACGTGCTATCTCCTTCCTCATTTCACTGTCTTGAAGTTGTGTATGGGTATGTCTAATTGGCAGGCCCTAAGTCATATGTCGTGACAAATTACAAAGAAATCTGGAAAACAAGTGTCTAGCTTGTAACTTGGGGAGGAGAGTCATAAATTAAGAAATTCCCCATATAGGAAGGATTTTCAAAGCGTTCTGGAGAACTGAAAATGAGTGGCCAGTAGAGGTTCATTTTGTTTAAGATTCTAGCATTTATGTAAATTGTTCTGTATCTGTCTGGAGTTCCCGTCAGCCCTTTACTTCCTTGTATTCAGAAGGTGACCTTCCCAGCATCTCAATTCAAACACCATGCCAGCAGTGACCCAGGCAGTAAAAAATATATCACTGAATTAATTTAGTAGAAACACTAAAACATTCGTGGTCTTAAAATTTTAACAGAAGCCTGTGTTTTCGCCATTAAAAAAAATTAATCGGGTAGGATGTCTTTAACCAAAAGACAAGTCAACTGGGTCACACAAAAGACCAAATAATGGCATTGTAACTTTACAAATTCTCTGACTTTTGGCTGCTTTTTATAAGCCTGAAAAAAATATCAAAAGCAGTAAAGACATTATTTCTGTCAGTAGTCCTTTTCATAAAATATTGTGAAAACAGCCTCTTTAAGAAGGAAGCAACATACTGAGCAGCAAGCCTCAGTCACAGGAAGTTCATTTTTTTCTTTGGCTTACAGCCCAATGCCATCAGAACTAATTAAAAACAGAGCCACGCTGGTATGGGGCTCAGTGTTTGGGTTTTACAATAACAGAGTCGCAAAGCAGGGGGATGTCTAATGAGAATAGTTTCTGAGTTTGTTTTGTAGCATTGGGCAACTATGTCAATTACTGGAACTGCAGCTCAGGGCCAGCACCCATGCTGGGATGTGAGAGAGTCTTATTGCCTTACAGATTGAGCTTCCACTTTGATACATGTGATATGCATGTCACTTGTATACTGGTGCTGCTCCTTGGCTGCAGACTATATCAGAGGAGGCTAATGCCACCTTGCTCCTCTTGTCTGAGGCCAGATCAAATGTAACCAGGCCTGGATTTCATCTGCATCATTAGCTATGCTCCAGTTAAAACATGAAGCATGTCTTCTGGTTGGGAAATTATTGGAGATGAAGGCTGTGACTTACACAGCCATATGTAATGAGCTGCTGGAGAATTAATGTGGAATGGGAGAGGGGGCAGAGAAAGACATACATACTAAGGTAACGAGAGAAGAACAAAGCAGTATGGCCGATTTCTAGATAATTCAGGGCTAAAGTATCTCTCTTGCTTTATGTTATGTGTAATAGTAATAAAAACAAGATTTTTTTTGTTTCTTTCTTCCTTTTTTTTCCCCCACTTTGGTTAAAGAATAAAAAACTCACTCTCCCCCATGCCCTTCGGCCGGTGTGGGGGAAGAACCTTTGTTTTCTGTGTGTGTGTGTGTGTGTGTGTGTGTGTGTGGTGATCATGATGCATGCTTTTCTGGTCATTTAAGAAATTGATGACAAGAAGGAGGTACAGTGGTGGAAAAAGCTGGTAGTTTTAGATGAGAAATCATCAGTAGGGTACTTGCAACTGTGTGCATAGCCTCTTCAAGTTTACTATTTAATCTTGCGTTCAAGGTGATTTTTCTTTTCCTTTATGCAAAACATGGTGGAAGAACATGCCAGTGTCAACTAGAAGTACCATTGAATACATTAAAATAGAACTGCACTAAAAGCTTGACGAACTTTGGATTCCTTCTTTTTTGTGAGTTAGTGCATTTAAAGATAGTTGTGTTTATTTGTATTGTTTCATTTATATTAATATTTCATATGCTAAGAATATATGCAGAGAAAATAAATATATAATTCTAGTAGATGAATTCAAATAAATATGGAAATTTATTAGTTAACTTATGTAATCAAGCCATTAGTCATCTCAATTATTAATGGCTCATGAAATATATACCTAGTTATATACAGTCTTCCTTTATGCTTTTAAAGTTGTGAGGAGACAAGTATACCACAGATTAACGTGTCATTGGAACAAGATTCTAAGAGGGTTGACAGACATATTCTAGTCCAGCAAAATTTATAGAAATTAATCTGAAGCATTTAATGATTTACATATTACTTCTTAATCTCAGTGGTGATTAGGCATAAAGAATGAGGTATTTTTAAAATACATGCAATCAATAATACTTGGCAAAATAGAGCATAACTTTACATTTTTTGTTTTCTCACTTTGATCCCTCTCTGAGTTCTTTAATCAGTGTCAGTATCAGTAATTCTCCTGATAACATGTAGAGTGTACTCTTCATTACAGAAACATGTATCTGTTTTGAGAGTTATACATGCTAAAACCTAACAGGCTGGGATTTCCTAATGCCTCTCTTTCAAGCACCTTCTCCCACCCCTCAAAGAATGCTTCATTCAACTCCACATAACGACTTTGAATAACATTTTGAGCTCGCTATTCTGTACCTGTGCTTTCAAGTATCCTGGGTTTTAGAGGGTTCAAAGAGCAAAACTCTGGACGGAAGACTGTCAGCAGTCTGTTTGGAGAATGATGATAGCATGAGGACCCTGGGATTGTCATGCTAGAACACTCGGTGATGCTATGCCCAAGAGGAGAGGGATGCATATTAAAAATGAGCCTTCAGACCCTGGTGCCTGTTAATCTTGGACCAGAGAAAGGGACAGAAAGGGCAGGAGGAGAGGAGGGAAAAAGATGGAGACTGAAGGAAGTTTCAGCGAGTAGAGACTTCTTCAGGTTAAGCTCAGGTCCTGGGACTGTATCTGAGGAAGATGGGCCAGGTTCCTCCCAGAGTCTACTCTTTCCAAATAGAAAAGTACTCCACGAACTCCATCTTCAGTGCAGCATTTACAGGGCAGTGGTGCTTGCACTACAAATCCTGCAGATGTGGAAACTTGCCTGAAAGTCGCTGGTGGTGAAGGGAAGTTAGAACATCAGTAGTATAAATGAAAGGCATTTGACTCTTTTCTTCTTTTACTACAAAAAGAGATTAGAAAACATGAATGTGCTTGGGGAATGTGTGGGAGGTTTGGGTGATTTTACAGTTTTTACTTTAGTTCCTGTTTACACTCAATGGAACCTACTTATGTCAGTGATTTTGTAGAGCAGCCACTGTCCCTTGTATAATCCTCTTAATGCACACATTGATTTTATGAACTATGGTCCTTAGTGTTATAACCAGGGAAGGGGAAGGGAAAAGAATGGACATTTAATCTGATATATGTTATGTGCCAGGTATGTAGTCTCATTTATTGCTTAATACTACTCCCAAAACAGAGGGTGGTAATTATATTTCACAAGTAAGGAAACTGAGGCTCAGATGGAATTAAAATTAAGGCCATATAATAGTTTGCAAAAGACAGAACTGAGATTTGAATGCAGTCTCCCTATGTTCTCTCCATTTCACTACCTATCATTTACTTTTCTATTGTATTTCTTAGGGAATTTGAAAGTCATTATAATCCAATGGCAGTTCAGAAGGTAGTACCTTTTAGGTACCCCCTACTTAAACAGGAAATTTATCTCCCTAATAAAGATAAAGATAGCATCCTTGGCTAGGGCCCATATGATGGTGATTACACTTAGTGTGTATTCGTGAGGTGATTTCCCATATACGTGGCAGATTTCCAGTGTAGGAATCATCATATAGGAGATTCATGTTTAAAAAATACTGAAGACAAGTACAAAGAATGCTTCTGAAATTAATTAGGAAGATCAGTATTAGGTTTGATTCCTTACCCCTCTGCATTGTTCAAGGATTCTGTTGGACTAGAGAGAATCTACTTAAAGTGGCACTTCATGGCAAGCTAAGGCTTTAGAAAAGTACTTCTGTGGCCAGTTTTCATCCAGCTCTTGTAAGAGATAGGTTTCCAAACAGGAAAAACTTTTTTAAAAAAACATTCCTGGCCTCCTAAACATTGCCAGAAATTTTGACATGTAATGATGTTGGTGTCAAGAAGTTGAATAAATGATAAATGAAGATTTTTGCTTTGATGCCACCCAAATGTGTCTCCTGTAAATTCAGTGGTACCTATGCTCCTCATTTCCTGTTTAGGTACCATAATGTGGCAGTGGTTTGTGGGGCCGGTGTGTTGCTCTCTGAATGTGGCACAATTTCAGAGATGTGAGGTGAGCTTCTGACAAAAACAGGATTGGTGTACTTTACTAAGAATGCCTTTCAGTGGGGCAGCAATGTTGCCCCCGTGCAAATTAAAAAGGACTTGCGTTTCTTTTTGCGGTACGCGGGCCTCTCACTATTGCGGCCTCTCCCGCTGTGGAGCACAGGCTCCGGACGCGCAGGCTCAGCGGCCACGGCTCACGGGCCCAGCCGCTCCGCGGCATGTGGGATCTTCCCGGACCGGGGCACGAACCCGCGTCCCCTGCATCGGCACATTCCTAAGGCACATACACAGATACACAGACACATGTAGTTGTGCATAGGCATAAATGCACCATTATTTGTAATTTATATAACTCTCTTGGGAAGTGAGATGTTCAACAACATGTTTTTCTTTTTTTTTTTTTTTTTCCCCCAGTATGTGGGCCTCACACTGTTGTGGCCTCTCCCATTGCGGAGCGCAGGCTCCGGACGCACAGGCTCAGCGGCCACGGCTCACGGGCCCAGCCGCTCCGCGGCATGTGGGATCTTCCCGGACCGGGGCACGAACCCGTGTCCCCTGCATCGGCAGGCGGATTCTCAACCACTGCGCCACCAGGGAAGCCCCAACAACATGTTTTTCTTGATAAACACAAGGCTGTTTAAAATTTTAACCAAATTGGAGGCTTCTTTTTCAAAAATAAATTATCAGGTGATAATTTATCTTGCTTATGATACAGAATATACTTCAAGAAATGTAATCTTTTATGGATTGTTCAAAATCCATTGCCAGAGTAGTGAAATAGGACGAAGGTTCTCTTTCCACCTCAGTCACGAAGTAGGTGTGTGTGTGAGGGAGGGTGTAAAAGAGAGAGGGAGAGAGAGACAGAGATAGACCACCTTAATTGAGCAACAGTGAGCACATTGAATTAGATAAATTTCAAGGTGAACGTAGTGGTGGTGAACGTAGTCATTATGAATTGATATATGTCCAACTACTGGTCTCAGGGCAACATGGTTTAGAGTGATGATACCTGTTCCTTAGGCTTATTCTCTTTAGCTGTTTTTGATATTACCCTTATTTTTGCTCTTAATCTCTAGATTTCCTTTCCCAGCCTTCAGTTTGCTGCTTCTAATCTCCTGTGGGTTTGAGAGAAGCAAGTTTATAAGAATGGTTTGTAAGCCATGAGCAACAACTGGTGTTTGAGGGGCTGGCTGTACAAAGAATGGAGTGCCATGTGCTAGATCGCGTCAGGAAGTGTTTCTTGTTCCAAGTCTTTACAGTGATTGGAGAGCCAAAGTTGCCATATAAATGGAATCTGAATGATTTCATTACATTTTTACTGTGCATTTCATTACCTAGTGGTTATTCTATACTTTTGTTACATTGCAATATGTTGGTAGTTTTTAACAGAGGAAATTTCAAGTAATTCAGGTTTATTTAGAGGGCAAATTTAAAGAAATTAATTTTTTACATCTGGAAAAGTTGAGGAAGGGAGATTATCTCAAAGCTACATGGTATATTTAAAGCAGAAGTGAGATTAGAATTCAGATTTCCTTATTTTAGGACCATTCACAGATTCCTAATTCATCATCCATCTAAGGGTTTCAGTAAATGGGTCATGGTCCCTATTCTGGAGAATTTTATTTCCGGGGCCTTCAAAATAGATGCATAAAATATGAAATGTCACATTCTATACTTTAAAAGCAGCAGTTTGGTTTTTTTTTTTTTGCAGTATGCGGGCCTCTCACTGTTGTGGCCTCTCCCGTTGCGGAGCACAGGCTCCGGACGCGCAGGCTCAGCGGCCGTGGCTCACGGGCTTAGTTGCTCCGCGGCATGTGGGATCTTCCCGGACCAGGGCACGAACCCGCGTCCCCTGCATCGGCAGGCGGACTCTCAACCACTGCACCACCAGGGAAGCCCTGCAGTTTGGTTTTGATTCATCTTCTCTGGTGGGAGATTCCAACCTGGTCATTCTTATGGGTTCCCTATGTCAAGGTTAATAGGTCTTGAGCAGAACCAAAGGTGATTGCAGGCCTTGGCTGGTGGCCACCTCTGGCCATTGACCCTCTTTCCAAACAGGTTCTATCTCAGTTGTGCATTTGCTTGTTCTGCACAGTGACTTTAGGTTTGAGGGTTGTTGTTTTCATACCGGAGTTGGGACATGGGAAGTTTTTCAGGGCTTCCAGTATTGCCATGTCTACATTTTTAAAGGTGCTATTTTTCTTGAAGGTTTTACATCCCTTGTTTTTCAGTCCTCTGGGACCATAGATCTGTGTCCTTTCCCCAGGTCAGTAAGAAATTTTTTTTTCTCTTTTTTGAAGACCAAGCTTTCCCTTTGCTTCTTTCAGACACTGTTTCTTCCTGCAAACTCTCTTTGCATAGTTGCTTTCTTTGCCAACTCTCTATTTTCTCCCAAGGCCTAGATTTTTTAGGAAAAAAGTCAGGAAGTCTGCCAGGCTAATTCTGCATTTTCTCCTGTCATTGACTACATCTGACCCTCCCACCCCCAGGTATTGCAAATATAACTATTTGTTTGAAAGTGGAAGCATAAGAAATGTGTGTTAACACTGGTTACTTCGGGCAGGAAGGAGTAAGGGTGAGATGGAGAAAGATTATGAATATTTCCTTTATTCACTTTTGCTATTTTTGATCTGTCATAATTAACATGTATTACTTTTATAATTAAAAATTCTAAAGACAGTTAAAAAGGATTAGTTGAAGTCTGGAAAATAGATTAGAGCTTTGCTAAAATCACTTTTTAAAAAAGCTAGTGCTTTTTTTTGTAGGTTTCTGTCTATTTTCCAAACTGAAGTTTTATCTACATTAGCTACAAACAATTGGAAACTGAAATTCACTTAGAATAGCATAAAAATAAAATACTTAGGGATAATAAAATGGGGAAAGGACAGTCTTTTCAACAAGTGGCTCTGGAACAACTGGATATCCATATACAAAAAATAAAACAAAAAACACCTCAACTATTACCTCATACCAGACATAAAAATTAACTGGAAATGAGACATAGAGTTAAAAGTAAGAGTTAAAACTTTAAAATACCTAGAAGAAAATGTAAGGGAAAATTTTTGTGACCTTGGGTCAGATAAAGATTTCTTAGGTAGCAAAGAAAAAACATGAAACATAAAAGAAAATTGATAAGCAGACTTTGTTAAAATTTCAAAATTTTACTCTTTAAAAGACACTGTTGGAACTTTCCTGCTGGCACAGTGATTAAGAATACGTCTGCCAATGCAGGGGACACAGGTTTGATCCCTGGTCTGGGAAGATCCCACATCGCGCGGAACAAATAAGCCTGTGTGCCACAACTATCGAACCTGCACTCTAGAGCCCGCAAGCACAACTACTGAGCCTATGTGCCACAACTACTGAAGTCCACACGCCTAGAGCCATGCTCCGCAACAAGAGAAACCACTGCAATGAGAAGCCCATGCACTGCAACGAAGATGAAGAGTAGTCCCCGCTCGCAACTAGGGAAAGTCCACATGCAGTATAAGACCCAACACAGCCAAAAGTTTAAAAAAAAGACACTGTTAATAAAATTAAGAAATAAGCCATAGAATGGAAGAAGATATTTCCAAAACACATCTGATAAAGAGCTTGTATCCAGAATATATAAAGAACTCTTACAACTCAATCATAAGATGATAAACTAGTTGATAAATAATTGAGTGTGTCTAAGATTCTGCATTATCTGGTGATCATAGAGGCATAGGGCTTGTTTGGGCAAAAAAATCTGCTTGGATATAGAAGGAGAGTTTCTCAGTGAGCTGTGTTTCATTCTGAGATAAAATTTTTAAATGTCTGTGTTCTTCTGGTTCAGAAGTAAAGTTCTGCATCAATTTTGGTTACTCCAGCAGGGATAAGTCTCGTTCTACACAATATCTTTCTTTTCTACATTATTTCCACTTTCTACCTTTCTAGTAAGGCTGCTTCATTTGTATCTCAGCATTAATAAAGCAAATCATCAACTTATGCCTTTCCACTGCCTATGTTGTCCCAAGGTTATTTGTAAGCAGTTTTCTGTCTATTATTTTAAATTTTTTATTTTGAAATAATTTTACAGTTGAAGCTGCAGAAATAGTACAGAGAGTTCTTGAGTACTCTTCATGCCACCTCTCCTAACATTAATGTTATAATCCTGTAACCATAGGACAGGTAAGAAAACTAGGAGTGTAACAGTGGTACGATAAGACTCCTGGCTTATCTTGGCTTATCTACAGACCTTATTTCACTGCTCTCCCACAACGTCCTCTTTTCAGGTCTGGGATCCTGTCCAGGATTCCTGTGTTTAGTAGTCATATCTGTGTCTCCTCTGATTTGTGACAGTTCCTCAGTCTTTCCTTGTATTCTATGACTTTGACACTTTGGGAGAGTATTGATTATTTTGTAGAAGGTCCCTCAGTTTGAGTTTGTCTGATGCTGATGACTTACTCATGCGTAGACTGAGGTTAAATGTTTGCGGTCAAGAGTACCACTGAAAGGAAGCAGTGCCCTTCCCTGTTCATAGTAGGAAAGGCACGAGATATTGATGTGTTTTATTACTGGTGATGTTGGCCTTGATCACTTGGTTAAAGTAATGTCTGCCAGGTTTATCCATTCTTTTCCTTTTCGTAATTAATAAATATTTTGGGGGGAGATATTTTGGGAACATGCAAATATCTTGTCCTCATTATACAGTACTTCTTTCTATTAAATTCTATAAAGAAAATCATCAGGGCTTCCCTGGTGGCGCAGTGGTTGAGAGTCCGCCTGCCGAGGCAGGGGACGCGGGTTCGTGCCCCGGTCTGGGAAGATCCCACATGCCGCGGAGCGGCTGGGCCCGTGAGCCATGGCCGCTGAGCCTGCGCTTCCGGAGCCTGTGCTCCACAATGGGACAGGCCACAACGGTGAGAGGCCCGTGTACCACACACACAAAAAAGAAAATCATCATTTTTACCTTGATCCTTAGCCAAATGGCTCAGAAAAAAGAATTAAGATTTAGGAGCCTCTATACATGGGTGCCCAAGAATTGGGTATATGTGTATATCTTAGCACTGAGTCCTTCTGAATATGCCTGATCTTCAAGGCTGAATGAGGAGAGGAAGTAGGCTGGCGTGCATTGCAGGTGTCTGAGACAGCTGCCGGATTCAGTCACATTCACGGCCGATTCTGGAACTTATGTCACAGAGCCCCTGCTGTCACTCTTTGGGACTCTAACTGACCCCCATCTCCAAGCCATTCCACCCTGGAATTTGTGAGGATTTCAGCTCAATGTCCGGAGGGTGTTTATTTCCTAGTTTCTCAGAGGGAAGGCACAGTGTGTCTACCCCTGGCCTCCCTCTCCAATCAAAGAGTCAGCTACCTCCACGGATGCCCGTGTAAATCATCTTTAGTAGAACAGTGAGAATCTAGGGAAAACCCCTCCTAGGGAAATGAGTGCCATTTCATTATAAGAGAGACAAAAACAATCCTTCAAATCTGGTTCATCTCACAGTCTAAATGCAAGTTCTTAATTAAAAGCCAACAGAGATTTCCAAAGTTGGAGGAAAAACTGGAGCAACAACTTTTAAAATTATCCTGTGGGCTTTTCTTCCTTCTTAGTCTCTTAAAGGGAAAAAGGCTAATAACCATTCAGTGGGAAATTGCTGTTCCTTCAGAACAGGAAGTGAATGAGAATGAAAAGTGGCATCCCAGGGGAATGGGGAGTCATCCTGTAATTAGACTGGGCACCCTGTAGAGAGGCATCGAAAAATTACTGGAATGGATCATAGGAGGAATTATCCTATTAGACCTTGATGGTTTATTCTAGCTTCTAGTTTCTGAAGGAATAAGTAAAAAGCCATGCCTTACACTTTTGTGTGTTTCCACAGAACCTAAAACAGTGCTAAGCATGAAGTACGAACCAGGGGACCCATGCTTATCATTCTGGGGATTCTGTAGTTCAAAGTCTTTGGTGCTTTTGTAGGCTGTGGTTTTTGATTGACCACAGCAGCACTGAATGATGGCAACAGTAATATGTTCTTTACATCCAGCGTTTCTCTACCTTGTACTATTGGCATTTTAAGCCAGATAATTCTTTGTTGTGGAGACTACCCTGTGCATTATAGATGTTTAGCACCATTCCCGGCCTTTATGCACTAGATACCGGTAGCGCCTCCACGCTGTGACAATCAAAAATGTCTCCAGACATTGCCAGATGATCCCGGGTGGGAATCACCTCCATTTGAGAACCGTGGCTTTATTTCTTTATCCCAAGGTCAGACGGCAAATAAATGGTAGAATTGAGCCCAAGATCCAGAAAGTCTGAGCCCTGGCCTTCAGTAATTTCCATGATATAAGCCTACTTGTTGCATTGCGAAGTACATTGATAAGAACATAATGTTGGGAGCATTGATATAATCAGCACGGAGTTTTTACAAAATGGATTTTGTGCACAAGTCAGGTTAATGGTGGCATAGAGACCACCTTGAAAAATCAAGAAACCGTCCATTTTGCAGGAGAAAGCCCCGATCACAGAAACGTGCAGTAATCGAAACGGAGGAGATTTGGCTTTGCCTCTCTCTGAGAACTAGCAGAGATCCAGGGCAAATCTGAATCCACATCTCTTTCCTTAATTTACATACTGCCTCCATTTTGGCAATACGGAAGGGAAATGAATACAAACAGTTATCCTCAAAGACATTCAGTCTGGTCTTGACTTGTTAAGAACGATAAAAGTCAGCAGTTAGAAGCATTTAATACAGCCAACTAAACCATAGAGTCTCAAACAGCTTCACCTGGTGCATTTCTTCTCAGTGGCAAATAAAAGGAAGACTATAATTGGGGCATAATTCTGTTCAAGCTATTCAATGAAAGCTTTTAAAAATGATTGCCCTCGGGCTTCCCTGGTGGCGCAGTGCTTGAGAGTCCGCCTGCCGATGTAGGGGACACGGGTTCGTGCCCCGGTCCGGGAAGATCCCACGTGCCACGGAGCGGCTGGGCCCGTGAGCCGTGGCCACTGGGTCTGCGCGTCCGGAGCCTGTGCTCCGCAATGGGAGAGGCCACAAGAGTGAGAGGCCTGCGTACTGCAAAAAAAAAAAAAAAAAAAAACCAAAAAAACCCCCAAAATGATTGCCCTCATAGAGGTAATGTAAGGAACAAAGGAATCTTGCATGGCTTATTATTTGCTTATTAGTATTACTATATGATAATCTCTACTTTTTGTATTTTAAACCAAAGGGAAACACTAGAATACTCACATGATTTCTTAAGTGGAGTTTTGACAATACATTAAAGGACACTGGCTTCTCTATTTTGAAAGCCAGTTCTCAGGTTTTCAGTTAATCAATAAGTGTTTATTAAACCCCATGCTATTTTCCAGGTCTGTGTACTGCACAGAGTTTTGTTGAAATATCTGTCCCCTCTACATTCTAGAAATTGAAAGTAGAGTGAGGAGAGAAATCAGTGACCTTCAGTGTTCAATGTGCACATGAATCTCCTGGGGGAGTTTATTTTTTTAATTAATTTATTTATTTTTAAATTTATTTTTAAAGGAATTCTACTTTGTGTGTGTGTGTGTGTGCTACGCGGGCCTCTCACTGTTGCGGCCTCTCCCGTTGCAGAGCACAGGCTCCGGACGCGCAGGCCCAGCGGCCATGGCTCACGGGCCCAGCCGCTCCACGGCATGTGGATCTTCCCGGACCGGGGCACGAACCCGTGTCCCCTGCATCGGCAGGCAGACTCCCAACCACTGCGCCACCAGGGAAGCCCCGGGAGTTTATTAAAGTGAGTTTCTGACTCAGTAGGTCTGGAGTAGGGCATGAGATTCTACATTTCTAAGAAGTTTCCACGTGATGCTGATGTTGCTGTTCCCATGATCATACTTTGTGAAGCAAGAATCTAAATGACAAGTCAAGGATACATGATATAAAGTAAGCTGAGCTCCAGTTACTAAATTCAAAATGTGGTCTCCTCTAAGCTCAGAGAGCTGTACTCTTCTCATCTCTGTAGTGTAGCAACTACTGAAGATGTTTATGTGTCCCGTGCTTAAGCACATCGCCAGTGCTGTGTGCTCTTCCTGACGCCTGCAAACATGTTTGCTTCCGGCAACATGGATAGAGACGGGCGTCCACTGTTGTGTGCCTCCGATAAGTGTCTAAGCTGCTCAGAAGGCCATTTGCCATCTGGCATTGGCAGTTGGCCTCGACTTCCACTGGGACGTCCATGACTCTTATATTCTATTCAAGTTATATGACTCCCAGAGACTCTTCAGATTGGGGTCTTTGGCCCAACCCTGTACTATTCACATGGTCTCTTGGGGACATTCCTAGTCACTGTCTCTGAACCAGATGCAGTGTCGGGGGGAAACAGGAATAGCTAGAGTCCTGTTCTCCTATTTCCTATGAATGTGTGAAGGCCTTCCCTCTGCAGGTTCACTCAGCTGAGGGGGACATTGTGCTCAGTTATCAGCTGAGCTGCTAGGTCAGTGCTAATAAATCTTCCTGTAATGATGGAATTTTCTCTTTCTGTGCCGTCCAATTGTTGAGAACTTGCATTCTTGAGAACTTGAAATGTATGCTTGTGTGACTGAGGAATTGAATTTTAATTGTGTTTAATTAAATAAAATTTAAAGTCAAATACTACATGTGACTAGTGGCTACCTATGGAACAGCACAGCACAGCTAGATGAATTTCTCAATGACACATGCACTCATAGGAAGAGAGCAGGAAATGGCTGGATTCAACCAAGACTGGACTACTTTTGACCTGGCTTTCTGATTTATCAAGGTCTTGAATTGACCTGGGGATATGTCTCAATTTCTCTGTTCATTTTTGTACCTTTCCTAGAAACATGTGAAAGACTAGGTATTTAATTTACATTTTAAAAAGACTTTTAGTTTGTTGCGTAAGAGATAGGTAGTAGAAAATATTGTTTCACAAAATGAATTTTAAAATCATTCGTAACCATCTAAAAGAACCACATTGAGCATACAGTGAGCATTTTGGTGACTAGCCTTCCGGTTCTGTGCTGTGTGTGTGTGTGTGTGTGTGTGTGTGTGTGCGTGCGCACGTGCGTGTTGTGTGTATCTTACATAATGATCTATACGTTTATAGATCTATAAATCTATACACAAACATTAAATAAAGGAAATTTAATTTAGATACACTACTTTTGGGATGGGTCATAATGACATAGTGCTGGGGAACATGAACCCCCAGATGCCACTGGAAGGGAGAGATAGGGCAGTTTACTTCCTTTTTGGGGGAAAAAGCAGAGCTTTGCTTTGCATGATAAATATGACCAACCCCTGAAACTCTTTTGTAGGCATCAAAGCAATGGAGTCTGTGAGTGACTGATCAAAACTCATGTGCTAACAGACGTATGGTAATCTAGGAGCCCTGGATGAGCACTTAGCCATCTGAGTTGCTGTCAGTATCACTAACAGATGGAAATGGGGGAGAAAGTAGACCCAGCAAACTCCAGGATGAAGTGTGTCTTCATTGCGCAGTGTTAAGTACCGAACAAGATGTTCTCTAGCTAGTAGAGTTGTTTTCCTAAATGCTCCTATGTTACTACTTAAGCAGCCCCTGCCTTTGTTCAGGCCCACAAAAGGGAAAAAACATTCTCTTGAGGGTCAAGATGGGCATGTTCTGGGGGCAGCTCAGTGGAAGGGGAAAGGTGCTTCGCAAACTGAGCTTGGAAACCTAGAATTTAACCTTTTAATATCTGATGACGTTCGAATCATTTTAAGGAACCTAGATGATTTTCTGCAGGAAGGAGAAAGGAGGAAGTGGAGGAAGGAGGCTACGGAGGTCAAAATATAAATGGGAGATTCACCCAGAAAGATTTTGTAACAGAAGCTCCTTAAATGTAGCTCTGTTTTTACTTTAGATCATGTGCAGTGTTGAGAGCATGTGCAACGTTAAGTGCTTAATCAATCTGAAAACACTCTCATAATAATAGCATAATAAGTACATTTATTCTTTCCTAGCTGCTTCACATACTCACATTGAATGACAAATTCAAAGTTTATGAACTCCAGCAAGACATTGTGTGAAAGCTTTTTATTGTCCTCCTTGCCACCTAAGCCAGAAGTACAAATAGAGGTGTAAAAAAACTGATGACCCCATTTATGAATTACCAAAGGATTCTTCCTTCTTGAATTTTCTGCCCTCTTTTAGACCAGGTCTCTGCTTATTTAAACTTATGACTTCGGCAGTATTTTCAGTCTGGAGTGCTGGCTTTGCTGTTTGGTCGTATCTTGTGGAATGGCACGTAGTTCAGAGTATAGATTCTGTAGTCATACTGCTGGATTCAAACGCTGGCTCCACTGTTATTTGGATACGTTTCTAAGCAGCTGTGTGTCTCAGTTTCCCCTTAATGTAGCCTGGCAATAACAATAATATTATTACCTGTTATTAGTATCCATTATAGACTAGAGATACGTGTTCCAACCTCATAAAGTGGTTGTGAGGCTGAAATTAGTCAATCCTTGTAAAGTGCTTATCACAGTGACCAGTGCAGTAAGCATTCTAAAGTGTCTCAGCACAGACGAAGTGCTTAAAAATGTCTGGAGCACACTGGACATTTCACCTGTGGTAGGCTTGGTTCTTCTGAAGAAATGTTTGCCTGTCAGGGGAAGGGGATTTTTCCTTTAGTTTGCTGCCTGCAGTTTGTGCCTGGCATGATACAGGCACTCTAGCAGCTGAGATCTAAACTACACAGTCAAAACTACTAGTCTTTGAACTAGAGCAGAATTGCAACTATATTCATTTTAACACACATATTTGAGGGCTTATAAGGAGAGATGAAGGGCCCTGAGTTCAGAGTCAGATGGATTCGGGTCCAGATCTCAGCTTTATCATTCACCAGCTGTGTGACCTTGGGCAAGTTACTTAACATCTCTTGTCTTCAGGTGCCTTATTTGTGCACTGCATACACTCATTGCAACCTCATAGAGTTGTTGTAAGTCTGAAGTCAGAGAATCCTGGTAAAGTGCACATTATAGTGACCAGCTTCTCAAGTATCTCTTAGTAAAAGTTGCATACCTTTGTCATCTTACCCCAGGAGAAGTTATATAGCCAAGCTCAGAAAGAACTTATTCTCTGAAGAAAAGTTTGAATGACACCTACCAAAATCAGATTCCAAACTGGTACCTCCTACTGCAACATTCAATTCTGGGCATACAATGGGGGCTTGATTTTAAAAAGGTACACATACATATACATATATGTATAAATGTATAAATATAGGAATGTATGTACACATATACCTCACTTAGCACTTACTCTGTGTCAGATACTGTTCTAAGTGCTTAAAATATTAATTAATTTAATTTTTGTATTCACTTCTGTGATGTACTATTACTATCATCGCCATTTTACAGAAAAGGAAACGGAGGCAGAGCAAGGTTAAGTAACTTTTCGGGATCTCAGAGCTACAACACGGTGAAGCTGGGATTTGCACTCAGGCATTTAAGTGACAGGAATTTGTGTTCTGATCCACTACAGTGTGCCACCTGTAAGTGTTGCAGCCCTGACTCAGGATATCTCTGCTGGAAAAGGCAGGTGAAGCCACATAAATTTATCTGCACATCCTTCATTTTCTTCTGAATCTGGAAATCAAACCACCAAATGCAAAAGGAACATTTCTTTTTAAAGTCCCTTCTTTCCCTTTCTTCTCCCTCCTCCCCCATTCTCTTGCCGATTCTCCACTGCCTCTGTCAGGCCATTCCATTCTGTCACTCCCATTACGGGCTGCTGCTGTCACACTTGGAACACAGTATAATTCAACATGACACATGGTGAGCAAAGATGTGTAGAAATACCTGAAACTATTAGAACCAAACAGCTTTCTGTTAAAGTTTTTTACGGCTGCATAAATATTCTCCTAGCTGGCTGGAGTCTGTGAGGTATAAATGCTCCATTAGAGAATGTATCTATGGCCGCAGCACGGCCCTCTGGGTCTTGTCCAAGAGCCCAAGAAAATGCGAGTCAGGTGGCATCTGGTTTCTTTGTATTTAAACAGCCTTCTCCAGTTTCCAGAGTACAGTGGCATGATTAAGCAAGGTCCATTTGGCTTATGTCTTCCTTAGAAGAAACCTCCAGGATCAGTTAGGTAACTTGTATTATTGAGTTCTTACTATGTGCCCAGCCCTGTGGCAGGTCGTATGGTAGAAACAGGTAAGGGCTCAAATACCACACCCCTTTGTCACGAATATTCAAATACACATGAGCTCTCAAAATGTAATCTGGACTTGAATGAGGTAAGGGATCTCTCTCATCCCGAGATAACATTTTCACCTGCCACGAAGATCTGTGAGAGAAAACATTCATTATTATTTATTTTCATTTGACCAAATTTTGCTTCCTGGAATAACTAATACCATGTTTCCAAAGTACAGACCAAAAAAAAAAAAAAAAAAGACTGTCCTGACTGTCTCTTTTTTTACCATATTTTCTGAAAAGGCAGAGCTTATCTCTGATGACTCTGGATGGCTGACAGCACCATACTCTCAATTACTTTAGAACTAATCATTTCTCAGGAGGCACAACTTGGGAGGGAGGATGGGGGACAGGAGTGTTCAGGCCCAGCAAGACTGCATCATCAGCTTGTTCACAGACGTGCCAGATCTATCCACCCTTGCTCTCCCTCTGTCGCAGGTTTATCCCACTCCAGAAACACGGGACCGGGGCTGCAGCACAGAGCTGGGCACTGTATGCGGGAAAAGGAGGCATATCCCCAGTCCTGCGTCAGGACAAGAAGGGCATGCCTTGGTCCCCTCCGATCCATCCACAGACCGGAAAATTAAGGCCGGTGTTTCCTTGGCCTGTACAACATACCAGTGAGACGGGGGAGAAAGGAGGCAGTCGGCCGTGTCACAGTTCCACAGGACAGAGAATAGGGACAGAGGGAGGCCACATCTGCAGAGGGAGAGATGACGTGCAGCCTCTCCCCAGTGATGTTCCACAGGTTTGCCGTCTGCCTGAGCTTCCTCAAACTCGGCTTGTCATCAGCATCTCCTAGGATGAGGGTTAAATACCCAGATTCCAAGGCTCACCGGAGACAATGATGGAGTGAGTCTGGGTACTAGGAATCCATATTCTTAATCAGCTTCTCACATGATTCTAAAGATTAGCACTGCATTCAACTACTGCCTTGCTGTCTCCGTAATTATTATGGGATGGGAAAAAAAGTCCCCATTCAACAAGCTGATCAAAACCGCAGTCAGACAGGTATCATTACCCTGTTGCATGGGATGCAGTTGGGTCTTAAGCAGAAGACACCTCTTGAAACAAACAGCTTTTGAGAGGAAGCAGTCAGGCCAGTCCCAAGCAGCTGACACAGGACCCGCCAAGGTGTGACCGGAGGAATGGAACGTGAGGCTTTCACCCACCAAACGTTCATTTTGCTCATAGACACTCCACGCTATTCTGCTTCCTGCTTACGTTCTCTGGTCTATGTTCCATGAGCTTTTGAAGTCTCTGGGGTACTTCAGTGTGAGAGGCATGCCAAATTCATCTCATGAGGGAGTATTCTTTAGCCATGGAATGTCTTGGTCTCGTGGGGATTCGGTCTGTGCTCTTTTTAGGGAATTGTGTGGAAATGGCACACAGATATCAGGCTTGGCATGAAGTGTTGCCCTCATTCTGATGTTGGATCATTTGGGGGAGGGGTTTGCTCAATTTTGTTTCAGCCAGTGGGCAAGTCACGAGATCAAAGGATGTGAATTCTCAGAAATTAATTTGAATAAACTCAGTTTATGATATCCTCCATTTTGTTCAGTAAATCACCAACTAAACGTTATCTGTAACAAGGAATGGGAATAATGTGTATAACGAAAACACACGCATAATTCCTACTCATGTCATTTTTTTAGCCTCACTCACAAGAGCCCAGCTTTGTTAGTAGAAAATCAGGTAAACTGGTTTAAATTCTTTCCCTTTCCTTGCCCTTTCTACCTTCCTGAGGAGTTATTCCATTTAAAAAATTTATTTCTTTGAAAGGGAAAGGAGGGGCAGTGGAATTTTATCATCTACTTGGAAATACAGAAAAATTCAATTATACTTATGCAGTAGTCTCTGTGCATGATTCCAAGATCCAGATGGATGTATTGACATATTTGATCATCCCAGGAGCAGCCTGCAAAACCAGAATTTCCAGGTGCATGTAAAAATGCAATGATATGCTTAAGTGAAGAAAGATTCAAACCCTTGGTTAATTCAGCTCTGCTATGTATATACACAGACATGTGTAGGATTTTGCAGAATGTTTAAAACTAAATACTTAAGGGAGAGAGTATTAGTACTTTGCCTGTACATGTGTTATGGAAAGGCCTGTGTGTGTATGACTTGCACACTGTTTGCAGTCAGTACTTGGGGAGGAATCCCAGGAGCTGGACCCTCCCCTTCAATGGCTGGCTCCATGGTAAGATGGTGTAACAATGAACTGGGTCCAACCTTTGCCCTGTTTCACCACATGAATTAGGAAGAGAATACAGAGTATTACTGGAGTGAATTCAGCTCTGACTGTAATTTTTTTTTTCTTCCCTCCTGATGCCAAAGTTCAAATGATTTTCCTCCCAACTTGCCTCCCAGTTCTATAAAAATGATTTTTTATTTTGCCAGTTTCATGGTTTTTAGACTTTTCTAATTCATTTCATGACTAATCCTCATTGGTTGGCAGCGTTTGGTTAACAATTTAGCTTCTAAATCGTGTTAGTCCCTACCCCCAAAATTCCTCTTATTCTAAATCCCTGGAAACTGTTGCTTTGAATGAGTGATGCCTTCCTTCCTAACTTTTTACTATCAGCAAGCACATACTAGATGGGGAATTTAAATAGCCAGTAAATACATCTGAAGGAAATTTGAGGTTGGAACTAAATTTTGTTTAATAATAATACAGCACTGGGTTTAGCAGCATAAAGAATTTGAAAATGCATCATACTAATAGGATTGGAGGTATAAAATGGTCATCAGAAGACTTCATACCAAACGTTTGTGGAGACTTTCTTACTCTAATGAGAAGTACTTCTCATTAGATCTGCAGAGATTTTTTAAAATAAAATTTATTTACATAATATAAATATATACTTACTATTCCTCTTTCACCATCAAAGCCAACACAATTTCTTATAAACTCAGGGTTCTCAAATATTCATAATTTTTTTCTGCATCTGTTTCCTTCTTTAAAAAAAAATGCTGTGGATGGACCTAGAGACTGTCATACAGAGTGAAGTAAGTCAGAAAGAGAAAAACAAATATATAATATTGCTTTTATGTGGAATCTAGAAAAATGGTGTAGATGAACTTATTTGCAAAACAGAAACAGAGACACAGACATGGAGAACAAACGTATGGATACCAAGGGGAGAAGGGGGGGTGGGATGGATTGGGAGATTGGGATTGACATATATACACTACTGTGTATAAAATAGAATGAGAACCGATTGTGTAACACAGGGAACTCTACTCAGTGCTCTGTGGTGACCTAAATGGGAAGGAAATCCAACAAAGAGGGGATATAGGTATACGTATAGCTGATTCACTTGGCTGTACAGTGGAAACAAACACAAAATTGTAAAGCAACTAGACTCCAAAAAAAAAAACCCTCTAAATGTGCTTTATCTTCTGGCCATCTTTTCTTCAGACTCTGACAATGGATTTATGCTTTTATAGAGCTTCTTTATTCCCAACATTGTAAATGGTTTCCCTTCTTAGATCTTTCTTCTTACCAATACCACACAAATGCTTTCTTTGAAACTAGTCGTATTCCACCCCTGCCTTCTCTCTCCTAGTTTTGGTGAGCTGACTCCCACTGCATATGTGGTATATACAGAAAGGCTGGACATTCCCATTACTCTCCCTCCCCACACAATTATTTTAATAGGTGCCATCTCCTCTCCTAGGAGATTGTTGGTTTTGGTATGTAGGTTGGCATAGAAGTATGTCATGGAAGATAAGTGTAACATAGCTTTGCAATGTTCTAGTGACTATTTTTGGCAGCCTCTCAAAGGTTTTAATGTTCTATCCTCAGCCTTCTTCTCTGTAAACTTCTTCTCCCTTGCTGAGATCACATATTTAAGGTTAAAATCAATACGTCCAGGCCTCCTTTCTTTTTATGAGGTTGATTCAGCAAATGCTTAGTGGGTACTAACTCTGGGTCAGACACTGTAATGCTGCTATCGATATAGCAATGAATAGAACGGATGGAATTCCAGCTCTCATGGAGCTTGCACTTTTAGATAGGAGAGACAATAAACAGAAGTGTGAGGTGATGAATGTTATGGAGACTTAGAGTAAGGTCAGTAGGAAGTGATAGGAATGCTGTATTTTTTAAGGTGGTGAAGGAAGCCCTCTCTGATGACACTGAAGCAGAGACCTGAAGAAAATGAGGGAGGGACTGACCACGTGGCTGTGGGGGGCATGGTGGTCCAGACAGAATGAAGAGCAGGTGCAAAGGCCCTGGGGTGGGAGTGGACTGGAGGGGTCCTAGGAAGAACCAAGAGGCTGGTATGGCAGGACAGGATTGAGTAAGGGGAAGGAAGGGAGGAGGAGAGGCCAGACAGTAAACGGGACAGATTTTGTACAATGAGAAGGACTTTGAATTTTATAGTGAATGAGATTGGAATATTTTGAGCAAATTAGTGACATAACCTGACTTTTTAAAAAAGCATCATCGGGACATCCCTGGTGGTCCAGTGGTAAAGAATCCGCCTCCCAATGCAGGGGACACAGGTTCGATCCCTGGTCGGGGAACTAAGATCCCACATGCCATGGGGCAACTAAGCCCGCGTGCCAAAACTACTGAGCTCGAGTGCCTCAACGAGAGGGCCCACTTGCTGCAAGCTACAGAGCCCAAGTGCTCTGGAGCCCGCATGCCACAACTAGAGAACAGAAAACCCACACTGCCACAATTAGAGAGAAGCCCATGCACCACACTGAAGAGCCCGCACACCACACGGAAGAGCCCACACGCCACAACGAAAGATCCCTCATGCCTCAATGAAGATCCCCCGCACTGCACCTAAGACCTGACACAGCCAAAAAAATAAATTAAATAAATAAATATTTTTTAAAAAAGCATCACCGATGTTGTGTGAATAATAGAAGCCTGAGAATAAGGGAGAAGTAGGGAGAGCTGTTAGGAGGATATCACGGTAATGCAGGTAAGAAATGATGCTGCCTTGGACTGGGGTGGTAGTAGCTACAAAGGCAGGGAGAAGTGGTCTGATTCCAGACGTACTTTGAAGATAAAGCCAACAGGATTTGCTCAAGGAGCAATGTCAATAGATGATACAAGTGAACTGGGGAAGTAAGGTTGGTAACATTGGGTACATGGAGAATTTCAGGTTTTGATAAGTTAAGTTTGAGATACTCATGTGATGTCCAAGTAGCAATAATGAGTAGAAAGTTAGCTGTGTGAGTCTTTATGTCAAGCATGGATATATAAATTTGGGGACACTCAGTGCATAATTGATCCTTAAAGACAACTGATCATGAAAATCATGAAAATGAATTGATCATCTAGGCACAGAGAAAGAAGAGGTCAGAGGAATGAGTACTTGGGCCCTCAAATATTTAGTCTAGAGGTTAGGAAGATGAGGAAAAACTAGCAAAGGAGAAAGAATGAGAAAGAATGATCAGTTAAGTAGAAATAGAATCAAAAGAAAATGTGCCAGAAGCCAAGTGAAGAAAATATTTCAAGATTCAGGGAGTAATCAATTATATGAGCTGAGAAATAAGATGAGTGCTGAGAAATAACTATTGGATTGGACCACATGGAAGCCGTTGGGGTCACTGACAGGGCTGTTCCAGTAGAACAGTGGGAAAAGAAACCTTAATTGAATGGGTCAAGAGAGATTGGAAGGAGAAGATGTATAGAAAAATTGTAAATTTTTTTTTTTTTTTTTTTTTTTGGTAAAGAGTTTAACAGGATGGTTATGAAGTTCAGGGAGACTTTTTAAAGACAGGAGATGGTATAGCATGTTTGTTGTGGTGGATGATCCAATGATGCCAGAGCAATGTAGGTGGGGAGGGGTCAGGTCTAGATCTGTCTTATAAAAAGGGTGTTACAATAAAGACCACTTGGCAACATCAATAATGGAAGTCTGATTGTTGTGTCATATATTACCTTCACAATATCCATGTGATATTTACATGAACTTTAGTGTTCCTGTTTCAAAGAAAGAGAAACTAAAGATGCACAATGGATCAAGAATAAAGCTTTAACACACTGGCTTTCGAGTGCATGTTGGCATTGAATTTAGATGACTGCTAAATAACAGGAAGACCCATCAAAAGAGCCATCCGGAAGGAGATCTATCTCCCAGCTCTGTTGCTTACTTACCACCTGTCTGATTTGACCATGTTGTTAACTTCAAGGTCCTCATCTCTAACGTGGGAATAGTACCTGTTTTCCAGCATTGTTGTGAAGTTTTAGTGAGATAAGAATGTTAAGTGTAGAATATAATAAGTGCTTAATAAATGGAAGTTATCATCAAAAATAAAGGGTGGTCTTAGAGAAAACCTCAGAATAAATGTAATGATTATAATCCATTCTAACAGGAGGGGAGGCAGAGTAAATGGGTGCAGATATATCTGGGTGCATAGATTTCATGGTGAGACTATGTGAAAAGGGGTGTTGCCAACTAAATGTTCCAAAGACCCTTGACATATAAGATGATGAGTATAACTCATCAACTGACCGCATCCTGACTAATGAGACTTTTGTTAAAAACACTACTGTTTTGCTGATCTCTAAATTAGTAAATTTTTATTTCTGTTTCTTATGTATCATTATTTTGTCATCTCATTATTTCTCATATCTGTCCCCTTTTTACCAGTTGCGGTGCTACAATTCCAGGTCAGTGAGGTCATTTGACTCAAGTATATATATTTAATAACTTTATAATTTCTTTTTGAGTGAAAAGACCTATTTAACATGTTTGTGCTTTACCATTTGATAATTTTCTCAGTATTAATCAACATATGTTCTTTTGATCTACAATTTTTTTCTTGCTCTTTGGGTAGTTTCATAATGAGTACCATTGTCTCAATAGTTTTTCTTTCTGTTCCACCTTTAATAGTTTTTTTTTGTATTATTACTATCTCTTCTTTTTTTCTTGTATAGTGAGTCCTATATTTAGTTTCTCTTTACTACCTCATCTACTTCACTTTGTCTGCATACGTTTTTCTCAATCCCTCTTTTCTATTTATGCTTCCTTTTATTTGCTTATACTATTTCCATTTGCTCTGGTTCATTAAACACTTCTGTAGCTGGGAAAGTCTCTTTTGTTTGGTGTAACCTTGTGTCCTTCCAATGGACATTTTCTTTATATCCTATTTTAACATGTTACCACCTCCCTGACATCTTGAAAGGAAGGCTTCTTTCTCTTTTATCATTCTTCTTATCATAGTTGGAATTTTTTCTTGTTGTAACAGGACTTGGTTTATCCTTATTCTATTTATTCAGTAATCAGGGATTTTGAGAAAGTAATATTAGTTATTATCATACCATGATTAACAGAGAGGCTATCTTTCATTTTATATTATGCAAGCTCAAATTTTATTATAAATAAATCTTATTCACTATAACTACTCATTTTTTTCCAAGTTATTGTTCTTTTCAGACTGTTGGTGTAATCCACAACAAACAGTCATAAAATAGTTTCTTGGTATCTCAGTTTAGTTTGCTAGGCTGAGCTCATATCCAGGGTAATAAAGTGTTTGTAATAGTGGCATTTAGAGTAAGAAATAGGAAATAACCGTAGAGGAAAGGCATTTGAGTGTCCTGTGCTCAGTCTTGGAGATATTATTTTTCCTACTCTAAGTCATGAAATCAGTAGTGTCCCTCTAACTATGGCAGTCTAGGAATTAACAAAGGAAATTTGAATGGGGGGCATGCCTTCTATATTTTATGTATAGCATCAATTTTCATAGTAACAATAGAAATATAGACAGAAACGGAAATGGCAGTAGAAACACAGATGATAAACTTCTGTAGCTAAAGGAGGAAACCTGTATCATTGAGAAATTATAGAGCTCATTGCTGTCAGCCTATCACCATAGGTACCTGGAATGAACGAGATGTACATGGAACAGGAAGGAACAAGCCTGAAAGTCGTACCTTAATACTCGGCAATTCTCCTGACAAACAACTTCTCAGGAATAATTTCTTGAGGACGGATTTGTATTTACACTTATGTATTATTCACAGGTATTGGGTTTTTCTTTTTTTTCTTTTTTGTGCTCGTTTCTGCTTTATAACAAAGTGAATCAATCAGTTATAATACATGTACATATGTTCCCATATCTCTTCCCTCTTGCATCTCCCTCCCTCCCATCCTCCCTATCCCACCCCTCTAGGTGGTCACAAAGCACTGAGCTGATCTCCCTGTGCTATGCAGCTGCTTCCCACTAGCTATCTATTTTACGTTTGATAGTGTATATATATCCATGCCACTCTCTCACTTTGTCACAGCTTACCCTCCCCCCTCCCCATATCCTTAAGTCCATTCTCTAGTAGGTCTGTGTCTTTATTCCCGTCTTGCCCATAGGTTCTTTTATATTTATATTTATATTTTTTAACATCTTTATTGGAGTATAACTGTTTTACAATGGTGTGTTAGTTTCTGCTTTACAACAAAGTGAATTAGTTAAACATATACATATGTTCCCATATCTCTTCCCTCTTGCGTCTCCCTCCCTGCCACCCTCCTTATTCCACCCCTCTAGGTGGTCACAAAGCAGGAGCTGATCTCCCTGTGCTATGCGGCTGCTTCCCACTAGCTAAGGAGAAAAACAAATACCATATGCTAACACAGATATATGGAATCTAAGAAAAATGTCATGAAGAGACTAGGGGTAGGATGGGAATAAAACACAGACCTACTAGAGCATGGACTTGAGGATATGGGGAGGGGGAAGGGTAAGCTATGACAAAGTGAGAGAATGGCATGGACATATATACACTGCCCATAGGTTCTTCATTACCATTTTTTTTTTTTTTTTTAGATTCCATATACATGTGTTAGCATACTGTATTTGTTTTTCTCTTTCTGACTTACTTCAATCTGTATGACAGACGCTAGGTCCATCCACCTCACTACAAATAACTCAGTTTTGTTTCTTTTTATGGCTGAGTAATATTCCATTGTATTTATGTGCCACATCTTCTTTATCCATTCATCTGTTGAAGGACACTTAGGTTGCTTCCATGTCCTGGCTATTGTACATAGAGCTGCAATGAACATTTTGGTACATGACTCTTTTTGAATTATGGTTCTCTCAGGATATATGCCCAGTAGTGGGATTGCTGGGTCATATGGTAGTTCTAGTTTTAGTTTTTTAAGGAACCTCCATACTGTTCTCCATAGTGGCTGTATCAATTTACATTCCCACCAACAGTGCAAGAGGGTTCCCTTTTCTTCACACCCTCTCCAGCATTTATTGTTTCTAGATTTTTTGATGATGGCCATTCTGACCGGTGTGAGATGATATCTCATTGTGGTTTTGATGTGCATTTCTCTAATGATTAATGATGTTGAGCATTCTTTCATGTGTTTGTTGGCAATCTGTATATCTTCTTTGGAGAAATGTCTATTTAGGTCTTCTGCCCATTTTTGGATTGGGTTGTTTGTTTCTTTGTTATTGAGCTGCATGAATTGCTTGTAAATTTTGGAGATTAATCCTTTGTCAGTTGCTTCATTTGCAACTATTTTCTCCCATTCTGAGGGTTGTCTTTTGGTCTTGTTTATGGTATCCTTTGCTGTGCAAAAGCTTTTAAGTTTCATTAGGTCCCATTTGTTTATTTTTGTTTTTATTTCCATTTCTCTAGGAGGTGGGTCAAAAACGGTCTTGCTGTGATTTATGTCATGGAGTGTTCTGCCTATGTTTTCCTCTAAGAGTTTGATAGTGTCTGGCCTTACATTACGTCTTTAATCCATTTTGAGTTTATTTTTGTGTACGGTGTTAGGGAGTGTTCTAATTTCATACTTTTACATGTAGCTGTCCAGTTTTCCCAGCACCACTTATTGAAGAGGCTGTCTTTTCTCCACTGTATATTCTTGCCTCCTTTATCAAAGATAAGGTGACCATATGTGCGTGGGTTTGTCTCTGAGCTTTCTATCCTGTTCCCTTGATCTGTATTTCTGTTTTTGTGCCAGTACCATACTGTCTTGATTACTGTACCTTTGTAGTATAGTCTGAAGTCAGGGAGCCTGATACCTCCAGCTGTTTTTCTTTCTCAAGATTGCTTTGGCTATTCGAAGTCTTTTGTGTTTCCATACAAATTGTGAAATTTTTTGTTCTAGTATTGTGAGAAATGCCAGAGGTAGTCTGATAGGGATTGCATTGAATCCGTAGATTGCTTTGGATAGTAGAGTCATTTTCACAATGTTGTTTCTTCCAATCCAAGAACGTGGTATATCTCTCCATCTATTTGTATCATCTTTAATTTCTTTCATCAGTGTCATAATTTTCTGCATACAGGTCTTTTGTCTCCTTAGGTAGGTTTATTCCTAGGTATTTTATTCTTTTTGTTGTAATGGTAAATGGGAGTGTTTCCTTAATTTCTCTTTCAGATTTTTCATCCTTAGTGTATAGGAATGCTAGAGATTTCTGTGCATTAATTTTGTATCCTACTACTTTACCAAATTCATTGATTAGCTCTAGTAGTTTTCTGGTAGCATCTTTAGGATTCTCTATGTATGGCAGCATGTCATCTGCAAACAGTGACAGTTTTACTTCTTCTTTTCCTATTTGGATTCCTTTTATTTCTTTTTCTTCTCTGACTGCTGTGTCTAAAACTTCCAAAACTATGTTGAATAATAGTGATGAGAGTGGGCAACCTTGTCTTGTTCCTGACCTTAGTGAAAATGGTTTCAGTTTTTCACCATTGAGAATGATGTTGGCTGTGGGTTTGTCATATATGGCCTTTATTATGTTGAGGAAAGTTCCCTCTATGCCTACTTTCTGGAAAGTTTTAATCACAAATGGGTGTTAAATTTTGTCAAAAGCTTTTTCTGCATCGATTGAGATGATCATATGGTTTTTCTCCTTCAATTTGTTAATATGGTGTATCACACTGATTGATCTGGGCATACTGAAGAATCCTTGCATTCCTGGAATAAACCCCACTTGATCATGGTGTATGATCCTTTTAATGTGCTGTTGGATTCCGTTTGCTAGTATTTTGTTGATGATTTCTGCATCTATGTTCATCAGTGATACTGGCCTGTAGTTTTCTTTCTTTGTGACATATTTGTCTGGTTTTGGTATCGGCGTGATGGTGGCCTCGTAGAATGAGTTTGGGAGTGTTCCTCCCTCTGCTATATTTTGGAAGAGTTTGAGAAGGATAGGTGTTAGCTCTTCTCTAAATGTTTGACAGAATTCGCCTGTGAAGCCATCTGGTCCTGGGCTTTTGTTTGTTGGAGGATTTTTAATCAGAGTTTCAATTTCAGTGCTTGTGATTGGTCTGTTCATAATTTCTATTTCTTCCTGGTTCAGTCTCGCAAAGTTGTGCATTTCTAAGAATCTGTCCATTTCTTCCAGGTTGTCCATTTTATTGGCATAGAGTTGCTTGCAGTGATCTCTCATGATCCTTTGTATTTCTGCAGTGTCAGTTGTTACTTCTCCTTTTTCATTTCTAATTGTATTGATTTGATTCTTCTCCCTTTTTTTCTTGATGAGTCTGCCTAATGGTTTATCACTTTTGTTTATCTTCTCAAAGAACCAGCTTTTAGTTTTATTGATCTTTGCTATTGTTTCCTTCATTTCTTTTTCATCTATTTCTGATCTGATCTTCATGATTTCTTTCCTTCTGCTAACTTTGGGGTTTTTTTGTTCTTCTTTCTCTAATTGCTATAAGTGTAAGGTTAGGTTGTTTATTTGAGATGTTTCTTGTTTCCTGAGGTAGGATTGTATTGCTATAAACTTCCCTCTTAGAATTGCTTTTGCTGCATCCCATAGGTTTTGGGTTGTCGTGTTTTCCTTGTCATTTCTTTCTAGGTATTTTTTGATTTCCTCTTTGATTTCTTCAGTGACCTCTTGGTTATTAAGTAGTGTATTGTTTAGCCTCCATGTGTTTGTATTTCCTACAGATTTTTTCCTGTAATTGGTATTTAGTCTTATAGCGTTGTGGTCAGAAAAGAAACTTGATACACTTTCAATTTTCTAAAGTTTACCAAGGCTTGATTTGTGACCCACGATATGATGTATCCTGGAGGATGTTCCATGAGCACTTGAGAAGATTGTGTATTCTGTTGTTTTTGGATGGAATGTCCTATAAATATCAATTAAGTCCATCTTGTTTAATGTATCATTTAAAGCTTGTGTTTCCTTATTTATTTTCATTTGGGATGGTCTGTCCATTGGTGAAAGTGGGGTGTTAAAGTCCCCTACTATGATTGTGTTACTGTTGATGTCCCCTTTTATGGCTGTTAGTATTTGCCTTATGTATTGAGGTGCTCCTATGTTGGGCGCCTAAATATTTACAGTTGTTATATGTTCCTCTTGGATTGATCCCTTGATCATTACGTAGTGTCCTTCTTTGTCTCTCATAACAGTCTTTATTTTAAAGTCTATTTTGTCTGATATGAGAACTGCTACTCCAGCTTTCTTTTGATTTCTATTTGCTTGGAATATCTTTTTCCATTCCCTCACTTTCACTCTGTATGTGTTCCTAGGTCTGAAGTGGGTCTCTTGTAGACAGCATATATATGGGTCTGTTTTTGTATTCAGCCAGTCTATGTCTTTTGCTTAGAGCATTTAATCTATTTACATTTAAGGTAATTATCGATATTTATCTTCCTATTACCATTTTCTTCATTGTTTTGCATTTGTTTTTGTAGGTCTTTTCCTTCTCTTGTGTTTCCTGCCTAGTGAAGTTCCTTTAGCATTTGTTGTAAAGCTGGTTTGGTGGTGCTGAATTGTCTTAGCTTTTGCTTGTCTGTAAAGGTTTTAATTTCTCTGTCGAATCTGAATGAGATCCTTGCTGGGTAGAGTAATCTTGGTTGTAGGTTTTTCTCCTTCATCACTTTAAATATGTCCTGCCAGTCCCTTCTGGCTTGCAGAGTTTCTGCTGAAAGATCAGCTGTTAACCTTATGGGGTTTCCCTTGTGTGTTATTTGTTGTTTTTCCCTTGCTGCTTTTAATATGTTTTCTTTGTATTTAATTTTTGATAGTTTGATATATATGTGTTTTGGCATGTTTCTCATTGGATTTATCCTATATGGGACTCTCTGTTGTTCCTGAACTTGATTAACTGTTCCCTTTCCCATATTAGGGATGTTTTCAACTATAATCTCTTCAAATATTTTCTCAGTCCCTTTCTTGTTCTCTTCTTCTTCTGGGACCCCTATAATTCGAATGTTGGTGCATTTAATGTTGTCCAAGAGATCTCTGAGACTGTCCTCAGTTCTTTTTATTCTTTTTTCTTTATTCTGCTCTGCAGTAGTTATTTCCACTATTTTATCTTCCAGGTCACTTATCCGTTCTTCTGCCTCAGTTATTCTCCTATTGATCCCTTCTAGAGAACTTTTAATTTCATTTATTCTGTTGTTCATCACTGCTTGTTTGCTCTTTAGTTCTTCTAGGTCTTTGTTAAACATTTCTTGTATTTTCTCCATTCTATTTCCAAGATTTTGGATCATCTTTACTGTCATTATTCTGAATTCTTTTTCAGGTAGACTGCCTACTTCCTCTTCATTCGTTAGGTCTGGTGGGTTTTTACCTTGCTCTTTCATCTGCTCTGTGTTTCTCTGTCTTCTCATTTTGTTTAACTTACTGTGTTTGGGGTCTCCTTTTTGCAGACTGCAGGTTCGTAGTTCCCGTTGTTTTTGGTATCTGCCCCCAGTGGCTAAGGCTGGTTCAGTGCGTTGTGTAGGCGCCCTGGTGGAGGGAAGTAGTGCCTGTGTTCTGGTGGATGAGGCTGGATCTTGTCTTTCTGGTGGGCAGGTACATGTCTGTTGGTGTGTTTTGGGGGGGTCTGTGGTCTTATTATGATTTTAGGCAGCCTCTCTGCTAATGGATGGGGTTGTGTTCCTGTCTTGCTAGTTGTTTGGCATAGGGTGTCATGTATTGTAGCTTGCTCGTCGTTGAGTGAAGCTGGGTCTTGGCGTTGAGATGGAGATCTCTGGGAGATTTTCGCCATTTGATATTACATGGAGCTGGGAGTTCTCTTGTGAACCAGTGTCCTGAACTTGGCTCTACCACCTCAGAGGCACAGCCCTGACCCCTGGCTGGAGCACCAAGAGCCTGTCATTGACACGGCTCAGAATAAAAGGGAGAAAAGAAGGAAGGAAGGAAGGAAGGAAAGGAAGGAAGGAGATAAAATGAAATAAAATAAAGTTATTAAAATAAAAAATAAAAATAAAAAAAATTTTTTTAAGTAAAAAAAGATACCCAAGAAAAGGACAGACAGAACCCTAGGACAAATGGTAAAAGCAAATCTATACAGACAAAATCACACACAGAACCATACACATACACACTCACAAAAAGAGAAAAAGGGGAAAAATATATATATCTTTGCTCCCAAAGTCCACCTTCTCACTTTGGCATGATTCATTGTCTATTCAGGTATTCCAGAGATGCAGGGTACATCAAGTTGATTTTGGAGATTTAATGCGCTGCTCCTGAGGTTGCTGGGAGAGATTTCCCTTTCTCTTCTTTGTTCACACAGCTCCCGGGGTTCAGCTTCGGATTTGGCCCCGCCTCTGCGTGTAGGTTGCCCAAGGGCGTCTGTTCTTCGCTCAGACAGGACCGGGTTAAAGGAGCCGCTGATTTGGGGGCTCTGGCTCACTCAGGCCAGGGGGGAGGGAGGGGTACGGATGCGGGGCGAGCCTGCAGTGGTAGAGGCCGACGTGACGTTGCACCAGCCTGAGGCGCGCCGTGCATTCTCCCGGGGAAGCTGTCCCTGGATCCCGGGACCCCGGCAGTGGCGGGCTGCACAGGCTCCCGGGAGGGGCGGTGTGGAGAGTGACTTGTGCTCGCACACAGGCTTCTTGGTGGTGGCAGCAGCCGCGTTAGCGTTTCATGCCCGTCTCTGGGGTCCGCGCTGATAGCTGTGGCTCGCGCCCGTCTCTAGAGCTTCTTTAAGCAGCGGTTTTAATCCCCTCTCGTCGCGCACCAGGAAACAAAGAGGCAAGAAAAAGTCTCTTGCCTCTTCGGCAGCTCCAGACTTTTTCCCGGACTCCCTCCCATTTAGCTGTGGCGCACTAGCCCCCTTCAGGCTGTGTTCACGCCACCAACCCCAGTCCTCTCCCTGGGATCTGACCAAAGCCCGAGCCTCAGCTCGCAGCCCCTTGCCTGCCCCGGCGGGTGAGCAGACAAGCCTCTCGGGCTGGTGAGTGCCGGTCAGCACCGATCCTCTGTGCGGGAATCTCTCCGCTTTGCCCTCTGCACCCTGTTACTGCGCTCTCCTCCGCGGCTCCGAAACTCCCCCCCTCCGCCACCCGCAGTCTCCGCCCGCGAAGGGGCTTCTAGTGTGTGGAAACCTTTCCTCCTTCACGGCTCCCTCCCACTGGTGCAGGTTCCGTCCCTATTCTTTTGTCTCTTGTTTATTCTTTTTTCTTTTGCCCTACCCAGGTACGTGGGGGAGTTTCTTGCCTTTTGGGAGGTCTGAGGTCTTCTGCCAGCATTCATTAGGTGTTCTATAGGAGCAGTTCCACGTGTAGATGTATTTCTGATGTATTTTGTGGAGAGGAAGGGGATCTCTGCGTTTTACCCTTCCGCCATCTTGAAGCTCCTCGTTTCGTCTCTCACAGGTATTGTTGAGTACAGTTATGTTTAACTGGAGTAAACGGCATGTAATTCTTTTCCTAGTGTGTGTTCTGTTCTTAATAAATGGTTTCTTCCTTAAAAGTGTCTTGCTTTAAACAGCTGCTTTAGGACTAGCAGCAGAACATGAACTGGATGAACATTTACTATCATTTTTCCTGATTGCATCGGCCAGGAATTACCTTATGTCTAAGAAACATGTTTGATGGATGTTTTTGACATACATCCGTAAGATTGTGTTTCTTATTGTTTTCTTATTCTTCCAGTCCTGAACTCTCCATCCCTGAGAGTCCGTTGACACCAATTTTCAACACCATCCTTCTTGTTTGCAGGACTTCATGCCACATCTGTTTGTATGCAATCTGTCACTTTAGATCCATAATCTTGTTTCTTGATCTCAAATTAAATAATTGTTTCATTCAGAGTGCCATCTTGAGCTTTAAGCTATTTTTATTACCTGTCCACCTTTACGTTGTGTTATCCCTGTATTTTTGAGAATTTAGTTATTCCTGGGGCCCTCCTTCTTTTTCTTAGGCTCTTGTCATTATATTTAAAAAACAGAACAAAGGAAACTTCCTACTCATTGTTTTTCCCTTCTAAGGCTTTGGCCCCATATTTTTTGGACATGTTTTTCTCTGTCTTTATTTTGATTTTGTCCATTAAATTCTTTGGATGCTTTTTTTTTTTCTTCTAAGAACTAAAAACTGAATTGCCTCTTTTGATGAGTTTATTTCTCTTCTTTCCTCTGTAACAGCCACCCTTTCCTTGATGTTTTCTCACTAATCCTCTCATCCATCTCCAGGATTTCTGATTTCTCACTATAATAGGAGATTCCTATCCTCCTGAAATCTTCTTTTGCTGAGGTGTAATCCCAGGAGACAGACAGCTTTCACTCTGGGCCTTCAGTACAGGATGAACTTTGCCTGGGACTCCGTCTTACATAGGTGGCATCCCAGTAAGTGTGTTCTCGTGGACCAAATTGCCATGGGCTTCTAGGTCTGCTTATAACCTTTGTCCAGACTGCACAGTGCTTAGAGAAAGACAGCTGCCCTAGCACACAGGCTTCCAGGCCAGGTGCAGCAGAGGCCTAGAGGTCTATTAGGCTGCCCAGAGAGCCACTGCAGGATGTAGGGGAGACTGAGGGGCGTGGCCAGGACCTCTGCTCGTGTCACCAATGTGAACACCTCTTACACACTGGGATTCTGTGTAAGGTTTACTTTTGAAAGAAATGGTTTTGCTGCTAATAATGTAATTTTGAAAATGTTTGGTATAATGAAGGAGCATTGGCCATGGAGACAGAAAGTTCTGTGCCTACCAGCTGGGCAGTCTTAAATCCTGTCATCTGTAAAGTGAAGGTTGCTATATTTTATCCAACATACTTGGGAGGATTATATGAGAAAGGGTGGGAATGCATGGATAACTGAAAAAGAATTTAAGGTATGAAATAAACCCCTTATATCAATGTGCATATACCTCAAAAAACAATGTTTAATGAAAAAAAAGCAAGTTGCAGAATGGTAGACAACAGTGTGATAACATTTGTATTAATTTAAAGACAGAACAACAGTGATTATTGCTAGAGGCTGAGGACTGGCCATAAGGACAAAATGGACTTGAGATTGATATGAAATGCTTATTTTTAAAATGAAGCAATTAAATCAAATATTATAATAAAAATAACCATACTTGTGTTTGATCTCTCTCTTGCTCTCTCTCTCTCTGTATATACACACAACCAAAATATATCCTCTCTTTGTCTAGTCCCTGAAACTATATCTGTTCCTAAATGAAACGTTTGAGCAGAAGAGAAGAGACCTAATTGATGTTTGCTTTTTAGTGGCACGTTCACGCGTTGGAACATATTTAAACCGGTTCATAACCTCTGGTCTTCTCAGTGTTTTGTTCCTGAAAAAATGAAGGGAAGCTAGAATTCTGGGGAGTTTCATCACTTACTTTTTTCAACTGTCTCGTCCCTTTCTCCACTCAGAAACAATCTCTAAAGTGAATTAATTTTTCACTGCCAGTTTTGAACACAGATCAAACTTC
This sequence comes from Kogia breviceps, assembly GCF_026419965.1. Classification (NCBI taxonomy): domain Eukaryota; kingdom Metazoa; phylum Chordata; class Mammalia; order Artiodactyla; family Physeteridae; genus Kogia; species Kogia breviceps. The sequence continues at coordinate 82,022,779 of NC_081319.1, forward strand.
TTTCTTCCTGGGATTCAGCGCCTGCCTATCAACCCTTTGAATTAACTAATCAGGGACTCCACTGCATAGCTTCCTACTCACCAGGATCCTGAACATTGATCTCCCTCAGAGGGTTCTGCGTGCTGCCTCTTTTCATGGAAATAGCACATAGCCAAGGCTCTTTTCTCTTTTCTTTCCTTCTTCTATTTCTAGCCAGTAAGAAAGACAAGAATATTTCCCATTTCCTTTGCTCTCTAAATCTTCCCAGTATCTTTTTTTCTTTCCTCTCTTCTTTGACTCTGTTTTGACTGATAATTGAGTGCCCTTCTGAGTGTATTCCTTTGTAGCTTAGAGCTGACATTACTTAGGAGGTGGGAAAGAGGGGTATTTGGGGCTGGGGGCTGGAGAAACGGACTGCAGCACATTTTGGAATTAGCACAGTGTAACTCTAACCCTTTTACTAGCCTTTCCTCCTCCCAATATGGGGTGGTATTGGGCACACACATTTGCCTCTTTGCCTGCTGGCAGTGCATCAACGTTTTCATGGTGACTTCTCACAGACGAGATGTCGTGTGCCTCCCGTCAGTGGTAAGGGTGGGCAGACATGGATGATACTCCCATTTCACAGCTTATGAAATGGACGTGAAGAGACCTTCATGCCCACCTCTGATACAGCTGTGATTAAGATTTGGGTCCCCGGATGCCTAACTTCAACCTGTTTCTACTGCACTTTTTGTCCTAACTAAGCAGTCTTCCTAGTCTTCGTTGGATCCTGCTTCACTCAGCCCTAAATGCGAGGACCTTTTCTCCAGCTGGACTCCCTTTCTTGGTGATCTCATGCAGTTCCACTTTAAATACCATCTATATGCTAATGACTCCTAAATAGATATCTCTTGACCTGATCTCTCCCCTGAACTCAAGTTTCATTTATCTTATTTACTTGACATCCATCAGGATATTTAACAGACATTTCAAATTTAGCTTGTCCAAGATCTTAATTCTCCTCCATCTCAAAACTGAAGTCTTTCCAAGCTTTCTCAATATGAGAATTTCAGTCACCCATCTAGCTAGCTTTTGCTAAAAACCTTAGCGTCAATATTGACTCTTATCTTTTACTGAAGTCATCAGTTGATTGTTTTTGCCCTACTTTCAAAATATACCCCAAATCTGACCATTTCTCACCATGCCATTCTATTATAAGCCACTCTTCTCTCACCTGGTTTCTTACAGAAGACGCCTAACTGGTCTGCCCGATCCCATTTACTCGCTACAGTCTGTTTTCCACCAAACTGCCAGAGAGGTCCTTTTATTTTTTATTTTATTTAAAACTTTTTATTTTATATTGGACTCTAGTTGATTTACAATGTTGTGTTAGTTTCAGGTATACAGCAAAGTGATTCAGTTATGCATGTACATACATCTGTTTTAAAGAGATAACCAACAAGGTCGAGTAGGGAATTAAGAGGTACAAACTACTATGTATAAACTAAACAAGCTACCAGGATACATTATTGTACAGCACATGGAATGTGGCCAATGTTTTATAATAACTATAAATGGGGTGTAACCTTTAAAAATTGTGCATCACTATGTTGTATACCTGAAACATATATAACATTGTAAATCAACTCTACCTCAATTTAAAAAAATGCAAAATTCAAATGAACAAACATAAGTCAGATTGTGCTACTCCTCTGCTCAAAGTTTCCTAATAACTTCTCAGCATATGTTTAGGTACTGCAAACTCCTGATGGTAACATCTGGTCACCTATACAGTAGGCCACTGGTCAACTCTGATTGTGTCTCCCCGATTCCCTCCCTCTCTCCCTCCCTCCCTCTGGCCACACTGGCTGCTCTTCCTCAGGTCGCCAAGCACACATGGCTTTAGCCTTTGCTGTTCCTGATCCCTCTGCTTGGAATTATCCCAGGATATTTGCGTCTCACCCTTTTTCACTTCCTTCCAGTCTCTGTGCAACTGTTACCTCTTCAGAGATACTTGAGCATGTGAACTGGAAACTGAAGCTCTATTCCTCATTATCCCCTACTAGCATGTAAGCTCTGTGAGAGAGAGAGGGACATTATGATTTTTGTTCACTGTTGAGTCCCAGCACCTAGAACAGTTTCTAAACCCTAGGAACACATTAAGCCAGACTCAATAAATATTTGTGGACTCAGTGATTAGTGAAGGATGCTTCAGACTAGGCCATTTTGATCACCAGAACCCTCTGACCAGAAGCAGTCACATACCAAGCCTCGTCGTGGTTGAGGGTATACTACACAAACCATACAATCCAAACTTCTTCGGGGAACAGGTCCCATTTCAAACCATCTGTCTTATCTTAGCTGTTAATGTTATTTTGTTTCCATAAGTACACAGGCATTTCTCTGACTACATATTTACTGGTGCATGTTAGAGGCGAGGATCTGCAACTTTCTATTCATTACCTCATCGAATTCTCTCCAGAAGCAAAAGTGTGCGATTGAGCTTCAGTCGCTTGTCCAAGGCCCCATCACTGACTGGTCAGTGGTGGAGCCAGGATTTGAGCCCCAGAAGCCTGGCAGGAGAACCATCCTCCAGTAGCTCTGCTTCATAGTCTCCTACTATTTCTTGTGTCCCCTGCACCTGCCCATTTTTGGTTTAGAGATGTGACCGTTATGCACAGCATCAGGGTAGCAGTGCCCTCAGAGGACTGACAGACCAGTCCGTATTTACTGAAGGTTGGTGATAGGATATTTTTCTTTTTAGGGTTCAACAGCCCATTAATTCTGCAACTTCAGAACAAACTGCCCTGTGCACTGCCCAGCAATATTCCTCCCACTTGTGACCATTGGACAATAAAGAAATCATGTTCTGGTCATCTCTCTGACCCTTGCCCTGCCCTCCTCCTAAGAACTGATTGTTTCCTACGTTCTGCAGGCTGCTCAGTCAACCGGTCGCTGTGATATACCGAGTGCTCAGGACACTGAAAGTGGGAGTCAGGTTTGCACAGTTAGATTGATAAGCAGATGCTGAGTCGATGTGACACAGCTGCTACTGCAGAGCCAGGAAAAGCAGGTCAAGGTTATTAGGAGAAAGGGTGGCACTTGCCCATAGCTGGGAGCACAGATATCCCCGTGTACTGTTTCCTTTCCCAGTCTCTGTCTTTGCATTCCTTCTTGTCCTTTCTTTTTATTTCTTTCTGTCATCTCTCTTTTAGAGGTTTGTGGCAAGAGAGAGACATACTGAAAGCACTGGACCTCTCTAAATGAAGGACATCTATGAGTGAACCACTATGTTTTTCTAGCATTATATGTGTTATTTGAGCTTCTAAGTACTGCCATGCTTTAAAAATCAGATTAAAAGATTAACAGTGACAATTTGCCATTTATTATCTGATTCTGTCTATTTTTAAGACATGGTTTTACATCTGAAACATACCAGATATCTTGTGCTAGTAACCAGGGAGTCTAGTTTCTTATTTCCATTTTTCATTGAATTGAGTTTATTGGTGGCTAAATCTGATTTTTCATCCAGAAGAACCTAGTTCCCCTAAGGTCTTTTTAGCTCTTTCTATGTAATTTTGAACTGAATATTATTTAATTAGGTGAAAATGACCACATGAGAAAAACCGACCTTAAAACCAAAGCCATTTTAAAAATTATACTTTTCAGACCAAGGGTACATCAGTATCTACTGGTAGATCTTGAAGTCACATCAGGCAGATCACCGGCTGGTAGATGTTGCCGTACCCCTGTTTGGGATTGCTCTAATTGTTACCGGTGGTGTGGCACCTCTTGGAAAGCCCATTTCTCCTCTAGTATCCCCACACCACACCCATCCCCACCCTCCTTCTGACCAAGCCCTGTCCTATGCCTGAAAATCTTCAGGCTCACCAAAAGTTTAGAGATCTCTGCCTCAAGTTTTTAAGACCATTTTGCCCTTACAGTCCCTTCAGGATATGTCATGTGGAAATAGAGAATGCGGGCTTGAAGTCTTGGTTTATATTTGAGCCCTGACACTCATCAGCCGGGTGAGCTGGGAAAATTACTCATCTCTCCGAGCCTCGATTTCCTCATTTGTCTGAGAAGGGGGGCAGCAGTGAGATAAAAATCTAAGCAGTACCTAGAATTATACACTTGCTTGCAATGAACAAGAGCTATTTTTATAATATTATTATTGTTTCACTGAACTAATTTTAGCACTCCTGGTAATAAAACCATTGGAGACAGAGAATGGTTAACTGGAAAAGAAATTAAAGTGACTCTTCACCAATATTTTTCTTGTGAGATATAAAATTTAAGCAAACAGAGAACAAACTCTTCATACTCAGTCCAAGTAACTAGGCCATAGAGAACGGACTCCAGATCTTAAAAGGGTAAAAAGTGGTCCCCACATTGAACAGTGTATGTTTAGGTGACATCTGTAAAATGGGAATAAAATAATGCTTACTGCATTGGGTTGTTATGCAAAAAAATGATTTAATATAATGCACTTAAAACACATAGGAAAGAAAAAGTCAGGTATTATCATTAATGGATAAAAAGATTTATATGTTTTAGACCTGATGGCATGCCAGTGATTATGGGGGAGGGTCTCCTTGGGTTGAAATACTGTAATTCTGATTGTGGTATTTCTCAAGCTTTGGAGGGTGACTAAACTGTCAGTATCCTGAGGCATTTATTTGTTTACATATCTTTATATCTTATCTCTTGGTACAGAGTCTGGCACAGACCTAGCATTTAGTGAATGTTTATTGAATGAGTGGATGAAAGAGTAGAAAAGTGACCTGTCTCGTCTAGTTCTGAGGCTTATTGGTTGAGATCATAACACTTGCGTATAAACTGAAATTCCTTAATTTTCCTCTTCACTTCGTCTACCCATCCTATCGCATCAGGTTTTGAGATTCTAAACCAGGCACAAAATTCTGTAGCCCCTCTACCTCTTCTCACTCCAGGAAGCATTTCCCTGGAAGTCGTCTGGTGTCACCACCCGCCAAGCCCTCTCAAGCCAACGGGGGCCAGTTAGGGAGCCTGAGTGAGTAGAACAGGCTGGGTGACAGTAGATTATGAGTCCCACCGGAGGAAGCTCTGCGAGGGCAGTAGCCTCATCTGCTTTTTCATTTCTGTCCGTTTAGTACCTAGAACAGTGCCTGCCACATAGTTCTTCATGGATAAATATTGGTTGAAGGAATGAATAAATAAGTGTTCGGTACGGGCTGACTTTTGCAAGACAGCAATGAAGACCCAGTGTTTTCCAACACTTAGATTTCTCCAGAAAGAGCAGAGAATCCACTTTTATGAGAAATCTCTTGATTTCAAATGTTGGCAACAAATTAAAAATGTTAAGCGCTGTGTGGGTCAAACAAAAACATAATTAGGGGGGAAATTCAGCTCCTAAGCTCCCAGCTTTAGATCTCTGCTGTCAGCAGTAGTTATGCAAGGCTTTACTGTTTGCCCTTCTTCCTGTGTGCTGGGGAGTATAGATTGCATTATCTCCATTTTATAGATAAGGTCATTGAGGCTCAGAGAAACCAATTGACTTGTTCAAGGTTACAGGGCTGGTATGTCATGGAACTGGAACCAGAATCCAAGTTTTCTGGCCCGAAGTCCTGTGCACATTCCAGGGCAGCCTTCCGATTATTCCACCACATGTCCTTTGGGAGCAGAAGGTAAAATCACAAGCCATATGCTTTTGATACTTCACAGATCTGGGTTTCTGTTCTTCCTTCCTGATGCTTCTCTCCGTCTTCCAGCCAATCTGTCCACGCTGCTATGATGTTATGGCAGTGTAATTGCAAGTAACTAGCTTCCACTTTGGTGTTACTAATTCACAGGCAGGCCTATTTCTATTTTGTCAAACACCTGGATGCGGAGAAATCAGTTTGAATCACTGAGAATTTGTAGCTTTATTCGTTTGGATCTAGATTTGGTCACTGTTAAAAGACCAAAATGATACCATCTCAAAGCAAGATAAAAGTTGTTTTTATTTTCCCTATTTCATGTAAATCTGAACATAAAGAAGCCAGGGATGCTATGGTGGCGCCCAAGTGTCCCAGAGGTAGACCTCTTCCATCTATTTACTGTGTGGTTGTGACCCTTGCTGGCTTTGCTAAGGTTTCTCACCAATATGTTCATATTAAAGTCAGAGATACAGAGGAGCGAGAAGAAGGGGCCGCATCACATCGCCTCCCTCTTCTGGGCATGAAGCGGAGGTTGTGCACATTGCGCCTGCTCGCAGTGTAACTCTCCTGCTCCTGATTTAATCCTATGGTCACCTTGCTGTAAGGGGGTGAGATATAGTTTTCAGCTGCATGTCCATGAGTCTAGCCGAAAATTCTATTACCATATGAGCAGACAACAAATATTGGGAAACAACTTGTCTTCTCTACCGTAATAGCTAAGCATTAATGTGTTAGTGTTTAAGCGGCGTTGTTTCATTGATAGGGTATTCTTTGATTCAGATAACTTAGTCCTATTTTACCTTTCATCTGTGGTATTTAGTATGAGTAATAGATATTTGAAGGATGAACCTAAAAACGAATGTGCCGAGATTCTTCTCTGAATTATTTGCCAATTATCAGATGACTTTTGAAACTTGAAATTTGCAGGGAATTGGAATAGTTAAATATATCAGGGTTTGTAGTTGATAACTGTTGACAGGGGCCCTTGAACGGGAATTCATCAGATTACTCTGTGGAGATAACCACCGTTCCTTCGAAATTTAGGCATCTCATTGAGCCAATCACTTCCTATATCTGCTCCCCTTCTGATACTTGGGTGGTCTCATTGGTGAGAACACTGAAAATATTCCAGTGAAAGTTCCCTATGGCTGCTATCACAAATGACCACAAACTTGGTGGCTTAAAGCAACAGGAGTTTATTCTCTCACAGTTGTGAGAGCCAGAAGTCTGAAATCAGTACTGTCGGGCTAAAATCAAGTTCTCAGCAAGGTTGCACTCCGTGTGGAGATTCTAGGGGAGTATTTGTTCCTTGCCTCTTCTAGCTTCCAGGGACTGCCAGCAGTCCTTGAATTATGGTCCTGTCACTCCAGTCTGCTTCTGTCGTCACATAGCCTTCTTTGCTTCTGTGTCAAATGTCCCTCTGTGTCTTCCTAGGAAGGCACTTGTGGCTGCATTTAGGCTCCACCTGAATAATCTAGGATAAGCTCCCCATTTTAAGATTTTTAGTCACATCTGCAGAGTCTCCACAGATGAGGACCTGGGCGAGCCATTATTCTGCCTCTGCAGCAATATTATTGTTAAAAACAATAGCTACTTCCATGGACCTAGAGACTGTCATCTCTTCACAGAATGAAGTAAGTCAGAGAGAGAAAAATATCGTCTATTAATGCATATATGTGGAATCTAGAAAAACGGTACGGATGAACCTATTTGCCAAGCAGAAATAGGGACACAGATGTAGAGAACAAACGTATGGACACCAAGGGGGGAAAGGGAGGGGGTGGGATGAAGTGGGGGATTGGGATCGACACGTATACACTGCTGTGTATGGAATAGTTAACTAGTGAGAGCCTGCTATATAGCGCAGGGAACTTTACTCGATGCTCTGTGGTGACCTAGATGGGAGGGAAATCCAGAAGGGAGGGGATATGTGTGTATATATGGCTGATTCACTTCGCTGTACAGCAGAAACTAGCACAACATTGTGAAGCAACTGTACCCCAATAAAAACAAAAAACAACAAAAAAGGCAGCAGCTACTTACTGAAGCTATACCATGTGCCAGACATTGTGGTAAGTGTTTTATGTAGTTTATTTAATTTTAGTCTTACATAAATGTTATTTGACTTTTCAGGAAAGTAAGGTTCAGAGAAGCCAAGTAACCTGCTCTGTGTCCCTCAGCATGTTCCATCCACCTCCTTCTTCCTCAGTCTTCCTTCTCTAAGCCGGTACCAAACGGAAGCAATTAAACGTTCAATCTACCTAGAACAACAAGACAGAATGCCACCTTCCCCGCTGCCATCACCAAATCAATTTAGGTAGCACACCTGCACCTTCCTTCTAACCTTTATGAGGCCCTGTGTGTCTCCTTTTCCCCTGAAAGGCTGCCTTAAGGTCCATTTCGTCCTCAGTTCACCGGTGTGCAAAGCTGTGCGAATGGGAGAGGGACCAAATGCCTGTGCAACTCCAACCTGTCATAACTCAGCCCTGGGACAGTGCGGGGAGTACGAAGTTCCCTCCCTATAATTGGGTCCAGAACTCTTCCGTACTTTGGCATTGCAAAGTTGGGTTACAAATGTCGTGGGAAAAGGCTCTCTGGCCAGTTGTCTAATACTACTGCTTCCAGTCTCAACCAGACGGAGCAGGAGACTAACTTTTCCCAGGGTATTTTAGTGCTTCAGGTTCTGGTTCCGACCGGAATCAAAGTGGTGAAACGACTTCCCAGTAAACATTCAGAATGTTAGTGAAAAAGCCTAGCTCAGTATTAAGTGTATCAACAGGTGAAGGTGAGGGGATGGGGTGATGCGAGTGAGTGGACCGAGTTAGGGCATATTTTTTCCCCAGTTTATCCCTGAGTGAAGGCACAAGCTGGAAAGGCCTAGACGGATCTCTTGAATACCTGATATGTCATTTCCCAAACAGTTACGTGCAGAGGCAGGGCCAGCTCAGATGTATTGCTGCTGTGCTAATGTGGTGACTTAGCCATTTGGAGTTAATCGTTAATCAAGCCAGACATTATCTGCAATACTATTCTGAGAGGTCAAAGAAAAAAAATCCAGTATCTTATTACCCTTGTCATCAAAATGCTCTAAAAAGTTTTGTGTAATAGCCATAGAAATGGCAGAGATGGGGCTCTTATAAGAACAAAAAAGTCCTCCTGTTTTTGCTTTCTATTTTTCAAATAATTTTATGGATGAGCTGAAATCGGCTAGGAAGGATCGACCACGTACTAACAATTGCAAAGCCAGGCTTCCTGCAGCACCCTCTCTGTGGCACTCATTTTGCTATTAAGAGAAACCACTGGGCTTCCCTGGTGGCGCAGTGGTTGAGAGTCCGCCTGCTGATGCAGGGCACGCGGGTTCGTGTCCCGGTCCAGGAAGATCCCACATGCCGTGGAGCTGCTGGGCCCGTGAGCCATGGCCGCTGAGCCTTCACGTCCGGAGCCTGTGCTCCGCCGCAATGGGAGAGGCCACAACAGTGAGAGGCCCGCATACCGCAAAAAAAAAAAAAAAAAGAGAAGCCACTTAACAAACCAGTTGTCAACAGGGGGAGAGGAAAACAACAATAGTTAATCAGGTTTTACAAGGTCACACATCTAATTCGAATTGTAAAAGAACCCCATTCGTGCCTTCTTTCCCTTGTTCTTGAATGTAGCCTTTCACCAAATTGAGGGTTCACCACTTTGGATCCCCCTACAAGATAGCAGTCGTTAATAAAGGCTTGAAGTACTATTTTACTTACGGAGGGCCCCCTTTGGAGCCTATTAACACCCTTTTTTTTTTTTTTTTTTTTTTACGGCAAGCAGAACAAGTAGCCACCTTCTGACGTGTGTTGGCACTTTCTAAAAGGTCATTAATGCTCCATATTTCAGAGTATAACAAACCCAGGAAGGCTCACAAGGAGGCCAGCAGGGGTAAAATAAAAACAGTGAGTAATTTACAGAGCTTCCAGCATCACTGAGGTGGTATATGCTAAATGAGAGAGAGAATTAGGACATTCCCCCCCCTCCCCAAACCCCAGGGAATTTGCAGGGTCCTAGGAATTTCTAGGTAAAATCTAGACTAGTGAGCTTTTATGAAACAATCTTGGTCAAATATTTGTGCTGTAGAAAAGCAGCATCACAGTGGTTTGGATTCCTTTCTCTGTCCTTGTCCTTACTCTCAGAATGAATTTTCTACATGGGTGGGCCTTCTTTGCCTTTTGATTATTTCTGAAGCTTTGTTGTGATTCTTTGATAACATATCACACTGAAACTGGAAATGGATGGGCAAATCTGTAGCTTCATTTTATTTTCAAATTTCTGAGACCTTTTTTTAGTAAACGCATCCTATATTTTCCAGGGAAGCTACTTGCATTTTAGCATGTTGTTAAAACTTGCATTGGACACTAGATTGATGCGGTTTATTTCCTTAAATTATATGTGGAGGCCTGAGAATGCATAGGAAAAGTTTTAATAAACTTCAAAGTGTTACCACAAATGGAATATATATCTAAAGTTCACTTATATAAGTCTGCAGTCCTGACAAGCCAGTGGTCTTCCTGTGTGTTTAAGGATAGATACCACACCACCATACCAACTAGTGTACAGAAGCCCCTTCTTGTTTACAGCATGGTTTCCCCAAAGTATAGAAGGATCATCACCACTGGCTCTTATCCCTGGTGAGGTGTTTCTGTTTCTTCAACTTATTTTTGTGCACCACCCCATCATTTGATCGTGAGGGTTCTACTGAGAAGTATCCTCTTACCATTCATGCCGTCTGACAGTAATAGGGATGTTCGTGGCCCGTCTTCTATAGTTTTTCTGATCCTGCTACAGAACCAGAGAGGTAAGCAAGAAGCAGTTTGAATCATGGATGAAGGAAGGATCCTGTAATAGCTGCCAGGCAATATATTTTCAGATAAAGAGGCTGACTGGTAAGAGTCACGGATTTTTCATCCCATCTTGAATTCAGTTTTCAAGGTGACACCATGTATTCCAACAACCATATTGAGCGCCTGCTGTGTGGCAGATACTATTTTGGATTCTAGGGAAACAACAGTGAACAAAGCAGACAAAACTCCTTGTTCTCAGCATGCTTGTATTTGTGTGTGTGTGTGTGTGTGTGTGTGTGTGTGTGTGTGTGTGTTTGAGACAGACAGACAGAAATGATGAATAAGATATACAAACAAGCATTATGTTATTTAAGGTTGTAAGTGTTATGGAAACAGTAAAGCAGGGAACACATTTCTCTGAGAAACTGCCAGTTGAACAAAGACTTGAGGGAAGTGCTTTTCCTACTAAGTTGGTAATTGGTGGATAAAAATGATGATTTTTATAAAGAATTCACATTAGGAGAATTAAACACATTTCACTTATAGTTCAAGAAAAATACAAGCTAAGTGTCTTAAGAAATTTATAAGCAAAGCAGTGGGGTAGGTCAAGAAGGAAGGGAAGGGAAAGTTGGTGAGAGGAGAGAGGTCACCTCTCATTGGAATGATCAGAATTTGTTTTCATTAAACTTGAAGGTCACTTTAGATGTTTGAGATGCCCAGTAGATATCCATTTCCTAGATAGATCTATGAAGAAGCTTTGTCTCGAGACTGCTCATAATCTGGTAGAATTTAAAGATATTATTGCTGGTGATTTTGCCTTTGCTGACTTGGCTACAATTAAGCGTAGCTTATAGGAGAACAGGTAAATTAGACCAAGGATCCTGCTGCCGTGTTGTCAGGTCTCTGGGAAAGGAAACCTAAATAGGATTTGGAATTTCTGAGTTCCCTCATCTTACTAACCATTATGCTTGATTCCAAAGGTGCAGGCCACCAAGAGAATACTCTAGTTAATACTTTATTTATTACTGGTGAGGACTTAGGACCAATTTCCTGCCTGGTCTCTTAACCTGGCAAGGAGGCCTCTACATTCCCAGTCACTGGAGGGCTCTGCTCCTTGGATCCTTGACCTAGGTCCACACCTAACCTCAGCTCTGTGTTTTACACTTAGATGGTATAGTCATGGAAGAGAGTGGGAGTGATGACTTGTCCTCATCCAGATCTATTTATTATACCTCTTTAACTCCATGTAAAGTATTTTTAAGAGCTCTTCCTGTCTGGCAGTGAATGACTGGGAGAAGCCCCAAGCTCAGAATAGAGCTTGAAATGGGCACTGTCTTGTAGGTCTGTGGCATTCATTTAAAGGACTACACGGTATTCCACTAAACGGAGATACCATAATACTATTACTAAATATTTAGTAGAAGGCACTGAGTTTGTTCCAAGCTGTTGTTTTTTTCCCCCTCTTACAGGGATGTATTTTCTAGATAGACCTTTCCTACTCTGTTATAAAAGTATTTGTTTTATTCCAATACTACTTCGATTTTTCTTTCTTTTTACATTTTTATTCACTTATGTTTTACTCTAGTACTTTTATGGTTTATTTGTTAAACTTTGTGTTAAACTTTAAGTATTTAAATCATATTCAATAATTTTATGGTTTATTATAAAATATTCATTCATACTTTATATAAACCATTGGGAGTTTATTTTAGATTAAAGAGTGAGATAGAGATACAACTTTCACTAAATATAAATGCTAATCAATTTCCAAATACTACTTATAATCCCTAGGTCTCTCTCACTCCTGAATTCGGAATACCCATTTTTATAATATACTACATCCCTATATATGCTTGGATTTATTTCCGAATTTCTATTTATTCTGATATCTTTATTCTATTTCTTTTTTTTTTTTTTTTTTTTTTTTTTTTGCGGTATGCGGGCCTCTCACTGTTGTGGCCTCTCCCATTGCGGAGCACAGGCTCCGGACGCGCAGGCCCAGCGGCCATGGCTCACGGGCTTAGTTGCTCCGCGGCATGTGGGATCTTCCCGGACCAGGGCACGAACCCGTGTCTCCTGCATCGGCAGGCGGATTCTCAACCACTGCGCCACCAGGGAAGCCCTTTATTCTATTTCTATACCACCAGACCAGCATACTGTTTTAACATTGCTTCATTTCTTATAATTTAACATCTGATAGAAGTACTTTTTCATTAATTTTCTATTTCAGAATTTTCTTTGCTGTAACATGTTTATCTTTCTAGATGTAAGTTTTAATTATTTTGTCAAGGCTCAAAAATAATTCTCTTTTGGGGACTTCCCTGGTGGCACAGTGGTTAAGAATCCATCTGCCAATGCAGGGAACACGGGATCAAGCCCTGGTCCGGGAAGATCCCACATGCCACAGTGCAGGTGAGCGCGTGCGCCACAACTACTGAGCCTGAGTGCCACAACTACTGAAGCCCGCACGCCTATAGCCCGTGCTCCACAACAAGAGAAGCCACCGCAATGAGAAGCCCACGCACCACAACGAAGAGTAGCCCCTGCTAGCCACAGCTAGAGAAAGCCTGTGCGCAGCAACGAAGACCCAACACAGCCAAAAAAAAATAATAATAATTCTCTTTTGGATTTTTAATGTGAATTACATTGGATGTAATAATTAATGTAAGGAGAAATTATATTTTTATATTACTAACTCGACTGACCCAAGAAACAAATATGGCTTTCTTGTAATTCAAGTTTTTTTCTTTGTTGTTGTTGTTTTTTAGTGTTTTTCAGCAAGACTTTGTTTAATTCACACATATTATATCAGTTAGGATCTGTCATTCGTTAGCAGCAGAAACAGTTTAGCTAATTTAAGCAGATAAAGGAATTTATTCAAAGGACATTGGTAGCTCAGAAAATTGCTAAAAGTTTGGAGAACCAAGCTTGGATAAAAGTCAAAAATCAGGGCAGCCCTGGCAGGAAGCACTAGTCAGTCTTGTCTGGGAACTGAAGCAAGAGAGATGAACATTGACCATTTTCATATGTTCTTGCCTCATGCTGCTTAAGATCAAAGTCCTGTTTTGAGAGTGAGGTGTCTAATTGGCTTGGCTTTGATCATGTGTCCAGCCCTTGATATAAAAGAAGACTTACATATAACTCTGGTGCATCTCTCTTCATGTAGCAGGGTGTCCCTCCTGAGTCAAAAGGGAAGATAGACTCTGGGATGTGGGTGACCTTACCCTCACCTCAGTTTCATATGTCTTGTCAGACCTATGGAGCTGAGAAGTGTCCTGTCAAGATCATGGACAGGATCAGTGACACACTCCAAAGACATAAAGACACCCTGGAAAGGAATGGAAGGATGTAATGGGAGGCAAAACACAACATACCAAAGCTAGACTCAGCAACAGGGTGTACAAAAGAGTGAGATGAGAGAAGCCAATCTCAGTGCAGCATATGACTGTTACCTGGACGCACCTGTCCCAGACCCTCTGGCAGCATGACTGCCTCCTTTGCCCCCTTTATTTAAATGATATCTGGATAAAAAGTAAAGTAATTATCATCCTGGGCTCTACCAGTTATGCATGAAGGTAGTTGCAAAGTGGGAGTTGGAGAGTGGAAAGCTGTTTCTCCTTAAGTAGTAAGGGGTGAGCACTGAGGGTTTGGTTTAGCACCAGGGCTATCATGTACGGTTGTGCAGGCTGTACACTGCACAGTTTCAGGAATTATCCTTCACACAGGCTGCAGTATGCATATACAACCTTTATGGCTGCACTTGGTCGCCCTGCCAAGAGTTAGCATCCACAGAGGCAGGAGAGACTGGAGCATTCCAAAGGAGCATCAGTGATCTGCAGTGGAACAGCCATGATAGGGTGGACCGTGGGATGACCATACATGATGGTCAGGTGTGGACAGTGACCAGAAAGAGCTCAATGGCCTAAATTAGAGTGCTGGCCTGAGGAAACTCTGCGTGTATGAGACACTCCTGGGAGCTCCCAGAGATACTAGCGTGGTGGAGGGACTGGCTATGCCTGTCACAATTAAGAAAAACTGGATAGGTTCATGTGGCTTGACTTTTGTACTCCACATGGTAGGACCCTGGAGTTTGGGGATTGTTTATGTAAACAAACATAGTTTATTTTCAGATCTCAGCTTTAGGGCTGAACCCTGTTTCTTGTTTTGGGGGGGTTAGACTTGTTAACAGGAAGAGCACGGATGCTCCTTACATCCTCCACGGGCTGTCTGTCTGGGAAGGAGCAGGCAGCCAGCTGGCCTGGTAGTCACTGCTGTGGTGTGTTCTCACTGGACCTTGTTAACTGGTGCAGACAGTAAAGTGAAATGACGGTATATGGACTGATGGTCTGAGTTCTCCATGATAAACTCCCAGGAAATACTTCTTGGCCATATGACATTTAAAGAAAAAAGGAAAAAAATAAGAATAAAATGATGATTTTAAGAGACCTTCAGTAAAGGGAAAAAAATCAGAATTTTTACTAAAAACTGCACAGGCAGAGGGAGACTGGCCAGTGGAAAATTCTTTTCCTTTCACCCTAATCCTAACAAGATAGATGATGATGAGAAACATTTTTAAAGGTGAGGCTTCGAAGTCCAAGGAGCAGTCAGTATCTGAAAGGCCCTGGGCTCCAGCACTTTATGGAAACTGACAAAATGCTGCCCCTGCTACAACCTACTCCAGAGCCCAAGCAGGGCAGTGTGGCAGTGAGCAAAGTGGTGGAGAGGCAAAGCTGACTCAGGCCAAGGGACCTGAGTGGACTCTTCCTCTTTTAACAAGGTCACCTGTCTGGTACCTTACCGGACCACACGATTTCCAACATGGTGGATTCACTTTATTCTGAGCATTTACAGAAGGCCCTCCAAAGGCCTTGTTAGGAGGGAAATGTAAGGTGACAGCTGAAAAGAAAGAGGAAGTAACTGGCCTGGTACCCCATATGCTATTCTCTGGTAGAACTAGTAAGAGGGTTTATAAAGTACTCACTTCTTCAGTTCTTCAGAATGGGTTTTGTGGCAAAAGTGTGTCACATGAAATATCTGCAGTGAAGAGCAACAACTAACGTGTATGAGAGCCCTCTAAATAAATGCCAGGGACTTGGTAGTATCTTAGGAGGTGTGGATATAATCATTCCCGTGTTACAGAAGAGGAAAAGAGGCTCAGAAAGCTAAAGTTACTGCCCACGTCATACATCCAGTGAATCTTGGAGTCAGGACTGAACTGTCACCTGCAGGAGTAATGCATGTGCTATTTCAGCCACAGAAGACTTTTCATCCGCCTAACTTCCCTCCACCCCTGGCACCCCATCGTGTTCACGTGGGTAGGTGCCCTCCTCCGAGTGTGTTGGCAAACATCCCCTCACTTGTAGGTCAAGAAGTTGGCGCATCTCTCGACCCTCCACTGGCCACAGGAGGGTATCAGCGGCTTTGCCATCCACCTGACCTCTCACTGATCCCCCAGGCCTCACAAAACTCTGCCAACTATTGTTTAAATATCCTTGGGTTAGGGTGATAATGTTTATATTCTATCGAGTCATTATAGTTAATTCTGCTAAGCTTTGTTAGTCAAGTTAAAAACGAATTTTCAAATTCCAGAAGCGGAATTTAGATTCATCTTTGTAGAAGAAGTAGACTGGTATGGCAGAAATACCAGACTCACCCAGTGAGCCACTGCTGTCGCCAGTGGATCCAGGGAGAAGGAAGGAGAGCTTTCGTCCATCATTACTCTTGGCAGAGCCTGGCACATTCTGGGCATGGAGAAGCGTTGGCTGAGCATTGTTCCTGGAGCTGCTGGGACCGCAGAGAATGTGACTGCAGTTCTGCCAGTGGGGTCCAAGAGGTGTATCTGCGCTGGCACAGAGGGCTTGGCCTGTAATATCAGGCCCCCCGAAAGAGAGGACAAAGCTCTCTGGTTTATGTGGCTATCTGGGAGTCTCATGGGGGTGACTAGTCTTTCACTGGCTAAGGTGCCTGCTCACAAGTAACTTCACCATTCTTTCAAATAGTAACGCTAAATTGCATCTATGCCTAAATTCAAACTACTGCACAAATAATTAAAAAGTTGCTTCTTTTTGCTTTTTATTTAAGATCCAAAGGTGGCAACTAATTTAGGAAAAAGTCTGGTGATCCAGGGAAAAATATCTCTTTATTGTGGGACAGTTGCTCGGAAGGCCTATTCTACATAAAAAGGAGATATTTTTCAGAGACCCCCTACTTTGTCTATGTGTACAGTTCTCAAAGCTGAAGTCCAGAAAGAAAGCATTTACATCATTGTGCTTATGTAAACACTCTTCACTGTACATTAAAGAAATGCCATGTTCCCCTTCCCCCTTTATGCCCCTGGACCGATCAGGGTCCTAGTGTTAGGTCAAAGGAACTTCTTTTACTTACACTCCTTCAACTTCTCCAACCTTGTCACATTTTAGTTCATTTCCTATTTAGACTATAACTTTTTGAACAGCTTTCTTTTCCTGGAGTTTCTAATTACCAGCAGAAGAAATGTAGCTTCCTGTACCATCTTATTATGACCTTGCAGTGTCTTGCTCATTCCATCTATGGAGTGGGATCCATTCCTTTCTCTTGCTTGAAAAGTTAGCTGTGGAAGCCCACGGAGCGTCTGTTCTAATTTGGACCAATTGCTTTATGGGTTGTCTATGCTGCTATCAACCCCTGGTTCATTTTTATTGGATTTTAAGTCATTGCCAGAGGTTGTTATAGCTCAAGGTGTCTTCCTTCTTGGATTTCATAGTTTGTTGCAATGGATCTTCAAGTTACTTCTTCAAAAAGAATATGCAGGAGGTAAGCTTTTTTTTTTTGTATAAAAAAGTCTTTGCTATTACGTTTGATTGATAGTTCGAAGAAATGGAGAATAATAAGTTCAAAATAACTTTTCCTAAAACTCTGAAGGGGCCACTCCTCTACAGGCTCTTTTGGCAGGTTTTCTAGGCCATGGCTTCCTCCTGTTTTTGTGTAAAAAATGCTTCCATATACTATTTATCTTCAAGGAATTTGTGGAGTTTCTCTCTCTCTCTCTCTCTCTCTCTCTCTCTCTTTCTCTCCCCCCCTGCCCCCCGCTGCACTACTGTTAGGGATTTATTCCCTTTTAAAGAAAACCTTTATCTTTTATCATCAATTTAATTATCTAACTGCAATCCTGGAGGGAGAGGAGACAGACAAACATCTCTATTTTACGTGCACTCAGTCCCCCATCTTGAAAAAACAAAACAAAACAAACAAAATCTTGGCCTTCACCTGCTAAAGTGCAAATACCTTTGTGGAAAGGGTGAAAGAGGCAGCTAACTTTATCACGTGCATTCTAATAATCGAATTATTCTGAACAACTTGAGAGAACAGTGAATCAGAGCTGTACAAGGATGTAAAAAGAAGGCTTCAGAACATCTCTTTATAAGAACTAGGAAATGGCTAACAGTGTCTTTGGAACTGTAAGGCTGACAGTGCTAGCAACTAGGGTTTAATCCTAGCTCAGGGGAGAATTACTTCAGTGTTGGAAATTCTGTTTACAAGTTGCTATTGATTGTTTTGTCAGCAGTGTCACACATCTATCTATATCTAGATCTATTTATCTATCTAGATATAGATGCCATATATACACACATATACATAAACATGTCTATATACACACACAAATATATATATATATATATAAATACACATACATACACACAGTACAAGTTTGAGCCTATATTGGTTTTATCTCTGATATAGTTCCTTATTTTCTAAATCTCATACTAAAATGTCTGTGTATTTGGTTAATGTAAGGCTTAGAGATCACCAGTCATAGAAAAACCTGGGGCATGTGCCCACGTGAACTTTGATGCAACCAGTCTTTCCAAGATCTTTTAACTCTTAGAAATGTTCAAACTTCTTTTCTGACAAAACTGTGGCCCGTGCTTCATGATGTCCTCCACAAAAGAACATCTTCTAAAGTTGATTTTATCATATAGATCTTCAGGATGACCTTATTGCCATTTGAGACCAGAGTCCCTCTAACTGCAAGCCCTCTACCCCTCATCTTTCATCCCCAAAACATTTCAGGCAATTTTGGGCCATGAGAACACACAGGTGAATCTGGCAGTTGACACAGGGCAACCAAGGCCATTCAGGGAAGAGACCATTTTCTCAGAATATTTCATTCCTCACTAAATCTTCACTGTGTCCCACTGTCTTAAATTCCACTAGGTGGGTTAGTAAAGATCATTCACTCATAGTTAAATTGGTTTAGATGTTTGAGTATTTTTCCCCCCCTCCCACCTACCTTGGGGAGTGTTAAGGAATTGAAGTTTAGAGATGGAGGGAGGGAGAGATCATTGAGAAAGGGGGCTCTGGGGTGTGTGGGGACAGCATGGCCTACTTCCGCAGCCAGGCCTCAGGGTGCAGGCACCTTGGCCTCTGCAAGCAGCAGAGTGACACTGCCCCTGTTTCTGGCAGCTCCCTCCTCTTGTGATGACAGAGCACCCTAGTGCTCATTTCTCCCAAAGTTTACTACTCTGGGCTTGAAGGCCTGTAACCCTAGTTCCCAAGATATCTCGGCCTTTGAGGCCAATGCAGTTCAACCATGTCCGTGCTGAGAATCCTCTCGTCAGCTTCCTCACAGCTGGAGCCATGTTTGATCAAGCGATGCCTCACTGGGCTGTGTACTCCCATTTCCCTGCAAGAAAGATGATGAGAAAAGGAAACGCCTACAGGGGAAGGAGGAGAGAGGTGGCTTTGGACTTCTTCCTGAAAATATGAGGCAATATTTATCTTCTAGGCCTTGGTTGGGTGCTAGCTGGGGGAGGCCGACCCTGTGTCCTTCTTTAAGAAACCTTGCTTTTTTTTTTTTTTTTTTTTCTATTAGAATTAAGGAAGAGGACATCTTTTGGTTTCATGTTTAGATAGTTGCAAATTGAGCATGCATGTTCGTGGGTCAGGCTAGCTAAGTTGGCCTCCCGAAGCCGTGAAAATGTGGAATCAGACTCCTGAAATGATGCAGGACAAGTGGCTGTAGAAGGATTGAGTTATATGTCTCTGACAAGTCATTTTCAGTTAGCTTTCTCTCAGCAGTGGGATGGCATTATCTTGACTACATTAATAATCCATGCCTCATTCTAGAAAATGAAAAGATTCACATTTTGGATTTGGAGTAATTTGGAGTTTTTACACATGAAGGGGGAATTTGGGTAGAGGAAGAGGGAAAAAGGGATTAACGTTTACTGAACATGTTTTATGTGCCAGGTATTGTTTAGGTACTTTATACGTTTTCTTATTTTGTTCTTCATTACAACAGCAGCAGCAATCACACCTCTCTGAGAAAAGTATTAAGATATTTTAGAGTTAAGCAAATTGCCTTTCAATGAGCTGAAGCGAATTGCTCAAGGTTACTCCACTTACAAGTGGTTGAGTTGCATTCAAGTCCAGGTTTTTGTGACACCGCAACTGGGCACTTTCTATCTCCCCATGGCGTCTCTGAAAATGATGCTTAAAAGTATATTTGGTCGGAAATATCTCTGTCACTGATCTGCCACAGGGCCTGAAACTGCCCTCACTGAAGTCACAGAAAGACATCGTTTCTAAGAAGGCACTTATTAAAATGCAATTGTGCACCCCAGAGCAAGTACAGCTTGGGGGTTATACTAATCAGCCCCTGCCTCCACCCCAAACCCTTACCACAGTTCAATGAGAGACTCAATATTAGAGCAGACAGGGGCTTTGGGAGAATTCAGCCCACTTTCTTCTTTTTCTAAATGATGAAACTGAGACTCAGAGAGGCTAAGGAAACTCTTCACAATTACATAACTTGTGCGGTGGTTAGTTTTTATCAGAAATCAGGGCCCTCAGGGGATGGCAGACAAAATTGGATTTAGGGCGCGAGGAAGGGGCAGACAAGTTGAGCGTGCTGGGTGCTTCTCACTGGAAAGCACTGTGGGAAGGAACACCCTGAGGAAACACGGATGTCCGTGAGACCGCTGCCCTGGGTGCCGCAGGTGGAGGGAGCCCCCAAAGTCGGGGGGATTCCTATCACGGCGAGGTGGGCACTGCAACTTTGCTAGGGCCCGATTCTGTCAGAAGGCTTAGGTCATCAGAAATGTTTGCAAAGGCATTTACCGTTGTTGCCCCTTTCTTGAGAACACCTCCAATCACTCCTTTCTGTGCTTCGCTCACAGCTGATGAAAGACTCAAAGTGAAGCAATACCCCTGGAGAACAGTTTCTGCACAGTTGTCTGTCAAAGCTCCAGAGCGCCTGGCCCCTGGAACGCGGAGCATGAGAAAGCAAGGGGTTAAATCACGACCCCACCAGATATTTGTCACGTCAGGGTGACCCCACCGGGCACCCACACCAGGCAGCTCCCACTTAACCTCTCTGATTCCCATTGATAACTGGAGCTCTGAGGGAGATGGCAGGTCCTGCAAACGTGAGAGCATTCTGGCCGAAGGCGGAAAAGTTTGAGGACTCATTTAAATGTGAGGAAAGCCTTTCACCTCAAGCTTTAAAAAAAACAAACCCGAGCAATTCTGGTTCCTGAAAGAGAGAGATGTTACCCTGCTCGCCTCAGCCTAGGAAACAGCACCACTGGCAAACTTGGCAGCTGTTCTGAGGAGGGCTGTGTGGTCAACTCTTCAGGCTATAAGTGTAATAGTAACTGCATGATGATGTCTGAGAAAATCAGAGACCAAAGGAACAATTACGGTTTGGTAGAAACAAATATACAGCCAAGCCCCAGTTTTGGGTAGTTTCTGAAAGGATGCCCTGGGGTCTTGGGGAGACATTCTGCTTATAGATTCTGGAGGAAAATCATAATCGTGAGTGGGCGTTCAGAGGATCCAATAACCTGTGGTTACGTCTCTGTGTGTAATTGTGATTAGCTGGTCAAGGAGGGCACTTGGGGATCAGGAAGCCCAGAATGACATGCCCAAGTACCACAGTGGAAGGGAGGTGTGGGTGCTTGCTCGGACAGAGCACAAATAGAGGATAGGAAGACCTCATTTCTCGGCCTCACACAGCAACTTCTGGTGTTGTCTGTACCACTCACTGTCTACTTGCTTCTAGAAAATCACCTGGCCTCCTTGGACCTCAGTTTCCTTTCCTGTAAAGATAAAAGTTTCAACTAGATGATTTTAAAGGTCCTTTCGGCTCTAACATTGCATACTCCAGCTGAAAAACACAATCTAGGTCTTCGGATCATTTTTTTTTTTTTTCTTCCTTCAAATGGTTGAATGCCTACTGGGGAGGGTCAGACAGTTTGGTTGGTACTGGGACACTTGCAAAGAGTAAAAGGTTCTCGTTCTTGACCTTAAGAGATTGATCCTTCAGTGGAGTTAATGTCCTGAAATATACGTGAAATTCATGCTAGAGGAGTATTTATTCAGACTGGTGGACATGAGGAGAGAGGAAAAGGAATATAAGATACTACGTGGCCCCTGCATTCAGGAGCCTGAACTAATACATGTGAAACAATTAAAAGACAATTAAGAGGTAAACTTTTGGAAACTAACTGTAAATGCAACTGGGATTCATAATGTGGGCTGGGAAGTCAGAGCAAGCATACTGGAGAAAGAGGAACTTGGTGGGACCTTGGAAGAGTGCTAGGATTTGCATAGGCAGAGAAGAGAGACAAGGAAATGCCAGCTGGGGAAAATAGTATGATAATTAATAGAAAAAATATTCATAGTTTTTCCTCAGAAGCACTGAGAGCTTCAGCTGTCCTCAGCCAAATGTTAACCCAGATGGTATATCCGAATTTCATAATTAACAGTTCACCCAGTCACCACAGGTGCTAAAGTGTAAGTCTCATGTTATTTATTTGTGGGGCCACTGCAGAAGAAGGAAAACACCTAGGGGTAGGGAAGGAGGGTAGTTAGGGGTGATACTCAGGGGCAACTTTCCAAGATGGAAGAGTTTGATTAGTTTCTGTTTCATCAGTGTTTCTGAAGTTGCATGTAGGTTTCATCTCTGTGTGCAGACGAGGTATCTGTTTCACCGGGAAGCCACAGATGGAGTTCACAGGGCCAGCAGACCAGTGTGTACAAGGGCACAGTACCTGGCACGATGCTGTCCCTTATTTCCCTTTGCTGTTGAGACCAGAGCAAGAGAAGGTGGGTAACCAATCGGTAGAAATTAACCATTATCTCTGTTGAAAAGCACAAGTCAGAGCAAATCTTGGACTGCTGATGGCTTTGGGAAGGAAATAAATAGCAGCAGCACCCTTAGCACTCTTCCCAGACACAGGGCTGGAGCCTCACCGGGTTACCTGGGAGACTGGGTTTCATCCTCACCCTCTGCTCCCTGCAGCAGCCCCTTCCGCAGAGGCACACAGATGGTTTCTGCCTTAAAGGCCTTAAGCAAAACTGCAAAGTGAGCACAGTTTATCATTTTCGGCTGTTTCTTTTCCTTTCTGGCCCTCTCCCAACTTCCATGCAGGAGGGTTTAACTTGAGTTATTCATTCCATCCTTGGAGTTTTGTGTTTAAACATCCTCTTCTTTTGAAGTAAGATGGTGGCATTGGGTTCCAGTCCCCCAGGTTTTAGATGACATTTCCTCTAGATACATGGTGTTTGGTTGGCCCTTGTCCAAGTTGAAGGTTTCTTATAGTTACAGTGATGATGCTGTTCCTTTGTTGGGAGAAGACTACATTCTTAATATCTTGCTACATTTTTCAGTCCTCTCCTCTGCCAGCACCAGCTGCATAGCTGTCCACATTGGCTGTGCATGGCCGGGCTAACTGACCATGTAAAGGGAAGCTTAGACTCCTTCTGAGAGGAAATAAGGAGGCTTTTTGTTTCCATCTTTACTTTTACAAGGTGCACTGATTTAAAATGATTTACCCCAAACACCCAAGAAACTGGGCCTACACTTGAACTAGAATATTGATCTCCTGGTACTCTTCAAATCCACAGATTTCTACTTGTCCAGAATTTTTGCTTATTCATGAGAGGCAATATAATACATTAATACTTTGATTAAAAGAGAGGGTTCTGGGCTTCCCTGGTGGCGCAGTGGTTGAGAGTCCACCTGCCGATGCAGGGGACACGGGTTCATGACCCGGTCCGGGAAGATCCCACATGCCGCGGAGCGGCTGGGCCCGTGAGCCATGGCCGCTGCGCCTGCGCGTCCGGAGCCTGTGCTCCGCAACGGGAGAGACCACAGCGATGAGAGGCCCGTGTACCGCAAAAAAAAAAAAAAAAAAAAAAAAGAGGGGGTTCTAAGAGGGATGAACCTGGAGGGGTCAGATTCTGCTCATCTGCTCACTAGCTGTTTGAATGTGGGCAAGTAACTAATCATTTCTGCACCTCAGTTTGTAAAAACATAGAGCCCTATATAATGTGACAATGACTAAATGAGTTCATAGATGAAAAACACACAAAACAGTATCTGGAAAAGTAAGAATCCAATATGTGTTGCTGACATTACCATTATTATTTTATTGTTATTATCACTCAGGTATGTGCGTTTATTCATCTCCAGAATATTTACTGAGCAACTTCTGTAGGCAAGGCACCAACCTAGACATTGGAGATGATTAAGACACCATCTCTGCTCTCAAGAAATTGCTGTCTAGTGGGAGAGACAAAATATAAATTGATGTGACAAATGGAAGTCATGTCTGGGGGTCCATGGACCTAGAGTGGGGATTGTCTTCTCAGTAGAGGTAACCTCTGAGCTGAGGCTTGGAGATAAATAAGGCAGGGGCGGGGCAGACTTGTATGCAGTATGCACAAAGGCTTGGAGACAGGGAGAGCATGGCTGATGTGAAAGAATCTGGAGCTCAGAGTATAGGGTGAGGGGGTGGCTACAGGTGAGCTTGCAGCGGTGGGCTGAGGCCACACTGTAAAAGGCTTGTGTGCGGTGCTGAAGATACCAGACTTCAGGGCACACCTATATGACTTTACAAAACGGGCCTCTTGCCTCTAGGAGCATAACTGTAGCAGTAATTACAGCTTGGTTAGTAGAAAGTGTACCCTTGTGCACTGTACAACCCCACAACCATATGCAATGTCAAAGTCTACAGGATCTTGTGGCCAGTTAGGATCAGGTGAGAGAGAAGAAAGATTAAGGATGATTCCCATCTGGACGGATGGGTCGTGCCAGGCACAGAGAAGGGGACCCAGCAGGAGGTGCCTTAAAAGTAAGCAGGGAGAGGGACTTCCTTGGCAGTCCAATGATTAAGACTCTGCACTTCCACTGTAGGGGGCACAGGTTCGATCCCTGGTCAGGGAACTAAGATCCCACATGCTGCGTGGCATGGACAAAGAAAAAAAAAGTAAGTGGGGAGAACAGTGAGTTCAGTTTTGTCCATGCTGAGTTTGAAGTGCCCTTAAACGTTCAGCTCGAGCTGGCTGCTACAGTCAACAATAATGAATAATGTGTCCGTGGTACTTACTAGGTGCCAGGTCATTTTCTAATGAAAACTCTATCTGTAAATGGGGCTTTCTCATCCCCAGAACAATTGACCTTTTGGGCCAGATATCTCATTGTCGTGGGGGGCTGTCCTGTGCACTGTAGGATGTTTAGTAGCCTCCCTGCACTCTACCCACTGAATGCCGGGTGATGCCCACTGATGCTTCCACCCAGCTGTTAAAACCAGAAATGTCTCCAGACATTGCCAAATGTCCTGTGAGAGGTAGGTGTAAAATCACCCTTCATTAAGAGCCATTGCAAAAACTCACATAATTCTTACAGCACTTGTATGATGTGCACACTATTGCTTATTTTAATCTTATAAGAGGAGGAAACAGAGACACAGAGGTTAAATGACTTGCTTAAGGTCTCACAGTGAGTAAGTAGCAGAACAGGAGTGTTCTGGCTTTCAAGAACACTCTGGCTTTCAAGAACACCCCCCACCCCCACCCCATCACTGCCACCCAGGAGTAAAACAGGGGCTGCAGAAAAAGATTTTAACACTTCAGGCCAGAGTTGAAGTCACAGATCACCTAGGAAGTCTATTGGGAAAAGAACAGGTCCCATTATGGAACCTGTGGGACATTGTCATTTAAACAGAGGGTGAGAACCTTCGCTGAGCAGGCATGACAGGGCAGAGAGGTAAGAGGAGAACCAGGAGCTAATGTGAGCAGAAACCCTGGAAGGGAGAGGATGTTTAGAAGTAGGAAGGAGACAGGATATCAAACATTCCAGAGGAAAGTGAAGGCTAGGAAGCAGCTCTTGGGTTTAACAACAAGGGCTTACTTTCAGTGTGGGGATAGATGGGGAAGCCAGCTAGCCAACTGAGGAGTGGGCATTGGAATATTCATTCAAAGACACTGGGTGTGAAGCAGTTTCAGGCCTTCTCAGTACTGTGCTGCTGCTAATGGTGGGAGAGGACTGAGTGCTAAGACAGTCTGTCAGCTTCCCTGTCCTAAACGGAAGCAAATCATCTGCAGAAAGAGACAAGCAAGTAGCAAACGTTACCCTTGAACTTGATAAGTAGGTCCTTCAACACGTCATTTCTGTCCCCTTCGGAAGTGTTGTTACTAATGAAGTGTGTGCCAGCAGAGAAGAGGGGCTTGTCTCCTTAATCCTAAGGATTCCAGAGGCCTTTCATCTTGCCTAGCTTCCCTCATGTCAGGGATGGAGGACGCTTTGTTCTGGAGCACCGAGGGGTCTTCTTTGCCCCACCCACCCCTTTTTACTCAGCAGGAGTAAAAGATCCTGAGGGGTAACTGCCCACAGCCAAAGTACTTCCTGTCCGTGGTTCCCAAACTTGGCTGATGGTTTGGATCACCTGGGGGACTTTTTTTTTTTTTTTAAACATGAAGCTCGAAGCTTCTTCTTTTTCTTTTTTTTTTTTAAATGGAAATGCATTTCTTTTATTTATTTATTTATTTTTACTTTTTACTTTTGGTTGTGTTTGGTCTTCCTTTCTACGTGAGGGCTTTCTCTAGTTGCGGCAAGCGGGGGCCACTCTTCATCGCGGTGCGCGGGCCTCTCACTATCGCGGCCTCTTGTGGCGGAGCACAAGCTCCAGACGCGCAGGCTCAGTAGTTGTGGCTCACGGGCCCAGTTGCTCCGCGGCATGTGGGATCTTCCCAGACCAGGGCTCGAACCCATGTCCCCTGCATTGGCAGGCAGATTCTCAACCACTGCGCCACCAGGGAAGCCCCATAATTTCTTTAAATACATTCAACCCCCTTCTTTCTCTCTTCCTCTTCTGGGACCCCTAACCTGTGAATGTTTGTGCACTTAATGTTATTCCAGAGATCTCTTAAACTGTTCTCATTTTTAAAATTTGTTTTCCTTTTCACTGTTCTGATTGGGTGGTTTCCATTATTCTATCTTCCAGATCACTTGTGCAAGTTCTTCTGTGTCACTTCGTCTTCTGTTAATTCTTCCTAGTGTGTTTATCATTTCAGTTATCATATCTTTATTTCTTATTGCTTATTTTTTATATTTTTTAGTTCCTTTTTAAAATTCTCACTCTGTTCATCTATTCTTTTCACTAATTCAGTTAGCATTTTTTATTACTAACTCTTCAAATCTTTATCTGGTAAGTTGTTTATTTCTGTTTCATTATTTTTTTTTCAGGGGTTTTCTCTTGCTCTTTTAGTTGAGACCAGTTCTCTGTCTTCTCATTTTGCTTAACTCTGTCTCCGTGAATTTAGGTGAAACAGTTACATATTGTGGTCTTGAAGGAGTGTCCTTATGTGGAAGCATCCCTGTACAATCTGCATGTGCCCAGTACCTTTGGTGGGAAAATCAGATTTGATGTGAATGCAAGTCACATCTTTCCTGAGGGTGTGCTGGCAGCTATCACCTTGGCAGTAGGTGGGGCTGGAGAAGGACGGGCTGGGGCTGGAGCCAGGTGTGAGCCAGGGCTTCCCCTCTGCTCGGTGGCCATCACTGTCTTATCAGGGGTGAGGTCGGCTTGCAAATTGCTGGAGTAGAAGCCCCGAATTTTGGTTGCAAACTGGCTCTGTTCCTCTTAGGTTCTCCCTTCTCCAAGCCCTGAGACCCTTGAGCCAGAGGGTAGCAGTGCTGGAGCATGAGGGCCTGAGGGGGCTCTCGGCTCATGACAGAGGCCTGTGCTGCCTCTCACATGCTGCCTCTGCAAGCACCAGCAGTGGCTGCCCTTGCCTGGCTCAGAAGCAGCCTCAGGTCCAAGACTCCTCGGCTCACAGCCGATCACTTCCCTTGCGCTCACTGCCGCTGCCCTGATACGGAGCCGCACCACAGGGCAGGCAGGGCCTGTGTGTGCTCTCTGCATGTATTGGGGCGCGGACTGTGACAGTCTGGATGCTGTCAGGCATGCGGGCTGCTTCTGATGTGCTGCCTGAATAAGCACCAGCCATGGGCACCTCTGCCACCCCCGCTCAGATGCTGCCCCGGGTCTGAGTCATCTCTGTCTCCCCAGACGTGGCAGCCCTCGGTCCAGTGTGGAGCAGTGATGTGAAGTAAGTGCGGCCATCACGTTCTCTCAGCTCGGGCTGGGGTATGCAGCGGGGTGGTCACGGGAAGCTGGGCAGCCACTGGAGCAGTCCTCAATCTGCCCTCTACACCCCGCTTTGGGAGCAAGCCAGCTATGCGTGCACTACTCCCCGGTGGAGTCCAGCCTTCCCACCAGCACCCCAGTTAGTCCTAGCGGCTGTCCAACCAGCCAGAGGGGCTCGTCTCCCCTGTGTCAAGCCCCAGGACTGGGGCACGCAATGTGTGGTTCAAACTGCTCACTCCCCAGGGCTGATCTCTGCCCATGTGTTCTCCTTTTCCCTCTGAGTCCCCTCCCTGGGGCACGGGCTCCAACCTGATCGCTTCTCTTCCCTTCCTACAGGGTTCCATGGGGATCTTTGTTATAGCCTTCGTACAGGAGTCTTTCTGATAGTTTCCAGTTAGTTTGCAGTGAGAGTTATGCCACATGTCGATGTATTTTTGATGTCTTCACAGGCAGAAGTGAGCTCCATGTCCTCCTACTCTGTGATTGATCCCTTTTTCTTTTCTTTTTTTTCTCCCAAGTTTTTGAATGTGTTCTAGTTCATTTAACCTACCCTCTCTTACTAGTTTATTGGAACATTTTCTCTTCAGAACAGTGCTGCAATGAATATCTGTGTCTAACTGGTTTTACACCCATGTGAGAGACTATCTTTAGGAGCAAATTAAGATGTGGCATTGCTGGATCAGTGGGTATGCGTGTTGTGATTTTGATATATATTGTCAATTTCCCTCCCTGGTGGGTACACCAGTTTCTACTCCCAGACTTATATGGCACCAAGGGCGTCACTCCTTATGGCAACATAAACAATTTAGAACTGAAGTAGTATCATTAAACTCTTCTCTAGTGTTTAAGTTTCTAATCTTTGCATACTTTCATAATTGCTTTTTTTC
Source organism: Kogia breviceps (assembly GCF_026419965.1). Taxonomy (NCBI): domain Eukaryota; kingdom Metazoa; phylum Chordata; class Mammalia; order Artiodactyla; family Physeteridae; genus Kogia; species Kogia breviceps. The sequence continues at coordinate 82,051,530 of NC_081319.1, forward strand.
TGGAGATTTTTTTCATGGGGGTTTTGTGTACAGTCAAGGAAATTAATGTAATTATTTTTACAAGTTAGAAAACCTGGCTGAACATACTGTATTGGTTAACAGGGAATGAGAGCCATTCCTGTTGGTTGGGGCCACTTATAGCTATTAAGGTATTAGGATAAAGTAGAAAGAAACCAGAAGTAGAAGTTTATATCTTTAGGAAAAATGATTTACATATTGGGAAGAGCACAGAATGACAGTCAGAAGATCTGTTTACTTATTTATCTTTGTCTTCTCTATGGTTCCTCAATTTACTCTGCCCACTTACTTCACAGGGTTCTTTTGAGGACAGGATATGAAAGCAAATAGAATAAATTATTAATGTGATCATTTATTATTAATAAGGATAAGATGTCACTTGAAAGTGTCAAACGTCAGTGACAGTCATTCGTTCAACATGTATTTATTGAGAACCAGCCCACTTTTTATGGTGAAACTCCTCTAGTACAGATATAATTTTGGTGAAAAAATGAAGACGGTTGGCCTTTCTGTGCTTTAGTTTCCTTGTCTCTAAAATGGTGCTGTTAAGAGTCATTGCCTCATAGAGTTGTTGTGAAGATTAATTAATAATGTAAAACTCTTAGAAGATCTCTGCCATCTAATAGGTGCACAATAAATATTAGCAATTATCATCATTATTATACCATAGTTGCCTCTAACTTAACTTCTCTATTCTTTGAGTTTAAGCTTTAAAAGATGTCATTTATTAAAATCTAATTCAAAATTTAAGAACTGAGAAATAGCCCTAGAAAAAATATTTTTAAAAAAATAGTAAAAAGAAATAGCTGCAAATGTACCGAAATTATTAAGAGTAAAACAAAAAAATAACAGTTACCAGAGATACCATTTTCAAAACAAATCATACCAATGAAATTGTTTTGCCCAGTGTGTACACTCCTGAATTACAGAATGGGCTACATGTGACTGTCATCTCCATTGGGCAAGTCTTAGGGAAAAGTTTGAACCATGTAAAATATACTTTGGAATTCATCCCATTCTCTTTTTTTTTTTTTTTGGTATCACCTCCCCCAGCTCTTCTATTATAGGAGTGCTCATTTGCTTTCCCAGATGCTCAAAGCTGTGAACCCCTCCTCGAACCACAATGCTTTATGCCGAGCAATACAATTTATTCTCAAATTTTCTCTCCCTTCTTGGAGAAGACAAAAAATTAAAAATAGAACCACCATATGATCCAGAAATTCCACTCCTGGGTATTTATCAGAAGAAAATGAAAACACTAATTCAAAAAGATATGTGAACCCCAATGTTCATAGCAGCATTATTTATAATGGCTAAGACATGGAAACAACTTAAGAATCCATCAACAGACGAATGGATAAAGATGATGTGGTGTGTTTGTGTGTGTATACACACACACACACACACACAATAGTATATTACTTAGCCATAAGAAATAATGAAATATTGCTATTTGTGACACCATAGTACCTAGAAGGTATTATACTAAGAGGAATTAGTTAGAGAAAGACAAATACAGTATGATTTCACTTTTATGTGGAACCTACAAAATAAAACAAATGAACAAACATAACAAAACAGAAACAGACCTATAGATACAGACAACAAGCAGGTAGTTGCCAGAGGGGAGAGTGTGGGGGGATGAATGAAATAGGTGAAGGAAATTAAAAGGTACAGACTTCCAGTTACAAAATAAATGAGTCACGGGGAAGAAATGTTAAAAAAACCCACAAAACTCCAAAAACAAAAAAGGAAATTTATTACATGATACAGGTTCTTCTTCTTTTTTTTTTTTTTTTTTTTTTTTTTTTTTTGTGGTACGCGGGCCTCTCACTGTTGTGGCCTCTCCCGTTGCAGAGCACAGGCTCCGGACGCGCAGGCTCAGCGGCCATGGCTCACAGGCCCAGCCGCTCCGCGGCATGTGGGATCTTCCCGGACTGGGACACGAACCCGCGTCCCCTGCATTGGCAGGCGGACTCTCAACCGCTGCGCCACCAGGGAAGCCCCTTCTTCTTTTTTTAATATTTAACTTGCTTTTATTAAACAGGGGAAAAAGCAACACATTTTCCAAAGAGGCAGATACCCCGGTAGCTTTAGTAAAAACCAACATAACGTCAGTTTGTTTGACAAGGCTTTTAGAATAAGTGAGCAGTTAAATTCTTAAAGTTGGAATAGAACATCAGCAAGCTCTAGACCCCAGAACAGTTACAAGCCAACAAATTAGGCATTGTTTTGCTTAACAACTTTAGCTTTAATGTAAATATATATTATTATTTAGAATATTAGCATCTGAACTACTTAATGACCATCACTTTAATTAAAACCAGGATTTCTGAAACCTCCAAGTAGTCTTTAAAGTTTTCCACAAAACAAAAAAGGAAATTTATTAAATGATACACGTTCTTGTGGAAGATGGTGTATTTGGGGTAAAGAGCCAGCTCGGTGTGTGGTGCAAAGTAAGCAGCCATTCAAAACATTTATATTTACTTAGTGACTAAAATAAAGTCATTGGGAACTAGGTGAATAAGCATTTACAAAGTCATATTTCATAGTTCTCCCAATGAATAATTCAGGCATAAGCACATAAAATCTATTGTTTAGAGCCCAAATGAACAAAGTAGGAGTGCATATCAAACTTACGTATGAAGCTTTTAAAAAACGCACCTGCTGGGCCTGGCTGTTGAGACTTGGATTCATCAGGACTGGGATGGGACTGTGCTACTTGCTTTTTTTTTTTTTTTTTTTTTAAGAAAAAAGCTCTACCAGTGATATCACTCTGGTGATATTGCTTTGTATTTGCAAAGATTTTTGTTTTATTTTGTTTTTTCTTTTTTGCTTAGCATCACTGATCTGTTTTCTGGGCAGGGCTGAAATGGCATTCATTCTGATTGGTTAAATATTTGTCCTTATTGATTATTGTGCATATTATACCAATGATAAATATATTGACTATCACGTCAGATTGTGAGATAGCTAGTCATTTATTGAAAAATAATATTTTTAGTCTCAAGCACCATGCAGCATTGCATTCCTAGTTATTGGAACATAAAGTCATTTTCAGAATTTCTCTTCTAACTACCAGAGGGAAATGTCAATATAAAAAAAAAAAAGAAAAGAAAAAAAGAAGACTTGTTTCTATCAATCGATTAATATCTACTGAGTGTCTAGGATCACCCAGGTCACTGATAAGGAGATATAAGAGTTATATAAACCCTTTAATGGGAAGGTGTTTCCGGTCCAGGATTCTGGACAGTGAAAAGATAGGCCTGTAGTGTTCGGTGCAACTTAAATGTAAGGGCATTCGCTTTCTTTCCTTTCTTCCAAACTCAGCATTGCTTTTTCTCAGGGAAATGTCTCTCTTTTCCAGTGTGGAGTCCTGGCAGTTAAGGTTACCTTGTCTTTGCAGTTGTTTACATCTGTATAGCTCAGAAGACCGCCCAGGTTCAATGAGTGACAAATCATTACTGACTCTACAGTGTAATTAAAAAGCACAGGCATTGATTAGCGATGAGATAAACCTGAGACCAAAAAGTGAGAGACCCAGAATAGCTGGCGAAACTTCTCATTGGATCTGTCTGAAATGGAAGATGTTTGCCCCTGCAGGCATGGCGCAAGGCCCATCGTGCATTTCCATTAGAGATCCACACTGAATCCGAGAATGCCATTGATGTCGGCCTATTTATGAAAGGCTGTTGAAAGAGGTTTCAGAGCTAATTGAAAAGAGATGTTTCTGCACTGCAGTCACTTCAAACAACGTGGCTCCAATATCTATTTCAATAGTTTGGAAACAAGCACATCTCAATAATTTGCACATGAAATTAAACAAATGATTTGAAATGAAAGCTCTGTTGGCATTTAGTAAGATTTGGTTCTTTAAAAAAATTATGAATTGGACAGTTGGCTGAGTTTATTATAACAGTCCCTGCCCACATCTACCTGTGCTTTCATTTAGTGGTCTATCCCCGATTTCAGGGATGTCAACTGCAGCTGCCTAAATCTACCTTGTCTGAAGACAAGGCATACAGTTTTAATAGGATGCTGTCAACTACTGTTCAGTTACAAATTTTTATCTTCTAGGAAAGAGGAATTTCTCAAAACCTGCTTTGCAAAAAGAAAAAGTAATAATAACAAAACAGCACCTTAAACGTGCTTCCACAAGATTTTTCTCAAGGTAGAATGTAATAGAAACAACTTCAGAGAGAGCCGAACCTCAACCACATTGAAAATTGAGTGAATTTATGTGAACAGAATGCAAACATAATTATTAAAAAATGTTCTCCCCTAGGCAGTTTTCAATCAAGATCTGAAAACCTTAGCAAACATTGATTTCTCCCTTAACACTTGTACTTATTATTGGATCTGATTTCTGTCTATTCTTAAAGCAGAAATTGAGGTCTGATAACTGAAGCTGGTGTGGCCAAGTTTATAAGTTAGCCATTCTCCCCCCGGGGTTGGGAAAGCAGTGGTTGATGTATAGCTATTCCTCAAAGCAGAGGGAGAATCAAGTTCATTGTTATTATCTCAATTATCGTAATTATTCTGTCCTTAATATTTTAACAACGTGTGGTTTGGTTTTGTTTGGTTTTGTTTTTTGAGCTGGGGACAGTGGTGCTAAGCAATTTACCTGGTTAGGTACGTAGTCGGGCTGAACCAGAAATAAGACACATGTATCACTGGCCCCTTATTTTAGTGTTGTTTAAAGCCAAAAATTAGGCTTTAAAGGTTTACGTACTGAGGGGAATACTGAGTCCCAGTTTCTAGGACTGATTGAGCAAGGTGTTTAAGGCTTAATGGCTGTAACATCAATTAGATTTCACCACAACTGAGATAATTTGATTGTTTGAATGACTGAAGGAACTGGATTACAATGGTAGGTGTGATTACTTTGGGTGTGTTTCTGACTGAGTTGTTTTAGCTTAGGAGAAACATATCCATTGGCTGGTGGACTGCTTGGTCTGACAACAGAAAATATCCTCAAATTACTCCTCATTCTGGCTGGTGCACTTAGTGGCTGTTTCGTCCTTGCATACCCTTGTCTGCTTCTAGAGGGTCAGAGTGACTTTGAGAGATCGGAGGACATTCAGAAGAGGTGGCACAGACGGTAGGGATACAGGCGAAAAAGGAGTGAAGTAGTCCTGGCACTCCCTTTCCTTGGAAGATTCAAAGTGGGTTTGGGGCGTGTAGAAGATTTAGGATTGCATGCTTCTGCCTCTTCCCAGGTAGCCAAGGTGCAGTACACCTTCCTTCCAATAGGTGTTCATGAACTACAGTGGTAGGGTTTTAGTGTCTCTGGCTTGAACTAAAACCACCTTGAGCACCATTCCTAGCTCACCTAGCTTAGCAGATGCACTCTCTGTGATTTTCCTGAATTAAGGCAGACTTCCAGGAGGTGACCCACGGTTGGTTCCCTTCGAGTTTGATCCCAAGTGAATTTCCTGGGGATGTCCTAGAACTTCGGAGCTTCAAGTGAGGTGAAATGCACAAACACGATAGTGGTGGATAGTGAAAGGGCTTAAAATAAACGGACCTCATTTGAAGGGCACCAAGCAGAGCACGGGCTACGTGGGACCTCATATATAATGACTGTTTGTTTAGAAATAAAAAAGCAGCAATACATTTTAATGGGTGCTAATTCTGGGTACCTTATTACCAGTCAAGCATTTATGGAAGAAGAAATGAAAAGGGGCAGAGAACAGGTCAAGTAACATTGTGCTTCTTACGTGCCAGGCATTGCACTGACCTAAGCATCCTGTGATGCTTATTATTCCCACTTCATAGAGGGGGAAACTGTTCTCCAAGCAGAGGGAGAATCAGGTTTATGTCCAAGGTCAAAGTCACACATTGGTTTTCAGACCTAGGTATTTCTTTTGCCTCACAACTTCCATTTATGTCAGAGTAAGGCAAAGAGAAGACACAAGAGGAGAAGGAAAATGATTACAGACACAAAATCAAGATTCATAGATAAACTGGCTCTCTAGAAGTTAAATGTTTTCCAAGTCCACCCACTATTTTCTAGGGTTGTGTATGAGAGCTGAGATCATGGGGAGATGGAGTGGGCTAGCCATCTGACAGACCCAGAACCACATTATCAACATGCTAAAATTGTATTATTAGGGATAATAATGTGTGTGTGTGTGTGTGTGTGTGTGTGTGTGTGTGTGTGTTTAGGGCTGGAGGAGCTGGAAAACAGAGAAGAAGTATAAGGCAGAAGTTTTCTTTTAAATTGTAAGTACAATTTGAGAATAGTAGCACAATTAAGCAAACACTGAGCATTAGTGTGAGTAATTTTTTAAACAGATGTACATTTTTAGAACACTTTTAGGTTCACAGCAAAATTGAGTGAATGGTATATTGATTTCCCCTTATCCCCTGCACCCACACATGAATAGCCTTCCCCATTATCGACATCCCCCAGCAGAGTAGTATATTTGTTATGACTGATGAATCTACATTGACACATTATTATCACTCAGAGTCCAGAATTTGCATTAGGGTTCACTCTCGGTCTGGTACATTCTACAGATTTGGACAAATATATAATGACACGTATTCATCATTTTGATATCATACAGAGTATTTTCATTGCCCTAAAAATCCTCTGTGTGTGCCTATTCATTCCTCCCTCTCTCTGCTCTAACCCTTGGCAACCACAGATTTTTTTGCTGTCTCCATAGTTTTGCCCTTTCCAGAATGTCATATATTTGAAATCATACAATATGTATGATTTCAGACTGGTTTTTCTCACTTAGCAATGTGCATTTAAGTTTCCTCCATGTCTTCTCATGGCTTAATACCTCACTTCTTTTTAGTACTGAATATTATTTTACAGTCTGGATGTTTATTTATCCATTGACCTACTGAAGGACATCTTAGGTTCCTTCCAAGTTTTGGCAATGACGAATAAAGCTGCTGTGAACATCTGTGTATAGGTTTTGGTGTGGGCATAAAATTTGACATCCTTCTGGAAAATACCAAGGAGCACAATTGTTGTATAGTAAGAGTATGTTTAGATTTTGTAAGAAATTGTCATACTGTCTTCCAAAGTGGCTACACCATTTTACATTCCCACCGGCAATGAATGAAAGTTCTTCTTGTTCTACATCTTCGTCAGCATTTGGTGTTATCAGTGTTCTTGATTTTGGCCATTCTAATAGGTGTCCAGTGATATCTCACTGTTGTTTTAATTTGCATTTCCCTGATGACATATGATGTGGAGCATCTATTCATATGCTTGTTTACTATCTTTATATCTTTTTTGGTAAGGTGGCTGTTAAAACCTTTGGTTCATTTTAAAATCAGGTTGGTTGTTTCTTATTGTTGAGTTTTAACATTTATTTGTATATTTTAGATGACATTCCTTTATCAGATGTACCTTTTGCAAATATTTTCTACTTGTCTTTCATTCTCTTGACCATACTTTTCACAGAGAAGATGTTTTTAATTTTAATGAAGTCCAGCTTATCAATTCCTTCTTTGATGGATTATAATTTTTATGTTGTATCTAAAAGTCACCAACCCTATGGTCTGCTGGATGTTTTCCTATGTTATCCTCTGGTAGTTTTATAGTTTTGCATTTTACATTTAGCATCTTTTTTAAAAAAAATCTTTGGCTGCACCACACGGCATGTGGGATCTTAGTTCCTCGACCAGTGATCACACCCATGTCCCCTGCACTGGAAACGTGGAGTCTTAACCACTGTACCACCAGGGAAGTCCCGCATTTTACATTTAGATTTGTGATCTGTTTTGCATTAATTTTTGTGAAGAGCATAAGGTTTGTGTCTAGATTTATTTTCTGCATGTGGATGCCCAGTTGTTCTAGCATCATTTGTTGAAAAGACTGTCTTTGCTCCATTGTATTTGCTTTGCTCCTTTGTAAAAGATCAGTTGACTACATTTACATGGATCTATTTCTGGGCTCTCTATTTGTTCCACTGATCAATTTTTCTATTCTCTCACCAAAACCACACTGTCTTGACTATTGTGGCTGCGTAGTAAGTCAGGTTGTGTCAGTCCTCCAACTTTGTTTTTCTTCATTATTGTGTTGTTTATTTTGGGTCTTTTGTCTCTCAGTATAAACTTAGAATCCAACTGTCAATATCCTCAAAATAACTTACAAGGGTTTTTATTAGGATTGCATTGAATCTGTAGATTAAGTTGGGAAGAACTGACATCTTGACAATATTAAGTCTACTATCAATGAACATGCACTCTCTCTTCCCTTATTTAGTTCTTCTTTGATATCTTTCATCAGAGTTTTGTAGTTTTCTTCATAGAGATCTTGTACATATTTCATTAGTTTTATACCTGAATATTTCGTATTTTGGAAGTGCTAATATAAATGGTGTTAGGGTTTTAATTTCAAATTCTACTTGTTCATTCCTGGGGTATAGGAAAGCATTTGGCTTTTGTATGTTATTTGTATCCTGCAACATTGCCCTAATTGCTTATTAGTTCAAGGAGTTTTTTGTCAGTTCTTTTGGATTTTCTACATAGACATTCATGTCATCTGTGAACAAAGAGAGTTTTATTTCTTCCTTCACAATCTGTATACCTTTTATTTCTTTCTCTTGTCTTGTTGCATTAGCTAGGACTTCTACTATGATGTTGTAAAAGAGTGCTGTTAGGGGACATCTTTGCCTTGTACTTTATCGTAGCAGGAAAACTTTGAGTTTCTCAAAGTTTTATAATGTTAACTGTATGCTTTTTGTAGACAGTCTTTATCAAGTTGAGGAAGTTGCCCTCTATCCCTAATTAGTGAGCATTTTCATCATAAATAGGTATTGGAGTTTGACAAATGCTTTTTCAGCATCTACTGATATGATTATGTGTTTGTTCTTTTTTAGCCTGTTGATGTGATGGATTACATTTATTGATTTTTAAATCTTACATACCTGGGATGAATCCTATTTGATTCTGGTGTATACTTCACTTCATACATTGTTGAATTCAATTTGCTAATATTTTGTTGAGAACTTTTACATCTATGTTCATGAGAGATATTGTTTGTTGTTTTCTTTTTTTGAAATGTCCTTGTTTGGCTTTGGTATGTGGGTAATGTTGGCCTCATAGAATGAGTTAGGAAGTATTCCCTCTGCTTCTGTCTTCTGAAAGAGATTGTGGAGAATTGGTATAATATCTTCCTTAAATGTTTGATAGAATTCACTAGTAATCCCATCTGGGCCTGGCACTTTCTGTTTTTGGAAGGTTATTAATTATTGTCTAAATTTCTTTAGTAGATATAGGCCAGCCAATTCATATTGTCTAATTCTTCTTGTGTAAGTTTTGGCAAATTGTGTCTTTAAAGAAATTGGTCCATTTCATCTAGGTTATCAAATTTGTGGGCATAAAGTTATTCATAATATTCCTTGATTATCCTTTTAATGTCCACAGGGTCTATAATGATGTCCCCTTTATAATTTCTGATATTATCATTTGTGTCCTCTCTCTTGTTTTCTTAGTTAGCCTGGCTAGAGATTTATAGATTTTATTTATCTTTTCAAAAAGACAACTTTTAGTTTTGCTGATTTTCTCTATTGATTTCCTGTTTTCAATTTCATTGATTTCTGTTTTAACTTTTTATTTTTTATCTTCTTTTTGTGCTTATTTTGGACTCAGTTTGCTCTTCTTTTTCTTGTTTCCTAAGGTGGAAGCTTAGGTGATTGATTTTAGATCTTATTTCTTTTCTAATACTATATACATTCAGTTCTATCAGTTTCCCTCTAAGCATTGCTTACAGTGCATCCACAAATTTTGTTAAGTTGTTGTTTTATTTTTACTTAGTTCAAGATTTTTTTACTTTCTCTTGAGAATTCTTTGTTGAGTCATGTGTTATTTAGAAATGTGTTGTTTAATCCCCCAGTATTTTGGAATTTTGCAACTATCTTTCTGTTACTGATTTCTAGTTTAATTCCATTGTGCTTTGAAATCTGACATTGTATGATTTTTATTCTTTTAAATTTGTTAAGGTGTGTTTAATGGCCAAGAATGTGATCTGTTTTGATGAATGTTCCATGTGAGCTTGAAAAGAATATATATTCTTCTGTTGTTGGATAGAATAGTCTAGAGATGTCCATTATATTAAGTTGATTGATGGTGTTGTTGAGCTGAACTATGTCCTTACTGATTTTCTACTTGCTGGATCTGTCCATTTCTGATAGAAGGTTTTGAAATCTCCAGCTGTGATAGTGGATTCATCTATTTCTCCTTGCAGTTCTATCAATTTTCGCCTCATGTTTTGACACTCTAGTGTTAAAAACATACATATTAAGGATTGTTAGGTCTTCTTGGAGAATTGACCCCTTTATCATTATATAATGCCCCCTCTTTATCCCTGATAGCCTTTCTGACTCTAACATCTGCTCTATCTGGAATTAATATAGCTACTCCTGCTTTCTTTTGATTAGTATTGGCATGGAATATCTTTCTCTGTTGCTTTATTTTTAATCTATATGAGCCTTTATATTTAATGTGGATTTCTTATAGATAGTATATAGTTGGGTAGTGTTTTTGATCCACTTTGACAATCTCTGACTTTTTATGGGTGCATTTAGATCATTGATATTCAAAGTGATTACTGATATAGTTGGATTACTATCTATAATACTTGTTACAATTTTTTATTTGTTGCTCTTGTTTTTTGTTCTTATTTTTGTCTTCCTCTCTTTTTCTGCCTTTTGTGGCTTTAATTGAGCATTTTTATGATTCCATTTTCTCTCCTCTCTTAGCACATCAGTCATACTTTTGAAACTTTTTTTAGTGGTTGCCCTGGAGTTTGCAATATACATTTACAACTAATTCAAGTCCACTTTCAAGTAACACTATATTGCTTCATAGGTAGTATGAATAGTTTACAATAACAAAATAATCTTAATTCTTTCAATTTGTCTCTTTTAGCATTGTTGTCATTTACTTTGCTCATACATGAAAATATATAAGTACAGACACATATACATATATATACATAAACATATCTAATTGAATACACTGTTGCTATTATTATTTTGAACAAACTGTTATCTGTTAGATCAATTCAGAATAAGAACATTTAAAGTTTTCTTATTTTACCTTCATTTATTCCTTCTCCAGTGCTTTTTCCTTTCTTTGCGTAGATCCAAGTTTCTCACCCATCATTTTCTTTCTCTCTTAAGAACTTCTTTTAACATTTCTTACAAGGCAGGTCTACTGACAACCAATTCCCTCAAGTTTTGTTTGTCAGAGAAAGTCTTGATTTCTCCTTCACTTTTGAAGGATAATTTTGCAAGGTACAGAACTCTAGGTTAGTGTTTTTTTCTTTTACTACTAAATATTTCACTCCACTTTTTCTTTGCTTGCATGATTACTGAGAAGTCAGAAGTAATTCTTATCTTTGCTCCCCTACTGTTAAGGTGGTATTTTTCCCCTCTGGCTTCTTTCAGGATTTTTTTTCTTTATCTTCGACTTTTCTGTGGGAAATGAAATGCTTAAGTGCAGTGTCTTTTTGTTGTTGAAAACTTTTGTTTTTTGCATTTATCCTGATTAGTGTTCTCTGAGCTTCCTAGATCTGTCTGACATTAATTTGAGGGAAAATCTCAGACTTTATTGTTTCATTATTTCTTCTGTTTCTTTCTCTCTTTCTTCTTTAGATATTCTCATTACACATATGTTACACCTTTTGTAGCTGTTCCACAGTTTTAATTTTGTTTTTCTTTTTTTTTTCAGTCTCTTTTTCCTCTTTGCTTTTCAGTTTTTGAGATATCCTCAAGTTCAGAGATTCTTTCCTCAGCCATGTCCAGTCTACTAAGTCTGTCAAAGGCATTCTTCATTTCTGTTGCAATGTTTTTGATCTCTAGACTTTTTTTTTTTTTTTTTTGGTTCTTTCTTGGCATTGGTATCTCTCTGCTTACATTGCTCATCGGTTCTTGCATGTTGTCTGCTTTATTCATTAAAGTCCTTACTATCTTATTCACAGTTGTTTTAAATTACTGGTCTGATGTTTCCTCTTGAAAATATCTTTTTTGCCTTTTAGTATGTCTTGTAATTTTTTCTCGATTGCTGGATACGAGGTCCTAAGTAAAAAAAACTGCTGAAAATAGGCCTTTAAGAATGTGGTAGGAGGTGTGAGGGGAAGGCAAATATTCGATAGTCTTATGATTAGGTCTTGATCTTTTTTTTTTTTTTTTGCGGTACGTGGGCCTCTCACTATTGTGGCCTCTCCCATTGTGGACCACAGGTTCCGGATGCACAGGCTCAGCGGCCGTGCCTCACGGGCCCAGCCTCTCCACGGCATGTGGGATCCTCCTGGACTGGGGCACAAACCCCTGTCCCCTGCATTGACAGGTGGACTCTCAACCACTGTGCCACCAGGGGAGCCCAGGTCTTGATCTTTAAGTGAACCTTTGCCTCTGGACTAGGAACTTCACATGTACTTCTCAGATTTTTTTTTCCTTTTGGGGTGGAACAGGATGACTAGAGTAGGCTGGAATTTGATACTTCCTTTCTTCCATGTGGAAGGCTCAATGTGCTGGAGCTGGCTATTTCCCTTCCCCCAGGTCAGTTAGGCTCTCATAGAACCCCAGCAGGTTAGGTTCTGGTTAAATAGTTTCTCCTGAGGGCAAACCTTGTTAAGAAAGACAGAATGTCCTTGTTCATTTCAAAATGGGTCTTTCCCCCTCTCCTTGCCAGAAGCACAAGTTGATTTTTCTTGGCTATTCACTGTGAAAACCTGGTAGAGGTTTATGAAGTAAAACTCACAAAAGTCTGCCCTCTCACTCCAATGACTTGTTGCCTTGGAGTTTTAAACTCTCAGAGTTGCTTACACTGAACCTCTAGCAACTTGTCAATTATACTTCAGATTTTCCTATCCTTGCACTGGTTCCTGCAGAACTTTCTGCCCCTGTGGATTGTGATTCTCTGTATTCACCTGTCAGTTCTTCCAATTTTGGTGACAATTGTTTTCCCTGTGACCTACATCTCTTGTGGATCTAAGAAAAGTTGTTAATATGTTCATTTTTTTTTTCAACTTTTTGCTTGTTGTTATGATGGAATAGCAACTTCCAAGCTCTTTTCATGGTGGACCAGAAGCCAGAAGTCTCAGATTATATTTTCTGTGAATGCTTTTTATAAAGGTAGCAAACAACCTTTTAAAAACAAATGATAAATATGTTTTCTTCAGGGAAATTATTTTTATATTTTTTATTTTAAAAAATATTTGTATTTGTTTTTAACTGAGTAATATAGTTGTGTGGTCTAAGAAGAAAAAATATAATCAAGTATGCATGGAGAACGTTGTTCACATAACTGTTCTTGTCCCCACTGCTTCCTACAGATAGTCACTTATGTTAGGTTCTTATATATACTTCTAATATATAAAAGCAAATGCAAATATATATTCCCATGAATTCCTTTTTTACACAAAGGTAACACAATATATATTTTCTCTATACCTTGCTTTTCCCCCTCTTAACAATGTATCCTAGAGATTTGAATATCTTTCCATATTAATATAGCTTTCTTTGTCTTTTATACAGCTGCATAGTATTCCATTCTGTTGTGTGGTGTACTATAGTTTATTTAATTGGTTCACTATTGGTGGACACTTGGATTGTTGTTTACAATTCTGCAAACAAATAACCTTGTACAATTGTGATTTTGTATGTAAGCAAGTGTATCTGTAGCATATGTGACTAAAACTTAGGTTGCTGTGGTGTATTTTTGATAGATATTGCCAAATTGTCCTCCACAGAAGCTATATTAATGTAATGAACTCCATGGATAAACCCTAGTTTTCTGTTTATAAGTGTTAACCATATTAGATAAGATGGCATGTTGTAAAGTTACAAAGGATTTCAAAGCATGGAACTTCATTATCCATAATGAAAAGGAGTGGGATATAATAGTTACAAGTTTCCCTCCTACAAAAGCTTTTAAAAATAATGAAAATTCGTACTTCCCATCATTACCAACACCGTGTACTTTATGTTTTACATTAGCCTAATCCTGTGATCTTTTCCGATCACTGCAAAACCTCTCACCAGCTATTTCATCCAGAACAAGTTTCCTAAGAATAATAACTACTATTAGTTACTTAAATGACATAAAGTGAAATTTAGATGCTCCCTAGAGTAGAATTCAGCTGCCAGGTGGTTTGACCAGCTCACAGCATCACATTTCACTGCAGCTGTGGTGTGAGCTGGAAGTTGTATGGCATGGGTAGCAGCTGGACTAAGCCTCATCAGGTGAGTAGCTGTGCAGCAGTGCTGCCCAGGCATTGCCAGCCAGCCATGAAGAGTCCTTCTGCCTTATATGCATGCATTAAGGTGGGCTCTCCAGTAAGGATGCTAAGAGGTATCTAGCTGGCAATTGCAGGAGGAGGCTCAGTCGTATTAGAAGTAGTCTGAATCTTGCTGTGAGTTCTTACTTGAGTCTGCGGGAGTAGGCTCTAAGGTTTTAGAGAGGAGGCAGCAATAAAATCAGTATTGCTTGGCATTCTGAATTTTTTATTTTGCCGTCTTATTGCAAAATCACAATCACAGTCAACTTCCAGGAGGCTAGTATTTGAAGCAGAATATATTTATTGTAGGCTATCCCATTATATAAGTATCCCAGTCTTTTTATTCTGGTTCTGGAAATTTCAGCAAAAGAGAAGAAGAAAAGCTTTCTGTCGCTCATGGGAAAAGCGGGGAAAGGATGAAAGAATATACTATTTGTCGAATGCCTACCCTGCCAAACTGAGCTGGCTATTTTACGTGTAAGCAGAGAAGAAAGCTGGGTTTTTGTTTTCCCATGAAACTTAGCAAAGGCTTTTTGATCTTCAGGTTCTGAGTAGCCTTTCTGACCCAGAAAATGAAGACCAAAATCAAACAGTGCATTAGGTGTATACATTATTATGCGACAGGGAGAGAACGTTTACTGAGGAGCTGATCGCATTTTAGATGTTGTACAGAACACTGTGGTCGCAACAAAATTAATTGCATCTGTGCAGATAAATCCGCCTAGAACACTGAAGCTATCAGATCGCCATCTCTTCGAAGCCCCATGCCTATATGGCACCTTATCAGGAAAAAAAAAAAAAAACCACACACCTCACAGATAATAGTTCCCTAGGAGTAAATTTCTTGTCTTAGTTTCCCTTTGCATCTCACAGATAAAAATTGTAATATGAAAAGATAACTCTTCCCAACTGTCAGAAACCATTAGAATTTCTACAGCCTGATGCTCTTTAAGGTAAACATGCCCTATGCATTTACTGCAATAAACTCATCCGATTTACATTTTGATTGTCGAACACTGTACGAATTGCACATAATTGCCTTCTCTAGGGCTACACTCTTGCTATTTGAAACTTTTGAAAATCTTCCTCATCTGGAATTCAGTAAGTGATTAATCTTCCCATCAAATAAGGGGACAGGAAATTGTCTTTTGCGTTTGTATCCTGTGAGGACACTACTAATTAGAAGCCATTTCCTGCTCTCTGACCACTTTCTTGCAGCCCTCCCTGGAGGTCCAAGAGAGGCCACGTGACAGCACTTGAGCTGAAGCCCTTGGTGGTCAGCAGTACTTGTCTACACGCCCTGTTTGAACATAGTAGGAATCCAAATTATTTCCAGATCTGTGCTGTCTGTAGAGGAGAGTTCCTCAACCTTGACACTATTGATATTCAGGCCAGAAAATTCTTTTGCTGTGGGGGCTTTCCTGGGCATTTTAGGATGGTTAACAGTAGCCCTGCCCTCTGCCCACAGACGGCCAGTAGAAACCCCCCAAGTTTGACAACCAAATGTCTCCAGACGTTGCTGAAGGTCCCTGGGAGGCAGAATCACTCTGGTTGCAAATCACCGCTCCAGAGCAATTGGAATCACATTAAGTATCCGAGTCAGGCTGAGCTCACAGGCAATGTTCAAATACACCCATTTGGGTGAATTTCTTCCCTGTCTCCACACAAAGGTCAGGAAAAAACCGATTAAGGCATTAGCTTCTCTTACAAAAGTTCCTCCTGGGTTAGGTGGAATCAGAACAGGGGCTTGACATCTTCTATCCAATCTCCCTGCAGGTGGAGGAACAGTAGTTCTAGCTTTCATTTGTAAGTTTCCAGAGTGCACATCTTGTTTTCTTTCCAATATATGCAGTTGGTGGCCTAAAGATGGTAGGTGTAATTTCTAGGAATGGCAGTGAAATTTATATTGGGGATCAGTAAGAATTCAAATTAATATATTCTTTTTTTTCTGTGGTACACGGGCCTCTCACTGTTGTGGCCTCTCCTTTTGCGCAGCACAGGCTCCAGACGCGCAGGCTCAGCGGCCATGGCTCACGGGCCCAGCCGCTCCACGGCATGTGGGATCTTCCCAGGGCACAAACCCGTATCCCCTGCTTCGGCAGGCAGCCTCTCAACCACTGCGCCACCAGGGAAGCCCCAAATTAATATATTCTTTAGCTTCCATCATCATACTTGAATGAGCTCAAAGAAAAATATATTTATATCTTTCAAATATGTGTTTGCAGTTGTGGATGGCAGATTGTTTGTAGCTGGAGGATAAGAGACAACTGGCCCCAATACTCAATAATAGTAAGTTTCTTTAATCATGTGGTCCACTATGCATACACTTGACAGAGCAATTTTAACACTACAGGTGCTTATGTACATACATATCTGCCTCCCACTTGTAGATGTCAGCTTCCACATGGTGGGAACCATGCCTGTTTTATCTGTGTGTCCTCATTATCTAGTACAGTCATGGAACATACTGGACCAACAACACTAGACTATAAATTCCATGAGAGTGGAGTTATGTTTAGTTGTGTTGCTGCTGTTTTTCTCCAGGTCCTACACAGTGCCTGGCACATAACAGGCATTCAGCACGTGTTTACGGAACAAATGCATGATTGGGAGCCACACTGGAAGGCTGGTTGAATCCTGGCTGCACAGGTCAAAGAATTTTGGCTTCATAGTTCAAGTGAATCCAAACTAACTCACTTTAACTTGTTTCAGCTAGGGTTTGAGGGAAAAGTACTTTTCTTCTTTTTAAATTGGCTTTCTTTATAGGCAACCGAAAAGAAAATTCAGTGCTTACAAAAGCACCAACATATTCTGCTAGACAAGTGCAAATTGGTGCAAACGTAGCTTCTTCCGATGAATGAAGTTTCCTCTATCTGATGCAGCTGAAAGGAATGAACACATGTTTATGTTATTTTATTAGAGCCTCTTTTCCCCCCACATTTTGTTTTTATAGGCAGTTTAGCATAGTGATTAAGAGCGACAATGCTAAAGTCTGGCTGCCAGAGTTCATACCTGGTGTGAATGTGTAACTTTCAAAAATTGCTTAACCTTGCTGTACTTTAATTTCTGTATCTAATAGATAAGATAATTTTCTTATCTAATAGATAGCCGAGTTTAAAAATACTACCTGCCTCATAGAGTCAATAGGATTAAATGAGTAAAAATGAATAAATGTGCTTAAAACTCCTAAATGGTATACTGTGTTAAACAGTACTTTTTTTGACATACATATTCAGTATGAAAAGTACTAACATACCAAAAAGTACTAACATACACACACGCTTACACCTATATATAAATACATATATATCTATACCCTGATCCTTTTTTATTTATATACATTATATATAATAATATATATTATATATATAATGTGTATATATATATATATATATACACACACTTACATACACACCTTGGCTATATATCCTTATCCTGATATGTTTATATATATTATAGGTAATGTAATATATATATTTTCCAGGTGGAGGAATTAGATAAATTCCTGTTTCTCCAACTTTAAAAGTATGTGAACAATTGATAAAAAGCAAAACTCTACAGAAAATCCTAGAGAAAGAGTATCCAAGTTGTTAGCTCTGAAGGCATGAAAGCCTCACGCCATTGCAGAGACATAGCTGGCCTCGTGGCTTTAGCAAAAATGAAATGCTAATGAAGAACGCAAAGGGAACAGCTTTAGGGGAAGCAAAGGAATAATGTAGCAGAAATTGCAGACTCGGGGCCTTCCATTTTGTAAATATTTGGGTTGGTGGAAATTTGTTAATTGAGGCAATTGATTTTCACTTGAAAATGGTAGCAATATCTAATTCATTAAAGCCTGAAATAACATCCTTTGGGCCAAATGGGGTAATTTCATTCTTAACCTCTTAGTGATACATTAACAGTAGGAAAGCATTTGGACGCATATCTTAAAAAGTGCCACATTAACAGGAATTCACTCTGGAAAAAAAATTAAAAGAACCCCAATCTGCACCCGCACTTGCTCTAAGAGGGGAGGAAGCCCCCGTGTCCTCCTCTTAGGCAGTATTTTCAGGTCTGTCCGTGTTTAATATTGCCAAGCCTACTTGAGTGATAAATGTCACTATATAAAAATTACTTATTACAAGCTGTCATGTTGCCTCACTCACATTGGCTGGGCTGCAGGCGTTGTACATAAAACTTGAATCTCTACCTTGACAGTGTCAGCTGCACTGGCTTTAAAGTAAAATGCTTTCAGTCATGAATACAAAACATAATTTACCTTTCCATAATACTTCAGTTTGAAACAAGTTGGAGAGCTCGTGTTACCGTCAGACCAGTACCTGTGCCCTGTCGTCCCTTGGAAGCAAACTTAAGCTGCTAAGTTGTGGGGCCTCTAATTTTTAAAGTCGCATTTATGTGTAATTCCTTTTTGCAACTCCTCAGTGACAACATGTGGTCAAGACGGATTAGCTCGTTTTCTAAATTGGTATTTGTATTGGAATTCCTGGCTGAATGGATTTTTCTCCTCTGGAAACTCCCAGACTCCTAGCAAAGTGTTTGTTGGAGAGGTCAGGAAGCATGAACTGATACACACCCACTCCTTAAAATCGAAGCCCGTACTCATCTGCAAACGATGAGCTCTCTGAAACCAGTAAACACGTTTCAAACCAGTGGCTCAGCCCAGCGAGTGAGGCCCCAGCGGCCTTGGACTCCTGGGTTAGTTCCGAATCTCTGCTGAATCGAGCCGCTGACTACAGCGTGCGGATGTCAGCCAGATGGAAATCAAATGTGAAGGTTCCAAGGAGCCTCTCCGCGGCCCGGCTGATTCGTTGTGACTGCTTTCATGGTTGGTCGTGATGCAGGCAGTATGTGAGGCTGCGTCCGCGGGGACGTCTGCCCACCAGCCTCCCCGCCACGTCGTCGGCCAGGCCCCCGCCAGATCGCGGTGGCATCGGAGCTGTAGACGCCTCGCGTTAGCCCAATTCCTTTTGACAATGTTCACATTCAGTTAGGGCCCAAAGTGCTTGTACTTGTCAGTCGGGATAAATGATACAGAAAATAGTGCCCCCCCACCGTGGAAAGCGAAACGGAATGGCCACTGGAAGGACTTTTCTTGCCTGCTCCTCCGTGCTCCACACCTAAGCCCCCGTCCTTAGGAAACAGCTCCTGCGTTTGCAACTTCTTCGCTCTGGCAGGTAATGAAGGCTGGAGAAAAGACAGCCGACCTGCAGGGGCATTCAGTATCATGAGGTGTTCTCTTCTTGAAATTTTAGGACAAGTGAAACACTCTGAAGGAAAACAAGCAGGGCAGGGAAAGTCTTGCTGCTTAGACAACTCCCCCTGAGATGCTGGGTGTGGATTTCATAGTTTGCCTGTTTGTCTCTACAGCATCTTTCGCTGAGGAGCTTGAAGCAGCATCCAAGCACTACTTTTCGTCTTTGTAAAAGCCCCATTGGTGCACATGGTAACCTTTTAACAGCAGCTTGAAGGTTTTCCACCCTGGAGCTCCAGACCTCTCCTGTCTAGCTCTTTCCTGAGGCCCACTCTCCTCCCCCCCCCCACTAGAGGGACTTGTCTTAGGCAAAGGTACTGCATCCTGACTTCCCAGCTTCCCAGTGCTGCCATTACACCTAGTGTACCAGCCACCCACCTCCTCCTCCTTCAGTGCCGCCTCCTCTGATTGATAGAAACAAGTTTTTCTTTATCATATGAGGTAATGAAGGCACAGAGAGTAAATCCCAAGTTAAAGAGGTAGAGCCCCTTCTCTCTCAGGTGTGCCTCTTGTTCCGTATACTTCCTCAACCGTAAGACGCCTGCAATGGGCACCTGTAATAAAACATCATGTCATACCCCCATTTCAACATTTGCTGATTGATACGAATGTTGCCAGTGGACTCTTTCTCCTGCTACGCTATCTCTTTTCTGTACCTAAATATATTTTCACCTGGACAGTATGTTCTTTTAAATGTATAAGACCTTTGGAGAGTGCCCATTTGAACTCAGAAGCATATAAGCTGTTGTTGGGTCTAGGTAATTTGTTTTATGTGAGGTCTTGAATGAGTCCTAATTGGATATGAATGTCTGCTAAATAATGTTTGCTTGTTTTCAGACATTAATTTATTTTTAAACTATCTAAAGATTGAATGGATTCTTACTGGGTTCTGGAATAAAACTTTAGTATGAGATAGTTGTATTAAATCAGTTGTCAGATCTGCATTTCTTTTGTCCCACTGATGCCACTGAAATCACAGTTATTCATTTGCACCTTTATAAGTGTTCTATTAATTTCTTCTAAATTTATAGTAGCATTGCAGTAATGTCGTAGAGCATTGTTTCACAGATCACTTCTGATTACCCCTGTTTGTAAACATGCCTCTGCACCAGGTAAGCTGATTATTCCAAGTAGAAATTAAATTCTTTCCATACACTTAAATCACTGTCACATGTAGAGATATATTAGAGCATATGGCTCTATGGAATGCAAATAGGGTCAGCTGGAATGTAGGGAGGGAGTACCTATTCATTAAATAAGAATTAATTCAGAGTCCACTATGGGTTTTAATAACTCTTACTAGGTGCCAAGGAGGATAAAAGATGGTAGATGGTGGTAAGATAAGCATATATTATTTACTGCCAAATTGAACAATATGTTAATAAGTACTGTAGAAGCTCAGAGAAGTGAGAGATTAATGGCTCCATAAAAAGGTAAAATGTGAGTACAATTTGGAAAAGCAGAGTGGAAGGGAGAAGGGGGTGCAGCAGTTACAGTGTTCACTGTTGAAACTGAATACAGTATGTCTGGAAGACCCCGAGGAGATCAGCTTGATCGGAGTAAGAAACTTGGGCTGGGACAAATGGGAGATAGAGTTGTTCGAATGGGTTTAGAAGAAATATGACTGTAGAGGAGATGCTGAGGAGGTTGTATTTATCCTGAAAACCACAATGAACCAAAGATTCACTTGCCCTGATGAAAGTGTGTGTGTGTCTGTGTGTCTGTGTGTAGTGGGGGGAGGTTAATACTTGTTGAGTGCTAACATGTGCTAAGTATAGTTCTAAGTGTTCTAAGTATATTTTGTCATTAAACCTCATAAAGATGAGGACGAAATGGCTATAGTTATTCCAGTTTTCCTATGAATGCTAAGACTGAGAGAAAACATATTCCTGCCCTGAGGCTGTTCAGCAAGTCATAGAAACAGAAGCTGGATCTTGAACTACTTGGCACCTATACTACAGTCTCCAGGGTCTCTGGGGACATCCTTTGGCTCATCATTTAAATATTATGGCTCACTAGTTTGTAGAACACGCCAGGTAGAACATCCTGGGCAGACATTTGATTTAACACATGGCCTAGAAGTGCCACTTAGCGACTGCTTGCCAATTACAATGTTACTGGAGCTGGTCAAAGGGATAGACCAAGAAAAGGAGCACAGTTCTTTAGTTCCAAATAGTGTTTCATGTCGACTCTCTCACTTCTTGACTTCAGACACTTTTGAAACTTTGCAATGCTTCATTATTACTTTCTAGTAATTATGATACATTCAGGACAGACAGACTGATGCTAAAATATTGTTGCACAGATAACTTTCTTTAAATCATATTGGGTACCATGGCAGCCTGGAGAATGTGCCTGGTAGACCTCCTGTTAAGAGCAAGGTAATTGACCAAGGGCCCCAGATGCTGAGTTTTGAAATCCAGAGCTATGTTTGCCCTGAGGCCACACT
Organism: Kogia breviceps; assembly: GCF_026419965.1. NCBI lineage: Eukaryota > Metazoa > Chordata > Mammalia > Artiodactyla > Physeteridae > Kogia > Kogia breviceps. The sequence goes on from NC_081319.1 coordinate 82,073,499, forward strand.
GCCCAGTGGGCTGTCCCTGCAAAGTCAGGATACAAGGGTTCCTGGAGGACACTGGACCTCTTTGACAGCTGACTTTGCCTGAAGTGCGTGCCCAGGCTTTGGCCCCACCTTTCTGAAACTGCAGGGCCACCCAGGTCACTGCAGTGACCACCCAGGTCACTTCCACTCAAGGGTCTCTCACTCTCCTTCCCTCACCGTCTGGTGGCTCTCCTGACCTTTTCGGAAGCTCTCCCTATTTCCTTTCACACAAGCACTTCCCATAATAAAATTCTTACACATTTAATCTCATTCTGAAGCCTGCTTCTTAAAAAGCCCAGACTAAGAGAGATGTTAATAACAACCGTTCATTTTCTCAAACATCTAAAATGTGGGAAGTAACATAAAATAAATGTAAGAGCTATATAAGACATTGATAAATGGATTAGAATGAAGTTCACACAAGAATATTTTAAGAGTGATTTTAGGTTTTTTTTCTTGGTTTTCACATGACTCTTATTTTTGAAAAAAAATTATGTACAACTGTAAAAATATTTGGAAAAGAAAATGTCTGTGATCTCATAACCATACAATTTATTCTCAGTTTTGCATATAACTTATTAGCCCTTGACTCCATGTATGTGTTTTTTATGTAATTGGCTAAAATATGCATACCATTTTGTTGTCTGCTCTTTTATGTCATAAACATTTCCCCTGTGTCTACATAGTTTTAATATATGTTTAATGACTGTGTGATAACACAGTAGTTCCAAATTTCAAATTTGTTATATTATTCTCCTATGGTGAACTTTTACAGTGTTCCACCGTTTTTTCCCCTATTATAAATATTTTGCTATGATCTTTCTTAAAACATTTTGGCTATGTTAAAACATTTTCTGAGCATAAATTCCGAAGCTAACGTTTACAGGGCCAAAGGAAATGACAATCTTTATGTCCCTTGCTATACTTGGCTATTTTGCTTTTCCAGAAAGGTAGCACCCATATAAAATGAGAATTCCAAATTCAGCTTCATCCATCAGCACTTGAACCTTGGGTATTACATAAAGTGTTTCTCCTCTGTTAAGTTAAAAAAAAAATTGCTGTACACCTTCTTTAATTTGTACTTATTTAATTATTAACAAAGATAAACTTTCCAATTGATATATAGTCCAGAGTAAAAAGAAAAAATTACATTTAATTAAGATAAAATCATTTACAGTAGATTTGAATATTGTTATCCAAGCAGGAATAAATATATATATTTTCATTATAGGAATACTCGCTTTGTGGTTTTTTTGTTTTGTTTTGTTTTGTTGTGGTACGCAGGCCTCTCACTGTTGTGGCCTCTCCCGTTGCAGAGCACAGGCTCCTGACGCGCAGGCTCAGGGGCCATGGCTCACGGGCCCAGCTGCTCTGCGGCATGTGGGATCCTCCTGGACCGGGGCACGAACCCGTGTCCCCTGCATCGGCAGGCGGGCTCTCAACCACTGCACCACCAGGGAAGCCCTGATACATGCTTCTTGATCAATAGATTTAGATGTTACAGAAAACAGAAGTCCTCCAAAATAATCAGGCACTGGCCAAGGATTGCTATAGGCAGAATGTGTCAGAAATCATCAAGCTTTCCTGAGGCCACACACTCCATCTCTACAGGCTCCCTTGGTCGTAACATCCTTCTTATCATCACCATGTATTATTTCTTATTTCCTCTGGGCTACATATCTTCTTAGGGAGGCTGGGGAGAAGGGTAGAGTAAAGAATGTAAGGTTTGGATAATTGTACCCATGGGTAGCAGGGAGACCTTGGACAAGTCAGCTAAGCCCCACATGCCTCAGTTTCCCTAACTGTAAAATGGCAGTGAATAATGACTTATTCCTGTGAGGGTTGACTAGGGTTAGAGCTGGAGCCTGACCAGCTTAGTGCACTGACCAGAACATAACAGACACTAAAATAGCATAACTATCATTATACAGGTTGATGGGTGAGACACAGAATTGACTTCTTGGTAACACAATGTGACTATTCATGGGACAGAAGAAAAAGTCTTACAAATTTAGGCTATTGCTGGGAATATCAAATGCTATAATAAATCCCAGAAAAAATTTTTTTGTAATAGTGTCCTTTCAGGGAGCATAGAGATAATAACAGGCCAGTGGCTTGCTTTCACAGATAATGCTATCTCTTAACTGAGGAACCACCTTTGAAGTAAAGAAATTATGTAAACAAATAAAAATTGGACCTTTTGATGACCCTTTAAATTTTATGATTGTATCATTACAAAAATTTATTGTAAAATTTTAACCAATTCTGATAGCATCAGCTATGAAAGAGGCATTTTAAAACATGAATTCAGGTCTTGTACCTTAGCTAAGAGAGCAGTTAATTTTTATGAACATGATATTGCTTCGAGCTTTCTTTCAAGCATGATGTCTTTAAGTATATCCTATAAGAGAGCCTCCTCAAACGTACATTTGCAAAATCTATTTTACCTGCAAATCTTGCCAAATATCTATCACTTCTGCTCGATTTTTTGTTCTCAGAAAGGTATATGGCTCCACCTCAAAATTTGAAAATCATTAAAGAAAAATAGTGATTACAATAATTCTTTAAGCTTTCAGTTAATGTGTGGCCCCATTTGACAGAATGATGGAGGAATTTCATTTTATAGATTTGCTTGTTGGGGAGAAGCTAATGTACAGATGGTAAAAGTTGGTTTAAAAGGATTAAAGAAAATAAGAACCCTTTGAGGATGTATAAAAGTTTCTAGCGTCTACTATATTTTAAAAGAGTTTGCCTTCTGTGGAGAAGCACCAAACACATGGCCTAATTCTATAAATGACTTAGGATAAACTTCATAGATGGGGAATCAGCACGCCAGGGTGAGTTTTGGTTCATATCTGTAACCGAACATTTTAGGTCTCAGTTTCTTCATCTAGAAAATAAGAGGTGCTGGACTGGATCTTTTCTCCAAGCAATTTCTTGATATTACGATTCTCTACAATATATTTTGCCCAGTGTAGACAAATGATTACTTCAAAGCCTGAATTAAGTGCGGTTAAAAGTCTGAGAACTAGACTAGTTGCCAAGAGGTAGCAAAATCTGAGAAAACCCATCCTAATCAGAGGTGTCCCCTTGGTCCTCTTGGGTCACCTTAACTCTTCTGCAGTGTTGCTTCATGCCATGGGGTCCAGGTCTTCCTGTTTCTGTGATACATGTTCTATTAAAATGCTGTCTAGGGACTCAGACCTGGATAGTTTCAGTGTTATTTAGGCTGGAGAGGGAGGCCCAGAAAGAAGCCAGTGAGGGATCTATCTTAATGAAGTCATGGTTTTCTGTGAGGCTGAGCAAAGGCAAGCCTGGTAAAACACTGGTTTTGCACTGCTGTCTCCATCTTTCATTTCCATATAAATTCAATAACAGTCTCGAAGCACCAGCAGAAACAGTGCACTGAACAAAATCCTTTCAAAGAGCTCATTTCTTGAAGAATTTCATGAAGCAGCAGCTATTTAAAGCAGCATGTATGTCATTTTCCATGAGAGGATTGAACCGAAGAAATATGCTTTTTTGTTGGTGTTATCTTCCTAAATTCTAGATATCTTTATAGATGTGCTATAGCTAGAGCCCAAATATTTGTATTCCAAATTAGCTTTTAAATGATTCCATCCTTTTTATCCCCAACCAAGAGTTCAATAAAAACAGTTTGGACTAGCTAGCATGATTTTATGGTTCATATCACCAGAGACCAAATATAAAACTTGAGGAATATGTTTTGCAAGAGAATTATATCTCTTTCCACATATTACCATTTTAAAAGCCTAGCACTTCAATATTTTTCCTCAGTCATCATGGTGGCAAATTGCTACATGAATAACTGTCCAACGAAAATTAATGATCACTAGCAGGGAGAACGCAAATAGTCAATTTGGAATATATCAGCATGTCTCTTTCTCTTTGGTGCCATAGAATGAGAACAGCAATTAAAAGAACAAAAACAACACCTGGTTCCCATTTAAAAAAAAGAAAAATTGGACTGTATATTTGCAATGCTGACCTCCCGAGACAGAAAAGTGAATAAGTGGTTGTGTGTTTGTGAGTGAGGTAAACAATTTGCAGAGCAATACAATGTTTGTTAATAAGGGCAAATTGTATTTTAACCTCTTCTTAGGCTGCGCTTGGAAGTTTTGAAGTGCTATTTGTCATATCCTGATATGACAGATATGGAAAGCATCAGGGCTTGGGGCCCATGCACAGGCCCAAGGACACAAGGATTCTCAGTTCCAATCCTGTCTCTATTCACGGTAGCCAACAGTAAGTTGTTCAAGGAACATGTTAGGATGCTTCGGGCTCTCAGTGCCTATCTCAGTTGACTTAAAATTAGCCCAGAAGATCTGTAAAATAAAGATGGATGAACACTCAGAAATAACATTCTGAGAAGTGCGGTTAGAATAGCAAGCAACACCATTTCTTCCCTTTGAAGGAATGTGTCATTTAAAAAACATACATATTCCCTGGAAAACAGTTATGTATCATGTATTACCAGGGAGAACTTTGAAACTAAACTATCAGTTATCCTACTTTGTAACACCTGCCTAATTGTCAGGTGTGCTCAACGACCTTGTGAAGCAGCATCTTTGTCCATCTTCTGTTGTCAGTGTCAACCCCCTGGGGGCAGAAGCATCATCTTCAACTTCCTTCATTACCAGATAAGTAGATAGCAAATGCTAAAAAGGTTGGATGACTGACATATGTTGGCCACTGAGAAAATTAAAATTAAAAGGTGGAGTTACTGTTTAATGGGTACAGAGTTTCAGTTTTGCAAGATAAAAAAGTTCTGGAGGTGGATGGTGGTGATAATTGCACAACAATGTGAATGCACTTAATGCCTCAGAACTTAACAGTGGTTAAAATGACAAGTTTTATGTTTTGTATATTTTAACGCAAAAGTGATGGAGTTATTAAAGGGGAGGGAAAATAGTGACAGGGAAACTCAGGCTTATTTTCATGTTTCAGTTCACATTTGTTGATTCTTTTCTCTTTTCCCACTTTTTCTTTGCTAACATCAGAGTGACTGATCACTGAGCAATGGGGCTGTTAAGATCTGTCCTATATAGCCTGAAAATGTTTCCTTTCAAGTGTTCTTGGAACACTTGAATTGGAAGTTTCTTATTTTCTTATCTGATTTGATACAGTCAAAGAAGAGAGAGAGGAGAGAGATAAAGGTAGAGAGAGAAGGAGACAGAGAGAGAAAGAGAGAGAGGAAAAAAAACAGAAAATGACCAAGATTCTATTAACTGGAGAATAACCACATCTAAGCCAGGGCATGTACCGCTGATGGAGATGCCTGACTTTCTGATCCAATATCTGTACCACTACTGAGACCAACTTCATCTTGCTGCAGTCACTCTGGGGTCATGCCTAGTTCTTAGTATCCTTTTTCAGATGTTGAGGCAGAGCCAAGAAGTTCTGAATTCACAAGAGAACTGTGACCCAAAAATGGGGGGGCAGAACCAATGAAATTTAGAAATAGATATTTTAGATCCAAAAAAAGGAAAGGAGAAAAAAAAAACCCTGCAATATCTCCAGTGATGAATCTTTGTGATATGATTAATTTGTTATATTTTAACTGTTCTGGAAAAACTATTCTAATCATGTAAACATTTTCCCATGTGTGATTTAAAGCGATAGCTATATATATTTAATTTACATAGTGGATGTATCATATAGATATATAAATAGATATATAGATATATAGATGTATCCATATGCTGCACAGAACAATAGATTAATATTCACACATTTTCCTCCAAATTTCTTTGGTATTCTTAAGATATACATTTTTCACACGTTAAGATATAAAATACGATTTTATGCATTTTTGAAACAACAGAATGAAATGAAAAAGCAATAACAAGTCAAAGATGTTGGCTTATAATGAACAAAGCAAAGCTGGTTTGGAATAGTTTGAATTTTTACATAAAAGTTGAATGTTGTGATTAATTCCCTTTGTTTCTTTTGCAAAAAATGCAACTAAATGAATTTCCTCCCATAATAATCCTTCAAATACATGAACTAAACTTGATAGCCTATTATTTGGTGTTCAAGTTGGTGGAATGCCTGAAGTGTGTTCTCGTATAAACCAGCTAGTAAATGCAAATTTAGGTAAGATTTTTGAGAATACACATTTCTTACTGACTTCTTATATGGTGTAAAAGATAGAGTATTCTGTAAAATAAAAGGACTGGCCAGAAACTGAGCATTCTTCTTTGAAAGCAGGTTTTGACCTGAATGTGTCCTGTGGCAGGTGACAGGTATCATGATATCCTGACCTATTTGACTTATTTAATCAAAAGTTTAGTGCAGAGTAGAGCGTATATACTATTCCCTGGATACAAGAACAGACACAATGAGCTCATTTCATAACCACTTGCTCATCAGTGCCCTTCCGAAGGCTAAAATACAGAGGTGACTCTTCACCTGAAGTCTGTACGGAAGACACTACACCAAGTAATGGACATCACAGTTCAGGCCCCAGGCATATCACCTTCTCCTGGACAGAAGGCACTGGAGACTGCCTTACTCACTGCTCTTATGCTGTATTAAATATGGTTAGGAATTTTATAGCAAAGAAGGTACAGTCTGTTTGCAGGACATATATTAAGTTAACCTTAAAAATGCATTCCAGTATACATTAGGTGCAAACTAATACTGTTTGATTCCTCTTATATGAGGTACCTAGAATAGTCAAATTCATAGAGTCAGAATTTGGTAGATGTCAGGGGCCAGGGAGTTGGGGTGGGGTGGGCAGGGGAAATGGGGAGTTAGTGTTTAATGGAGACAGAGTTTCAGTTTAGGAAGGTGAAAAATTCGGGAGATGGATGATAGTGAGAGTTGTACAGCACTGTGAATGTTCTTAGTGCCCCCGAACAGTACAGCTAAATATGGTTCAAATAGTATGTTTCATATTATGTGACATTTACCACAATTAAAAAAAAAACATTTAAAAAAGAAGAGTATGGGGACAGTCATTGCCCATACATCCTCCACTTGACTTCATTAGTTTGATAATATCAGTGTCAAGGTTTTGTTTTTCAGAATAAACAACACAAGGTAAACATCACCTCTTAGATATTTTATTTCTGTGTCATGTTAAATATGTCGTGTCTCTGAATCTCAGATTCTTCACCCCTGTAATGAAGGACTTCAAGCAGATAAACCCTAAAAAGCCCTTTTAACCATAAAAATTGTGGATTCCAAGGCATAATGGCTGTTGGACATAGACATTCACTTAGAGTTCTTTCCCTGAAGCTCCACACAATGAAGCTCAGCTGTGTGTGTGTGTGTGTGTGTGTGTGTACTCATCCATACTTGTGTTTCATGGGTGTGGGAACATGGGGACATTTTCCTGGCTAGTTACTCTCTTCAGTAGATGGTGGGTGTGGGAAGCCAGACCTTCACTTAAGGAGGAAGATCCTCCCTGGTGTAATTCATGTCTGGTTTTATCTTCCTTCTTCCAGAGCCACCCTTCACCCCAGGAAGAGAAGGTACATGGACACCCTCATCGTCTCTAAACAACAGAAGTTACTGTCTGGCAGGAGGTAGGTGCCTGTAAGTTCTGCTGGGCAGTGCAGTACTGGAATGTGTGGCTTTTTGTCAATGCTAATTGGCCATGATGGTGATAATTGTGGATGACTTGCCTCCCGAGGAGGGCCAGGAAAGGTGTGGGTTCTACATGACGATGCATAATTGAATATTGCTCCTCTCTGTTTCACGGCCTTGTGAACACCAGGTCTGGCAGGTTTGAGTCAAGGCCTGTAAGTTGTTTTGCCAGTTTCCTTCACTACAAGTGGCCCATGCTGGGCTGACCTGTGCCTTCGCTCATCCCTCTGGCACCCGCCCACGTGCAAGGGATGCTTCCACATGGCACATCTGTTGTAGCCTCACGGATTTCTTCTTCTGCTTCAGATTTGTGTGTGATGAAGAGTCCTTTTGTGCAGAAATCATCCAGCCTCAACCACACAGTTCAGCAATTTTGCTGAAAGGAGGACAGTCTTGGCTGCACTTGGTGAATCAGAATGACATTAGTAAGCTTGCTTTGTTTCTGCTTTGCAGAAAGAGTAATCACAGCAACTACCCTTAGCTTGTGCTATGGCCATATATTTGACAACACCTTCTTTGTAAGACCTCTATGAAGAAAGATCGTGTGAGTGTTACCTACAGTAACAAAAAACCTCTACATTTTCTATGTAGTCACCTATCGCAATTAAAGCAAGGAGAAGGTTTTTCTTAAATATTTATTTATTTTTTGATTTGGCTTTGCCAGGTCTTAACTGCGGCATGAGAGAACTAGTTCCCTGACCAGGGATCAAACCTGGGCCCCCTGCATTGGTAGCTCGGAGTCTTAACCGCTGGATGACCAGGGAAGTCCTAAGGGGAAGGTTTTTGATGAAAAGACAAAACTTGTTTGGTTGCTCAGTTCTTTCAGCTTCTTTTATTCAGGTTCTTTATCTTCTATTTGTCTGAGTTTGTCAGTTGCTATTTGGCATATGAACAGTGGGACTAATAACCTTTTCTCAGTAGAACCTACTCTGATTTTCACTGTACTATGGGTGAGTCAACACTCTGCAGTGTTTGTTGGCTCTGATAAGAAGCCCTAAGCCTGGAGCTGGAGGGAATTCCAGTGCATCCTTTGAACTTCCTTTGTCCCCTGTGATTGTGCTATAGCAACTGCATACTTTGGGGCTCCTTATTTGTATTTCTGACTCAGACTGACAGGCTGAATGCTTCTTGAAGATAGAGACCACAAATCACTTTTGTTTTGTATTCATCTTACCTGTCTTTGTGCTTGTTTGAGAAGGTGGATGTATAAGTGCATTAATTGATGAATGAATGAAGGAATGAATAAGAAATTTAGGCCTAATATTTAATGTTGATTTTGTCTATAAATGATGTTTTAGGTAGATAGTCTAATAATCTGAAGGAGTTTCCTTCATAGATCTTCAGATGCTAAATAAAAGTGCTTGTGATAAGTTTTAACTATCCTGCAACTCCAAGTTCTTCCCTCCATCACACCTGCACTACCTTTATTTGCCTCTCTGCCAAGCCTGGAGTTCATGGATGGCCATACTCTCATGGCCACCATAAAATCCCTGACATCTCCAATAGCTCCAACCAATTATTATCTTCTCTTCCTTGAAATTCTCTCCTTTCTTTTCTAAGTTACACCTCTGACCTTCTTCTCCTCACTGCTTCTTTCGAAAGACTGTTCTTTCACCTCCCCAAATATTGGTTTTTCTAAATATTCAGTCTCTGTCTCTTTTCTCTCATTTTTATCCCTCTCTTTTTGGGGCATCATCTATCATTCATCATCTCTAATCACACTTATATCTGTTGCCCTGCCTTCTTTTTTATGATCCAGGTCACATTTTTATTTGTTTGTTCCACAGTCCTAGTTAGGTGTCCTACCAGCTCCCCAAACTAAACATTTCTTCAATTGAACCAATTTTCAGAGACCAGTTCCTTCTCACTTTCTTAGTTCTGTTGAGGGCACTTCTTTCTTTTCTTCTCATCCTCTGGCTTGAGGTCTTGGTATCACCTTTGATTCTTGTGCTCTCATTCCTCTGTTACCAGTGGGAAAGTCCTACAGATTCTGTTCCCTACCTATGTATGTCCAGTTTGTTCTCCCCACTTCATAATGTATTTACCTCACAACCTCTTATCTTTCAAGATTCAATTTAACTAGTCTCCCTAACACAGTGTTTCCATGTAATAGATGCTCAATAAATTGGCCAGTGAATGAATGAATGATATGACATGATTCTTCTCCTAAAGGAAATTCTGCTATTTTTACAAAAAGATTGTAATACTTTTAAATTTAAGATCAGGGACTATGTTTTGGAAACATTTTATTCCCTGTACTGCCTATGATAATGTCTGGTGCATATTGGAACTTAACCATTCTTGATTGAATTTGATGCCTTACTTTTTTTTTTTTATGCTTAAAACCTGTGAAGCTACTACTCTGTTGAATTAGTATGTAAAGTTGGAGCTCGTTTGGGCAAAATCCAAGTTTGTACAAGTAAGGATAATGAAGACCAGAGAATTGATCTTAAGCCAACTCATAACCTCATAATGTTTATTTCATAATTTTTCTTTTTTTGATGTTCATTACATCAGTCACGTCTTTTATCACTTGTTTATTTAGAGAATGGGCCTGGGAATAGGCAGAGAACTTTGTGACTCTCATACCCATAACTGGAGCTATAAATTGAAAAGTCTTTCCTATTTGAGGAATTGACTCAATTCCAAATGAGCAGGAACACAGAATTGGAAATAGTACTACCTCAGGAGTTAGGAGACTAGAGTTGTTTTAGTTCTGCTACTATCTAGTCTTGTGAGTACAAAAAATAAAGTCATCTCTCTGTGCCTAAAATTAGTGGGTTGGGCTGGTGAATGTTCTCTAAGTTTCTTTCCAGGAAAAAACAAAAAACGCCTCTGTGACAGTCTACTGTGAGGTAGGTGCTATATACCTCTTAAACAGAAACAAAATCAAGCCTGTAAAAATTTAAACTATTTGAATTTTTAAAAATTAGTAATTTGCGATAATATGTAAATTGTGATAGAAAAAAATCATGGAAGTCTGAATAAGTCCAGAAACCAGAGTTCTGAGAATATATGTGTATTCTCAGAACATATATATTCTCTATATCCTTGGAAATCATAAGTCCCCCAAGATGTGGTGTTACCAGCTCAAGTGCAGAAGCCCTTCTGGGAAACTGACCAACAGGTTTGGTGAGATTCAGTAATTTTCAGCAATTGCCTAATATTTGTCTTATATTCCATGTCAACATTTCTAGTAGGAGCTTCTCCTCTGTCTGGCACAGAGTAAGTACCCAATAGATATGTGTGGAATGAATAAATTTTATAAATGTTCTTTGTGTTCCAAGTTCCTTTTCCATGACACCATGATTAGACATCTGGCATATAATAGGCACAACTGTAAAAGCCTGTCGAAGGCATCCTCTCTTCAGCATGGAAAGGATAGTAAGATCAGGGACTTTGGAGTTGGACTTACTTGGGTTTAAAGCTATGGACTTGCAAAGGATATGTTCCTTAATCTCTCTAAGACTCCGTTTCATCATATGTAAAGTGGGAGAAATAATACAAAATTAATTTCCTACTTCAAAGGACTATATGTAGTGAGAACTATATGAGAACATATAAAAACAGTGAAGTATAGTGTATGACCCGGAAATTAAGCTCCATACATTTTAATTCTGTTTTCTTTCCTTTTTTGCTTCACTTTCTTTGTAGCCACCTCTTCTCTATTATTACAGCCATGCAAAACAAAACAAGATGAAGTAATAAGAATTGCATCAAAGCCCACAGTAGAATTAGAAAACTCTGTGTGCATATGTGTGAGTCACCCTGTGTGTTCCATTGGCCAGATAAGATCTGGTTATGTTATACATGATTATATATACATGACATTTTCTTAGATTTTTTAACTCTCAGGAATTAAAAGCATATCTTTATTCTGTGAGATTTTTGTAGTCTATATACATGTGCTTGAAGGTGATTCATTAGAATTGGATATTAATGATGTAAGTTAACAGTGTAAAATATGATGACATCACTGAAATCCATGCAGGGGGCATGGTTTTTGTTTTACAGTTTAATCTATCTCTTCTAAGAGCTGTTCATTGATCAAATTACTTTCATAAAGTGCATGGTAGAGGGTGAGGGTGAGGGTGTGGATGGGGCTGGGTGTTAACAGGAAGGAAATAAAATGGTCTAAGTATTTACAAATGAGATTTCTCTAGATAAGTAAATGTTACCAGTCAATGTAGATTAAAAAAATAGATAAAATAAAAAATCATCGAAGCTAATGATTCTCACCTGCTCTCTCATTCTTGGTGTACATGGAGCAGAATTACTTGGGTGGTAGGATGGGCGGGGCTGGTCTTTGTAAACGATATTTGACCCACAGGAGATTCCACTATCTCCACTGATTATGAGCCCTTGGCAGTCATTACTACTGTTGGGAATAGGATGGGAAAGAACAATGCTTGAAAATATCTAGGTCAGTTGTTTTCATGGCTTATGAACATACAAACCATGAGTTTTCAATCAGACCATTTGGTCAGTATCACAAGTTCTATACAACATCATCTCTTTTCACTCTTGTTTCTTCTTTTACTGATTTGACCATCAGTCCCATGCCTTAGGTTACTGTGTCTGGTCCCAACTAGGAATTGTAATGGTACTAATTCCTGGGAATTTGAATCGGGGATGCAGGAAGGGAGAAGTAAGTATAGATAACTGTCCATTAGGAACAAAAAGACTGTGATTTCTCATAATTTATTTGTTTCTAACCCTGTAATGGAACCTGTGAAACATAGTTTGAATTGGACAGGGCTGCACAGCAGGATTCAAACCATTGAAGTTTGTTTGAGAAGTTCTAGTCAATGTCAGTCCTCTTTACTATTGTTATTTGGGGCAGGAACCTTCACAAGGCCCTTTGAACTAAGGAGATGGTACTTTGAGGAAAAGCAGAAAGGTTGGAATAGATTTTATTGAATCCCTGAGTTGAAGAGTTCTGTAGCTGAGGTTCCCATCAGTCGGCCGGTGGAGGCTGGTCTGTTTTCATTGGTTTTTACTTGTTTGCTGCAAATTAGAAGAATACAGATAACATTACAGTTTTCCTTAAGGCTAAAATATTTTAATTCAAATTGCCATCCTTTCTCCTGAAATTTAAAAACTTTTTATTGGGAAAGAATTATTTTTCTTATGAAATAATGGTAAAATGAATGGGAGCCTTTAAAAATGTTATTAATGTCATGAATTGGCAAAATACTATTTCAGTCTCCTCCCCCAATTAATAAAATTATGATCTGTGAAAAAAAAAAAAACTGGGAAAACTTTGCTCTGTCATCTATTCTAAAGATATTTTAAAATGTGGCTGAACAACCCTTCCTTTTTTCCCCCCAAATGACATCTTACATGGAAATTTACAGGCAAAGTGGAATTCTCTGAATAAAGTGGAGGTGGGGGCATGGTCTCCTCGCCTTCCGCTCAGCTTCTGAGATAACCCTTCCACAGAATCTTTGGGTTCCCTAAAACATAGTTTTATCTACTTATGTATGCATGTATTCAGTTTCTTTCTTTCAGTTTTATTGAGGTATAATTGATATCTCAAATTGTAAGATATATATTTAAAGTGTGCATCCTGGTGATTCGATATACATATACATTGTGAAAGCATTCACCCCTTCTTGTTAATTAACACATCCATCCCCTCCCATATTTATCCTTTTTTTTTTTTTTTTTTTTTTTTTTTTTGCGGTACGCGGGCCTCTCACTGTTGTGGCCTCTCCCGTTGCGGAGCACAGGCTCCGGACGCGCAGGCTCAGCGGCCATGGCTCACGGGCCCAGCCTCTACGCGGCATGTGGGACCTTCCCAGACCGGGGCACGAACCCGTGTCCCCTGCATTGGCAGGCGGACTCTCAACCACTGTGCCACCAGGGAAGCCCTATCCCTTTTTAATATAAGAACATTTAAGTTCTACTCTCAGCTAATTTCAATTTTACAATACAGTGTTATCCACTATAATTACCATGGCTTACATTATATTCTCAGACCTTATTCATCTTTTAGCTGAATGTTTGTACCCCTTAGTTTTAGAAGCAGTGGTTTAGACCAGTGTTTCTCTCAACCGTGGCTTTATTTGACATTTTAGGCTGGAAAGTCTTTGCTGTAGGGTGTCCTGTGCATTGTAGGTTGTTTAGCCGCATCCCATGTCTTCACCTACTAGAAGCTGATAGCATCCACCTCCTCCAGCTTTTTGGATGGAGACCAAAAATGTCTCCAGACATTGCTAAATGTCCCCTGAGGGGCACGATCACCTCTGGTTAAGAACCAACGGTTTAGACAGCAGAAGGACCCACCCAGCGGAGATGTGAAGAGATGAGCTAAGAAGCATTAAGCGATGGTTTTTATTTCTTTGGTTTTTGTTCTTTTAAATCTGAAATCCTACTGCCTTTCCTATGTTCTAACTATGCTTTGGCCTCCATGCATCAGGAAAATGGAAGTCATAGCCGAAATGCAAAAAGAAACAAAATGAGATAATGCTGGGCTTCCCTGGTGGCGCAGTGGTTGAGAGCCCGCCTGCCAATGCAGGGGACACGGGTTCGTGCCCCGGTCCGGGAAGATCCCACATGCCGCGGAGCGGCTGGGCCCGTGAGCCGTGGCCACTGAGCCTGCGCGTCCGGAGCCTGTGCTCCGCAGCGTGAGAGGCCACAACAGTGAGAGGCCCGCGGACCGGAAAAGAAAAAAAAAAAAAAAAAAGAGAGAGAGAGATAATGCTGAGCTTCTGATCTCCTGAGGACTAGATCTTAGATTAAGCAATAACTCTGGAAGAATGCTTAGCTATCCTGTTTTACCTGGCACAGGGAATACATAAACCTCTGGGCTGGAATAGACAGGCTAGAAATTTTGGAAAGGGAGTAAGAATATTAAGTGAAGTGTGAAAATTCTGTGTGTATGGTGAGGGGGGAGGACAGACTTTTTTAAAACTTGAAGATCTGAGATTAAAGGCACTGTTTCTCTCCCTGTGGGTGAAGGCAAAAAAAGCAGAGAATTGTCCTGCGCCACCATGGCTACATGCCCAAGAGGAGAAATGGCAGTGTGGTCTGTCTAGGTGTGAGAAGACCACAGAAAAACTGTTAAGTTTCCTGAAGCCACAGAGGGGGGTGGGAGAATATGCAGATGTTCTTGTGCCTCATTCCCTGCCCTTTGCCAAGTGTAAAGGAAGATTAGTTAAGAAAGATATCCATGTGCACACAGGGGTTTTATCCACATTGGAGGATGGGAGAACAACCCTCTAGCGACTGGATAAGCCCCCAGTTATGTCTCAACTTGTGGGGGCAGAGATGGGGATTTTGCCTGAGGACCAGACAGGATACAGTGCATCTGAGATGATTCCATCACAGGAGAGATACTGTTCAAGATTGAGAAGTAGATCCATCCACCTCTCTGTACCAATGCCTCAGTCCCTTTGTGTCAACCCCAGAGAAGAGGAGAGGGGTGATGGGTCAATCTTGAATTTCACTGAGTTTAAACCTGAAATGTCTAAGGAAAATCACGATCATGAAAGCATCCGAATTTACCTCAGTTTGATTAGATTACATTTTCTGCACTTTGCTGAATAGAGCTTGAGATAGAAATCTATTCCTCTTCATTCCCACTTCTCATATTCCCCATAACATTGCCAGTAGAATGATCCTGTAAGTAAAACACCTTCATTCAAGTAAACAGATTCAGTACTGAAAAAATGTCTTTGCAAAAATGGCTAAAAGTACCAATGCAATCATTTAGTGACTAGGGTAGCACCAAGTGAAAGAGAAATAAAAACCACTCTGAGATGTAGGGGTACTGAGGTCTGTAGCCTACTTTGAAATGCTTCGAAAAATAAGATGGATAAATGGATAAATTGGTGGATATATGAATAAAGCAAAATATTATTTATAGATTCTCAGTGGTGTGTATACGAACATTCACTGCAGAGTTCATTCAGTTTTTCTGCATGTTTGAAAATAGTCATTATAACGTATCAACAAAGCAATAAGGATTAAGTCACTGTATGTGCGACTAGTATTCAGATAAGGTTTATTATGTAGTAGTAGAAATGTCAGAAATGGTTTGAACTCTTTAAATACATCTATGTTTATGTGGAGCTATATGTATGTGTATATACAGCTGCTGCCCTGAGCTCTCTCGGGTCATTATTCGGATTAGCTGGCATTATCCCCACTTGCCCTTGCTTCTCATATTTCACAACTCCTCCTGGAATTTTCTAATAATTGCACATCAGTGTGTTGTGGTTCATCATCTTGACTTGACACTTTTTTTGGGGGGGGCGATGTAAATAAAAATACTTCTCACTACTACTGAGGCCTTTGAAACATAAATTAGAATTCCTTGTCCTAATTTGCCGTTGACAAGTCTTAGAGACACAGGTAAAACAAAATTCTTGAACCAGCAAACTTGCTTCCACAAGTACAAAGGAATTTCAATAGTAGCCTCAGGAAAAAATGGATGAAACTGTCAGTCACATAAAAGAATTTAAGGGGGGAAAAGGACTGATGCTTCATCAAATGGGAGAATTCAAATGTTTCAGCATGTCACTGACCCCGGTACCAAATCTTACATTCTTTCAATCCCTAAAGATAAAGAAGATGGTTAGATGCCTCCATTAAGATCTACTAGAAAATGCTCACATCTCACATATAATTACATGGACCATTACCCTACGTAAAAATACCGAGTCTTGAGAACTTCTGGTGTGTAACTATTTTGAATGTTTGTGATGTTTCTTTTAAAATTGAGATATTAACATGTAATAAAATGCAGTTATCTTAACTATTCAGTTTGATGAATTTTGACAGTGCAGCTGCTATTCAAAAATATTTATGACATTCTTAAATTGAGTCAAAACTTTAAAATAGTTTCAGGTATCTCACTGCTGATTAGCAGTGGTGTGAAATCAATAATGGGTATTGCTGTAAGTAATAATTTTGAATAGTTCATGATCATCTTGAAGTAGTGTATAATAATGAACTTTCTTAAAATTCACTGTGATACATTTCCTGGGGAGGAAGAAACCTAACTAGTTGACTATAAATGTTTGGTTTTTATAGGCTTTAAAAATCTTAATGACCAAACCTGGGAGTCTTGACTAATGTAATTAATTTCACAGAAATTAAACTTTATTATGGCTGGGGAAAATGAATTCCAAAGAAAATAGTAAATTTGTATTTGCTTGCTTTCACCCTGTCCAAGGGTACTCTGTTTCCCAGAAATGAGCCAACTGCTATCATGGCCACTGTAGCCATTGGCAGTGGAACCCCATCCTCCCAGCGCTAGGGATCCACCTCCAGGTCTGTTGTAGGGTCAGACACACATCTGGTGGGTCTGGTGTGCAGTGCTGGAATCTTACACCCTGGCCCAAAGGCTCTTCACTCCAACAGGAACATTAAATATGCATCTACTCTGCAGCAGGTATTGGATAGGTACACTACAGCCCTTATAACCTTGTAACCTCCTTATTATACTATTCGCATTTTCAGGATGAGGCATCTGAGGCTCAGAACAGTTAGAAAACTTTCCAAGGTCATCCAGCTACTAAGTGATGAAGCTCTTAAGTAGTGTTTGTTGAACCCTATTGTCCAGAAAGTCAAAATAAAATTAAACTGATACAGCAAAAAACCCCACCAAACTATATTAAAACACAGTTTCCTTTTAGGTATTCAAAACACATAGTTAATAAACATCTAGCACCATAAAAATTAGTTACCACCAATCCTAATGGTTTCTAAACTGTGTTCCTGCTTAGAGAAGAGAAGAAGGGGATAGCCCATAAATTCGGTCAAAACTGCTCTTCTTTAATCTGTTTAGTTTGTTTATACTCAGGCTGTTATAACAAAATACTGTAAACTAGATGGCTTTATAACAACAGACATTTCTCATAGTTCCAGAGGCTGGAAAGTCCAAGATCATGGTGCTAGCATATTTGGTGGCTGGTGAAGGCTGCCTTTTGCTGTAACCTCATATGATGTAAGGAACAAGCTAGCTCTCTGGGGTCTCTTGTATATGGGTACTAACCCCATTCATGAAAGCTACACCCTCATGACCTAGGCACTTCTCCGAAGCCCTACTGCTAATATCATCATCTGGGCATTAGGCTTCAACATTTCAATTTTGGAGAAACACAAATATTCAGTCCTTAGCACTCATTTCATTTGAACAAGAGTTTCCACGAGGAAGAAGTCTGAAGACCACTGATCTGATCTAACTATCCCATCATACAGGTGAGGCAACTGGACATACAGAGTGGCTTGTATAAGGTTATATAATACCAAAGTAAGTGGGTATACTTACTTATACTTTCAGTTCTATTCAGTTCAGTAAGCATATATAGGGTTTCTGCTATGCATGTGGCCCTGAGCTAGATAAGTCAGTTAATATACAAAATCTCGGTCCTCTAGCAGCTCACAGTCTGTGGGGGAACTCAAGTTTCTTGACAACAAGGCCTCTAATGTTTGCCCTATCATCTTGCTGCTTGTTTAATCCTGCCAGTTCATACACACTCTCTAATTGGCCAATCCTTAAAAGAGAGGACCGTACTACACTAATGTCACACTAGAATGAATAGCTTTGCTTGCAACTCACTTATTAGATCTGCTTCCCTGATCCAAAGAGGTTAGCTGCAGAGAATGGTGTACTCTGGGAAGAGGAATTAAGGAGAGAAAGAAGGGGATTGTCTGAAAGATAAAGAAGTAATTGCTGAGGCGTCCTGAGTGGGTGGTAGGCATTAGCATGCAGCAGACAAACTTTGACTCTACTGTGTCTTAACCCAAACCCCTTCTAGGCTTTAGAGGCTTGTGCATGGTACTGCAGGATCTTGGAAAGTCGGATAGCCCAAGTAAAAGCGTAACCGTTGCCTTTGGCATGTAATAATCCTTAACAGTGTACTAATAATTGTAATAATTCTTAACATCAGTTTTCTCATCTCTAAAATAGTGATTACGATAGTACCTACCTCCTAGGATTTCATCGAGGTGATGCATACAAAGTATTTGGGGCTGTGTTCAGTCAAAGTGCCTCATAGCAGTCCTGACTATGGAATGGTACCCAGACTAGGTGAAAGGAACTGGCTGTATTTTGAGACGAATCACAATGACCTTGCCTGGTCATTTGGCCAGGGCATTGGTTTCCTGTGCTTATCATAAAGTCAGAGTTCTGGGAAGGTACCTGGAGAATCTCTGCAAGGCATCTTGAATTATTCTTATTTCTGACTTGCTTTCAGAATTAGCTAATTCCTGGAGAGATAACCCAGATGCAGGTTATAAACTTGCATGATGGACCTGCTCATGTGGGGAAAACCCATGGCTTCCTGACAGTGAACTTGGTCGCACCAACCAAGAAAAGAAAGGCCCTTGAGCAGATTGGAGTACAATTGCTTCTCTTGATGTTATCATCGAGAACCAATGCTAGCCCTCTGCACAGGTGGAGGTTCATGTTTGAGCGCCATTGTACACTACCCATTTCCCTAATGCATCATAATTAAACACCTGTGCTAAACAACTTCTCACTGATCCACTGTGGCAATTTGCTGGGTGCCCAACAGTCCTTGACATTTTCTAGATCATACTTGGGAGGGTGGTCTCAAGGTTATGCTTTGGTTCTCTTAAAAAAAAAAAAACGGAGGGGGTAGCCTCCTTCCACTCTATAGAAAACTCTTACTGAGGGGTGGATTTCAGGACCTTTCAAGGAGGCTCAGGTAAGAAAACATTTTGTGCATTTGGGAGCCATTTGCGCTTCCTCAAAAGCACAGTAATTAAAATACATTGTCCCACAGTAAGATGAAACAGGAGCTATGTATTTTTTTAAAGACATCACCGACGCGGTGAAGAGAATCTTTGGAAATGCAGTGCCTTTTTAATGAAGTTGGCTGTGCTAAAATGAGGAATATATGTAAAACAGGTGAACCAGAGTTGTCCTGTGTCATCAGGCTCAGCAAAAAAATGACGCTTTTAGGTTATCTTGTTCATAATTGCAATACACATCCATACCCCATTGAGTATTTTTCTTTCATCTTGAACAGCAGGTAGCAAACAGGTTTGGCCCTGGGCTAAAAGTGTAGCTTGAGTGAAGCCTGTCTTCAACTTGTAATACTTCCCGTTCTTGGTGGTTACCTCACATTTTGGGTGTTGTGTGTCTTTGCTCTTTGAGTTGTTCCCGCCGTCAAAACAAGAGACAGTAAGACCTAATGGATACTGTTTGTTGAGTATCTATCTGTCTATCTTCATCATCATTATCATCTACCTTACCTGTATTGTTCATGTAAAGTGAATAAGATACATTTTTAACCCCCATGTTATACATGAGGGCATTTATACTGAGAGAGGTTAAGGCATGCTTATCATGTCATATAGCACTTAAGTGTCACAGTTGGGAATTGAACCTACAATCTGTGGGACACTAAAGTCTGTGAACCTTCCACTCATGAGGGGGATCTGAATCCATGATTTGTGCTTGTTGATTACAGTATTTCTATAATTAACCTTTCAACAGTGTATCTTCTCAACTAGGAATGTTAATTTTAAGCTTTTAATTTCTAATACTGGAGGTTAAGGGAAAATCCTGTACATTATCAAGAAGATAGGGAGAAACTTGGAAATCCCTTCAGATATGGGTTGTATAAGTAGGGGATTCTCCAGATTTTTCTTGATTTTGTCACTTTAAGTGATGGATTGCGGGAAAGATCTGTACCCTCAATTCTCTTCCCCTTTGCCCTTCTTCTTTATCTTCCCAGAAAAATCTACAGCCCTGCGTTGATTCCTGGTCTGTAGAATGAGCAAGAACCCCTGAGGAAAATATCATCACTGTGGGTTTGGTGACCTAATGCTGCAATTTTATGTTTCCAGAATCAAATGAGTACTCAGTTCTTCTCAGTGATTCTTTGCTATGTCCCAATTCTTCCATTCATAGCAATGGCAATTCCACATTTTTATCGTGTTCCACGGGATTTAACTGTCTCCCAGATGATGACCTCACCTAGCATTCATAGAAAAAAAAACAACAAAGTTCTCAGGTGAGCATTTCATATGCTCTTTGGGAACCCAATGAATATTAAAACCACATCTAGTGATTTTCTCTTTCTCTCTTTTTAGGAAATGATGTATCTGTGCTCTTACTCAGAAACAATCATTTCATCTCTGTTCTGGATCCTTTTAGCCTCCCTACCTTGCTTCATCATTTAGTCCTTTTCTCTTATGCAACTTTTATATTTTAATCTCAACTGATACCTTCCTCTTTCTTATCTTATACTCTAATTTCTCCTGTCTTAAAAAGAAATAATAATTTTTGAAAAATAACCATATTTCTCTTGATTTTGTATCTCTTTATATTATTCTGTCTCTATTTTTCTTTCAGGTTTCTTGATGTGTGAAAGACTGACATTTTTTTTAAAATTGGGGTATAGTTGCTTTACAGTGTTGTGTTAGTTTCTGCTGTACAGCGAAGTGAATCAGCTATACGTGTACATATAACCCCTCCTGTTTGGATTTCCTTCCCATTTAGGTCACCACAGAACACTGAGTAGAGTGCCCTGTGCTATACAGCAGGTTCTCATTAGTTATCTATTTTATACATAGTAGTGTATATATGTCAATCCCAATCTCCCAATTCATCCTATCCCTCCTTTCCCCACTTGGTGTCCATACGTTTGTTCTCTATGTCTGTGTCTCTCAAGACTGACTTCTTAACCATCCAGCCCCATCAACAAGCCAGTGACTTCTACTACCTACACTCTGATGATGTGAAATTCCATATCTCTATCTCATATCTTTATCTTGAGTTCTTGTTAATGTTACCACTTGGATGTACCATGGGATCCTCAAACTCTTTATGCATTCATTCATCATCTCCCCTTACACACCTCATCCTGCATCTTATTTCTGATCCTGATTAAGGACATCGTCTTCATCCAGATTCCCAAGCCAAAAATTGAGGAGTCTTTCTGTATACTTCCACCTCCCAACTTTCTTTCCAAATGCAATTTGTATCAGTTCTTACTCCTAAATATTCCTTAAATTTGTCTTTTTTGTTTTATTACCAAGGCTTCAATTCAACCCTTCATCATGTTGCCTGGACCACTCAACAGTCTCCTGATTGTTATGATTATTACTATTGGAAACAGAGAAATCAGTTAAAATATTTTGCCGTAGTTTACTCCCAAAATAAAGGCTTCCTTAACTACGGTAAGGGCTTTGGAGACAGAGGCTGAGGGAAGCTTTGGCAGGGTGACCAGTGTGAAGAAAACAAAGAAGGTATAAAATAGTGAAAAACTAGAAAGATTACATCACCCCCCAAAATGAAATACTTAGGTATAAGTCTAGAAAAATATGTATAGGATTTATGTGAGGAAAACTACAAAACTCTGATGAAAGATATCAAAAAAAAAAAAAAAGTAAAGAGAGATTTTCCAAGTTTATGGATAGGAAGATTCAGTATTATCAGGATAGCAATTCTTCCCAACTTGATCTATAGATTTGGTACAATCCCGGTCAAAATTCCAGGAAGTTATTTTGTGGATATTGACAGACGGATTTAAAGTTTACCCAGAGAGGCAAAAAACTAAGAATCACCAACACAGTATTGAAGGAGAACAAAGTTGGAGAACTGGTACAACCTGACTACTTGACTTACTATAAAACTTCAGTAATCAAGACAGTATGGTATTGATGAAAGAATAAACAGATAGATCAATGGAACAGACTAGAGGGACCAGAAATAGACCCACATAAATGTAGTCCACTGATCTCTGACAAAAAAGCAAAGGCAATACAATGGAGCAAAGTCATTTCAATAAATAGTGCTAGAACAACTGGACATCCAAAAGCAGAAAATGGATCTAGACACAGACCTTACACCCTTCTAAAAATTAATGCAAAAGGGATACAGACCTAAATGTAAAATGCAGACCCATAAAACTCCTAGAAGATAATATGGGAGAAAATCTAGATGACTTTGAGTTTGGTGATGATGACTTTTTAGATGTAAGAGGCATGATCCATGAAAGAAAAAAATTGACAAGCTCAAGTTCATTAAAATTTAAAATTTATACTCTGTGAAAAACAATGTCAAGAGAATTAGAAAGTATACTACAGACTGGGAGAAAATATTTGCAAAAGGCACATCTGATAAAGGATTGTTATACAAAATATGATAAGTCAAAACTTAACAATAAGAAAACAAACAACCCAATTAAAAACGGGCTAAAGAACTTAATAGACACCTCACCAAAGAAGACGTACAAATGGCAAATAAACATATGAGAAGATGCTTCATATCACATGTAATCAGGGAAATGCAAATTAAAACAAAAATACCACTGAATACTTATTAGAATGGCTAAAATCTGGAACACTGCACTGACAACAGCGCTTTGGAAGATAGTTTGGCTATTTCTTACAAAACCGAACATATTCTTTTATTCCATGACATTCTTCTCCGTGGTGAATGGACTGATAAACTGTGGTACATTCAGACATTGGAATATTATTCAGTGCTAAAAAGAAATGAGCTATAAAGCCATGAAAAGACATAGAGGAAACTTAAATGCATATTACTAAGCTAAATAAGCCAATCTGAAAAGGGTTCAATCATCACACTGTATGATTGCAGCTATATGACATTCTGGAAATAGTAAGACTATGCATACGATAAGAAGATCAGTGGTTATCAGACTGTCAGGGTAGGGTGGGGAAAGAGATGAATAGGTGAAACATAGAATTTTTAGGATTGTGAATATACTCTGTATGATACTATAATGATAGATATGTGTCATTATACATTTGTCCAAACCCATAGAATGTGAAACACCAAGAGTGAACCCTAATGTAAACTATGGACTTCGAGTGATTATGATGTGTCAGTGCAGATTTATCAGTTGTAACAAATGTACCACTCTGGTTGTTGAGAAGGAGGCTATGGATGTGTGGGGGTAGGGAGTATAGGGGAAATCAATATACTTTCTACTCAATTAAAGTCTTAACAGCAATAATAATAAACTAAAGAGACCTGACCAGGGAAATGCAGGAGATCTCTCAAGAGAACCAAGACCCACTTGAAACACTTTATGTAGTGGCCCCATTCTGCACACTTGATGCCTCCAGCAGCTCCTATATAGGTGAAGAGAAAGCGGTCATGGAGCTTTGTAGTGGGTGGAGATTTTTGTGAATGTTAGGGTGAGGCAAATATATTTTGCATATGGGATGGATATGAATCTTTAGGGGTCAGTAGATAAAGTATAGTAGACATAATAATGCCTTTCTGAAATAAATAGATCGTAATCCCTGGAATATATGAAAATGACATTATGTGGCTAAAGGGACTTTACAGGTGAGATTAAGTTAAAGATTTTGAGAGGGGGAGATTCTTGATTATTATAGTAGACCCTAAATATAATCAAGAGTGTCCTTGTAAATGGGAGACTGAGGAAGATTTGACCAAAAGGATAACCTTATGTGATCTCTGGAAAAAAGGTTCAAGTGATATGCTTTGAATATGAAGGGAGCCATGAACCAAGGAATATAGGCAACCATCAGGAGGTGAAGCAGGCAAAGAAATAGATTTCTCCCTCAGAGCCTCTAGAAAGAACTAGTTCTGCTGATGCCTTGAATTTGGCCCAATGAAACTGACTTTGGACTCTTGATCTCAAGAACTTTAAGAGAATATATTTGTTGTTTTAAGCCACTAAGTTTGTGGTAATTTGTTATAGCAGCAATAGGAAACTAATACAGGCTTGATTCAGAGTTGAGGTTTTGGCAGAGACATGGGCAGAAAGGTAAAAGGCAAGATAGTAGGGAAGAGCTGGGACAGAGTAGCTGAAGTGATAGTCCAAGTATTCATTTTATTAGGGCAGAAGTGGAGATGTACAGGGACTGATAGGGAAAAAGTAGAAGGCTCAAGGGATTGGAGAGTCCAGTGCAGGACCAGGAGATTTCTACTTTGTTTGAAGTATTTGGGTGAATTGCTTATAAATTATACAAATTAACCTGAGGTCAAAAACATTCCAGTACTACTGCAGCTAGTAATAATATAAATATTATTAACAATGGGTCTGTAAATTCATATAAATATCTTTGTTCACTTGTGGGACCAACAGATACTGGGTTGAAAGATAAATGGGTGTAAACCTAAGAGACTAATTTCCTGGATATTGTGGATTTTTCTAATATGCATAACAGTGTTAGAAATTCTCTCTTTCATCTTCAAATATAGGTTGATCAAGTTGTTAAAATATTAAAAGTACATGCTTCATGTACACACTACTATATTTAAGACAGATGACCAACAAGGACCTACTGTATAGCACAGGGAACTCTGCTCAATATTCTTTAATAACCTAAATGGGATAAAAACTTGAAAAAGAATATTGTTAATCAACTATGCTCCAATATAAAATAAAAATTTTTTAAAGTACATGCTTCAGTAAAAATTTAGGAATTCTAAGGCTTAAACCTGTATATGTATGTTGATTTTCTACCATAATTAGTCTTGGTAGCAGCAAATAAGAAAAGCATCAAAGAGAGGGTTTGTAACAGGTCCTTTCAGGATTTGCCTTATCTCACAATCATGGATGGAAATTTGGTATCAAAGCAAATAAAACAAGATTAATGGAGAAGTATTGGAGAACCTGGTCAAATAATCTGTTTAGTGTCAGCCATGGGATAACAGATTAGAGAGATTCAATGGTCCTTGGACAGAGGGTGTGTGATAACTTCTTCCTAAACCTATTTCCCTTTCCCTTGTCTGGGCAGTGTTCTTCCAGTGGGTGTTCATGGATTCTGTTTAAAAAGTCCATCATATCTTTCTGTGGGTTTTACTGCTGTAAGATGACATTTAGAAATTGTTCAACCAAATCATAATGGAAGGATTTGGAGGCACGATTGGGGGGTGTGAGAATTTCCCTCCCCTGTAGCTCTAGTAGTAAGAACATGGACTCTCAGGTCAGAATGCCTGGGTTCATCTTGGGAGAGTGACCCATCTACTCACTCAGTGACTTAGTTTCTTCATTTGTAAAATCAGAACAATAAGAGTATCTATCTCAGAGTTGTTGTGAATATTGAAAGAGTTTATACATGGAATGTGCTTTGAACTAAACCTGACACTTAGTGTTTTATGAATGTTAAAGGGAATGGAGCTCTTCAATGCACAGTGGAGGATGAGTGAAAATACAAATACTTCTGGGAGAGGTAGTACATGGATTATGTTCTCCTGAGCAGACCAGTTTTCGGGAGTGAGGTGCAACAGGGATGGAGGGCATTGGATGCCTAAGGGATGGGAGTGAGAAAGGAGTTTAGGACAAATGTACAGAGGTGCTGTTCGTAGCCTATTCACATTTAGCCCAGGGCTATTGCTTTTTCTTCCCCTCACTGCTCTCTTCCTTCAGTTACATAGGTCTAATTCTCTTTCTTAGAAGCCAATGAGTATACAGACTAATTTTTCTTTTAACCAAGGAATATATTAAGTAAGGTTGAACATGAATTTTTATGGTGCCACAAGGGGAAAAGAACTGATTCAATTTGATTCTCAAGTGTATTCCTACACTGAATAATAATGACATCATTTAATTATTTAGACATTAGCTTCATTCGCATGTGTAGTTTGGGACCATTTAGAAAAAAAAAACCTAGAAAGAACAATATTCTGTTTTTATTGTAGAACCCCACTGTTAAATATCTCACAGGCTAATGTTTAATCACATTCTTAGGCTTGCACAGTTCTTGATAATAATTAACCTGAAATAACTACTTTCATACGTGAGTTGGGGGACACATTTGCTCTTGTTGTTTCAATTTCCTTTCTCAGGAAGTTAAATGGTTAAAACTTGCAGATCTAAATTGCCCGTGAATAGCCATAAGAGGAAAAAGCCCATGAAATATGGAGATTGGGAAGTTTGTATGTATTTGCCAATACAAACCCAAGCATTTATTAAACATTTAAAGACTGTATTTAAATGACTGTTTCTTTTCAATGTCAGGTGACTAGAACATTAGCAAGTTTGAAAATCTTAGACTCCACTATGGGCAGTTTTTCTCCTGTTCTGGTGACTAAAATCAAGAAAATAGAATTATCAAGCCACTCATTAAAGGTAACTTCAGTGAGCCAAGTTGTAAGTCTACAACACAAGGATTTTATGTATACATCTCTTATTTTCTCTCTACTTTTTCTCCTTCATTTCCTCTACCATACTTTGAACACACAAGCCTATTCATTTATCCAGGAGATGATATAATAGTTTTCCAATTAACTATAACAAAATCAATAATAACATGTTTTAGAATTTTAAAAGATTGCTGAATCACCAAATACATATATTTATTTTGGTAGATTGTATTACTTTTCTAACTTTTCTATCCCTTCCCTGTTTATTACCATAAAAAGTCTTCTTGTCGTCAGAGTTTACTTCCTTACCTCATTGTCAGTTGGCCAAATAATTTGTTGGGCCATTGGAATGTGAGAAGTGACAGAACGCCAGACCCAAGTGGAAGTTTCTAGAGGCATCTCATGTTTCTGCTATTTCTTGTGCTTTTCCTGCTGCCACAAGAAGGCATATCTCAAATAAGAGCCACTTTTTCAACCAGAAAACGTATGTAGTAGAGCTACTGTGGATAAACTCCAGCCTCTGACTCATAAGAAAAACCAGAAATAAGTTTTTTTGTTCTAAACCACTGAGATTTGGAGTTGTTTCTTACTGCAGCAAAGTTGACAAATACATATGTTAAAATGACCTCTGGTATTTGTAATGAACTATACACCTACTGAAGCTACATTGTGTAACATTATGTACATGGTAATGCCTCTCAGTGAGCCATTTAGTTTTATTATTTAATTACTGGTCTTTGAAAGCAGACCACTAAAAATTCTCATTCATAGCTAGATAAAAATGAGAGTTCGTGGTCCTAGGGTACTTCTAAGCTGCAAATTTTACCAACTTACTATCTAAACCAAAATTATGCAGACAATTCACAGAGTGCAAATATTTTATTTTGTATTTGATATAATTACATATTGAGTCTTATATTTGGGGAAAATGTCCATATTTTTCTTGGCATACTTTTCATATTTTCAGTGTGCTTTTTGGAATTTTAAAAGCACTTACAGAACTAATTTTTCATGAAGATTTAGATTAAAGATAGAAGAGGGTATGTTGCCATGCATGTAAAATGAGGGAAACCATGCATAATATCTTCCTCTCCTTTGCACATCGAGTTTCTATTGTCAACAGGATTAAGTATTTCTCTTAAGGCATATGTTTTTGGATGCTTAAGGGATACATTCTCACGTCCATGTGATAGAGTAGCTTCTACTTTTACTAGAGGGAGATATTTTCATGCATCAAAAGTATGTGAGATTACTTTTTCAATTTTAATTGTTTCCCCCCCACTTTTGATTGAAACTGTGTCACCAGGTTACTATTTTTAGATTGTCTCAGAGAAGTCACACAAGGATGGCTTTATATAAATACCTGTAGTCCATGGCAATATAGTAGCTGATTATTAATTCTTGGATAGAACCTCACCAGATTCTGCCCCAAAACACATTCCTAAAAGACACTATAAATGATCCTCGTACTTCAGGTTCTATCTTAAGTCAACTCCATCACCTCCTTGAAACTCCCTAATCACACCTGCCAGCACCAGTCTCTTCCCCTCTTTTACTCGTACATATTGTACACTGGTGCCCATTAAATTGGGGGTGCTTTGAGGGTGGGGAATGGTACCCTGCAGCACCTCCACGCTCACTGAATACATGAGTCTGTCAGAGAAGGAGGGTATGCACTGATGAATAAACTAGATCCTGTGAAGTTTTGTAGGTGGGTATCAGCTGGTTTTTCTTATACTCTCATTAGCTCTTATCCCCCTCGCAGTACAGGGAGCTTCTTGAGGGCGGTCATCGTGTCCTTCCACTGTTGTCTCCCACAGCACAAGGCACACAGTTGTTGCTGAGTATGTACTCACTGAATGTAATTGAATCGAGTTCATTGGGTAGGAAATAACAAAGACTTGTTTGAATTGGGCTTCATTCATTTAGCATTGAAACACCAGGCCTCAGAGTCACAAATCTAGTCCTCATCACCTCACAGTTTGGGACAACTTGCACTAAAAAAACTCCATGGATGGCTGCTGAACCCATTCTCATTTTGTGAACAAAATTTAAGCAGTTGAGAGAAGAGAAGGACTTAGGCATTTTTGTTATTCATTCACACCATCAGTGTGTGCTGGCTGGAGTTGGTGTTGGGTATAATGACCATTTTCACCCCACTCCATAGTACAGAAATTTTCTGACCCCTGTGACAGTGCCTGGGGATGCAGGCATTTTGAAGTGTTTCCAGCACATGCCCAGAAGTAGAGGAAGCTCTCTGGACCTGGGGAGAAGAACATGGTATCTTCCACCAGATATAGACATGAGTTTGAATCTCAGTTCCAGTACTTATGCTTATGAGCTGAAGTCTTAGATAAATCACACAAATGCTCTAAATCACAGTTGCCTCATTTATCGAGTGGGAATCAATGCCTACTTCACAGGCTTCTGGGAGTGTAAGAGAGAAGGTGATGAGGTGCCCCTGTAGTGACTGACACAGGGCTGAGATGTTAGCCTTTGTTACTGTTTACATCTTTAGTCCCTAGGTCTGGTACCTGGTAGGATAATAAGTGCTAAATCAAATTGACCCCAGTAAAAAAAAAACTCTGTTGGGCTCATGAAGCAATTTCTATTGTGATGACAGGAAAATAAACTATGGAGAGGTCCATTAAATGTGAATTTTTATGAATTAGAGGAGCTGTTGTGGAATTAGAGGGATGGTGGACAAGCATCTAAACCAGAAGCACCTGCTGTCATGGTATGTGAAATTCTGTGATTAGAAACTCATGCCTCTGGTGTTCATTACTACTTACCATGACAATGCCAGGCATTTGTGTAGCACCTTAGAGTTTACGATTCACTGCAATAGACACTATTTTAATTTACTATTCTTATACCAATCCAATGAAGTAAGAAGAAATTATTACTCTTATTTTGTAGATGACCATATAATTGGAACTTTATGAAGCCAGGAAACCCCACTTCTACTCCAGAGCTCTTTTCCTCTGTGGACTTCTAAAGTCCTCTACGGACTTCTAAAGTCCTCTACTAATAGAGGAGATCTAGAAGTCTAGTTCCCAAAGAACGGTGGGCCATTGGCTTCACAACGTCAGGAGTTCTTGGAGGGGTGAGAATTCTCTAAGGTAGGGTCTTCAGCCTGAACACCTTGACATTTAGACATAATAGCTCTTTGCTGGAGGGGCTGTCCTGTGCACTATAGGATATTTAGCAGCATTCTTGCCGTTACCCATTAGATACCAATAACACCCCTCAACTGGGACAACAGAAAATGTCTCCAGATGTTGCCAAATACCCCTGGGGAAGAGGAAGCAAAATCATTCGCGTTGGGAACCAGCGCTCCAGAGAAGAGGTAAAAAAATAAGCTTCACCTATTCTATAGTTACCATCAAGGCCAGATCTAAGCAGAAGTCCTGGAACCAAGGCAGTTACTATTTTTCACAGATACAGGTACAGTCCTGCTTCTTAAGAATAGTTTAGTTGGTGCTGAAAGCTTTAGAATACAGTGGGGATAGTGAGACACTCATCCCTGAGGAAGAGATATGGCTGGTCTCATAGGGAGAAATCCGCTGATATTCCAAGGCATAAGCCCAAGTAAGACTATTCATTGAAACATAACGAGGGAGAATTGTCCAATGAAATGTACCCAGGGTGCACTAACCACACATGCTCTTTTTTGTAGTGTGCTATATAACAACCATGGGTGCTGCCACTATCTATTTCTGTCTCCAAAATACCTTGGACCCTTTCTTGCTTGTCAGACCCACTCTGCTTTAATACTCAAAAGGGTGAAGTGTGGGAGCATACAAGGCTATGAGTCTGGAGATGTAAGATTTGACTTTTTCGGGCACTAGTCACTAGTGTGTAACCTTAGGCAAGGCACTTTACCTCCTTGGATCTAGTTTTCTATATCTGAAAAGGAGATTAATTTCAGTATCTCCAAGCTTTAAATGTGTATAGTTTTCCTACTCTCATGACCACAACTAAATCATTACTAATACTGCCAGCTAGTATGAATATAAGATTATACTGCAATGCACACCACCAGAAGTAATATGGTAATATTGGTGGTATCATTCTTGTAAAGTTAAAAAAATGTTCTAATGAAGCAGATTAAGGCTACTTACAATATATGCCACCTTGGGCTCAGGAGGACTAGGTAGGAAATGATCTACTTGGATATGAGAAATGAAGTAGCCAGGGCATTGAAATCCATAACTCACCATGGTTAATGAATCTTCCTCTCCCTAGCCCAACACCCCAGGCAAAAGATAGGCATTGTTACCTATTAAATAAGAGCTAGGAGAAAAGGAATTACAGTCAAAACCCTCTTAAGACATTTTCAAAGGAGCAGCCATTAAAACTTCTAAACCAGGAAATCATCCTTGGAGAGAAGTGAAAAATCGCAGGTACAGTGCCATGCAAATGTGGCCATTTAATGAATACTAGTGGATGAGGAGGATGATAAGAATAAATGCATGCTGGAGGGAAAAGTGGGAAGCAGGAGCCTCTAAGGGGTGGTTAATTTTTTAACAAACTGTGAATTTGTACTAGAGGAAATGTCATCTGACCTGAAGATAGAGATTCTTAATGGACTGATTTCTCTCACTTCAAATTTGGGCTTCGGTGGTCATTATGGCCACACAGATGTAAGGGGCACATTTTCCGTTTTTCTGTTTTCAGAGGGAGGGACCATCACTTTCACAGTCAGATGCTCTCTTTGAAATGAAAAGGCCTGGACTTCCCGTCCCTCATCTGTGACTACTTCCCTGGGCAAGTAGGGGAAGTTACTGGGTACCTGTCCCTCTAGCCCTTAGTTCTGCAAAAGCAACAATGAAGACATGCAGGGCTTCCCTGGTGGTGCAGTGGTTGAGAGTCCGCCTGCCGATGCAGGGGACGCGGGTTCACGCCCCGGTCCGGGAAGATCCCACATGCCACGGAGCGGCTGGGCCCGTGAGCCATGGCCGCTGAGCCTGTGCGTCCGGAGCCTGTGCTCCACAACGGGAGAGGCCACAACAGTGAGAGGCCCGCGTACCGGAAAAAAAAAAAAAAAAAAAAAAAAGACAAGCAACAATTAAATTATTGACTTACTGAATTTATTTATTTATCGATTAAGGAAGTTCTTATAGGTGTTACCACAAGAGAAAAGTTAGCTTTTTTTTTCGGTACGCGGGCCTCTCACTGTTGTGGCCTCTCCCGTTGTGGAGCACAGGCTCCGGACGCGCAGGCTCAGCGGCCATGGCTCACGGGCCCAGCCGCTCCGTGGCATGTGGGATCTTCCCGGACCGGGGCGTGAACCCGCGTCCCCCGCATCGGCAGGCAGACTCTCAACCACTGCGCCACCAGGGAAGCCCAAAGTTAGCTTTTAAAGTAGATATTGTGGTAACATCAAAACGCTCTCTCAAGAGAATTTAGAATTGGTCAAATTCCTTTGGGAATCTTTACAACCCTCTGCATAAAAGCATAGATATGGATGAATATTGGTGTTCTCTGCCACATTATGCCCTTCTGGTCATCAGGTATCCACTTACTCCTTCCGGTCCAGAGTCCCTCAGTTATTGCATTGATCTTCACATCTAACCTCCAGACATCTGGTCATGATATGATGATCTAAGAACCATAAAGGCAAATTATCCAAACATTAACTTTATTTTAATATAAAATGGAGCAGAAGGGATGAGTTAATTGGAATATAGTATCTGTCACAGGCTCTCTCTCCAGGAAGCAGACTCTAAGACAGGGATTACCATGCAGGAAGTTACCCAGGGAGTGCTCTTGGAGCCCACATGTAGAAGGGAAAGGAAGAAAGCACAGTCCTCAGCCAATCCCGTGATGAGACTGCAGGTGGCCCTGCAGAATTGCCTAAAGGTAGGATGAGGAGGCTGGACCATTATACCCTAGGTTGACCAGTTATTAGATTTGGATACCTCTGGAAAGGGGCATGACCTTGGACAAAATATGAGGCAGCTCTCAGCTACGGCTGAGACAGTTATTGAAATGTGCTGTCTGAGTGCTGCTGTCATGTGGCAGTTTTACCAAATAGGTACTACTGCACAATATAGATCAACAGTCTGCTGTATCTGTTTCTTTGTCTTATATATTTGAGATATTCATTTTTGCAGCATCTCACTTCAAGCTACCAATTTCTGTATTTGTCACTAGGTTTACCACTATAACAAACAACTCTCAAATCCCAGCGACTCAACACTATGCAAGCATCTTTCTCACTCATATCATATCCAATGAATGTCAGGTGGTTCTCCTTCAAGCACTGATTCCAATCTTGTGAATCAGCCCCCTTCCATATTTTGATACCACCATCTGCAACAAATGGCTTCTAAGATTTTCTAACAGGAGAAAGAAAACAGAGGATGGAGCGTGGGGAATTTGGAAAGGCTTGAAAATTAGGCTTGTTAGGCTTGAAAATTTCAGGCATCACTTCTGCTCACATTCCACTGTCTGTGACTCAATCAAATGCTTCTTTTAACTGCAAGCAGGCTTGGAAATATATTTTAGCGTGTGTGTAGCATGAAGAGCACAAAGAGAGTGTTGATAGGCAGCCATCTTTTGCTCCAGATGGGTTGGAGCAAGAATTTTTTTAAAAGTTGTGAAGGACCTTGTATTACCCCGTTACGGAAACTGGACAATAATGTTGAAAAGTGATTAAGGGAGGTGGCTGAAATAAAGGGGAAAATTAAAGGTGGGTGGTGATGTGCAGGAGAGGAGGATCCAGCAGTGCAAAGTGAGAAGCAATATTCAGAGAGGTGTTGAAGAGTCTTAGGAGAGAGTGAGGTTCTAGAAGCCAAAGGAGGAAAGGTTTTCTAGAAATCTAAAGTATCAAATACTAGAGTGATCAAAATGATGGACAGTGAAAGGGAAAACAATGCCAAGTGCTAGAAAGGTGGGGGAACAGCTTGAATGTTGATATACACACTTTGGGAAACTCTATCGACTAATGATGAAAAAGAAGTGTATTTTTATATGATCCAAAGGCACGTTTGGGTGTTAATAGCAACACTATTTGTAATAGCCAAGAACTGGAAATGATTCAGATGCTCATCAGCAGTAGAATGGTTAAATAAGTTGTGGTAGAGTCATGCATTGCAATATGCTATTGTAATAAAAGTAAGCATTAGGGATAAATCCCACAGACAATGTTGACCCAAAGAGGACAGATGCAAAAAGTATAATCTACTTACATAAAACTTAAAACAGGAAAATCCAATCTATGATATTAGAAATTAGGGTAGTGGTTATCCTTGGTGGTTAGGTGTGACTGGAAGGGGACAGGAGAGGTCTTTCTGGTAATGTTTGAGATTTGGGTAATGGTTACATGGTGTAATAGAACAATGGCTCCCCCAAAGTATCTGGAATCTGTGAAAATGTCACCTTACATGGCTAAAAGGATTTGGGGTTGAGACTGGAAGATTAGATTAGTCTAGATTTTATGGATGTATAAAATATGTGTGTGTGTGTGTGTGTATATATATATATATATATATATATATATATACACATACATTTATATATCAGAGACTTTAGTAAAAATTTATATTGAGAGAAGGATTGGACAGGAGAATTGTCTTTGGATTTAACAGTTAGATAGTCATTTATAACCCTATTGAAAGTAGTTTCAGTAGAGTGGTAGCAGTAGGAGCCAGATTACAGTGGCTTGGAAGGCAAAAGGAAGTTGAGGAAGGCGAAGAGTGGGTATGTATTCTTTCTTTAAAAGTTTATCATGGGCTTCCCTGGTGGTGCAGTGGTTGAGAGTCCGCCTGCCGATGCAGGGGACATGGGTTCATGCCCCATTCTGGGAAGATCACACATGCCACAGAGCGTCTGGGCCCGTGAGCCATGGCCGCTGAGCCTGAGCATCCGGAGCCTGTGCTCCGCAACGGGAGAGGCCACAACAGGGAGAGGCCCATGTACAGCAAAAAAAAAAAAAAAAAAAAAAAGAAAAAGAAAGAAAAAATAAGTTTATCAGTTATGGGAGAAAAAAGTTATGTTTTTAGTTGTGGGGTGGTGCATTGAGATAGGATTATGGGAAGAGTTCTATTTAGGCTGAGAGAGCCTTAAATAATTTTTTTAGGCTGAAGGGAAGAAACTAGAGAAGTTATAGGAGAGAATGCTCAAATAAGAAAGAGATGAAAATAGTCTCTTTTTCAGAGATGAATATTTCCTTTTCTTTTCCCCCAGTAAGCAAGAGGAGAACTGAATATTTATCATCACATAAAGGAGCATCTGGAGGTTTTATGCACATGGGAAGCTTAGTGCCCTTTCTGCTGCTCCATTAGGGTACCTGGACTAAATTGTTTTACGTATATTTGTGTCAGTTAGCTATTGCTGTGGAACAACACACCCCAAACTTAGTTGCTTATGCTGAATATGATTTATTTAGCTCCTGAGTTTATAGGTCAGTTGGATGATTCTGTAGTCTGGGTTGGTTTGGTTGATCTTTGTTAGGCTTTCTCATTTGTCTGCCATCAGCTAAGGAGTCAGCTGGTCTAAGATGGCCCCAGGGGGGATGATTTGCCTCCATTCCATACTCTCTTGTATCCATCAGCAGGCTTGCCTTAGCTTATCTCATGGGAGAGGCAGGGTTTCAAGAGAGCCAGCAGAGCTATGTAAGACGTCTTGAGGCCTGGACTTGTAACTGTCACCCTGTCACTTCCAACTTATTCTTCAGGGCAAATCGTGTCACGAGACAAGCCCAAATTCAGGCAGTGGAGAAATGAATTTAACCTTTCAGTGGGAAGAGCTACAGAATCACATTGCAAGAGGCATAGATACAGGGAAAGAAATAATTCAGGCCATTTTTGCAATCAATATACTAAAATATTCTTCCTTTTTTGTGTTTTGGCTTCTCTGTGTGGCTTGCAGGATCTTAGTTCCCCGCCCAGGGATTGAACCCGTGCCCCTTGCAGTGGAAGCACAGAGTCCTAACCAAGGGACCTCCAGGGAAGTCCCTAAAATATTCTTTCCAAGTCATGGAATTATAGCCAAAGATAGCATTTGAGGGATATTTTTCCATGTTGATTTAGCTCTAGCTTTGTTGTTACTCTGACTTCATTTTCTCAGGGGCTGCCTTCTAGTCCATAGGACAGACTCCTTTGGCCACTGGACAGTCAAGATTTGGGATGACTGGTGGTAGAGTATTTGTTTTTCTGAGGTGTCCAGAAACTATTGGCCCAATGTTCTGTAAGATCATGCCTTTGTACCTCTCCCAGTTTTAGAGGGAGGGAAATTTTGTTCATTAGTAGCTGAGATATGTAGTCAATACAGTATTCAGGTTTAGATTTATCAAGAGATAATTCAAATTATCTCACTTAACAGATTCCGGATCTGGTTAAACTCACTGAAAATCTGGATCAAATATTAGCTTTTCTATTACAGGGATATCAAATTTCGGATATGCTTCATTATGATTCGACTTCTTGGCACATGCTAAAAAGCACACCAGTGATCTCGTGAGAACGAATGTGAAACAGATCACAGACCAGGCTTTGGGTCAGAATGTCCCCTCCTCCTCTCCACCTTCTCATTCTATTTTTTTTTCCTGAATAGGATATACCCCATATTAATATTCAGTACAGATACCTAGCATGCAATTTATTATGTCAAACTGAAAAATGCCTGCGGTAATACAGGTTTTTATAGCTGTGGTTTTCTCCGACTCCAATTGTTTTGAGTATCTATGTGTCGGCAGAAAGTTCGAAGTAGGCTGGATACAGAAACCGTGAGTGGACAAAAGACACCTTTAGAAACTACAAACCGGCAACCAGAAAGCCTTTTAGCTGTAAAGTCAGCAGACTTTTATGTCAAGCTTGGCTGACTAATTATTGCTTATAATTTGCATTAGGATTAATTAACTAATTAGAGAGGAATGTCTGAAGGCAAAGTTATGGCTCTGCTTGTCAAGCTGAGGACTTTAATTATTCTGATATTTTTAATTATAATCAGCTGCTGAATGAGTATTACATTGTCAGCTACTATCGCTGAAACTAGGCTGGGCCGCGGAGCCGGAGGAATGATAGGTCGTCACTCTTCCTCCTACAGCAAGGGAAAGGTATGACCCAGCCACCCCTAGGAAGAAAAACTTCTAACAGCAGCAGTCTTTAAAACTGCATATGCATCTGGATAAACCACTGCAATTCAGGTTGGTTTGCCAATTAAAAATGGAAGTAGAGACTTCTCCTAAGCAGAATAAAGAGATCTGCCTTGTGCCTATGTCTGATTGTTGCTGGCAAGGAGTCTTGGGAGGTGATCCTACTGATGGACTGGGCTTATGCTGGAAACTGCTTTGACTGTTCCAAAGAAAGTTACTAAATAAATGTGCCTAGTACAGCGTAAATACTCAGTAAAATTATTGAATGAACTGCGACATATTGGTATATAATACACAGAAACTAGCAAATTCAAATTAGCCCAGCAGCTAATTTCACAGGATACCTGGTAATTCTGCAAGAATATCAGAAATAAAAATCAAATCCTTTATCCTAGATGTTACAGTTAAACAATGGTGAGAAACATAGTGGAAAAAAATGCCTCCAAATGAGTCATCGAATGATGAAAGATGATAATTTTTTCTTGGTGGTTGAAGAACTAAAAACTTCTTCTCAGATAATCACAGCAAAGAAACTCTAAACTTAAGTGATGTTAAAGGTTCCACATGACTTACAAACTGGCAAAGGCCTGCAGATTTACTGTCCAGGCGCAACACAAATGTTGTGCTGATTTCTTTTCTTTTTTAAAGATGCCCAGAAGTGAATTCAAAGATCCTCAATCACACAGGCACTCTATGAGAATCGGCAGTGTTTTCTTTGAGAATGTGGTTTGGGAATGAGGTCAGACTATTAGCCCTTCATTATAGCAAAAATGCCCTGCATTTAGCAGTTTTCCACCTTTGTACAGAGGGGAGCAAATAAAGGGACATGGCCATTCATAAAATAATAGTCGTGAAAGAGCTGGAAAAGATCTGTAGTGTTTAAGAGCATGGGTGCCTCTTTTTATTTATTTAACAAACACTTGTATAGCCTTTAACTTGTGCCTGGTACTTTTTGAAGCACTTGCAAGTGACTTTATAAGAAACCCCCATATTGCTGAGGCCCAGAGGTTAAGGGACTTGCCCAGGGTAACACAACCAGCCTGCACGGGGCTGGGAATTGAGCCCTGGCTCAAGAGGCCATGCTCCTCACGGCTATGATATGCTGACTCACTCGATGTGACCTGAATCCTGACCTCTTTTAATTCTCATGTTCTCATCAACCAGTGGGGAATAATGATAATACTTGTATCATGGAGTTTTGGGGAGGATTCAATGAAATAAGGCCTGTGGAGCATTTCTCACAGATCCGAACTATAGCACATGCTTAATATATGTGCTGTTTAGGTAGATACAGGTCCAACTCCCCAGTTTTGTACTGTTAGGAGCCAGGGATCAATGGTTAAGTGACTTGCCCAAAGTCAACATTCAGCAGATATCTCAGCTAAGAGAGGGATGTTTGGTATACAGTTCCTAGTCCAAGTTCTTTCCAATGAGTGCATCATGCTTTTAGAATGACTAATTTGTCTCCCAATTTGTCCAGGACTTTCCTACTTTTACTACCTACAGTGCTGTGTCTCAGGAGACCTCTCCAATCCCCCTCAGAAACTCATCACCCTGCTTCTCATCTAATTGTTCTCTGCAGCAGACAGGTCATCCTGCCTCACTCCCTGACTTCTAACTTCTTGGTGAAAAGTTCCCTCCAACTTTTAAACCCTTTGCACCAAATATAGGTGAGTGAGAAAGCTCTAAATAGTCTCAGAGCATGCAAATATTTCTACTACCTTGGAAAAAAATGGAATTGGCTGATTTTGTCACTGCTTTATCAAGTGTTCTTGTGTTTTATTCACACATACACACACACACACACACACACACACTATCACAGAAGGTACAGCACCATGATAACCCTTTAATGTGTACTGCTTTACATTTTCAAAACACTTTCAGACCCGTTATCTCATTTGGCCTTGTTTAATCTTTGCAATGTTCTATCTCCATTTTGCTCGTGAGGAAATGGGAGCTCATATAGGTATGACTTGCTGAAAGTCACAAACCTGGGCCTCTTACTCAAAGACTAATGCCCTTTTTCCTACACGGTATTAGTACATCGTAGGACTTTATAATGATGGATACTTCTTTTCACTCAAGCCAGAGACAGGATAAGAATAGGGCACTTAACCTCAGTGCAAAATTTAAGGAGTCATCAAAAAACTCAGTAATCAAGATAAATAATCTTCTAATTTAATATTTGAGAAGTAAAAACATATGCAAAAAACCATGATGAACAAAATACCAACTTTTTTTTTTTTTTTTTTTTGCGGCACACGGGCCTCTCACTGTTGTGGCCTCTCCCGTTGCGGAGCACAGGCTCCGGACGCGCAGGCCCAGCAGCCGTGGCTCACGGGCCCAGCCACTCCGCGGCATGTGGGATCTTCCCGGACCGGGGCACGAACCCGTGTCACCTGCATTGGCAGGCGGACTCGCAACCACTGCACCACCAGGGAAGCCCCCAACTTTTTAAAAAGAAACATGATTGGACATTCATATAGAAAAAAATAATTTAGACACAGACCTTATAGCCATCAGAAAAATTAACTCAAAATGGATCATAGACTGAAATGTAAAACACAAAACCATAAACCTCCTAGAAGATAACTTAGGAGAAAATCTAGATGGGTATGGCAGTGCCTTTTTAGATACAACACCAAAGAAATAACTTATGAAATATTTATGAAAGAAATAATTGATAAGTTGGAATTCAATAAAATTAAAAACTTCTGCTCT
The DNA here is from genome assembly GCF_026419965.1 of Kogia breviceps. Taxonomy (NCBI): domain Eukaryota; kingdom Metazoa; phylum Chordata; class Mammalia; order Artiodactyla; family Physeteridae; genus Kogia; species Kogia breviceps. The sequence continues at coordinate 82,113,032 of NC_081319.1, forward strand.
GCAAGTGCTCTGTGATGACCTAGATGGGTAAGATGCAGGTGGCGGGAGGTCCAAGAGGGAGGGGATATATGTACACATATAGCTGATTCGCTTCATTGTACAGCAGAAACTAACCCAATATTGTAAAGCAGTTATACTCCAATAAAAAAAAAAGTGTCAAGAGAATTAGACAACAAACCACATATTGGGAGGAAATATTTGCAGAAGACATATCTGATAAAGGGCTGTTATTCAAAATATACAACAGTAAGAAAACAACCAACCTGATAAAAAAAATGGACCAAAGACTTTAACAGATATTTCACCAAAGAAGATATACAGATGTCAAATAAGCAGACAAAAGATGCTTCACATCATATTCCATCAGAGAAATGCAAAGTTAAAATAACAGTGAGATCCCACTACACACCTATTAGAATGGTCAAAATTCAGAATGCTGACAACATCAAATGCTGGTGAGGATGTGGAGCAACAGGAACTCTCATTCATTTCTGGTGGGAATGCAAAATGGTACAGCCACTTGGGAAGATAGTTTGGCAGTTTCTTACAAAATGAACATAGTCTTACCATAAGATTCAGCAGTGATGCTTCTTGGTTTGTATGCAAAGAAGCTGCGTACTTATGCCCATACAAAAATTTGCACATGAATATTTATAGCAGCTTTATTCATCATTGTTAAAAACTCTAAGTAACCAAGGTGAGTGAATGGATAAATAAACTATTGTACATCCAGACAATGGGGTATCATTCAGTGCCTAAAAGAAATTAGCTATCAAGCCATGAAAAGACATGGTGGAGCCTTAAATGCATATTAACAAGGAAAAGAAGGCAATCTGAAAAGGCTACATGCTGTATGATTCCAACTATATGATATTCTGGAAAAGGCAAAACTATGAAGACAATAAAAAGATCAGTGGTTGTTGGGGGTGGCAGGTAGGGAGAGATGAATAGGCAGAGCACAAAGGATTTTTAGGTCAGTGAAACTACTCTGTATGATGGTATAATAATTGATATATATCATTTTACTTTTGTCCAGACCCATAGAATGTACAACAGCAAGAGTAAACCGTGGACTTTGGGTGATTATGATGTGTTAATGTTGGTTTATCCTTAGTTAAAAAAGTATACGATTTTGGTGAGTGGTGTTGATAATGGGGGAGGCTCTGCATGTATGGGGCAAGGGGGTGTTTGGGAAATCTCTGGACCTCTCTCAATTTCGTTGTAAACCTTAAACTGCTCTGAAAAAATGTCTTAAAGAAAAGACAGGAGTTAATCCTGTGTTTTCGCAACCTTGCCTTACTCTCCTCACCCTAATCCTGGTCTTGCACACAAGTTCTTTTGCTGTAATGAAGAAGAGTGAACTCCCTTGGTGGACCGGAATAAAGATTCAGTTAGTAAACTTTCTGTCTTCTGGGTTCAACAAACCTGCCTCGTTCGTTTTCCTTTTTATTTTCTAACTTATTTCCTTCTTGGAGCATTTTCCTCTCTTTTTTTATTCAAGTGTAGTTGATTTACAATGTTGCATTAGTTTTAGGTGTACAACAAAGTGATTCAGCTATACATATACATATATATATATATATATACACATATACATATATATATTCTTTTTCAGATTCTTTTCCCTTATAGATTATTACAAGATATTGAGTATGGTTCCCTATGCTATACAGTTAAGACCTTGTTGGTTATCTATTTTCTATATAGTGGTGTGTATATGCTAATCCCAAACTCCTAATTTATCCCTCCCCCCTTTCCCCTTTGGTAACCATAAGTTTATTTTCTATGTCTGTGAGTCTATTTCTGTTTTGTAAATAAGTTCCCTTGTATCATTTCCTCTCTTGTCAATACTTTTTATAATAGTTGTAAGAACCCATCTTCTGAGTCATCTGTGGGTAATCCTCCAGAACCTGGAGCTCTTAGAAAATGTGTTGCCTGCTTAACTTAGGCCCACCAAACACAGCGCACCCAGCATGGGCACGTCTGTGAGAATGGGCCATGGTGCAGGAGTGCTGCTGGGTCTTTCAGAAGCATGAACTGTAGCCGGAATTGCAAAGACAGCACTTATAGGGCCAGGGCGTTGGGGGACTGGGAGGGTCATCACGAAGGTGGTGGCAGCAGCTCCTGGGGCTGCAGGTTCTTTCAGATGTTTATGATTTGGGGCCTGCCTTACAAAGAAATCTTCTGCTCCAAAAGGAAGTAGTGTACTCACCAGCAGGGGCTGGCCAACTGTTCTTGATTAGAGACCATCTGTGGTGAGTATTAGAAGTAACCGTCTCTGGAAAAAGTGTACACGTTTATGCTCTGGCATGCCATTTGCATCACACTGCCTCCTCGGCAAAGTATGTTTAAAAAAAATCTCAAGCTGGTTGCTTTTTTTTTTTTCTTGCTCACCAGTCAGCATTCTTTTGCTTGAAAGGGCTTTCATCTACAAGGCTGCCTCTTCCTGTCACTTCCCTCACCCCTTAGGAATCAAAAGCTACTTCATCAAGCTCAGGCATCAAAATGAACAAAACAATGAGATTGTCAGTGTTCAATGACTAATGCAGGTTTACTGCCCATGATGCTGATATGGAGACAAGTGTGGAATACCTATAATTTTTTCTAATAACAGCAGGCAGATCAGCATTGTTTTTTTTCTGTTATATCACTAATTTTAAAGTAGAGCAAAGACAAAAATAGGGCAGAAAAACTTCTTAGAGATGCTTTCACCTGAGAGGAAAAACAGGTCCTTCATTCCCAGAGCACCAAAAAAGGGAAAATACCAATGTGGGGTTTTTTTTTTTTTCTTTTTTTTTAGAGGGAAAAAACAGAGAAATGTATAGAGGGCAAACACACACGTGTACACACATGTGCACATAACCCTGACACAAAGGGCACTAAACAAAGACAGTGGTTCCCCAGTATAAGCAGAATACTGAGTACCTTAGAAGGAGGGACCTTATAGCCCCTTTGAATTCTTACTGTCCCTACAAAAGAAGTGCTTCTCAACACAGGACCACCTCTGTTGTCACACATGGCTGTGAAAGAAACTATTCCACAAGAGTGAATATTTTAGGAAATGGGTATTTTTAAGGTCCCCAAACAATACATTCATCCTTTGCGGTGGTGCCTCTGGCGTCTATTTCTGTGCACAGAGTTTCTTGCCTGTATGCTAAGTTGACCCAGACTCTACTTTTTCATCCAACGCCTTGTGTCAATTTCAGTAGTTTTTATATCCCCTTTGTTGACAGCTATCACTGTTGTCAACATTTCATCAACTTGTATCTGTCTCCAGAGGTCTTCCTAGCAGACCCAAATGTCTCTTCTGATTTATTCTTTCTGTCTACTGTGGGTCAGTACGTTGCGGAACCAAACCTTTTAGATTTCTGTCTAAAATGAGGCTCCAAGAAAGGGCTTTTCTGTAGATCACGAGCATAAGCTTTAGGTCACGAGTTTAAGCTCCAACTTCTTCCTGTGTTCTGGATAGCTGAGCCAGCTAGGGAACTGAGTTTCCGGTACGTCGTAGGCTGTCTTGTTGTGAAGTTATTTTTACATAGGTCATATCTCCAACATCACTGTAAGCTCCAGTGTGGCAGGGACCCCTGTGTTACAAGATTCTGAATGTGTGCACTGCCTGGAGTGGAACTTTATACAGAGTTGGACTTTAACAAACATGTGATACATGGACCCTCCGAGCCTCAGTCTCCTCATTTACAATGCAATGGATGTTATCGCCACGAGCAATTCCCTGGGGAAAAGGGACGCTAAAAATAAGATTATTCTAGTGTGTATACCTGTGACACTATAAGGATGGTGAATCTCTTTTGTTCTTTCTAAGGTTATATTGGTCCTAATACTTGGTGCTAAAACAGCCTTTCTTTTACGAAATGGTGACTATAATAAGTGATTCTAAAAATGCCTTACCTGTGATGATATACTACATTGGCAATCCATTTCAGTATCTCAACTGAAATGAAACAAAACTATTATTAGTTCATAAAAATTGGTTAAAAGCACTGAACTAGAGCAAACTTCCAATCGTAACATTCTATACATTTATAAATGTTTCTTAATATACATATATTTCTTAAAATATGTATAAACCTCCACAATACATGATAGATTGAATATATAAATAGGTTTAAGAAAGATGAGTTAAATTCCTTTAGGCACAGTCCCTCATGCATACTTAAAGTCAGCAAATTTCTGGAGGGACAGAGTTTACTTACTTCAGTTGATGTCATGAAAGCCTCCTGCACTTTCCAGGCTTGCTTTTCCTTTAGTTCCTCACAAAGTGAGAAAACAGGCCAGAACAATCGGCTGTCTGACCCTGGAGGGCAATTCTGAAAGTTGTCTAAACATTCTTCCTTCACGTTCCAGAGGCCCCCATCCCACTCCCCTTGCCAGAAGAAGGTGAAGAAAAGAGAAAAGAAGGGACGTTATTTTAACCGTTTGGGTGTCTGCAAGACCACTTGCTTGAAACTCTCATCCAGGCATTTTTACACTGAAATACCCTTAGTGTGTAACTTGGCTCTGCTGAGTGAGGCTCAGTGAGAGTTGATATGTGTCACATGGGAAGCTCTGGGTGGGACAGCCGTCCTCTAAGGTGGGACAGAGCCGCCCAGCAAAGACGAGTTATTTCTCCCCCGTGTTCTCTTCTGTCCTTGCAAAGAGAGGGACCGTGTGTATCTCTGAGGACGTGGGAAGGAAAACACTCCATCTTGTCTCCTCTGCTTTCTTGGCTGCAGCTTGCTTAGAATTGCTTGCCTGAACCAGTGGTTTCAGCGACGGCTGGTAAAGTGGCTACCCTCTTTTCCTTCAGGAGATTGTGAGAACGGAGCAGGAAACTGTGTGGCAGGGGCAACTGTGGAATGGAGTGGCCACAGCCGGGGTCACTGCTGTTGAGGAAACTCAGGAACAGCGTCTGGGACGTTACCCCCTCTCCACAGTTGTTTAGAAATGCTGAGTACTCAGCAAACACCTGAAATCCTTTGGAGGACAGACTATGTCATCCTTAGGGAACATTTTACTGGGCTGATTTTCTTTCATGACCTTTTCAAACCTTCATTTAGAGAGCTACCTAGTCTTGACATTCATACATTTACTTATTCAACAGGTATTTATTCAGCACTGAATGTGTGCCGTGTGCTGTGTAAGATTCTAGGGATTCAAATATAAACGTCTGCCCTTGAGGAACCCATAGTCTGGCAGGACCTAGAAAGAGATGAACACCCAACAATACTAGGATAGACTAAAGGGTCATCAAGGCTCCCACGTTGTGTTCCAAGCATGGGTGGTGTGTGTGTGTGTGTGTGTGTGTGTGTGTGTGTGTGTGTGTGTGTGTGTGTGTGTGTGTGTGTGTGTTCCAAGCATGGGTGGTGTGTGTGTGTGTGTGTGTGTGTGTGTGTGTGTGTGTGTGTGTGTGTGTGACTCTGCTGGTGATGAGGAGAAGTTACCAGGGAAGAAGTTACCGGGTAGGTGACCTTGAAATTGGATATCATAGAAGTATGGGACTTTGTGGTGTACCAAGAAGGTGGGAAGGAAGTTGAGAACAGGAACAACCACAGGCGTGGAGACATGGAAGGATGGGCACATTTGTAACTGGATAGATGAGAATGGCTGGAGTATCGGGTATGGGTTTGCTTGAGCTCATGGGAGATGCTGCTGGAAAGGGGACAATTAAGACCCCATAGAGCTCCACAGGTTCTCATCCCCACTGAGGAGAGATGGTGGATTCCAGAAGCCCATTTCCATTTTAGCTCCTGCTCTTCACCTGAAACACAAAGAAGCAGGAGGGAACCCATGGGACATGAATTATGTATGTCAAGGTCAGCCACTGAGCTGGCCGCTTTATATGTTATCTTAATCTTTACGAGCAACCAGAGAATTATGAGATACTCACATTTGACAAATGTGAAAACTGGGTCTTGCTCAAAGCCACACGATCGGCATGGTAGTCTTGGAATTCTACTCGGATCTGTATGGATTTATAGTCTTTCTCAATTGTTGCTTCTGATGGTTACTTTCAAAAATGATGAATGGCCCTCTTAATATGAATATAAAAATTGGATTAATTTTATGGACTTGGTAAAAAACGTGGGCTTTATTCCACAGACAACAAAGCGCCCTTCAAAATGTCCTTCACAGGAACAAGGAGACTGGGAGCCCTGGAGGGGCTACCTAGGACTGCCACCGGCTGTCTGGGGGTGCCTGGCAGGAACAGAGCCCATCAAGCAGGAGAGAAGGGAGCAGCAAATAGACAGTTGCAAGCCCTGGAGAAGCATTCCAAAATCAGGGGATTTGCATACTAAAATTGAAAGCATACTTGCATTCAGGAATCAAACGCATGCATTACCACTGTCCTGGAAATAGGCTGACTCAGACCATACAACTAAATAAAAGAATAATGTTTACTCAGAACTGATGTACTTGTTTAAAAAGTTAATGTTTTAAGCTTTCTGCCTTCTAGCAAAACATCGCTAATCTAATTAGAGCTTTCCAACCCCACTTGGCCTGCAAGCAGGCCTGCAGTGCATTGACTGCTCACCAGACAGGATGGACCCCAGGCCCTTTCTCCTCACCCCCTCAGCTTAAAAAGTTCAGCTCTACCCTCCTTCCCATCACCACATGTTTTCTTCTCATTTCTGAGCCAGCCACCAGGCACATTCCAGCACTTTGCACTCCCTAGAATCCCAGAAAGTGAGTTTATTTGGGTGATAGGGCTTCCCTTAAAGACATTCTTAGAACACTGTGTGGTGAACAGCACATATCTAATTGCAAAGGCGAGGAGGTTTTAGCAGCAGAGGGATTTTATAACATAAGGCTGCTTCCAGACGGGAAGTGTCCTTAAGACCCCCCCGCCCCCACCTCAGACTTCAGCAAGTCGGTTCTTTGAAACTTTTCCCCCATTCTCAGGTTGTAGCCGGCTAGTTTTTACTGTCTAGGGGACTGGCGGCGGGTGGTGGGCTGGAGAGGCTGTGGATGATGAAGTTTAAGTTTAGGTGGAGTTCATTAGCCATAATCCCATCCTAAACCTAGTTTGCTTTTAATCTTTCAAGATCCGGGAAGGAGGGAGCACAAAGAGTGTTACCAAAAAAAAATCATGAAATAAAAATACGAATGCCAGTCTGTGAAGTTTTCCTGCAATTTACACAGAATGGGAACTAGTCTGGCTGCAGTGGTGTCTGGGGGTGCTGGCTGAGAAAAGGGGTGTAGCCCTGCATTACTCCTCTCCAATTCCCACAGCTGCTCACTTTGGAGGTGGTGAAGGGATGGAGTAGAATTGGGATGAGGGGTGGTAACAGTGAACGTCGGTATCCCGGGACCCCCATTGTCCCAGAGCCCTCCCCTGTCTATCCCTCACTTCATATTTACACAACCCAGGAGGGGAGTTAGTGCAGGTATTGGTGTTCCCAGGTCACAAAGGAATTACACGGGTCACAGCTGATGCGTGGTTTGCATAGCAGTACACACATGTTTCACACCACAGGTGGGATTAAACACTTAGCAAGTGCAGTTTTCAAAGTTCTGAATGGTTAGGGTACTCAGTGTAAGGAATCAGTAAGGCTCTTCCTCTTGCTTGTGTAAGTTTCTAGAAGTGAGATGGAGGAAGGCAAGCTCATGACCATCTCTTCCTCATGTCAACCCCTCCCCCACCTTCAAAAGGTTAAAGTATGTGTTAGTGTCACCTTCAAAAGGTTGCAGTATGTGTTAGTGTTAGTGACAAGGTACCCTGGGACCCAGTGAGGCACTTTTCCATCTTTGGATTCAGAACTCAGTGCATGACCCTTTCACCCTCTGCTGGGGCTCAGCAGCCTGACCCTTGTCCACACCCCAGGAGGCACTTGACTCCTGCCTTTGCAAGCACTTGGGGCTCTTTGAGTGTGGTGGTCTTATTTTCTTCCAAATCTCAAGGTCTGAACCTTACATTAAGTTCTGGTGGGTGAGGTTTAAGAACCCTGGTGAGGAAGAGTTATGCCACTGTGAAACCAGCAGTTAAAACCAAAACCAAAAGCAAAACAAACAAACAAACAAAACAAAACAGAAAGTGTGTTTATTGTTCAGAACAAATATGGTAAAGGGAAACCAGCTTATTTTCTCAAGCTTTTACTCAAACATATTAATGTTGGATGAATTTGGGGGGCACACTCTGATTTAGTTCATTTCTTCTTGGTTTGCTTGCGTCAAATTCTGTGTCTTCCACTGAGAAAAAAAGCTGTGGCCCTGCTTCCTACCTGCCTTGTGAATTATACTCCGCCCAAACACAGCGGTAACGCTGCCATTATCTTACGGATCACGTGCCACGTTGCACAATACTTGCATTGTAACTCAGAATTCAGCCATCACCCAGTTGCAGTATAGGGGAGATTATATCAAAAGTAGTGTTTACAGTGTACTAATAGCCTCATAAAGATAAACATCGGAAATTCCTTTGAAAACCTAAATCATTGTGTCAGTTCTTAAGTTTCCATAAACAGCTTCCTTATGTATGTGTCTCTGCTTTGGTGTGCATACAATTGCCAAGGCTTTCAGCAGACCCTGCCTCTGCCCCGTTCATAGAAGAGTGCGGGCGTGGCCCACGGACACAGAGGAACATTTGGCTCCACAGGCCACCCCCACCGCCACTTCCCTTTGGTTCCAGGGCCAGACACATAGGGAGAGGAGACTTTCAATTTAGAAGCTGAGCAGATTGTTCAAACATACGTCCTGACGATATGTCTGAAGAGTCTTGTTCTCTTTGTGCTTCTACTCAGGAACAGAGTCTATGGGGCAACATTCTGACTCACTGTTTGGGTTCACATTTTTGAACGAAGAGAAAAAGGTTGATGCGGGACACCCGAAATGCCCGTACTTCCCTATGGGAGGGCTAAGAGTGCTGGTTCTGGAGTCAGAGAGACTTCAGATTCAGCACCAGTTCCATCACTTGCTAACTGTACAAACTTGGATGAGGTACTGCTTAACCTCTGAGCTTCAGTTTGCCTGATATTTCAAATGGGAATAACTTATCTCACGGGGTATTTGTAAGGATTAACTAAGTGCACATAAAGCACCTATCCCAGTGCTCAATACCAAGCAAATGATCAATAAAGGTTCATTAGTATTATTATATTTGCCACCCTGGAGGACCACCTGTAGGGTTGTTACACAGAATAAATATAATAACGCCAGCAAAAGCTCTTAGCACAGCCTTTGGTCCACGCCCTTAGATTTTCTCGTATGGCAAGGAAAAAATAATCTGTATTCATACTCAATTCATGGATTTCAATTAGTGAGTAAAATAAACTCTCTAGTTTCCATCAAGATACAGGGGTGAGATTCTCTTTTAAACGCCCTTCTCATTTCTATTTGCTGTTCCTTTGTTCTGAAACATGCTGGGTAGGTGGGCGCATTTCCAAAGCTGAAACATCTGGATTTGGTCGAGTCAAAACTTTGTCTGTGGTTTATCCTGTGATCACTCAGGTTATCCCAGGAGACTAGAGACCACCTGGAGACTTCAGTTTTGGCATCCAAAGTAAGCTAGCATCCTCTGTAGATGAGCACCCAAGTACGAGGAATATATGTCTATTGGTATATAAATATATAAGCAGGCTGAAAGCCACTACCCTTAGCTGGTGGTGAGTCACTCTGAGCCCCAAAAGCCAACAGGACAGTGAGGTGCTTCTTATGCAGAGCCCAGAGGCCCTTGGGTTAAACTCTGATAGGATTTTAGATCTAAGCACACCTTAGCAGGTAATAATGCCACCTGAAATTTCCGTGGCACTATGTTCTTTTCAAAGAGCTTTCACATAAAATATCTTATCACAGTTGTTCTGTGATGTAGGCAATGCAAAAATGTTCATCCCCACTTTACCTTTAGAAGAAAATGTAGGTTCAGAAACATTAAGTGGTTCCAGGAACACACTGAGTTGGGACAGCCTGGACCATGAAAAGGTGCTCCCGTGGCACTGGAGAAAAAGCTGTGCCATGAGGAGAGATACTCTGGAAGGGTGAACAGCTGAAAAGGGGTTGCCTCTCATTTCTGAGATGGGGTCTCCTTATAAATGAGTTACCTCTGTGGTCCCTTGGTTCCCACAAGCTGTGCTGATGTCTCCTGATTCCCAGACCTTCTTGCCTACCTCAGGGATCCTCAGTTAGTTTGTGGTTTCCATTTCTTTTAGTTATTTCTGAGATATACATTTTAAAGTAATAACTAGAATTATGACTTATAACATTATAACAGAACATACAAGATTTTTAGGAATTTCATGTAATGTCTGAAGCATTATTATTAACATATTTCCATACAAATAGCTCAAAGAAAGTTTAGTGTTAGTTTTTTGTTTTGTTTTGTTTTGTTTTGCTTTGTTTTGTGGTACACGGGCCTCTCACTGTTGTGGCCTCTCCCGTTGCGGAGCACATGCTCTGGACGCACAGGGTCAGCGGCCACGTCTCATGGGCCCAGCCACTCCACAGCATGTGGGATCTACCCGGACCGGGGCACGAACCTGTGTCCCCTGCATCGGCAGGCAGACTCTCAACCACTGCACCACCAGGGAAGCCCTGTTTTGTTTTTTAATACAGCAGGTTCTTATTAGTCATCAATTTTATACACATCAGTGTATACATTGTTAATCCCAATCACCCATTCATCCCACCACCATCCCAACCCCCATTCCCCGTGGTTTTCACCCCTTGGTGTCTGTACGTTTGTTCTCTACATCTGTGTCTCAAATGATGCCCTGCAAGCCAGCTCATCTGTACCATTTTTCTAGGATCCACATACATGCGTTAATATACGATATTTGTTTTTCTCTTTCTGACTTACTTCACTCTGTATGACAGTCTCTGGATCTATCCATGTCTCAACAAATGACTCAATTTCATTCCTTTTTATGGCTGAGTAATATTCCATTGTATATATGTACCACATCTTCTTTATCCATTTGTCTGTTGATGGACATTTAGGTTGCTTCCATGACCTGGCTATTGTAAATAGTGCTGCAATGAACATTGGGTTGCATGTGTCTTTTTGAATTATGGTTTTCTCTGGGTATATGCCCAGTAGTGGGATAGCTGGGTCATATGGTAATTCTAGTTTTAGTTTTTTAAGGAACCTCCATACTGTTCTCCATAGTGGCTGTATCAATTTACATTCCCACCAACAGTGCAAGAGGGTTCACTTTTCTCCATACCCTCTCCAGCATTTGTTGTTTGTAGATTTTCTGATGATGCCCATTCTGACTGGTGTGAGGTGATACCTCATTGTAGTTTTGATTTGCATTTCTCTAATAATTAGTGATGTTGAGCATCTTTTCATGTGCTGCTTGGCCATCTGTATGTCTTCTTTGGAGAAATGTCTATTTAGGTATTCTGCCCAGTTTTGGATTGGGTTGTTTGTTTCTTTAATATTGAGCTGCATGAGCTGTTCATATATTTTGGAGATTAATCCTTTGTCCATTGATTCATTTGCGATTATTTTCTCCCATTCTGAGGGTTGTCTTTTTGTTTTGTTTATGGTTTCCTTTGCTGTGCAAAAGCTTTGAAGTTTCATTACGTCCCATTTGTTTATTTTTGTTTTTATTTCCATTACTCTAGGCGGTGGGTCAAAAATGATCTTGCTGTGATTTATGTCATAGAGTGTTCTGCCTATGTTTTCCTCTAAGAGTTTTATAGTGTCTGGCCTTACATTTAGGTCTTTGATCCATTTTGAGTTTATTTTTGTGTATGGTGTTAGAGAGCGTTCTAATTTCATTCTTTTACATGTAGCTGTCCAGTTTTCCCAGCACCACTTATTGAAGAGACTGTCTTTTCTCCATTGTATATCTTTGCCTCCTTTGTCATAGATTAGTTGCCCATAGGTGCATGAGTTTATCTCTGAGCTTTCTGTCTTGTTCCATTGATCTGTGTTTCTGTTTTTGTGCCAGTACCATACTGTCTTGATTACTGTAGCTTTGTAGTATAGTCTGAAGTCAGAGAGTCTGATTCCTCCAGCTCTGTTTTTTTCCCTCAGGACTGCTTTGGCTATTCAGGGTCTTTTGTGTCTCCATACAAATTTTAAAATTATTTGTTCTAGTTCCATAAAAAATGCCATTGGTAATTTGATAGGGATTGAAATGAATCTGTAGAGTGTTTGGGTAGTATAGTCATTTTTACAATATTGATTCTTCCAATCAAAGAACATGCTATATGTCTCCATCTGTTGGTATCATCTTTAATTTCTTTCATCAATGTCTTATAGTTTTCTGCATACACATCTTTTGTCTCCCTAGGTAGGTTTATTCCTAGGTATTTTATTCTTTTTGTTACAGTGGTAAATGGGAGTGTTTTCTTAATTTCTCTTTCAGATTTTTAATCATCAGTGTATAGGAATGCAATAGATTGCTGTTCATTAATTTTGTATCCTGCAACTTTACCAAATTCATTGATTAGATCTAGTAGTTTTCTGGTGGCATTTTTAGGATTCTCTACGTATCGTATAATGTCATCTGCAAACAGTGACAGTTTTACTTCTTCTTTTCCAGTTTGTATTCCTTTTATTTCTTTTTCTTCTCTGATTGCCATGGCTAGGACTTCTAAAACTATGTTTAATAATAGTGGTGAGAGTGGATATCCTTGTCTCATTCCTGATCTTAGAGGAAATGGTTTCAGTTTTTCACCATTGAGAATGATGTTTGCTGTGGGTTTGTCGTATATGGCCTTTATTATGTTGAGGTAGGTTCCCTCTATGCCCACTTTCTGGAGAGTTTTTATCATAAACAGATTTTGAATTTTGTCAAAAGCTTTTTCTGCATCTATTGAGATGATCATATGGTTTTTAATTCTTCAATTTGTTAATATGGTGTATCACATTGATTGATTTGCATATATTGAAGAATCCTTGCATCCCTGGGATAAATCCCACTTGATCATGGTGTATGATCCTTTTAAAGTGTTGTTGGATTCTGTTTGCTAGTATTTTGTTGAAGATTTTTGCATCTATATTCATCAGTGATATTGGTCTGTAATTTTCTTTTTTTGTGGTATCTTTGTCTGGTTTTGGTATCAGGGTGATGGTGGCCTCATAGAATGAGTTTTGGAGTGTTCCTTCCTCCACAATGTTTTGAAAGAGTTTGAGAAGGATGGTTGTTAGCTCTTCTCTGAATGTTTGATAGAATTCGCCTGTGAAGCCATCTGGTCCTGGACTTTTGTTTGTTGGAAGATTTTAAATCACAGTCTCAATTTCATTACTTGTGATTGGTCTGTTCATATTTTCTTTTTCTTCCTGGTTCAGTCTTGGAAGTTATACCTTTCTAAGAATCTGTCCGTTTCTTCCAGGTTGTCCATTTTATTGGCATAGAGTTGCTTGTAGTAGTCTCTTAGGATGCTTTGTATTTCTGTGGTGTCTGTTGTAACTTCTCCTTTTTCATTTCTAATTTTATTGATTTGAGTCCTCTCCCTCTTTTTCTCGTTGAGTTTGGCTAATGGTTTATCAATTTGGTTTATCTCTCAAAGAACCAGCTTTTAGTTTTACTGATCTTTGCTATTGTTTTCTTTGTTTCTATTTCATTTATTTCTGCTCTGATCTTTATGATTTCTTTCCTTCTGCTAACTTTGGGTTTTGTTTGTTCCTCTTTCTATAGTTCCTTTAGGTGTAAGGTTAGATTGTTTATTTGAGATTTTTCTTGTTTCTTGAGGTAGACTTGTATAGCTATAACGTCCATCTTAGAACTGCTTTTGCTGCATCCCATAGGTTTTGGATCATCGTGTTTCCATTGTCATTTTTCTCTAGGTATTTTTTGATTTCCTCTTTGATTTCTTCAGTGATCTCTTGGTTATTTAGTAATGTATCATTTAGCCTCCATGTGTTTGTGTTTTTTACGGTTTTTTTTCCCTGTAATTCATTTCTAATCTCATAGTGTTGTGGTCAGAAAAGATGCTTGACATGATTTCAGTTTTCTTAAATTTACTGAGGCTTGATTTGTGACCCAAGATGTGATCTATCCTGGAGAATGTTCCGTACGCACTTGAGAAGAAAGTGTAATCTGCTGTTTTTGGATGGAATGTCCTATAAATATCAATTAAATCTATCTGGTCTATTGTGTCATTTAAAGCTTCTGTTTCCTTATTTATTTTCATTTTGGATGATCTGTCCATTGGTGTAAGTGAGGTGTCAAAGTCCTCCACTATTATTGTGTTACTGTCGATTTCCTCTATTATAGCTGTTAGCAGTTGCCTTATGTATTGAGGTGCTCCTATTTTGGGTGCATGTATATTTATAATTGTTATAACTTCTTCTTGGAGTGATCCCTTGATCATTATGTAGTGTCCTTCCTTGTCTCTTGTAACATTCTTTATTTTAAAGTCTATTTTATGGGCTTCCCTGGTGGCGCAGTGATTGAGAATCCGCCTGCCGATGCAGGGGACACGGGTTCGTGCCCCGGTCTGGGAAGATCCCACATGCTGCGGAGCGGCTGGGCCCGTGAGCCATGGCCGCTGAGCCTGCGCGTCCGGAGCCTGTGCTCCGCAACGGGAGGGGCCACAGCAGTGAGAGGCCCGCGTATAACAAAAAATAAAAATAAAAATAAAAATAAATAAAGTCTATTTTATCTGATATGAGTATTGCTACTCCAGCTTTCTTTTGATTTCCATTTGCATGGAATATCTTTTTCCATCTCCTCACTTTCAGTGTGTATGTGTCCCTAGGTCTGAAGTGGGTCTCTTGTAGACAGCATATATATGGGTCTTGTTTTTGTATCCATTCAGCAAGCCTGTGTCTTTTGGTTGGAGCATTTAATCCATTCACGTTTAAGGTAATTATCGATATGTATGTTCCTGTGACCATTTTCTTCATTGTTTGGGTTTTGTTTTTTTTTTTTTTTTTGTAGGTCCTTTTCTGCTCTTGTGTTTCCCACTTAGAGAATTTCCTTTAGCATTTGTTGTAGAGCTGGTTTGGTGGTGCTGAATTCTCTTAGCTTTTGCTTGTCTGTAAAGCTTTTGATTTCTCCATCAAATCTGAATGAGATCCTTGCTGGGTAGAGTAATCTTGGTTGTAGGTTCTTCCCTTTCATCACTTTAAGTATATCATGCCACTCCCTTCTGGCTTGTAGAGTTTCTGCTGAGAAATAAGCTGTTAACCTTATGGGAGTTACCTTGTATGTTATTTGTCATTTTTCCCTTGATGCTTTAAATAATTTTTCTTTGTCTTTAATTTTTGCCAATTTGATTACTGTGTGTCTCGGCATGTTTCTCCTTGGGTTTATCCTATATGGGACTCGCTGCATTTCCTGGACTTGGGTGGCTATTTCCTTTCCCATGTTAGGGAAGTTTTCGACTATGATCTCTTCAAATATTTTCTCTGGTCCTTTCTCTCTTCTCCTTCTGGGACGCGTATAATGTGAATGTTGTTGCGTTTAATGTTGTCCCAGAGGTCTCTTAGGCTGTCTTTATTTCTTTTCATTCTTTTTTCTTTATTCTGTTCCACAGCAGTAAATTCCACCATTCTGTCTTCCAGGTCATTTATCCATTCTTCTGCATCAGTTATTCTGCTGTTGATTCCTTCTACTATAGTTTTCATTTCCGTTATTGTATTGTTCATATCTGTTTGTTTGTTCCTTAATTCTTCTAGGTCTTTGTTAAACATTTTTTGCATCTTCTCGATCTTTGCCTCCATTCTTTTTCCGAGGTCCTGGATCAGCTTCACTATCATTATTCTGAATTCTTTTTCTGGAATGTTGCCTATCTCCACTTCATTTAGTTGTTTTTCTGGGGTTTTCTCTTGTTCCTTCATCTGGTACCTAGCCCTCTGCCTTTTCATCTTGTCTATCTTTCTGTGAATGTGGTATTTTTTTCCACAGGCTGCAGGATAGTAGTTCTTCTTGCTTTTGCTGTCTGCCCTCCGTGGTTCCCATTTCTGATGTGAAATCCTTCCTGTGGTTACACACCTACCAGCTGCTGCCAGTATTGCTACCTCTATGAAAAGATTCTCACACTTTTTTGTGCAACAGACTTACCTGTTGTGTTCATTAAAAATGAACTCTGGATCAAATTTTGAAATTCTGATTTAAGAGACTCTGGATGGAAGAGTGTGTGTGTGTGTGTGTGTGTGTGTGTGTGTGTGTGTGTGTGTGTGTGTGTTGTGGATTCAGTGGTTGCTGAAGCTGGCTTGGAAGAACCTATGGGGTGCATCTTTTCCTATGTCTGCATTCTGTGCCATAGTTTCTTGAAATCGGCTCTGGTGGGAGTTTTGGCCCATGGAGATCAGCAAGTGTTACAAATCAGCACCTCTGCCCCAACCCCACGAGTTGGTTGTTGAACATTTACTGGCACACCACTGAGTGGTTCCATTAAGTTCCAACCGCTCACTCAGCCCTCAGATAATTCAAACCTGTGCCTGTAAATCATAGGTGGGATACTCAAACAGATCATAAACTGACAACTTCCTTTTCTTTGTCCTATTTTTCCCTGTGAAATATTTTTAAAATGAAAATTACACTTTTCCTTTCCAGGAAGACTTAATTATATAATTTTTGTATTTCTAGCATATGTCACAGCTCTTTTCATAATAAGAATCATTTAGCATCTCCTATTTCCCAGCCCTATTCTAGTGAATAAAATAAAGCCCTTTCTCTTTTGGGACATGCACAGAATTCAAAAGTCTATAACTCCTTGGAAATTTCATGGAATTGGAGGAGATTCCATGTAGCTGGAGCAAAGTGAGGGAGTGAGAGAATGATGAGGGATAAGACTGGCTTTGTTTGCAGACACAAGTAAAGAGTTTGTATTTAATTTGAAGTTTAATAGGAAGTCTTATTAAATCTCAAGCAGAGGAGATTTATGTTTCAAAAAGATCTGTTTGCTGTTTGAGAACTTACTGTGGAGGGCAAAAAAGAAATCTGGGTAATGAAACTCATTTTTTCTTAAATTTTTTTCGAAGAAAAAATTTCTACAATCCCCTTAGGCCCTCTTAAGGACAGATTTCTTACTTACAACTTCAGGAACCCAAATCTTCGAGCTGAACACTGTGGGAGAATTGCATCATTGGTAAATAGGTGGAATCACTTCAGAAGCAACATGTTGTAAGAAGTTATATAAGTACTTTTTATTTTTTTAATACTTGGTCTCTTTTGACCATTAGGCCCAGGTCCTAGACTTCAGGTTAAAAAACATTCAACCAGCACTATCCAATAGAATTTTCTGCAGTAATAAAAGTATTCCATAGTTGTGGTCTCCTAAAATGGTAGCTATTCTCCACATGTGGCTATTGAGCACTTGAAATATAGCTAGTGTGACTGAGGAGTTGGATTTTTAATTTTATTTAATTTTCATTAATTTAAATTTAAACAGCCACATGTGGCAAGTGGCTACCATATTGGACAGTGTAGCCCTAGAACTTCTATGTCTCTGGCCATGCAGGTGACATCTCTGAGCCCCTGTATTTAGTTAATAATACTTATCTGTTAGAAGAGGATTAAATGATATATGTAAAAGCATAAAGCCTGGTGTCTGGCAGCTCCCAGGACCACAGTGGAGGTTGGATTCAGTGGTGCACTGGAACAGGAATGAACTGGCTCATGAGAGTCAATTTCTCACATCCCTTCCCAACTCTGAGTTCATTGACAACATACTTAGTCATGGTTGGAATATCTACACCATGGAAATCAGCAACCACTATACTTCAGGGGCCCACACCCCGTCCTAATCCAAGAGCCAGCTGTTAACAATTTACCAACACACCATTGGTAGGGTGCATTTACACATCCTATTTATTTATACTTGTTTCTACTACCAGAAATTTAATTCTTTCATGGATCCTTTTCCTTTTCATTATTTCTACAACATTGTTTTAGTATTCCATTTCCTTCTTTACCTGACTTTCACAAGCCTTCTGTGCTTCTGTGTTTCTGCTTCTGTGTTTCAGAGAAGCTTCTGCCTGAGGAAAACTATGCATCTTTTTTTTTTTTTTTCCTTTAATACAACTTGTAAATTTTAGGTCATTCCGGTTTGCCTATTCCTTCTTTGCTCTGAAGGAAGCAACTAGCTGGCTACACAATGTAGTCACAATGACACTTTCAGAGAAAACCCCGGATGCTCTGTGTCTCCCTCTGTCCCACCTTTATCTTGGGCAGGTGCTCTGTCTTCAGTTCCTAAACTTTTACACTCACCAGCAAACCATTTTGTAAAATGTTGCAAAGTACATCTCTGTTTTGCTCCTGTCTTCCTGTTTCTGGTAATTTTTTACTGGTGTTTCATCTGCAAACTAGATTAGGAAGATTATGTATTCATTATTGATGACTCTCTTTTCTCAACAATATGGTTTTAAGGTAACTATCCAAAAATTTTACATCCCTAAACCCTATCTCAGCCAGGGGACTTAGTAAAACATCTGCAGATAGTTTATCAGTTAAAGAGCTTACATTAAAGATGATACTGAATGAAGATCTTTTGCCGTCAAAACTGTTGAGAGCCTGTTTTGACTTGTGAGCTCTGACCTCTACCAACGGGTTAACCCTGATTAAATTTCCAGGTGTGATCCCATCTGGATGAACTCTAAGAAACTCTACCCCATTGATTTTCAAAATACTTTCATTTAAAAAAAAATCAACAGAATCCTTTCTTCAAAGATAATTTACATGGAAGTCCAGTACATAAGAGGCAAATGCTGAGTTTTTCTGGTTTTGGTGTAGGCAACAAATCTACCCAGGAGGGACTTTAAATAGAATCGTTTGAAAAACATTGACGAACCTGACTTATTTTTTTTAAAGGCAGTTCTATTCTTTACCAATATTAAACATCCATTCTGTGGGTGGACAGTCCTTCTGAACTATACTATATTTTCTCTTTTAAAAAACTATACATCTTGGTTTCTGAGGCCAATACTTTATATAAATATCAAGAGAGCAAGCAGGCTTTAGGTATGTCTTTTCTATCTAAATGCTAAACAAACAAACAAAAAGAGAGGGAGAGAGGGAACTGCTACAAAAAATGGATAACTGTTGAATCATATGTCTCTGAAAGCTAATATTATGTTAACTAATTTAATGCCACCTTCTATAGTTACTGACAATATAACAACCTTTAAAACAAAAGAACAAAAATGAATGATTTGTTCTTCATAAAGCACAAGATTTGAAAATGTATGAAATCCTTTAAGACAATTTACAGCATAATAACAATATACTTAAAATAGAATATTAATTTAATTTAATACGTTTCTTATGAAGTCATATAAGGCCTAAATAAGAAAGACCTAGAAAGGTCTTTTCAAAAGTCTTGTACTCTTAGCAACAAATTTGCCTTGGCAGATTTATTAGTCAACAATCTTACTCAAAATAACAATCTAACTTGAATAGTATAAGGGTCAAAGTTAATTTGGGAATACTCAAGAGTAAAGAAGATTGGGTTTTAAGTAGATTATTTATTCACTAGTAACCTCTGAACTGTTTCTAGAGAATAATTCATTTTGACAAACAGCATGTCTATGGCCCACCATGTGGAAATAGGAATATTGTCTATGAAGGGAGGGTTTTGTTTGGGCTTCTTGCTTGATTTCTGCAGTAAGTCAACTCATGTGTTTTCTATAATTACTCACGTTTAATTTGTTTCTTAGTGCACAGCAGAAGCTCTGATGATAGAAACAATGTCTATTGAGTATTATAGGAAAGATCTGTAGTCTTTTCTTCCAGGAAAGATTCCTAATCTGGAGTCCCAGGACCCATAGTCAGCAGCTGATAGTTGGGATTTAAGAAATTTTTTAGCTCACTAAAATTGTAAAAACAAAACATTTGTATATATGCACATGTGTAGTTTTCTAAGGAGTTCTAACTTTTACAATCTTCTTAAAAGGATTCGTGTGAAAAAAAAGATAAAGAGAACCTATCAAAACATTATATTCTTTTTTAAATTAAAATATAGCTGGTTTATAATGTTTCAGGTGTACAGCAAAGTGATTGTTTTATATATATATATGTATATATATGTATATATATATATACACATACACACACATATTCTTTTCTAATATGGTTTATTATAAGATATTAAACATAGTTCCCTGTGCTATGCAGTAGGTCCTTGTTGTTTATACAGTTTATATATAGTAATGTATATCTGCTAATCCCAAACTCCTAATTTATCCTTCCTCCACTTTCCCCTTTGGTAACTGTAAGTTTGTTTTCTATGTCTCAGTGTCTGTTTCTGTTTTGTAAATAAGTTCATTTGTATCATATTTTAGAGTCCACATATAAGTGATATCATGTGGTATTGTCTTTCTCTGTCTGACTTAATTCACTTAGTATGATAATATCTGGGTCCATCCATGTTGCTGCAAATGGCATTATTTCAATCTTTTTTATGGCTGAGTAATATTCCATTGTATGTATATATACCACATCTTCTTTATTCATTTATCTATAGATGTACATTTAGATTATATCCTTGATTGTATTATCTTGAACCTTGTCTTCCTGCCAGACTCACTTACCTCCTTCTTGCCCAAGAATAAACCAGGCTAAATGGTGTTTCAAGTTTGAACCCAAAGTTATGTAGAAGTTTTGAGAAATAGACCTGTGAAATCTTTAATTCTATCTTGTTGGAAAGTTGCTGAGGATATTGTTTATCATGTTATTAAGAACCTTCCCAAAGAAGACCCATTTCAGAAAATTCTTTTACAGATCATCCTTCTTAAAGACTTCACTTCTCCCATGAAATTGACTTTTTTTTTTTTTTGATAATAAGTCTGGAATCAACTCTTAAGTGTCAAAAGCTGAGTGAGCCGCGCTCACACTACCTGCATAGATTTTGTTTGTTTGTTTGTTTGGTTTTTGCGGTATGCGGGCCTGTCACCGTTGTGGCCTCTCCCGTTGCGGAGCACAGGCTCTGGACGCGCAGGCTCAGCGGCCACGGTTCACGGGCCCAGCCACTCCGTGGCATGTGGGATCTTCCCGGACCGGGGCACGACCCCGTGTCCCCTGCATCGGCAGGCAGACTCTCAACCACTGCACCACCAGGGAAGCCCCCCTGCATAGTTTTGCATGGTCCTGCTCCACCTGGTCCTGGTTTTGAGTTTCTGCTCTTATTGTTATTTTTCTTTCTATTCTTATTTATATGTTCTATTTTTTATTCACTGTTGATGTAAGCCTTCTCAAAGGGGAGTGAAGGGGAAAAATAAATGAATATCCCACCTGCAAGTGGGGAAATGAAATTTCAGTGTTGTGGCTACCTCAAAGTAACAGAGCCCATTCCACGTTTATTCTTTCACCAGGCCTCTCACATACCAGATCTGTTCTTTGGATAGTTTGCCCTATAGATGGCTCGAAATCCTTGTTATTAGGAATCAGGGAAACTTGTACATCTACAGGAAACTCCCCTCCCCTCTATCCCTTCCCAAGTTGTGAAACTACATCCTCTTCCGCTTTCTGGAAATATTATCTTGTTACTGTAGGCAAGATAGTGACTATGACATTTGTCTTTTCTATTTGCAAGAGCATTTTAGGAAAGTGGGAGTAGGAGCAGAGTGCGGGACAGACGCGGGGCAGGAAAGCTTTGGCTGCGTGTCCTGTGCTCTTTCTGCCTTTGTCCCCGCTTGCAGAGACAGATAGAGTATCAGAGTTGTGAGAACATGGATTCTGTAGCCAAACAGATTAAAAAGTCCAGCTCCCCACTTGCTACCTGTGTGACCTCGGGAAAGTTGTTTCACCTATTTGTGCAGAATTATCCTTTATCCTATGAGGATAGGATAGTTGTGCATATTGAGGAGTTAATGTATATAAAGCACTTAGACCAGGGCCTGGTATATAATACCATCTCAGCCTGTATTATATATTATAATTACTAGGTACTGCATGAACATTCTAACCTTGTGGAAAGAGATTGCTTGGAAAACGTAGGAAAAGTCAGCTCTTTCTCCTACCTGTAAAAAAAAAAAAATTAGTCCTCTGTCTATTTTCACCAGGGCAAAATTCAGTAAGCACAGAAAATGGGTTTAAAAAACATCCAGATGTCATTTTGCATACAAATCAAGAGCAGGGTCTGAATTTCAAACCATTCCTTTGGTACCTGCCCAAATCGATTTTGGCTGAGAGCAGGAGGGATGGAGGGGGAAGAAGTCATCGAAATTGCGTGCACAATATTGTTGTTCCAACTTGGGAGGTTGGAGTGAAGCCACCTCGAAGGTTTGGCCTTGTATGTTTGTGATCCTAGGAAATTTCCCCAGCATGAAAGTTGTGCTTCGGGGAACAGAAAGAAATAATGATTTTTGTATCTGTAAATAAGGCCGTTGCTATGTGTGAGTGGCAATGTTCCAGAGACATTAGCTATTTTCACTTTCTTGTGGTCCATCCATGAATTACAAAGCGCAAAAGGGTGTTCCCTTCCCAGCTGAAAATAGCTTTTGGCAGCATTTTCTGACCCAGTTCTTCAACACACCACGGGACCTGTCACCTCAATCATTTTGTGTTCCCTTTCATCCTCCCACAAAAGTGATTTTAAGAAGGGAGGGTAACTGATCAGATGAAGCCAAGAGATGTGTGAGTGTGTTAATAACAACCTGTCAAACCTGGGATAGCCAGATGCAAACATGTTAGATTAGGGGTGAGGTGGGCTTCTAAACTGCTCATAACCTGATTTACCTTAAACTCTGCAAATGTCCCTTTCTCCACCCATCCTGAGAACGATATTCTCCTCTCATCTTCACCAGTATTGTGATAATCAATAGCAAACTTTTTTTTTTAAAGCACGTACAACGGGCTTCCCTGGTGGCACAGTGGTTGAGAGTCCGCCTGCCGATGCAGGGGACACGGGTTCGTGCCCCGGTCCGGGAGGATCCCACATGCCGCGGAGCGGCTGGGCCCGTGAGCCATGGCCGCTGAGCCTGCGCGTCCGGAGCCTGTGCTCCGCAACGGGAGAGAACACAGCTGTGAGAGGCCCGCGTACCGCAAAAATAAAAAAAATAAAATAAAATAAAAATAAAGCACGTACAAGGCTCACAACTCATAAAAATTCACTCCTGGCCTCCTTGATTCCCAAAAGAGTATTCTTTACTGGGAGAAACTCAGTCACATCATCATCAAGTATTTCATAGGAATTTTAATACAATGAAGTTCAAACCTTCAAGTAAGCCTTGGCACTGGAAATAAATGGAAGCCTTAAGAGATACAAAATGGATCACTTTGATCCAAGTATTGTTCCAAATGCTTTACTTATATTAATTAATTTAGACCTCCATAGAGACGTCATGAGTTAAGTACTAGGATTATCACCATTTTACAGGTGAAGAAACTGAGGCACCGAGGAGCTAAGGATCTTGCTTATGTTTGTACAGCCCATTAGGAATTAGAGGAAAGATTCAAAGCCAGCTAGGTGTCTCCAGGAAGCTCTTCCGGCCGTACCATGTGGCCTCTTGTGATGAAGACAATATACTACAAGGTTGTCAGTTCTTCTGAGAGAGACAGTGATAATTGAGAATTGGGCGAGGTTTCTTCCCTTCTTGCGGATCAGCTGGAGTAGAAATATAAAAAACTCAAGTTGCCAGGTGCGTTAGAGATTGCTTAGGTCCAAAGACATCTCACAGCTAGTTGGTGAGAGACCCAGGGCTCAAAATCTGGCTTCCTTTCTCCTTGTTTCTTGACCATCTCTTATACCACGAGTGACTAATTAAAGTGGGTTTCACTGAGAAGTATTCTCAAAGAAGTCTTCCTTGTTTCCTGTGTTCTGTTCCACTCCCAGTGCCTCCTACTTCAAGATGTGGAATGCCGGAAGGAGGATGGTCAGGGGGTCAAGATCCTGGGATGTGAGCCCCGACTCTGACATTTTCTGTCTGTGTGAACCTGGCAACACTCTTTATCCTGGGACCATGTATCTCCTCATCTAGACAATGGTAGTAAATGCCTGCCTTTTTGGTTTTTAAATTGGGGTATAGTTGTTTTACAGTGTTGTGTTAGCTTCTACTGTACAGCGAAGTGGAGTTCCCTGTGCTATTCAGTACGTTCTCATTAGTTACCTATTTTATACATAGTAGTGTATATATGTCAATCCCAATCTCACAATTCATCCCACCCTTCATTTCCCCCCTTGGTGTCCATACGTTTTGTTCTCTACATCTGTGTCTCTGTTTCTGCCTTGCAAACAGGTTCATCTGTACCATTTTTCTAGATTCCACGTATATGCGTAAATACATGATACTTGTTTTTCTCTTTCTGACATACTTCACTCTGTATGACAGTCTCTAGGTCCATCCATGTCTCTACAAATGACCCAATTTCATTCCTTTCTGTGACTGAGTAATATTCCATTCTATATATGTACCATACCTTCTTTATCCATTCATCTGTCGATGGACACTTAGGTTGCTTCCATGACCTGTAAATGCCTGCCTTTTTTTCATGTCCCTGGGTTTTTTTTCAAGAATCAACATTTCTAGATCTCTAGATCTTGGCTACTTGAGGTATGGTCCACACATCAGTGGCACTTGGGTCGGTTAGAAATAAGGGGTCTCAGGCACAACTTCAAATCTACTGAATCAGAATCAGCATTTTAACAAGATCTTTGGGGGAATCTGTGTCACATTAAGGTTTGAGAAGCACCATGAAAGTGTCACAGCTTTCAAGCACAGCACAGAGAGGAAGGGTTGCTAAGGCTTTCCACCTCTCCCCATCTCTCCCTTCTGCTGCTCTAAAAGGGTAATTCAGGCCAAGAATCCCTTACTCTCAAAACCAGTTTTGGAATTCAGAATTTTTTGTATTTTGAAAGGCAATATGCTACATGTACTGTATATTATTTAACACCTTCAGTAGGATCAGGGTAGCTAGTGCCCTTAAATAAAACACAGTGACTATTATACTGAGCGAGATAGATAAAGATGAAAGAAATCTTTATTATTATCTTCAGTGTGGTTGCTGCAAACTTTGAAGACAACTTTTGGGTTTCCGAGCTTTTGGGGGTTTGGAATGGCTGGTGAAGACTGTGGATTTGAACTTCCCACAGATGTGCTGACCTTGGTCTGGGAGAGCTCTGGGGTGTGATTTCCACCTGGAGCAGCTCTTCTCTGGGCAAAGCCTGTGTGGCCATGGTTGGACCAAGGGTGGGAACATGAGGTCCCAGGATGATGCTACTCCAGGATTCTCTGGGGTACCATCTGGGGCTTCCTGCCTCTGCAAGATCCTACTGACCGCCTAAACCCAAGGCAGATGCATGGTTTGGGAGAGAGAGAGACAGCTCATTTTCTCCTTCATCCTGGAATATTAAGCCTGAGCAAAGAGTGGAGTGGGTAGTAGGTGTAGGCAGCTCTCTTCACATCACAACAAAGATAGCATGATTCCTAAAAAGAAGGGAACTTAGCTTATTGTTGCTTTTTAATCCTCCAGAAATCAAATAAATAATAAAATTAAAATGTCTCTTGAAGGTATTAATGATGAGGGTGCTTTAATCACATAAACAAATATTCTAATGATAAAACTTCTCAAAAAAAAAAAAAAAAAAACCAAACAAAAAACCGGAACTACACCCCCAATCTGATCCTTTTCACTCTCCCTTTTACAACTACCATAAACTTACTCAAATTATGTTTGAGGGCTCCAGCAGGCAGAACATTTGGGCTGCTTCTCTAGCATGGATGCCTTTGTTGTAGCTCTGCTGGAAGAAGAAGAAAGGGGGGAAAAAAATCCACTTCATCACTGATATTCAAAATAAGATCTACCTGAGAGGAAAAACCCTTGAAGAGCCTGCAAGGTTTAAAAGATGGAAAAGAATAAAGCATCTGGTTCAGAAGAGTTAGTGTCTGATCCCAGCTCTTCCCCAAGCTGCTGGGAAGAACTGGAACACTCTCCTCTGTTTGTCTGGGACCCAAGACATCTGGTGGGCAGGTGATGCTGGACCAACAGGTTATACCTTTCCCACCAGAAATATCTGCCAACTCACCCCAGAGCCCTGCCAGAGACAGTGCAACGGAAATGGCCAGCTGCTCCAAAGTGAGCCAGCTCTGGAGCATGTATAGGAACTCACGTCTGATGACGCCCAGAGCTTCTTTTATTAGGGCAGGATCTTCATTTGTATTATTTCAGTTAATCTTTGTAAAACCCTGGGAGGTTATTCCTGCATTCTATGGAGCAGGAAACTGAAACTCAGGAGGTTAAGTAAATTGCCAGCGGTCACACAGCTAGAACCCAGGTCTGTCTAACCCCCAAAACTGTTCTCTTAACCACTCTGGCTTCCAGTTTTATCCTGAGGCTTAGACTTGCTTGAGGAGCCCTGGAGTTCAGAGTATAGTAGAGGTGCTCTGGGCTGCAAGGCTGGACATAAGTACTGTCCACAGAAAAGGTGTTGGGTAAGGAGTGAGGGGGTAGCAGGACCAGGACTCATGAGCCCACAGGTGATTTATGGCTCCTTTTCAACCTGCCTTCTTTCTTATAATCATAGGATTATAGTGATGAAATGAAACTCCTAAAACCAATCTATCCCTTGCCTTTAGGCAGTGGTTCATTTAAACCAGACAATTTTCTCCCTTTGTTTAAAGTTCTTAAGAGGCAGAATTTCCAAATCACTCAAAGATACCTATGACAGGGGCTCACAGGTCTGATAGTGATTAATCTTTTTGTGATGATAAGCCCAAATTAATTTCCAAACATTTATTGAGTTCCTACATTGTGCCCTGTGCTAAGATAGATGGTGTGTGTGTGTGTGTGTGTGTGTGTGTGTGTCTGTGTGTGTGTTAGGTGTTATAAGGAGTCACAGGTAGCTTGTCCTTAGATTTCTTATAATTTTCTTGCATCAAGAGTAATACAATTGTAGTAATTAAAACCCAGTTTAAATATATTCAAAAATTACTAGCTAAGTAGCAGTAATCTACTTCTGATTCTGCCAGAAATGAGCCATATGACTTGGTACATGTCACTAGACCTCTCTGACATTCAGCTTCCTCTTGTTGTAAAGTGAAGGGCAGGCAATCTTGCCATGATGGTTGCCTAGTAGCCTGCAGAATACAGGTTCTGGGATGTGTGGCGGAGACTGTGAGGGTTATAAGAGCTCAGAAGAGGAGTGCTCCCGGAGGGACTGGTTAAGGCTTTGGGGAGGAGGAGGGACTTCAGTTGGTTCCTGAAGAATGGGTAGCCTTGGCCTAGGGAGAGGGGAGGACACTTAGGAAGACAGCAGTAAACAAGAATGAGCATTACCTGTTGACCAGCTAGTGAGGGGCCAGCTGAGGGCACAGCTGGGAAGGGAATAGTGGAGCCAAATTACCTAAAATTGCATTTAGATTTGAGGTATTGGGGTTAGAGGGGGCATCTCATTAAAAACAACAACAACCAAAAAGAAAGATAAAAGAAGAGAGAAAGGAACTTATAGAGCCCCTGCAGTACCCCAGGCACTAGGCTAGGTTCTTGAGATCTAGAAGCCTCTCCACCCTCCAGAAGTAGAAATTAGTTTTCTCACCCTACAGATGATGAAATGAGGCTCAGAGAGGTAAAGTGACTTGCCTCTGGTCACCTTGTAAGAATGGATTCAGGTCTGTTTAACTCAAAGCCTGAGATTTCTGGATGGGCCAGGATATGAATTATATATGTGGTGGAAGTTCTATGAAAAAGTGGAGTGAGAATCACCTAGCATTAAGGAAACCAGAGGAATGCAGAGGTGAGGCAAGCTTAAAGGCAGCAGGATGAGGCAGAGAGCAGTCGTTCTAAGGAATATTCTGGAAGACTTGAAGGGAAAGTAGATTGGTTATGGGGTTATGGTGCTAGAAATGGATAAATGAAAGATGATGACAATGTTTGGAATATGAAAAACTTGGAAATCCTTGACTCTACAGATACCAGGTAGGAAGAGAAGCTAGTTTGGAGATGAAGATGACTCAAATCTCAGACATACGGAGTCTGAGGTGAAAGTGATCTCCTCCATGGCGTGTCCAGAAGGATGCTGCTGCAGTGGATGCAGGAGTCTTGGCTTAAAGGCAGGGCTAATGACAAAGCTACGGGGATTATTAGTGGAGAGAGATAATGGAAATCTTGAAAAAGGGGGAACTCTGCAATGGAGATAAGAGAGTGGAGCTCTCTCAGGAGGTATATGGGAAGAACAAGAGAGGTCTGCATGGGAGACAGAGTGGGTATGCAAGGAGAACATAGGAAAACCAGAGTGCAGAACACCTAGAAGCTGCATGGAAAGTGACTTACAGGAAAGTGGGGCGGCATGAGGAGGGCAGGGGTGTGGGGGTGCATTAATCCTCAGAAATTCTAATTATAACAGAGAAGTCTATTAGAATGAAAGATCCAGACCATTTGTGTGTGTGTGTATGTGTGTGCACCATTTCAAAGATCTCTTCTCTTTTGTTATTTCTTCAGGCAAATTGTATAATTATAATCCTCAGATTTTCTGCAAGAGAAAAGCTCTATTGCAAAATTTGCTCTGATATAGCTTTATACTGGAAAACAATACACTTTCCTAGGTTTCCATAGGGTGTTAACTGCCAGAATTGTCATACAGATCTTTGGAGCAACTACAGGCTCACTTGATAACCATTTAAGTTCCTCCCGTGAGCCAGGCTCTGGGCTAGGCATGGCCCTGCGAATAGGCAGGCAGAGTCTCACCTCTCTACTCATCCACAAGCCCTGTTATCATCAGCTCAGCTAGACAAAGGGGGTAGCAGAGGGAAACGGATGACCCGGGAGACTGAGGGCAGCTAGTGGCTGAACCAGCTTCAGCCTCACTCTCTGCCTCCATAATCAGTAGAGGCTGGGGATAAATTGCATTTCACTTCCAAACAGTGTGACCCTCAATTGCATAAACAAGCCTGAAGTGAATGTCAGCTCTAGCCCAGGAAGCCACTTTCCACAAGGCAGATTGGCAGGGAGCTCAGGGGTTTTGCCTCTTTCCCCCCAACCGTGATCATCTGTTGGGATCAGGTGGGTGTCACCCCAGCAATCAATACCCTGGGTGAGCTGCAGGGACAGGAAGGGCAGCAAATGGTCTGGGCCATACCTCAGACCTCCTTTTACCTTCAAACTGAGTGCTCGCCTGCCTGCTTTGCAAAGGTAAATCCAGTCTGTTTGAAATGAGTACAGATTTAATTAAAAATGAGGTATGCCCCTTCTTCCATGATACTCATTTCCCTGACAAGCAGGAGTTTTGGAAAATCGCAGTGGATTCGTCTCTGCAGCTCTCTCTCTCCATCCCCTGCCACACCACTTAGACACACAGAAGCTCTTCTATTCTGTATGTTTTCATACATGCAGCCAAATATGGAGGAAGGAGAAAGCCTTTAAAAATAATAATCATCTTCTATTTTTCTTTGTCAGATGAAAATTTCCTGCACTTTTGTTCATGTAAACGCAAAATTACGCTTCTGCAAGTTGAGGTGGTGGCAGTTCCTGAACACAGTTATATTTTGCAGATAACAGGATTAGCTTGGATGTGGGTAATAAGTTGGTGAATCTCCCCCCGGCCATTTCTCAACACTGTGAGAGCACTAATCCTTTATGCTTTGATGTCTTCTAGCTTTCCATCAGGTGCGCCATGGACTATTTGTCCTGGGGCAGTCAGCTCTCTTATAAGATCTCATAGTGTCCTCATTAGCTGCGCCTATTTACCCAGCCAGCCTGTTGAACCCAATTTATAGTTTATGTGATTAATTCCCAAAGTACAGTAAACCCTAGCTCTAAGGCTCTCTATTATATGACTGCATCTCCTTTAAGGGCAAACACAGCTTCAGCTCTTTTGCTATATGACTTCCTCGTATATAATGCGCTAATAATTTTACTCTCGATGACACATTGAACATCTTTCTATACACTTTCTTTACAGCACAAAAGAATGTTCCATAAAGAAAAGAATACTCCATATTGGACTGTAAAGTGCTAACTCTATGCGGGAGTCTTTGTTTTTTTTTTTTGCTTTAAAAATTTTATTTTGGCTGATAATGTGGCACCGCCCTCCTGTCAGGTTTGAATAGGAAATTGGCAAACCATGTTAGTGTACAACTCTTTATCTACTGAATTATAAGTTTCAAAAGGCTTAAGAGGTAATGTGGCAGCACAAACCCATGGGCTCCTTCTCATCCTTAACATGAAGGCTTGGAAGATAAAAGGTTCAAGTGCATGCATGTGCACACGTGTGTGTGCGTGTGTGTGTGTGTGTGCGTGTCTGTAGGGAGCCGGAGAGGGAGACAAAGACAGAAAGCAAAATGAGGAGAGGAGCACTCAAGGCACCGTATGTCAACTTTGTTGCCATTTTTTCTCACAGCAGAAAGAATTATGGAAAAAGTCACTTCCAGTTGGTACAAGAGGAAAAAAAAATAACCACTACACCAGTGGTTCTCAGCTGGGAGTATTCCCCTGGGACACTGGACATTGTCTAGAGATATTTTTGGTTATCACAACTCAGGGGCATGCTACTGGCATCCAGTGGATAGAGGCTAGGAATATGGCCAAACGTTCTCCAGGCAACTCCTATGACAAAAATTATTTGGTCCCAAATGCCTGGAGTGTCAAGGGTGAGAAACCCTGCCCTGCACCTTTGGGTGATGGAATTGGAAGTGGGAAACTTAATCGCTTCTGCTTAACTGACCTCAAAGTGCATGAAGAGACAGTGGCTTCATGTCATTTCAAATATTCTGACCTTCAGTCTGCAATCCTTTGAAGTACAGAGAGTAATGCTTGACTCTCTCATGGGGATGCAGGAAGAATCATTCATAAAACACACTGTAGGGGCTTCCCTGGTGGCGCAGCGGTTGCGAGTCCGCCTGCCGATGCAGGGGACGCGGGTTCGTACCCCGATCCGGGAAGATCCCACATGCCGCGGAGTGGCTGGGCCCGTGAGCCAGGGCCGCTGAGCCTGCGCGTCCAGAGCCTGGGCTCCGCAATGGGAGAGGCCACAACAGTGAGAGGCCCGCGTACCACAAAAAAAAAAAACAAAAAAACAAAAAAAAACACACTGTAAAGTTTTTATAAAACTTCCAAGTACTGTAATAAATTTGACGTTGATACCTTTCAGTTCTAAAATTCTTGACTTTATGACGAACCAGGGAATTATCACAATCTGTAAAAATTCAGTCTGTGATAGACTGTCCTAAGGCAGAACTTAATTATCAGTGATACTGCATATTTTTTGTTTTGTTTTTCAAAATACCGTCAACTCTTGATTTTCCTCATAAATGGAGAAAGTGATAATCTCAAGAGGATGAGATTCAAAAATTTCTTTTAATTGAGTGGCATAAATTAGACATTTTTAGTATTAAAATAAGCTTACATTTGCAGAGCATGTAATGGTGACAGATCATATAGAAGAAGTGCTTACTCTGTCCTAGGAACTGTGCTGAGCCTTCTAAACAGATTATATCCATTAATTCCTAAAATAATCCTATGAGGTAAATTGCTATTATGATCACCAATTTACTGAGGAGTAAACTGAGGTTTATAATGGTTATGTGACTTACTTAACCACACATAGTAAGAGGCAGTGACTGGATTCAAACTGGAATCTTCCTGACTCCAGAATCTGAGCCCTTAGCCACTCCATCACAACATATTGCTTGGATTCTAACTACCGAGGAATTTCATTAGGATTAACATTCATGGTTTTCCTATTATCTGTTTTTGAAACACACTGGACTGAAATCTCTTGAATTTAGCAACTCAAGCATATTTTTATTTCATAGTTGGTAAAAGTAGAGTAGTTCCTGAGAAATAGGTAGAAAATAGAACATGCTTTTATGCTCTCTTCAGTCGCCTGAGGAGAGTTAGAGAGTGAGAATGCCTTCTAACAATTCAGCATGGTGGGAACCTCAGCAATTCTTTGCAGAGCAAAGCTTTTCCTCTTCTGCCTGGGGAGGGGGTACTTTAGGATGCAAAGTAGATCAGCTCTGGGCTCAGAGAAAAACAGTCCTAACTAGACATTGGTTAATCTGGAATAAAGAGCATGATATCAATAGTGATTACAAGGTAAGGTTTCCCTTTCTTCTCTGACCATCATCACCACACCCTCCCCTCAAAAAAACCAAAAGCCAAAAACCCTTTCAACACTAGAAGCCTTATGATGGACATAATTTCTCTGAAATTTTCACATGCTCCACAAAGTAGCCTAGGCATATAGAGGTTGGGGAGGTGTAGAGTACTCTGAGTTTAGGAGGCTGAGAGAGAGAGAAAAAAAAAAACACCATAAAACAAAGACAGTGTTATGGGGCATCTGCTATAGGCCATTGAAATGGTAGGTGAGGGAAAACCAGCTGGTGAGGTCAGTTGAACTCTCATAGTGTTGAACTCCGAAGGGACTTGGATTCCCCAGACATCTGCTGGGTTAAAGACCCACGAAGGATCAAAGGAGTTACTGAATTGGAGAGCTGCAACTTTCTGTTACCAACCATAGCTAATGTAATTAAAGGAGAAATTATGTTCGACCCCTTGCTTATGGACAGGTAAGATTTTATTGAAAGTAGGAAAACAAGAGATAGGTTGAATACTATTGCCCGTGTGCTGCTGTGTACATAGCAGAGTAAAAATGAGAAAACTGAATGCAGCAGTACCGGGAAAGTAAACTCTGAGGAAGCATATTAAGCAATGGAGTAAGGATGCAAGAAAATATTAAAACTCCGGAAGGTGGTAGGGGGCCAGAGCAGTCTTGGGACAGTCATAACTGCAACTTTCTGGACTGCAATTCCTCAGAGAGAGGAAGGTGGAGAAACGATCTAATAAACCCTCGCTGAGGCTGCGTGTCAGCTTGGTGTGGGCTAGGCAATGCTGTCCAGGAAGTGCTGCAGCCCCACATCAGTTAAAGCTGTCAGGGCAGTGGAGATAAGGACAGCAAGTCATCTAGAATCAATTAATGATAGCAAGAGGGTTAAAGTGAAACCGGGATTTTTTTGAGATATGCTAGGCAAATGGAAGAGGTCAGAGAGAAAGTTGTCTGGAGTATCTTACTGAAGCAAGACTGAGAGATCAGAAGTCATGAATTTAGATTTTAATCCCAGTTCTTTCTAAGATATGAGGACAATGACTTGACTTATTGGCATCTAAAGTTTCCCCTTTAGAGTGAGAGGTACCAGTTTTCAAGTAACTAAGCAGAAAGATATCGATTGTTGAAATTTCAGGAAGCTCTGAAAAGCTCCAGGGTTCTCTCCACATATCATCAAAGCCATTAATGGCTGGCTGTATTCAATAGTGAAGTTAAAATATGCCTGGCAAGGATAACACATTACATTTCATCAAGGGTACACAGGTACTTTCCTTCGAATAGGCTTTAAATTGGACCTTGACCTTAATTTGGCCATTCGAAGATGGAGGTCACCAATGAGTAGGAAGACATGGCCTGAACTGGGTGATGGTGAAGTTGGAATACAGATTTTATCTACCTCATAAGCTTGTGTCAAGACAGTTACAAAATGGTAATAATTCTCACCATATCATGGTCTACCATAGGTGACACTTCTTTAATGCAGCCAAAAAAAGAGGGGGAACAATAAACTGGGGGAAGATCTTTCACTATTTTATATATATATATATAACTATTATATATATTAGTATATATATATACACTATATATATAGTGTATATATAAATACTATATATAGTGTATATATATATATATACCCTATATATACTGTATATATATACTATACATATATACATATATACTATATATGTACATTTATATATACACTATATATATACTATACACATACTATATATAGTATATATATTTATACACTATATATATATAGTATATGTATATATATATATATATATATAGTGGTTGTTGAGGGCAGTAATTACTGGTTGTAGGAGAGAGAGGTGATTGATCCATCTCAATTTGCTTTTTGTCTTGGGGATACATTCCTGGTAGAAGGGAACTTCCCTTCTCCAACTGTAGAGGAAAAGCATCATACTCTGATAGAACTATAAAATAGCCCATCTTCAAGGGGTCTTAAAAGTAAACTAAATCCTGCCTCCTCTCTTTAGAATGAAAAAATTGAGACACAATGAAGATGTTTGGCCCACTCAGCTCATTATTAGTGTCAGATCCTGGAGACTCCTGACATCAAAGAGACACCATTGGCAGTAAAGTGATATATGGAAAACACTTTTTATCCCCCAAGCACTTCTAACAACTTAACTGCTTAGACCGCTGTCTCCCTTTCTCCCCTCTTGCCTCTCACTTCTCTCTTTGACTCTTATATTTTTGGAAAGTAAGAAAATAAGCATTCTGTTTTTCAAGAAATTGTAAGATAAAAAATAAAACTAAAGTCTCTTTTGATCTTTCTTTCCCCACATTGTGGTTCTCTATTACCATTCCTAGAGGCAATGACACGTGCCTTTAGGAATGGCATGAACTTTTTTTGCTTCACTCTTTTTTAGTCTTTTTTACATACCTATATTTGAATCCATTGAGAATATATAACATTGAAAAAATATGTAGTGTGTGTGTATTTAAAATTATAAATGATTTCATGCTGCACATATAATTCTCAGCCTGCTTTTGCTGCTCAAGCATTTTTTTGGTATTAATGTTGATATAATATTGATCTAGTTCATTCTTTATACTATGGTGTAGTGTTTTGTTTTTTTTTTTCGGTATGCGGGCCTCTCACTGTTGTGGCCTCCCCCGTTGCAGAGCACAGGCTCCAGACGTGCAGGCCCAGAGGCCATGGCTCACGGGCCCAGCCATTCCACGGCATGTGGGATCTTCCCGGACCGGGACACGAACCGCGTGCCCTGCATCGGCAGGCGGACTCTCAACCACTGCGCCACCAGGGAAGCCCTGGTGTAGTATTTTATTTCATAAATATTTCACATTTTCTTACTGTATTCATTTATTGATGTTGTTTTGATTTTTTCCTATTATAAACAATGATGATTGAAAATGCTGTATCTACCTCTTGGTGTACATGTACCAAGGATTCTCAAGGTTACCTACCAAGAAATTGAATCTTTGGTTTATATAAAATGCATAATTGTAGGACGCCTAACAATTTGACCTTCAAAGTAGCTAAACTAATTTGCACTACCATCAGTAGAATATTAAAATACTAATTATTTTACATCTCCAAACCCTCTTCTGTGATTTATAACACATTCTACATTCCAACTTGAGCCTTGAAGTAATAACAAACAAACCCCTAATTAAGTTATTATTCGTTCACTTTTTTCTGTCATTTGTTCATTTATTTAGTGAATGCTGACTGCCCACCATATGCCTGACCCTGTGCTAAGAACTAGTGATGCAACGATGACCAGTCTAGGCCCTTGAGGACCTCAGAGTTTAGTGAAGAAAAAAAAGGTATAAGTAAGGAAAACCCTATGTTTTTATAGATATAACAAAGGTACAGGCAAGGAGTTCTTCAAGGATAGAGACGGAAGGGATTAAACTAAAAAAAAGGAAGGGTTGGAATATGGTTGGAGAAGACTTGAGCCAAGAAGGAGGAGGAGACATTCTCTGAATGGACAGTAGTTAAGGTGAGAGAATGTTCCAGACACAGAATTTGTACCATTGAGTAAAATTTATACTACTCAGTGATTGAGTTCTTTTATTGAGTACCTGCAATGTGCACACATTAATAAACACAGTCTCTGCTATAAAGTGCTCATAAAGCTATTGAGGGTTCATGCAGTCTTTAATGGAGCCAGTATTCAAATCCATGTCTAGCTGACTCCACTGCATATGCTCTTAGCCATCATGTTCCCCTGCCCCTGATGGCATTGCTAATCTCTGTTCTACCTTACTGTTTGCTGATTTATTTCTCATTATGGAATCCTACTGTATCAAAAGACTGTTTAAATAATCGCCTCCCTTCACTCACCACCAAAAGATAAATTAGTATCTTCTCAACAAATTTTATCTCCTTGAAGCCAAATCAGTACTTTCAAAAAAAAAAAAAAAAAAAGATTATCACTCTGACTAACTAAACTAATATATTTTGGTAGCCTCCATAATCAAAGAAACCATCAGATAAGTACAAAAAAACTACAGTTTCAATTTGTAAATTCAACAAAGCACCTTTGAATAATTTGCTCTTGAAAGACATTAGCTGGTTGACAGATGATCTTACCACAGCATTTGTCTCCTCCCCATAAAATACATTCAAATGTAGTAAAACAAATCACATACAACTGCTCTCCTAGTTTTTGAAAAAAAAAATTCCTCTCAGTCCTCTAACATTCTGTCTATACTGATTCCTTTGTATTATAATACAACCCTGTGTTATCACAGTACTATGGTATTCTCTCTGCTTCTTACAAATTAAACACCTGTGAGATAAAATGAGATATGGAATTGTTTTGAGTATTCAGACGAGTTCAAATATTTCCCAGACTTTCTTGGTATAGGAAAATACCAGATGTGTTTTCCTTGAAAGAAGATAAATAAGCTTAGATGTATTTCCAGGTAAATTTAATCCATCTGTTGTTCATTAGCTGATTGATATAAAAAATATTTCACTGGGAGCTTCCCTAGTGGCGCAGTGGTGGAGAGTCCACCTGCCGATGCAGGGGACACGGGTTCATGACCCGGTCCGGGAAGATCCCACATGCCGCGGAGCGGCTGGGCCCGTGAGCCATGGCCGCTGAGCCTGCGCGTCCGGAGCCTGTGCTCCGCAACGGGAGAGGGCACAGCAGTGAAAGGCACGCGTACCGCAAAAACAAACAATCAAAAAATTTCACTGAAGCGACACGAATAAAGGACTCTTTATTAACTCTTTGTAAAAGTGTAGGTAGATTTCTTTGTTCTTAGATATGAGTAAGAATTTTTTGGCATAAAATCTTTGTTCTTAGATATGAGTAAGAATTTTTTGGCATAAGAATTTTATATTTCTCATGTTTAAAGTCTGGTGTTGAAAATTTGATGATTCTTTGGAACTTTGAGATTTTAGAAGGGGGGATTGCCGTATGTGAGCCCTGATTGTTATCACACAGGCAGCACGGTGCAGTGGTTGAGTGTGTGGGTGACGGAGTCAGACTACATCAGTATCAGTTCTGCATCTACCAGTTACGAACTGTGCAGTTTTATTCAAATTATGTAACTTGCTATGCCTCTGTTTCTTGTTCCTACAGTGAAGATAATCATAGAATTATTCCAAAGGTTAAATAATTCAAAGCATGTGCAATAAAACAGGCACACAATATATGCTTATACATTTGCCCATCGTTACATATCAAACTACAAGGATATGATCAACTCCTAGCAATAAAATGGTTCCCCAATGTTATTTCACATTCCTAGAACCCATCCCACCAAATCTGAGTCAGCAATGTTTTTTTTTTTTTTTTTTGTGGTACGCGGGCCTCTCACTGTTGTGGCCCCTCCCCCTGCGGAGCGCAGGCTCCGGACGCGCAGGCTCAGCGGCCATGGCTCACGGGCCCAGCCGCTCCGCGGCATATGGGATCTTCCCAGACCGGGGCACGAACCCGCGTCCCCTGCATCAGCAGGCGGACTCTCAACCACTGCGCCACCAGGGAAGCCCAGCAATGTTTTTTACAGTCACTTTAGGTGGCTGTGCTGTAGGTGGCTTTCATATGTTGGCATGAGAAACATTGTGTTGGGAACTAATTTGGGACAAAAGCCATCATATTTCATGTAGATATCAATTCTATAGGAAGTTGGGTAAACTTTTTCCTTTGGAAGATTTTCTATTGACTAATGTAAAGTTTCACAAATTTGGTCAGTGCTGAACCTTTCCAACAGGGCTCTTGTCGGGCAAAGAGTTTAGGGTAGCCCTGACCTCTTTAAACCCACCAGATGCATTCAATTCAATGTGATCTCTATGATCATGAAGATGTATTTTAATCACATTTCCACGCTCCTGACATCATGCTTTCCCACCATTCCCCTCAGCTCCATCAACACCACAAGGAGGTGTATGATTATCTTAGACATTGATTAAATTAAGCTTATTTGATGAGTTAGAAACACAGGATCAATATTTAGTGGAGAAAGAGCTGTTCATGTTCAAATAAAACTGGCATTGGGGGTCCAGTGGTTAGGACTCTGTGCTTTCACTGCTGTGGGCCTGGGTTCAATCCCTGGTGAGGGAACTAAGATCCCACAAGCTGCAGCCAAAAAAAACCCCACAGAAAACTGGCATTAGGCAAACAGTGCAGTGACTGGTTGAGTAAGTACTTTCCTTTTGGCTGCATTACATAGTAGCAAATTAAAGAATGTCAGACCAGAAATTTTCTTGGTCGCTCTTTAACACTATCATAGCAGGCTTTAGTCTTGTAGGGACATTTATTAGCAAATGAAGTATATACAAATTAAGTCTCAGACGTCAGCAATATTAAATATCAAAGGGATTATCTCATTGTTTACAGGCACAGGCCTGGTTGATATTCAAAATATTTAACAGCTGTTATATCTTTGACACTCACTGACTAATCAGAACAAACAAACATTGGGGAGAGTCATCTAGTACAGCTCTATTGCCCAGACCAGCTGAGTATTATCCCTTCTATGCTCTTTTAGTCATTTGGGAATTAGTGAAGGCAAGTATTAACTGAACACATTCATAGAGATGTTGTGGTCAGGAAAACAGAAACAGATATGTCAACAGAGAGAATTTAATATAGGAAATTGTTAAACAAGGGTTGGAGGACTGAAAAAAGCAAAATAGAAACACTGAGGTAACAAACATATAAGAACTGTAAAAAGCAGCTACCATTCCTAGAGCTGGGGGAACAGAGTAAAGATATTGGAATTCCTAGAAGCAATAAACTTAGTGAAGAAGCAACACAGATTGGGATTCAGCTTCTGAAAAGGGTATTCCACTTACTCAGGAGCTCTGAAGGGGCCCAGTGGAGCTAAGTACTCAGACTTCTGAGCGGGAGACACTCCTCTGATGGCATAATACTTCTGAGGCAGAGTGATGGGCAGTTTCTGGATTACAAACATTACATATATATGGAAAGGTTGAGAGACAGGAGCTTCAAAATCAGTACCGTTGACTAGATGTTTCTGTAGGTACTGGTAAACTCATAAAGAGTCATCATTTGTGGCATATACATTTGTTATCTATATAACAAGAACTTATATATATTTATTGTTTGATATATATGTATATGGTTATGTAAAGTTCTAAAGCCACAGAAACTTTGATAAATTAAATAATTTATTTACTAATTTATTTTAAATGTATTTGTGAGGTTCACTTACTGGCAAATGCAGTAAGCTAGAATCTTGAAACCCTTCAACCACAAAATACCTAAAAATGCCAGATAAAAGAGTTTTAGGCCTTCTTTTAAATAAATGTTCTAAGAAACAGGAACAGGAATATAGGAAAGTAAGTGTACACTGAAGTCACTGGGTGACAGAAGCATCTACTGATCAGATATCACCTGATAATGGGAAGTCTGGGGCTTAGGTTTCAATGTCTGCCTAGGGGTTGGGGTAGGAAAGATAAAGCTCTGAGATATCCAGGAGGTGAGGAAGTAGAACAAAAGGCTGCCATTCCTTCCCCAGCCTGAAGTTTTCTATGATCCAAGAAAATCTACACCCTCAGGGAAGTGAACTGGGAAAAAAGCACACTGTAGCTGGAAATTGGTGGTCTAGGTTGTGACTCTAGGTAGAGAAGAAAAAATTCTTCCCGGAGAATTTGTGTCCAAAAGCCAACATTTATATGGATTTGGAGCTTGAATTCATATCATTTACTTAAAATGAGAACTGTAAGTTGAGAATTCTTTTTTAAAGAGTACCTAGGTAGGTAGTACCTCTAAGTGCCTGCAGAAACAAACAGTATCCTCTCTGGAGGAAAACATCTTCAATCCAGTTCTAAAAGACTTTCCTGAGATAGAGTACCAATGGTTAAGGACTCACAAGGAAAAAGTAACAAAGCCATGAGAAAAAAAAAAAACCACCATGAGTGAGAGTCAGCAAAAACAACAAGCAGTAGAACCAGACCTCAGACCCAAAAGTCTTCAGATATTGGAATTTGATGATATATAATATTAAAAAACTATTAAAGACATATAAAAGTGAATCAACAATATGTATCAGAAGCAGGAGTTAGAGAAAATGATAGTCAATTTGACAAAGAACCAAATAGAAAAATGTAAGAGAAATTAAACATTCTGTGGACGGAACAAGGAGGCTCTGGAACAAAGAGGGATATGGGGGGACCTGTGTGGATGGATAGCTTCACAGTAAAAGGAGATGGGCTCTGTGAGAGTAAGCCCATGTGTACTGAGGGTACACCAGGGACCAGATGCACCTTACAATGGTTTTGAACTTATTTATATGACTCCAAGACAAAAAGAGAGTAGAATCCCCAATTGACTGAAATTGAGTTCCCTTCTGTGTGGGTTTGAAATAGAAGTAAAGGTCAAATATAGAAATACATTACTTTTTTGTACATCTGATTGTGCATCCTTTGGGCATTTTGAAAATCTGAGAAAAGGTCATGTGATTACAAAACACGTTGCTGAGACTTGAAAAGCTGAAACAAGGAGAATGCAAAGTGTAAAAGATTTCATATTTCAAGTCATTAGGAGCTGGATGGAAACATTTTAAAAGAGGTATAGTTTTTAGGAGAGCGAATCCGCTAAAAAGGAATGTTTCTTGAATGACATAAGAAAGCAATTTATGAAAGGAGTTATCTGGCAATTCTAGGGGATGGGTTTGGTATACATTTACTTTCAAGAATTTGTTTTTTTTTTTAAATACATACATATGCATTCAATGTTAACCTTAATGTTTTAATCCTAACCCCCTGTTTTTTTAATGAGCCCTGATCTTGCCAACTGTGGCTTTTCCAACCATGGCA
This sequence comes from Kogia breviceps, assembly GCF_026419965.1. Lineage (NCBI taxonomy): Eukaryota > Metazoa > Chordata > Mammalia > Artiodactyla > Physeteridae > Kogia > Kogia breviceps. Next base: position 82,153,689 of record NC_081319.1, read on the forward strand.
CATTTAACGAATATTGCTCTTAATTGGCAAGAAATTTAATTCCACTTATTAAGAAGGAGGAGGGATGGGTGTACTTTTAAAAGATTTTCCAAATAGGTTGAAACAAACAGGGCTTAATTCCTTATTTAACAAAATTAAGTACCCAAAACATTCAGTTGCTGGACTGTTCCAGGTAATTATGATATGCTTTTATTAAATTTATACTTTTTACTTTTTAGTGGCTCCTATTACATAGTCAGCTCTAGATAATGGAAAAATCTTAATTTGGAGAAAAACTATGCATTGATATATGGGGACTAATACTAAAAATAAATCCTCAACTTAAAATTGCAATATTATTCTAACATCAGAATTCAGTATTTATGATATTTAATGAAATGATAAGCAATATTTTTGAGGTTGGAAAAGCAGAAGAAAGAAAATCAAATTTGAATTATTATGATATGCTAGTCATTGAATCTATTAAATTCACTTGCCCTTAAGACTTCTTGCTGTTGTGGAAAGCATTTCACAAGGTTATAATTACATTTTGTTTTTTCCCCCCTTTGCATTTCGGCTGTAACTTTATTAAATTATTCATTATAATATACCAGCTTTAAACCCAAATAGTGTATAAATACAAGATCATGTAACTTCAACACAGTATTAGAGCCTTAGGAGCTAAACAGAGGTATGTATTCTACTGTATTATTTTCGGATTTTCACTTGTGTTCTCCATGGCTTTAACTGCCCCTACTGCCGTAAATTAAATACGCTGCAGCCTTACCAGTGTAGCTTTATTCCTTCTCCAGATGTAACCACTGGATACCCAGACCCTGGATGAAAGGCTAGGTGACTCTTACCCTTACATATTACTTTTCTCCAAATGACAACAAGCAACAAACGCAGTGCAGGCAGTGAGCGTATATGTGGATTTTTTTAAGTGGGGAAACTAAGTTATGGGAAGGCCAGAAAAACATGTTTCAGTAAAGAAAATAATATAATTTTATTATATTTGTACAAAGGTTTTGTCATAATCAGAAGTTAGAAGGCATTGCCCTGTTTTCCAGCTCTTATGACTTGTGATCATTTGAGTTAAAAAAACAAAAACAAAAACAAAGAAACGTCCAAATCGAGGGTTTCAGCACTGCGTCTTTGTGTGTGTGCATGCATATGTGTGTCATTGTATTTGTTGTAAGAGATAAGCTATTTTTAACTCAAAATTTGCATTGGGGGTAATGCCACCACCAGCTTTACCTAAACTTCATCATGTCATTCCTTTGTTTTCATCTATCTACATATAACTGGCTCCAGTGTCAGTTTCTCTCAACCCCACCCTGATAAACTTGTTTGAATGAAAAGAAAAATCTACATTTACCTTCTTTTGGAGGGGAGAAACAGACTCCTTTTTGTACTCCTTATGTATCATAGAGTCTGAACATAATAGGTACTCAGTAAATGTTTGCTAAACCAATAAGAGAAGAAATTGTAGATGTCTGCAACCATGGTTTTACATAATATATCCCAGTGTACTTCTAGAAGTTCAGGCATAGTTCCTCAGAAGGAACATTGTTACCAGGTAACGTATTTCCTTATAGTTCTTTTTATATTCATTTATGTACACATACATCTACATTCACATACACACCCACAAACACAGGATTTTTCTACTTCCTGACATAAATGGAATCATACTATCTTCTAAATTATGATTTTTTGGCTTAGCAGGTATTCTTTGGAGATTTTTGCCATGTCACTACGTAGAGGTGTACAACATTTTTTTAATGATTTCATAGGATAGGTGTTCTGTAATTCATTTAATAGCTCCCAACTTGATGAGCATTTAAGCTGTTTACTATTTTTCCTTTGCAGACTTTTTATACTTTAACAATTTGATGGGTATAAATCATACCCCATTTTAATTCTTGCACAATCCTCACCACAAGTGAGGTTGATCATTTTCACTCATGAATGCTTTCAGGCACACTATTTGCATACTTGGCCCATTTGGTTAATAGAAGAATTTATAAGCTCGGATGAGTGTGATTACTGCTATGCTTGGACTTGACCTTGTCAACCTTGCTGTGTGTTTATTGGCCGTGTTTCCTTCATTCTTTGCTCTTTTCCCTTCTTTTCCTTCCTCTTTCTTTCCTGATACTGTCTTATATGAATGGATTGAATTATTTTTATTTACCTCATTTCCTTCTATTTCTAAAATTCTCACTAAATTTTAGCCTATGTATTTAAACTTTTTTGCCATCGTTTGGAGTTGATCAGTGTGTTTTGTTCCTCTGAAGATGACAGAAAGCTTAGCAGGTTTCCATTTCACTCCTCCTCAGCATCTCCTGTCTTGAGATCATTTGAGATTTTAATTCCGAACTATTCCTTTATATTACACATCTATAATTATTCAGACTTAACTGTAAATGTCCTGTATCTAAAACATCCTCCTTCATTTCTATCCGTTAACTGTTTATTGTAGTTACAGTTGATTTTACAATTTGTCCTGGAGGATATTATGCTTAGTAAAATGTCAGACAGAGAAAGACAAATACTTTATGTTTTTACTTATATGTGGAATCTAAAAAATAAAACAACAAAGGAGTATAAAAACACAGAAATAGACTCAAATACAGAGAACAAACTGGTGGTTACCAGTGGAGAGAGGGTAGAGGAGGGACAAGATAGGTGAAGGGGATTAAGAGGTACAAACTACTAGGTATAAAATAAATAAGACACAAGGATGTAATGTACAGCACAGGGAATATAGCCAATATTTTATAATAACTTAACTGGAGTAAAAGCTATAAAAATATCAATCACTATGCTGTATACCTGAAACTAATATAATATTATACGTCAACTACACTTCAGTTAAAATAATTAATTAAATGTTTTCCTTAGGTATTTTTTTGTTTCAATGGAATGTAACTTTCTGTAAACTTTTTTTAAAAGAAAGTTTTTGTAAACAGTACATTTCTTTTGCTCTTGCACTTGAATGCTAGCTTGACTGGGCATGAAATTCCTGGTCAAAATAATGCCATCTCTGAATTTTGAGGATATTGTTTCATTGTCTTTTACCACTCAGTGTTGTCAGTGGGAAGTCTGATGCCAATCTGATTCTTTTGGCTTTGTGGGCAATATTTTTTTCAAAACATTTTGTGATTTGGTAATAATATTTGTGAAATTTTACAAAAGTGAGCTTAGGATACCACCTGTTTGCTAATCCCTTTGGAAACTGGGTCTACTCATTATGGAATCTTTCAATATTCAGTCTTATTTATCTTTAGCTCTACTACTTATCAGTTTATCTCATTCAGCATTTTCATTCTCTCTGGTGTCTTTAGAACTATTTTAAGTAGGTATTGGCCTTCTGGACACAGTCTCAGTATGTGTTTATTTCTATTTAATAATTTTCATTTCTGTTGTTGAGTGATTATTCTGGGAGAATTCTCTGACTCTCTCCACATATTATTCTCCCAACCCTCCCTAACTTTATTTATTTATTTATTTAAAAAAATTATTTATTTTATTTATTTATTTTTGGCTGTGTTGGGTCTTCGTTGCTGTGCGTGGGCTTTCTCTAGTTGTGGCGAGCGAGGGCTACTCTTCGCGGCGGTGCACGGGCTTCTCATTGTGGTGGCTTCTCTCATTGTGGAGCACGGGGTCTAGGCATGCGGGCTTCAGTAGTTGTAGCACACGGGCTCAGTAGTTGTAGCTCATGGGCTCTAGAGCACAGGCTCAGTAGTTGTGGTGCACAGGCTTAGTTGCTCTGTGGCATGTGGGATCTTCCCAGACCAGGAATCGAACCCATGTCCCCTGCATTGGCAGGCAGATTCTTAACCACTGTGCCACCAGGGAAGCCCCCTCCCTAACTTTATTGTGTACATTCTGCCGTTCACTCCATACACTTCAGTATATTTAAAATTTTGAGAATTATTTATTTATTCCAAGACAAGCAGTTGTGTTTTTTAAATGGCTGATACAGCTTTTTTTGATTTCTATGAGATTCTGTAAGGCTTATTTAATTTTTTTTTCAGTTTGCACTATTAACTCTCTTTTCCCATGTGTTAGTTCTTTTCTTGATTTAGTTTGGTGTTTCTCTTTCCAGGTGTTGGTTGAACTTAAATATCTAGTCATTCTTCCTTGTCTCCTGTCACCTTTGTGTTTGTGTTGTGTTTGTGAATTTCTCTCTGTATATTCATGCATGTTAATTCTTATTTAAGATTTTAATTCTGGATGATTGTTGGGGAGGAAGACAAGTGCACCAGTAGCTTATCGTCTGGGTAAAGCGTATCCCTCTTCCTTCTAGATGCCACTAACTCCCTATGGTTCCTCCCTTCCCTGAGTACCCAGACTCATTGCTTTGCCTGGGGGTACATACTGTATTGCAACCTACTAGGGCAAGCTGTGGAAGGATAAAAGCCAGGATGCCTAGGTATTCTGTATGAATATTCTCAAATAATGGCTCTGATGATGACTGTGGAGCTCTTTTCCACTCCCTGTCTCTGTTTCCTCAAGAATGAAGCATTCCCAGCACCACCTCCACTTTGGCAGACATGTTCTTATGGGTATTTTGGTTGCTTTTTCCTAGAAGCTCAATCTCATCTTCTTTCAATCTTTCATGAATACTTAAAAATTTCTTACCCCAAAATGGCATGCCTTCTTATTTCCCTCATTGTCATAGATGAATAGATCTCTCTAGCTCTCTAATTCTGTTCTTATCTCTCTGTCTCTCTCCTCATATCCATAACATCTACACCCATAACCATTTCCATAAATAAATCCCTATTATGCACAGTTCTATGTCTTTTGGGCCATATCTTGGGGTTTGGTGTAGACAAGATGTAGGCACGTAAGTTTATTCCTGACATCTTGTTTTAATCTCCTAAAATGGTCTTTAAATTGACCTTTATTCTGTGTTCTTTATTCTTTATTTCTCTAATAAGGAAAGTGTAACATTATAGCTTAGGTTAGTGAAATCCTTTCTGTCAACACCTAAGATAGTAGAGGCAAATAGCATCGTTTCTGATGATTTAACTAATGTAGGTATGGAGCTCAAAGATCCTAAAGGAAGAGAATGTTAACATGTTACTTACACTGTCTTTCCTAAATACTGGATATCTCCAAACAAGGTTGTAGAAAGTACAGGATCAAAGGCAATTAAAGTCTGGATTTTCTGAAAACTGCCTGAAGTGTCTATATTCTGGGTTGTTGATTAAACAAAGATTGATATGCTTGAGATACCATATGGGCAGGCCAGAGCTGACATTCCATTATAAAAATTTAAAGCATATCTTATCCTTGTCCCGATGGAAGGCTGTCCTCTATCTGTAGGAAGGTTCACCCAAAACTTCTTTTTTTCTTAAACAATGAGCTTAGACTGATCTATGGTAGAAAGCAGGCAACTATTCACACGAAAACCGCATTTCTTGGTCATAAAGTATAGAAGACATAACAGGTCCCTTCCCTACCACTGTAATGTAGTAATCTCAACACGATTCCTAACACTGCTTCTAAAGGATAGGTAAAGAATGTTGTAAAGTGTTTAAATCACGAAAGAATCATTATGCACTTGACTATAAATTACTTTTATTTTCGTAATCTTACTGCTTATATAAAAGGTCAAGCACAAATATTTTTAGACCCGTGTCACAATTAAGTGGTCACTTTCAATGTAGTCTAGATGTTGATGTCAAGAAAGGGAAAAAAGGCCAAAACAGTCATTCTAATTCTTGATTAGAGGCACAAGTGAAATTGTCCCGTACTTATTTCATAGGTTGATCTTTACCCTTATTTGATTCTGCTATGGAAGAGACCACTAAAAGTTGCTTTCTTCACTGGATCATTCAGAGATTTGGGGAAGCAATAATCCAATTCAGATTTTCTATGGAAGAAACTCTACTATATTTATTCTTAATCCTGGCTCTTACATATTTTATAAAACTGTTAGCTCATGAATGCCTAGTGTTGACAAATTAGTTCTAACATCTAAAGGAGTCAGAGACTGAAAGCTAGACCAGAATAAAAGTATATATGAGTTTGTATAGGTGACAGGTATCTTAGAAACTGACCTACTGGGTTTAGTGCAGGCTAGTCCGCCCTGATTTCTTTCAAGTTTGTTTTGCCAGGCGATTGGTTGGGAAAGGATTTAAAATTAGGACAAAATGAGGTATCTTGAAAACAGATACTCTTAAAGTTAAGAATACTAGGGCACCACTCTCCTTTGTTCTGTTATATTCTCAGCAGAGGGTCTTACAGTGTAGGCGGGGATTCTTTGTTTCTGTCATTCAGAAATGTTCAAAAAGTCCTTATGATCATAAAAAATGTAGTAACTTGCCTTTCTAGAACTATTTTGTGTTTAATCTATTTCAGGAATATGTAGCTACATCTAGGTAAGCCAGACTCCAAAATGGATTTTTACTTTACATCCATTTTGCCTGTTTATATCAATGAAACGAAACACTTAAGTGCTATATATCTCCTTCACATGATACTGAATATAAGCATTTCAAAAAATAATTTTGGACTAGACTGTATCTTACATTCTCTCTAAGCCCAGAGATATAAGAGCACACACACACACACACACACACACACGCACAAATGCATGCACACATGCACATACGCACTCACAGATACATACTTGGTAGTTTTGTTTTAGCTTCATCATAGAAAAATAGCTGGGTATGCAAAGACATGCGCCCAGTTAGCATGCCATTAAGACAGGCAAATAGAAATAGAAATGGGCAATGGAGATTAAATCACACGAATAACTTCTTGGAAGTTGTTTTTCCTTGCAATTAGCAGCACACACCTCATGACTTCTTGAGGGGTCATGGTAGGCCTGAAGAGTAAATATTCCTTGGCAGTCGCTTTATATTTTCCCCCAGATGAGTTGTTTTTAATGGTAAAAGCAGTAGGGTGCAGCCGATATATAGAAAAAGTGACAGGTGCCAGTTTTGTTATTAAATCCCAGCCTTGGAGCCTCTGAATTTCAAATGAGGCCTCTTATTGGCTGCGTGTGTGAGGGGTCAGGGATGGGAAAGCGTGACCGGCGCAGAATGGGTTTCACTTCACTGAGCCACTCCAAAGTCTTCATTAAAGATGAACATAACATTTGCACTTGTTTTGTTTGTTCTAGACAGTTTGGATAATTACCCTCTGAAATGGTGTGCACCCATGTAGATTTGTGTATTTATCAAGGGGAGGGGGTATTGGGGCATGGGGAGAGGAGGACGAAGGTTCATTGCACTATTTATTTTAATCCTTCAGTGATGATTGCATTTCTCAACCTCCATACTGAACCTTATCAGTTGCCCCTTAAAACTGCTAGTTCAGGTCATTCAATTGAAATTGTATTTTATTCTAAGGGTGGCTTTTCACAGTTCTCATTTCTTTTTCTCCTCCCCCTCCTGGAGGGTCTGAGGACCCCCATTGACTTGGGAAAGAACTCTGCCCTCTACCAGAAAAGACTAAAGGAGAGAACTCAACCTTAAAAAGAAAAGACAACCAGCCTATGAACTGCCTCCCCTCAAAATAAAAGAGGTCAGACAGAGATGGGAGGCAGGGAGCAGGGTCCTTTGTCATTACCTTGTCATTCTCCTTAGAATAGTGTATTGAGAAGGTCAGCAATTCCGAGAAAGCCATTGTTTAGTGGTCTGTACACAGGATTCATGATCAAGCACATCTAGGCAATACGTCTTCGCCTTTCTTCATGAATTTTGCAGGGAATTTAGTTTTTTGTTAGTTAGTTGTTGGTTAACTGTATCTTTCAGTTGATTAGCAGGCCATTTGCTCCCTCCTTACCTGAAAAAGTAGATAATCTCAATATTTCTTTGTAGTGAGGGGAGAAAACGGAGGCAGCCAGTCCTTTAATGCCACCTAACAAAAACCCTAGTCACCATAACTGAGGATGGGAGACATTATTTCTGCAGACAACTATGGCATAAGAGAACATCCAATCATAGCATCTTACTTTTCATTCTCTCATGTACATCATCAGAGGTAGGTATAGGCAACATTATTAAGAGCTTATTATGTGGAAGACACCATCCTGAGTGTTTAATTCTCATAACAACCTATTTAATTCTCATAACAACCTCATGAGGAAAGTATTATTTTTGTTGTTATTATTGTAATTATTTTTTAAATGATGATTCTTTTTTTTTTTTGACCACACCGCACAGCATGCGGGATCTTAGTTCCCTGAACAGAGATAGATCCCGTGCCCCCTGCAGTGGACGTGCGGAGTCTTAACCACTGGACCTCCAGGGAAGTCCTGATCATTCTAAGGCGTTGAGAAATTGAATAACTTGCCTAAGCCAGAAAGGTACTAATAAGTACCTGAGCTGGGATTTGAGCTCACATAGCATTTGGCCCCAGAGTGTGTGATCTTAACCACCATGCCTCTCATGAACGGGAGGCAGAGCAGGCATTAGATACAGTGAGAGACCAAGAACATAGAGACACTTTGAGACACTCTTTATAGTCCAAAGTATTAGAGCTGGACAAAGAGCCAAGTGTCCCTACATCTTTGTCTAGATTTCCCCTACTGACGCCATCTAAGGAGTGTATATCTCTAGAAATGGCACCCGAAGAGCCAGTCCTCCTAGGTTACGGGGTACAGAGAAAAAAATCTCTTTCATGGAGTTGCCATCCTTGGGATGTGAAGGGTGGAAGGCACCAGAGCCTATGTGTACCTCATGCTCTACTAGATACTGTGTGCAATTAAACCAAAAAACAGTTTTGAACTTAGGAATCTCACAGTCTAGTAGGAAGCCAAGACATGGAACTAATGGGACCCGGAAGTTAATAGAGTTTTCCTTATTTCAGGATGTGCCTACCCGATGACTGAAAAATAAAAAAGATCAATCAACTGATTATTTCGTCTAACAATTTGTTGCCACTTTTCATCCTTAAAAAAGGAATGAACGAACCTCACTGTTGAAAATTTCAGAGTGAAGGGGAGTCCATGTGGATCAACAGTAGTTTTTGAGAACATGCTTGCAGCTCAGCCGTGACGGACACTTTCAGATACGGACTCTTGGAGGCAGAATAGTTAGCAGGCGGTGAGCACACACGGTCCCTCAGAGTGTGCATTGAGCCTGTGCCCTCAGCGTCCAGTTGCATGAGAGTATTGTTCAAAGGAGGTGACAGACTCCATCCACAAATAAATATGGGCACAACTAGTAGTAAAAAAAAATACCATATACGAAAGTTTCATAGACATTAGAAGAGAGAGACAAAGCTATTATTTACAAGGACCTTGTACTTGCATTGGAAATAATATGATGTAAACTTATTTTTAAAAACCTAGAGAAAAATATAAGACCATACACCCAGGTACCATGGGAGTATACTTGTGTAGGAGTGAAACTAATAAAAGGAAAAGCTAAATAGTTTTAATGTTAGTTTATGTCAGCATTTGTATTGTCTTCTCTTAAGATTTTTTTTTAAAGCCTATTTAGAGTGAGAGTGATGAACGTATAATTTGTTAGTTTATGGCTTCAGATGTGATCTTCTCTACAATAAGCTTGCCTGACGTGCTCAGTTTTAGGTGTGTTAGGTAGGAATGGGCATATTTACTTGCACAGTGTGTGCTGGAAACCCCAGCTGGTCTGCCCACCTTTCTTCTGGGACCTTGATTTTCCAAGTATGTTGAACACTTGGGACCATTTGCTGCCTGGTGCTTCCCACAATGCCTTAGGGTATGTGAGACCAGGAACTGTGGCCGACCTTTAGCAGCATGGGGGAGCCTTGCTGTTCAGGGAGTCTTGGATGATTAGCGCCTGCAGGAAAATACAGGTAGTGGTGAGGCTACCCAGGTTACTTTTGCATACGACTGTGTATGCAAAAAACTATATACTGCTGAAAAAAGAGGTTACGTACCTGATTTCAATACAAGGAAATGTTCTGGGTTTTAGCACTACAAGAACCTTGGAAGACATCAGATTCAAATCTTTTCCAGGACAGAGATTCCTTCCCACAACATTCTAAACCCTTATCTGCTTAAAATTGCAGTAATGAGAAATTTACCAACTTTCGAGGCACCGTATTCCTTAAGTTGAAGCATGCCTTTCGGCATCTTTCCCTGGCTCTTCTTTATAAAGCTGCACAAAATAAATTGTTCTTTCTAAATCTTCAATAAACCAAAGTAAACCCAGACCACTGACCAGACCTCATATGGGCAATCTTTAATCTTCTGAGTTACTCTGCTTTTGAAGTTTTCTGTTTCATTTGCACATCTTAAAATGTGCAACTCAAAATTAAACATCACAGGTGTCCTCAGACAAGAGCTCAGGTGGTAAGACGCATCTCCATTGAGCAGGACACCATGTCTTTTTAAATAAAACCCAAGATGATGTTAACTTGTTAGAAGCTCTGTATCCCCTTGACTGGTGGTGGTCAACTGGGTGATTTTGCCCCCAGAGGACATTTGGCATTGTCTGGAGACATTTTTGGTTGTCATACCTGGTAGGGTACTAGAAGCATCTAGTGTAGTGGGTAAAGACAGGGAATGCTGCTAAAAATCCTCCAAAGCACACCCACAACAAAGAATGATCTGGTCCTGAATGTCAATAGATCTGTGGTTGAGAAATCCCCATCTTGATTACAAACATCCTGAAGACAAGCTTCACATGAACGCCAAAGCTAGAACTGAAAGGAATAAGGGAGTCAGAAATGCACTGAATTTACGGTAAGGAGGAAGTCTAAGTGTGCAGAAGGGTGTGAGCCTCAGACTGATACCCCTCCTGCAGCATTAGCCAGAAGGAAAGCTTTGGACATTATTAGGAGGAAGAGACTGGAGGAAAGCTCAGTTTATCACAAGGGCATCAGATTGGTATGGCAAGTCTCCCCAGAAGGCAAGCCAGAATGTAAAACTGCCTGTACACCAGAAAGGAAGCAATAGTAATCATGTTTGCAAATTAAACGCTTAGCAGAAAACAAAGGTCTTGGTATAATTAGCAGTTTAAACATTCTTTGGTGGGAGGATCATCCTTGGGAACTGATTCAAATCTAAAGTCTCTAGGACTGAGGAGAGTGAGGTGACATCAGAAGAGGTCACCTTTGTTATGAATCATTTAGTAAGCAGTAAGAGAGTTAAACACAGGAGATTTATTGATTTTCTTTAATAATTCAGAAAATGCAATTTAAAATGACATAACCCTGACAAAAATGAAAATAATACCCATTTTGCCTAGAATGTGGATAAATAGGCATTTCCATAGTGGTTATGGGAGTAGAAATTGATATACTTTTCTAAAAAATAAGTTAGAAAATCAGTAAGGAAAGCCCTAAAAATGCACAACCCCATGACTTGTCTCTCGGAGATTGTCGTAAAGGATAATTACATTTAAGGAAAAATAGTTAACAATAAGAAATGCTTATTTCTATACTGTTTTAGGGACCAGACTAAATATTTTTAAATGGGGATAGGTTAAATAAATCATGACATATCACAGAATAGAATATTATGCCATCATTAAAATTATATGAGAATATATTTATTGACATGAAAATATGGCATGCCCATAAAATTGTATTAAATGAAAAAAGAAAATGCACATATTTTTGTATGTAGACATTAAGTGGGCATTGCGGGGAAAGACCTGGATTAAAAATTTTGGTCTGCATGTTTGTACTTTCTCATTTTTGATACTAAGTGCTGCTTTTATAAAACAAAAAATAGAAGTAATTTTTAAATATAAGAGTAATCTTAGAAAAAAGAAAGCCCATAAAACTGCCAAAAGAAATTTATACCGCTTTAATAAGTAATTAACAAGAGGTATGTATAATAGACTGATGAAAAAAGCATTTTAAAAGTCTGAGGAAACAGTAAAATTAGGCCAGGTAATAATAATGAATGTCTTTGATTGCCCAGACTTAGGCAGGATATTATGAGTTGGAGATGAGATTTTCACAAAGAACAAAGGATTGTTTCCTAGAACAGGCAGTTCACAAGCAAAAGAAATGCACTCCTATGACTGTTGCATTGAAGAGCTGATTCAGAAGATAATGGTAAATGAGTCCGAAACCAATTAGAAAGAATCTTTACTGAAAGGGAAGGAGCAAATCTGATCATTGTTAGGACTTCTAAGTATGTAAATAGTACTGAGATGAGAATTTAAAACAGGGATTAAAAAAACGAACAGCAATATAGGACCCACTGAAGGATCCTCTGTCTAGAATCCTACAGTGAATTGCATACACATCTCTCTATAGCAAAGTGGGCCATCCAAAGGTTGGCAGCCAAAAGGAACAGTTCAAACAAAATGTGAAACATCCTTTTCCCTTTGCCTAACTGTATAAGGAGGTCTCTGCATCTGGGACTTCCTGTGCGGTCCAGGTGTCAGAGCCTCCAGAGAGGCCTGTTGAAGTTAGAGAAAATCCAAAGAAAGGCTGCAAAGTAGACTTTGCAAGGAGTAAGCAGTAAGGAGAGGTAGGGAAGGAGAAAAAAAGAGGCAAATTGGATGTAATGAATGTTAGTTTTCCTTCCAGGTAACAGAAACTGTGCTGGGCCTTTGCACAAGATACCTTATTTATTCCTCGAAGTTCACTTAACTGGCAAGACAAACTTGATATACCAATCCAATTTTTATTATTCTCAATTCATTTCAAGAACATGGTGTATCTCAGCCCCTCACTTTCTGGCTGTGTGACTTCAGGGAGTGATTTAACTTCCCTGTGTCTAGTTTGTATAATAAGTCTGAAAATCAGCATTCAAGAAGTGGTTGAACTCTGTGGTCTTGTTCACTCAAATCTGGGCGCTCTAGAATGAGGTGCTCTTGAAGTTTGAGTTCTGGCCAAGCTGTTCTCCCTCCCTTAACTTCACGTGGCGGGTAATGAGCTTAGGATGGCCTTCAGGTGGATGTGACATGCGTGAGGCTGCTACGTACAGCTGGCCTGACTTAGTCATATCCCTGTGTTTCTACATGTGAGACAATCTGCTAGACTCATGGAAAAAAAAAGCATTCCTCCCTTTGAGCCCCGAGCTGACACAAAGGCAAAGACTGAGCTAAATTGCTCCCATCAGCATTTGTTTTTAAATTAAAGGAACGAGGATTTGAAGGGAGTGGCTAACCCAGAGACCCCTTGGCTGAGGGCACTTAGAGGCTTATCTTTGCAGGCTCAAAAATGTAATTTTATTAAGGGAGAATAGCAGCCTAATGTCTCCAAATGTTTTAATTATTTATCCACCGCTGTTTCAACTTGTCCTCTGATGTTGGCTGTGAGTCAGATGCAGATTTAAGCAGTGTTTTAGCAATTATTATACCAGCATTAACTTTTCTTCTGTATTAGAAATCAAATCAAAGGACTTTTTCCCCTTGTTGTTAATTCATATTTTTACAACAGGGATGAAAAAATTAACATCTCAGGAGGGAAAATAAAATTGTAAAATAGTTCAGAAGGTCATAAGCATCCCTGTCAACAGAGTTCCAGGAAAAAAAAAAAAAAACACAACAAAACCAACAACAACATATATATGCACCTCCAAAACATAAGCTTCCTGGACCAAATGTATTTTGGAAAGAAGCAAAAGCCTCAACAGCCAAAGGGGGTGAGTCCCTGCCTCCAAGACCGACCCTACCTGAGTTACTAAAGCTACTCTGTGTGTTAGTTTTCTTATGAGAAATAAGGTATGTGAAAATCCTGCTGCACCTTACATCATCTATTTAATTTGATTTAGGTGACTATGTTTTGAGGCATCAAGGTATGGTTGGCACTTTGATGGAGCTGCACTAATCTATAATAATGTTTTAAAGTACCAGACAAAATTACCTGCCGAATAGGAGCAAATTAAATCTTTTGCCTTCCTGAGTGTGAAGTATTAAATAGGGACACATCCTCTTCTGTCTTTAATTCCATACCTTGCTTGAGAAAGCAAAGAGAGGAAAAGTGGCTGTCTTACTCCATATGCGGAACAGGAGGCTCTAGCTTTTGGGAGAGAGAATTGTAGACTCTGAAGGTTGGAAGAGGCGTTAGAGGCGAGGCAGTGCACCCATGAGGTCCTCCGTTTAAATGAAGTGAAACTGACCACAGTTCTAGGGAGGAGGGCCAAGTTGGCCTACCCTGCATCTTTCACAATCTTCAGATCAAATAGTCTTCAAAAGCTGTTTTTAAAAGAGCCCTTATTTAAATGATCATCTACTGTTGCATAAGTTGTAGCCTTTTAGCCATAAACTCATTTATAAGCTAAATTAGGTCAATGGTGACAAAAACCACGGGGAAAAGTTTTGTTGTACTTTAAATTTCACTTAATCTAGATGTAGAGAAATATACTAAGAAATAAGTAATTCAAGATAGAAAGGGATGAAAGACACTCACCATGGTGCTAAATCAATAAAATGTATATTAAATGCCTGCTGGGTCAAGGCATGGTGTAGTCAGCCCTCTGTATTGATTGGTTCCACATCCTGGGATTCATTTGGAAAAAAATTGAAAAAAAATTTCTAGAAAGTTCCAGAAAAGCAAAACTTGAATTTGCAGTGCACTGACAACTATTTACATAGCATTTACATTGTATTAGGTATTATAGGTAATCTAGAGGTGATTTTAAGTATCTGGGAAGATGTGCATAGGTTATATGTAAATACTACGTCATTGCCTATGAGACTTGAGCATCGGCAGATCTTGGTATCTGTAGGTGTGCTGGAGCCAATTCCCTCATGGATGCCAAGGGATGACTATACTGGTGCTTCAGAGAAACAGACAAAGTACGATGTATGCTTTGACTCCAGGAAGACTTTCCCAGTCATGTTTCAGTGTTTTCGGAGACCAAGGCCTTTTTGCAGAATATGGAGGAGTCACCACTGGGGCCAAGGGAAGTTCAAGAAAGCACTGCAAGTCCAGGACCCCTGTTAACTGCTTCACTCCAAGCAACTTTTGGGGGGAGAGCGCTTCCTCTCACTATTTCATTTGAAAAAGATTCTACTACTTTAAATTAAACTTTGAAGATCAGCTAATGCCTTTATTTTGGAGATGATAAAATATATAAGCAAATAGTATTATCCTATATACACATTTTTTGTACTTCCTTTCATTGTTCCCCTTTTCTGTAAGGTCATCATAAATTCCTCAGAAGGAAAAAATTTTGTTTGCTTAACAGAATTTTTAAAAGCCACAAGTTATGGCCATTGTTTTCCCTGTGGGTTGCTTGATGAAGAAATCATATACGTTTCTGTTGCTGCCTCTATTTTTGGATTTATTTTGCATTGCAAGTCCAATAAATTTTAAGTTCTCTTTGCTAATTAAAATTCGATTTTTTTCAACTGAAAAGAATTGACTAAATCCCTAATATAGATTAAGAAGAGAAGTTCATACCAAGAGCAGGTAAGGGAAGGTGTTGATATAAAATAAGTTTAAAACATGACCCTGCCCGTGAGGATGTTATAGTCTTGCTGGATAGACAAGAGGAAAACCCAAAAAGTCACAATAAATAAGAGGAAGTTTCTTTATGGAAAAATTTCCTTTCTCCAGCTAACCTTCATGAGGTGAAGAGGATCAAATAGAAAGAGTAGACTGGGTAAGCAATGGGAGGAAGAGGTCATGTGAAAGAGAAATAAAAATGCCATCTCTTAAGAGTTTTTCCAACATCACAAAATATTAACTAAGGAGAAAAACTAGTACCTTTGGAAGACGTTGCTGCCAAGGGGCTTGGCATTTCCATAATGGTGGGGAAGGAGAGACATCTCTGATTTCCATAGTATTTTGTAATTAATTTGGTGCTCTTATGGAAAATTAATTGGTTTTTGGATAATGAAATAGAAAGAAATATTCAGACTCTGGCATATTAAAAGAAATTCTCTTTAATAGACGCAATGTCAGCCTGATAATGTGGTTTTGCTCCCCCAGGTGCTCAGATGCAGTTTCAGAGTAGCCCGAGAGAGCCTCAGCGGCTCAACAGTTAAGCAAGCTTCTCCCTTGCAACTAAAGCTAAGCAGATTAATTAAAACTTAAAAGCATTATGATTTAGTTATGAATAACAGTTTGCAGGTGACAGAGCTCCCTGTCTATAATTCACCATAACAAAATGACACTTGGGCTCGCTGCTGCTATAATTAGCTTTTGATATACTATTTCTTGGAAATTTCTCGCCAGCCACAGCCTGTGTGTTTCCAGATGTCCTGCACATACTTAAAAACGGTAAACATTAATTTGTAGGGATGACAGCTGTGGGTCAAGTTTGAGGTTGATTGATAATTCCTTATTCAAACGTGTGCCTATGCGCCTTCATTTGTCATCTGCTAGCGAAACAGAAAGCCATTCTACCACATTCCTAGTTAATATTTCATTTTTTTCATAAATTATCTGTAAAAGCAAAAGCAATAGAACTTAGACCTTTCTTCACCATATGGCATGACATATTAATGGAGTGGAGGGTTTTAAACAATTATTTTGCAGCCAGAAGTGTTGTGATTTGTTAGCCCGATACTTTGGTATTTGCGCAGTGATAAGCACACAGTGGGCACACAATAAATGTGGCCTAGTGACCGCAAGGGAGCTCAGAACGCTTTCTCGAAGACAGGCCGTAATTTCTCCGAGCTGCCGTCCCATTTTATAAATTAAGGAATAGCAGAGCTGTGAAGTTTTCCTAAGAGGTGATAAAGTGATTCGTCTCTAGGTCAAGTTCAACTTGAGGGTAGAGAAAATGACCCGTGCTCACAGAAAAGGTCTTCTCTCTGAATTATTTATTGGGTTAGATTCAAAATGCACACCTGACCGAGCCTTCTTTCTCTTTGACTCCTTGCATGAAGGCAAAAGAGATCCCTGAAACATAAAGAAAAATTCAGTCATTTGGCTAATTGTCTTATCTATAAGGCACCAGGTTGGTTGACTGAACTTTCCACCAAACTGGCAGACTTGTTTTTCAGTTTTGAAATGACAGTTTTTTCAGGATTTTGGTACTTTGGTACATAGTCAGAATGTACCGAACGGCATAGTCAGAATTCAGATTCAGGCATAGTCAGAATGCCTGAATCCCCACTATGAAATTATAGGCTGCAATTACATGACAACAAAAGATCTCATCAGTGCAATAAAGTATGCAGTGGAACAAGTTTTAGCGCTGTATATCCAGCTACCTTATTACCATAACCTTATTCATACAAACAACGGACTAGATACTCTTATTGAGGCACTAGAAACAAATTGAGATTCAGAAAGATACTAGGCTTCCTGGAAACAGGGCAGATTTGTCATCTATGTTTCATAGTCACTGAATAATCATGAACAGATTATTCTACAAAGTATCCCTGTAAACCAGAAAATGTTATTTCAGTTTAAAGTTATTATAAAATATTGCCTATATTTTCCTGTGCTGTACAATATATCCTTGTTGCTTACTTATTTTATAAGTAGCAGTTTGTCCCTCTTAATCCCCGACTCCTATCTTGCCCCTCCCCACTTCCCTCTCCTCACAGGTAACCACTAGTTTGTTCTCTATATCTGTGAGACTGTTTCTGTTTTGTTATATTCATTCCTTTGTTTTATTTTTTAGTTTCCACATATAAATGATAACATATAATATTTGTCTTTCTCTGTCTTACTTATTTCACTAAGCATAATACCCTCTAGGTCTATCCATACTGTTGCAAACGGCAGAATTTCATTTTTTTATGACTAATATTACACTGTATATATATATATATTAATTCCATATCTTGGCTATTGTAAGTAATGCTGCTATGAACATTGGGGTGCATATATCTTTTTGAATTAGGTTTTCAGCTTTTTTGGATACATACCCAGGAGTGGATTGCTGGATCATATGGTAGTTCTATTTTCAGTCTTCTGAGAATCCTCCATACTGTTTCACATAGTGGCTGTACCAATTTTACATTTCCACCAACAGAGTACTAGGGTTCCCTTTTCTACATTCCTCCCCAACATTTGTTATTTATAGATTCTTTGATGATAGCCATTCTGACAGGAGTGAGATGATATCTTATTGTACTTTTGATTTACATTTTCCTGATGATTGATGACGTTGAGCATATTTTCATGGACCTGTTGGCCATCTGTATGTCTTCCTTGGAATAATGTCTGTTCATACCTTCTGCCCATTTTTAAATTGGAATGTTTGGGTTTTTGCTATTGAGTTGTATGAGTTCTTTATATATTTTGGATATTAGCTTCTTATCAAATATATCATTTGCAATTATTTTCTCCCATTCAGTAGAATATCTTTTCATTTTGTTGATGGTATCCTCTGCTGTGCAGAAGCCTTTTAGTTTGTTTATTTTCGCTTTTGTTTCTTTTGCTTTTGGTGTCAGATTCAAAAAATCATCTCCAAGTCTGATGCCGAAGAACTAATGCTTATGTTTTCTTCTAGGAGTTTAATGGTTTCAGGTGTCACATTCAAATCTTTAATCCCTTTTGAATTAATTTTTGTGTTCGGTGTAAGATAGTGGCCCAGTTTCATTCTTTTGCATCTGGCTGTGCAGTTTTCCCAAGACCATTTATTGAAGAGACTGTTCTTTCCCATTGTATATTCCTGGTTCCCTTGTTGTAAATTAATTGACCATATATGCATTTATTTCTGGGGTCTCTATTCTGGTCCATTGGTCTATGTGTCTATTTTTATGCTGATACCAAGCTACTTGCATACTATAGCTTTGTAATATAGTTTGAAATCAGGGAGTGTGATGCCTCCAGCTTTTTTCTTTCTCAAAATTTCCTTGGCTATATGGGGTATTTTGTGATTACATACAAATTTTAGGATTGTTTGTTTTATTTTTGTGAAAAATACCATTGGAATTTTGATAGGAATTGCACTGAATCTGTATATTGCTTTGGGGGTATGGACATTTTAAAAATATTAATTCAATATACAGGACAGGACTTTCATCTCTTTAGTTAAATCTATTCCTAGGTATTGATATTTTATTCTTTTTGATGTGATTGTAAATAGGATTGATTTCTTAATTTCTCTTTCTGATAGTCTGTTATTACTATAAAGAAACACCACAGATTTTTTTTTTTTCTTTTTTTTTTTTTTTTTTTTTTGCGGTATGCGGGCCTCTCACTGTTGTGGTCTCTCCCGTTGCGGAGCACAGGCTCCAGACGCGCAGGCCTAGCGGCCATGGCTCACGGGCTTAGTTGCTCCGCGGCATGTGGGATCTTCCCGGACCAGGGCACGAACCCGTGTCTTCTGCATCGGCAGGCGGATTCTCAACCACTGCGCCACCAGGGAAGCCCAACACCACAGATTTTTATGGATTGGTTTTCATATCAAGCAGCTTTACTGAATTTGTTTATTATTTCAGAAAAATTTCTGATAGAGTTTTTAGGATTTTCTATATATAATATCATGTCATCTGCAAATAGTGACAGTTTTACTTCTTCCTTTCCAATTTAGACACATTATATTTCTTTTTCTTACCTAATTGCTCTGGCTAGAACTTCCAATACTATGTTGAATAAAGGTGGCAAGAGTGGGCATCCTTGTCTTGCTCTTGATCTTAAAGGAAAAGCCTTAAGCTTTTCACCATTGAGTATGTTAACTGTGGGTTTGTCATATATGCCTTTATTATGTTGAGGTACATTCCCTCTCTACCTGCTTTGTTGAGATTTTTTATTGTAAGTGGATTATTTATTTGTTTATTTATTTATGACTGTGTCGGGTCTCAGTTTCTGTGCGCGGGCTTTCTCCAGTTGCGGCAAGTGGGGGCCACTCTTCATTGCGGTGCGTGGGCCTCTCACTATCATGGCCCCTCCCGTTGCGGAGCACAGGCTCCAGACGCACAGGCTCAGCAATTGTGGCTCACGGACCCAGTTGCTCTGCGGCATGTGGGATCCTCCCAGACCAGGGCTCAAACCCACGTCCCCTGCATTGGCAGGCAGATTCCCAACTGCTGCGCCACCAGAGAAGCCCGGAGTTTTTATTATAAACATTTATCAAATGCTTTTTATGCATATATTGAAATGATCATGTGATTTTTATCCTTCATTTTGTTAATCTGGTGTAGCACATTTGTGAATGTTGAACCATGCTTGCATTCCTGGAATAAATTTCACTTGATCATGATATATGATCCTTTTAATGTATTACTGAATTCAGTTTGCTAATATTCTGTTGAGGATTTTTGCATCTTTGTTCATCCAGGATATTGACCTGTAATTTTCTTCTTTGCATGTCATCCTTGTCTGGTTTTAATATCAAGGTAATACTGGCCTTATAAAGTGTGTTTGGAAGAGTCCCCCCCACTTCTGTTTTATTGGAAGAGTTTTGAGAAAATTTGGTATTAATTCTTCTTTGAATGTTTGATGTAATTCACCAGTGAAGCCTCCTGGCCTTGGACTTTTGTATATTGGGAGGTTTTTGATTACTGATTCACTCTACTTGCTAGTAATTGAACTGTTCAGATTTTTAAAATTTCATCATGATTCAGTCTTGGTTGGTTGCGTGTTCCTAGGAATTTTCCTAATTCTTCTAGGTTGTCCAATTTGTTGGCATATAATTGTTCATAGTGATCTCTTATGATTCTTTGTGTTTCTGCAGTATCAGTTGTAATATCTCCTCTTTCATTCCTAATTTTATTTATTTGAGTTCCCTCTCTTTTTGTCTTGGTGAGCCTAGCTAAAAGTTTGTCAATTTTGTTTATCTTTTCAGAGAACCAGCTCTCAGTTTTTTTGATCTTTCTTATTGTCTTTTTTGTCTCTAGTTCATTTATTTCTGCTTTAATCTTTGCTATTTTCTTCCTTCTGCTAACTTTGGACTTAATTTGGACTTCTTTTTCTAGTTCCTGAGGTGTAAAGTTAGGTTGTTAATTTGACACTTTTGTTTCCTAAGGTAGGCATTCATTGCTGTGACCTTCCCTTTAGAACTGTTTTTGCTGCATCCCATAAATTTTGGTGTGTTACATTTCCATTTTTGTTTGTGTCAAGGTATTTATTGATTTCTCTTTTGATTTCTTCTTTGACCTGTTGGTTGTTCAGTAGCATGTTGTTTAATCTCCACATACTTGTGAATTTTCCAGTTTCTTTGTGTAATTAATTGCTAGTTGCATACCATTGTGGTCAAAAAAGAAATTTTATACAATTTCAGTCCTCTTAAATTTATTAAGACTTGTTTTGTGGCCTAACATATGATCTGTCTTGGAAAATGTTCCATGTGCATGTGGGAAAAATGTGTATTCTGTTGCTTTTGGTTGGAATGTTCTGTAAGTATCTGTTAAGTTCATCTGTTCTAACATGTTGTTTAAGGCTGATGTTTCCTTATTGATTTTCTATCTGGATGATCTATTCATTGATGTAAGTGGTGCATTAAAGTCCTTTCCTATTATTGTATTTCTGTCTATTTCTTCTTTTAGGTCTGTCAATATTTGCTTTGTATATTTAGGTGCTCCTATGTTGGGTGTATAAATATTTACAAATGTTATATCCTCTTGTTGGATTGACCCCTTTATCATTATGTAACACCCTTCTTTGACTCTTTCTACAGTCTTTGTTTTAAAGTTTATTTTATCTGGTATGAGTATAGCTACTCCAGCTTTCTTCTGGTTTCCATTTGTATGGAATATCTTTTTCATCCCTTCACTTTCAATCTGTGTGTGTCCTTACATCTAAAGTATGTCTCTGTAAGCAGCACATAAATGATTATTGTCTTTTTATCTGTTTAGCCACTGTATGTCTTGACTGGAGACTTTAGTCCATTTACAGTTAAAGTAATTATTGATAGATATGTGCTTATTGCCATATTGTTAAATTTTTCTAGCTGTTTTTATACTTCTTTGTTCCTTTCTTCTTCTCTTGCTCTCTTCCTTTGTGGTTTGATGACTTTCTTTAGTTATATGCTTAAATTCCTTTCTCTTTATGTTTTGTGTATTTACTATAGGTTTTTACTTTGTGGCTACCATGAGGCTTACATGTTATACACACACATGCACATACACACACACACACACACACACAGACACACACATACACAGAAAGGGAGAGAGAGAGAGAGAGAATGAGAGAGAGAAATCTTACCAGGTACATGATTCAGATTTCAGAGTTTTCAGTACCTGTTTAACCATATTACATTAACAAAACCTCTGGCATTGCACACAAAATGCACTCTGGCAGGTGATTGGATATTGTGGAGAATACTGTCTACTACTCCACACAACATCCACTTCTTGTGATCTCAAGAAGAATGTTCTCTCCAACTTAACATTTGGAGAAGTTGAGCTGCTTCTTAGTAATTGCTGAAATGTTGCCAATATTTTGGAAACTTTGAGTTGTGCTTCTTTTGTCTTTGGACACTAGGGAACTCAGGAACCATTTGCCATCCATACTTATATACGGAAGTTTGTGTACACTTAGTATACTAATTTTATCCCATTTCAATTTACTCGTCTACCCTAAATTTCTCTTTATTTTTGGCATTTTCTCCTATGATACTATGTGCACTTTTTAGAGGTCACAATTTTTTTTGAAAAACAAAGCAAAAATAGGGTAAAAGATGATAAAGAACTAAAGGGCAGAAGGAGGAAAATTAGGAGAAGAAGAGGGAAGAAAGAAAAAAAAGAAAATCTAAAATGGGTTGAAAAATTGTACAGTTAATTTGGGCCACATAAATAGCTAAGGGAATGATTTACACACCACCACTACATTCTTAGCAAATCAAATCTTGGAATGCTTTTTCAATGTTCTTTTCTGCCAAACTTCTTTTTTTTGTTGATGTTGTTCTTTGTTTGTTTGTTTGTTTTTGGAGTTGCTTAACTTCCTGTGAACTTACTCTGGTAAGAGTTCCCATTGAGTAAGTACCACATCTCATTCATCTTAGCATTTCCCCAGCCTAGCACTTTGTCTAGAACATAATAGAAGCTTAGTAAGTAGGCACTAATTGAAAAACATCATACAGTACTCAGATTTTTAGGATGGTATGAAATATTTTGGTACTTATTTAATGTTGGTTCTTTTAATTATTTCACCAGAAGCACAATAATAAGGTGAAAAAGAAACAGCTAGTGCTTATGGTGGGGGTGGAAGAGGGTTCTGTCAGTGATTTTTCTTCTTCATGAAAAGGACACAGCTCTTTCAAATTCAGCAGCTGAGTGGATCCATATGCCTTCCAGGCAGAGTGTAGCCAGGGTAATGCTACAGATAATGTAATTAATTAACCCTTTTGTAGTCTCAGAATTTCAAACTTCTAGGTAATGGCATTTGTATAGTAATTTTCCTTGGTTCTATGTAAGATCTTTAACAGAATCACAAGATTTGCATTTAAATGTAAATGGTGGAAGGAAGGCAATGGAAGTTATTAAAATGAACACTTGATAAATTTGGATAAAAGTGGCTTAGTACGATAAACTGTATCTTACATGGTTATTTGTATTCAGGAAATCATTGGTGAATGCCCACAGTTGTGAGCCCCCCATATTTGAAAAATAAAACAAAAAATTCATGTGTTCAATTTCCCTAATTTTCTAATTTTCTCTGCTTCTCTCCCCATCTCCTCCTGCTCCTCCTTCTTTCCCGTTCATTCATGTCTTGAAATTTGAGCAGAACATTATCTAAACAATGAACAATTCTTCTGCTTTATGATTATAATTGTACACATTCTGAAGAAGTTTTTTTCTCCTATCCCTTACAAAAGGATGTTTTACCCCAACTCTTCTCTTTCCAGTTGTGGAAATCAGTAGTATTAATGTGTCCAGTATTCATTTGTATTGATGAAGGTATAAATATAGCTATTGAATTGTGAGTTTTCAAACAGACATACTTAAAAAATCTTCAATATAATCTTACCCAAATGTTATTTCAATGCCAATTAAATCCAAAGACTGAAGATGATAGTAAAAATATAACCCTCTTATTTCTCTTCTGGGACTGTACTCTCTGGCCAGCCTGCAGTCTTTTGCAGAAAATGATATTGGTTGCCACAGTTTAGTTTTAGAAAATAATTTATAACAAAAGTAGCTTATGATAGTCATATTAGTAAATAAGGATAGAGAGGATTTAATGAGTGGGAGTGCCTGGAAAACACTAAAATGGCACAAAGGCAGAGGGTGTGTAGGCAGAAGAGGAGGGATGTTCTGTCAAAAGATACAGTAAATGTTTCATTCTAGGGAAATTTAATATATGAAGCAAGTAGACTTAATTTTAGGTGAGTATCAAACATATTCTCAGATGTAAGTTAATTTTCCTATATCAATGAGGCTTCAAGTTTGGCAATAGAATATGATTGTGAGTTTCTGAATTGACAGAAACTATTGTCAGGGAATTGACAATTGAAGGCACGATTGTTAAGATATCCAGAATTTGGAAATTGAGGACTTGTTAAAATATGGCCCAAATCCAGACCTTGTGAGATAATTGTCTACCTGAGCTGGCATTTGTAATCAGTTGTGACTGTGTGCCATCCTTACATCCTGTAAGTTTAAGGTTTTGGATAGCTAGGGGTAAGCTGTTTATAAACAGAAAAGAAAATAGTTTTATAACATAAAGTTTCCCATGGATTTATTTGCCTTGGGTCACATTCTGTCATTCGTGATGTAACGCATATGCTATTTATATTATAATCATATCATTAAAGCTATAGATATCTCTGCAGATATGGATAGAAATGAAACATTTCTATTCCTTTTGTTTTGTTCTTTCCATTGGGTATCCTGTTGTACTTCGGTCTCTGTCAGATTGGAAACTCTGAAAGCACGTGTTTCAAGTAGGAGGTGTCTCTTTGCTCTCCTCTGCAGGTGTCTGGTATCAAGCCACAAGCCCAGGGGACCTCCAATAAATAGACATTTACCGCTACAACTGCAACTACCAGATATAAAGATCAATAGAATAAAAAACTGAGTCCTACTCCAGGCTCCATGGTAATTTTGTTTTGACGAAACCCCAGGGCCAGTAAGGAGGGACCTATGGGAGGGAAAGATTGGAGAAGAAGGAAATTTTACCTGGTTTCTTATAATGACAAAACACATAAACTTGTTGAACACAGAAACGCTCTTCTGAGCATCTTCTGTGGACTAAGCGGGAAGGAAAGAGAAAGAGATAGATTGCATTTCTCTTCAAATACACAGGTTTGTCAAACTCCTTCCTCCCATAATATCTAAGAAAATGAATGCAGTGTACTGCTTTACCCTGAACGTGGTCCATTCCATCATCGTCATTTCAGTAGAAATGCATTTCCACCCAGAGGATGATTTAAATAAAAGATTCCCCACTTGTAATCCAAGCTCCTTGGCCTCTGTGTTCCATTTCCTTTTCCTTTACCTTTTCTTAATTTTTAAAAATTTTATCTTTGAACTATTTAGTTCAATTTGTGTTTAGAAAAAAGAGGCCTCTTTTATCAAAGGGAATAGAGATATGGTGGTTGGCTATTTCATTCACAATCTCCATCTAAATGTAATTTCAACACCTTTTTGTTTTGCATTTTAACAAATATAGATATTTGTACAGAGGAATTTAGCTAATTTACATCAGTATCAGAAAAAAATACTCTTTGGGGTTTTTAAACTACTAATTCTGCAAGGAAAGCTTAATAGTGGTTTTAGGGTAGGATTTTAAAAAAAGAAGAAAAGTGGGGTCATCAATGAAAGATCTGCCCTGCTCTTCTGACTTTAAGGCCATGCCTAGTTTTCAGGTCTATAAACTTCTAATATTCTCTAGACCCTCCTTCAATATGTACAGAATTCCAGCATTTGAGCTACTGATATGGTAGCTTGCAGATCTGTCCTAAGGAATTTTTTCTTAATACATAAAAGGTTCTGTGAGACATCAGACTTTCTCTAGTCAATACTTTTTTATATATTTAAAATAGATAATCAACAAAGACCTACTGTATACCACAGGGGAACTCTGCTCAATATTCTGTAATAACCTAAACAGGAAAAGAATTTGATAAAGAATAGGATACATGTATATGTATAACTGATTCACTTTGCTGTACACCTGAAAATAACATATTGTTAATCAACTATACTCCAGTATAAAATTTAAAAAAAATTTTAAATACTTTTTTAAATGACAAATTTCTCAAACTCTAGGGCCTTGAAAAGGAGGCCTCCATGCTGCATTTTTCTAAAGTTTCCATTTCCTTCATTCTTCACTGTAACAATATTGTGTTTTCCTTTGACTTTCTTTCCTTGCTGCTGGGTAAATTGATCCTTCTTCATATTTGTTTCCCCAAACTTCCTCAACTTCATGTATCTCTTGGCACAGGGCTACCTATAAGCACCTTAGAAAATAGAGAAAAACAAAATATTCAGCTATGTGGCTAATGAGGTAGTATAGTATTCATAATAGCAACATCATAATTTAATTAAACAATTGCATTATACCCCAAAATGCTATTTTACTGCTATTAAAATTATGATTGTAAATAATTTACAATGATATAAGAAAATATTTATTATATAAGTTATTATAGCAACTACAAAACTATGGATAATATAATCTCAACTGCATTCAAAAGTGTATACATAGAAAAAAGGCTGGAGTGTAGTACACCAAAATATACAATGATTATCTTTGATTGTTCGGCTCATTTTACAAATATTCTGCCTTGAGCATGTATTTCCAGCACAAAGTACTGACAACCAATTTACTCAGAACCTACTGGATGTTTGGTACTGCGCTAGGTGCGTGCAGCTATTATCATATTTAATGCTTGGCACACACTGTAAAGTAGTTATGAATTTCATTTTGCATAGAAGATACCCTTATCTCAGAAATGTTGTATAAGTCATATTAGGTCACACAGCTAGTAATAATAATTATCATCCCCATTTTACAGGTGAAAACACCAAGGCTCAAAGAGGTTAATTAACTTGCTTAAGGTCATCTTGCAAATAAGTAGCAGTATGGATTTGAACCCAGATCTTTCCAAGTGCAAGTGTTGAAGTATTTCCAACATATCTCACTGTCTCTCTAAAAACAAATAAACAATGACAATGGCAACAAAAAAAGTACATTAAAAAGTGTGATAAAGAAAGAAGGATATCCAGTAGGAAACAGAGGAATATTTTGTCTCTGCATCATTATCTCAGCTGGTTAGCTGTTCTTGCTAAGCCCCCTGATCATTGTCCTTGTTTGTAGATCTGTGTATTATGTATGAAACACACAACACCTTTTTCATAGTGTCTGTCTTCTGAGAATTTCAGAATTCACATAATAAATATTTCCTGGTGTCTTAGTAAATGTTTTTTGTTGTTTTATCTAGTAATAATCCTTGTTTAACACAAATTAAACTTCAGAGAGTTGAAAAGTTTGTATCCATTCCTAGTCTGCAAATGATGCATGCTCTGAGATTATATTCATAGTGTTTTTTCTTGACTGATGGTTTCTTGTTATTGGGCTCAGAAAATGCATATAAAAAGTACAAACATTACCGGCATAAATATGGTATGTCACCAAAAACTGCTGTGGAAACTCAAAGATAGATAAGAAATAATGAGGTTTATAGATTCATTAGCATTTGAATGATGAAACATGTATATGTGTTACTTCTTTGATCAATACTGCCCTGGAGGGAAAGTACTGTATTTAATTGTCTTGCACAGACCTTCCACTGTGGACATCTGGTTGTTATGCAGTCCTGAAGCAGGACATTTCATTGCCTCAGTGTTGTAGAATTCAAGTTCCTATTTTATTACCAGCGATGGTATATGTTATGAGAAAAACGTATGAAAAGCCTGGTCAAAATGCTAGAAACACAGCCAGGAGGGTGCCTCTATTCTCTCTGCATTGCCTGGACTTGACTAGGAGGTATGCTATAGGTAAACATGTCATATCATTCTAGGTAGTTTTCAAATTTGAGTGATTTTATTATATATGTTGTTTTAGTTATCTACATCTGTGAGCTATTTCATTAGATGAGTTCCATTGCATTATGAATGCTTCCTTTTTGTAGACGCCTTTCATTTTGAAATCTCACAAATTTGTGAACTTTGCATATGCATAAAAGGCCAAGACAATGTCTAATTGTGGGGAAAAAATCAAGTGCATTAGAGGCAGAGAGACCTGGCATCACGTGGTGACATCACTGTTTTCCAGCTATGTGATTTTTCAGGAAATTATTCAATCCATGAGTGCATTAGTTTCCTAATCTGTGAAATGGGGACATTAGTACCTATCTCATGGAATCTTGAACAAGTAGCACAAATAAAAAAGCCTGACTCATTGAGTAAATTATTTTCTTTCTCCCTTTTACCTCTTCTCAGTTATCTGTACTGACAAAGTATTCAGAGTGAGCTAGTGTACGTAGTTATAATCTAAAACAAAATTTAGTAAAAGTTTATTTTTTTTAACTAGAAATGTATTAGATGATGTTTATGGGGGAGGGACAGAGGTTTGCCTAGCTGAAGCTTGTATTAAAATTAGGGACCTCGGTGCTGGCCAGTTAACATGGAGGAATGTGCTGCAGAAGCAAATACACGGCTGATGGGAGCTAGCAGCCAGTGTGAAATGTCAAATATACCCTGAATAATCTGTAAGTGGATAACAGAGAATTTCTTATATTTAGTTTCTATGCTTATGACCTGGTGGCACACATGAGGGGTGGGGTAATCCAGGAGTTAATGGAGGGCAAATTCTAAAATGCCCTGAAACTTATCTTGCTATAGAGAAGGATGCAGGTGCCTACCAGGTTTCTGCTTGTTAATTTCTGTGGTTGATGCTACTGGGGAAATTGTCCTCATTTGCATTGTCTTTCAGTGACCTACCTGGAGGCAAACACCTGCAGACACTTTATGTTCACAGAAGTATCACTTGGGACAGAGACCCACATCCATTCAGTGCAAACAACTATGTTAAAATAACATTATGGGCAAATATTTCAAAGCTTAACATTTCAAATGGTCGCTTCACATACTATTTTACCCTCTCTTATTGCTCTTGAGTAATATATATCGCTGCCAACATAACTTCTTGGCCACTCCTTTGCCCTGTGTTTTTAACTTTTCAGATGGAATTCTTACAGAGTTTTAATTGTAGGAGTTCAGTAACTGCATTCACTTTTTTTAAGAGAAAAGGAAAAGACCCTGGTGAAAGAATGACTTGATTTCAGTGGGAAAAAAAAAGAATAAAAAAATAAAGCGGAAATACATTTGGAAATGCGATATGTTACTTACAAATTATGCATGTGTGCGTGATTACATATTAAAGAGAATCTGTTATAAAAATGATCATTTGCATATTGTACCATATATAAATTTGTTTATTCTAAATATAAGTATATATGTATGTATAATGAAAAATATATACTGTCCACATAATTATAATTTATAAATTATACATTTTAAGAAAAATGGTCTGTACAGGAAAATTCTGAATGTGTATTAGCATTTTTTAAGAAATATAACTTTTTTTAAAAAAAATTATGTCCTTTGACATAGAATTCAGAATTCTCCAAAACAATGGTTTGGAATTGAAATGTTTCCTTTATTGAATTAATGTTCAAAGTCTCGTTTTATTTAATTAATTTATTTTTATTTGTATGTATGTGTGTATGTGTTTAATAGTTATAGCAAAATAGATTCAGCTGGTTTGGGGTTACATGAGTTTTTTTTTTTTAAGTACTTCTTCCTTCTGTAATGTCAAGATACTGTTTACACTGAAGCTATAAACTTTATGTTGGCTTAGTTACAGAGCTCACTGAAGGAGGAAACGAGTCATATTTAAAGAAAAATAGGTTAACAATTTTCAAAGTGATCATGACAAATTAATATGTTTAGCACAAATGCATTTTAATTTTTTTGCGGTACGCGAGCCTCTCACTGTTGTGGCCTCTCCCGTTGCGGAGCACAGGCTCCGGAGGCGCAGGCTCAGCGGCCATGGCTCATGGGCCCAGCCGCTCCGCGGCATGTGGGATCTTCCCGGACCGGGGCACGAACCCGCGTCCTCTGTATCGGCAGGCGGACTCTCAACCACTGTGCCACCCGGGAAGCCCGCATTTTAATTTTAATACAAGCTTCAAGTAGACAAACCTCTGCCCCTCCCCCATAAACATCATCTAATACATTTCTAGTTAAAAAAGATAAACTTTTACTAAATTTTGTTTTAGATTATTACGGCATACACTAGCTCACTCTGAATACTTTGTCAGTTATTATTTTTTTTAATGGCTGAAATAACTAAAAAGTCTGCCTTAAAGGCTTCTTTCCCTTAGGCAGCCATACTTAAAGTTCTGGTGTTTAGGTTTTAGCTTTTCATTTAGCGCCTTCTTAACCAAGGAAATAAAGAATAAAATTTGGAGTATTTTATATACGTGACATTCACCAATTAATCTTTTTACTGGTATCGAGAAGCATCAGGTAAATCCTCTAACGACTACTGGTGGTAGATTGGGTTCATGTGTATTTTGAAGACGAGGAAACTGAGAGGCAGGAAGGAAATATTATGTTGCATACACATGCAGAGACGGGATGTGGCCATAAATATATTCTACTTAGTGATCCTAGGACTCACATTATGAGAGCAAACAGTAGATGAACTCCCATTTCCAGTAAGGCTACAAAGCCCCTGGCCAACACACCTTCATGCCTTCATTGCCATGCAATAGTATCATCCTGCTAGCACCTGTGACTTTTCTCCTCAACTAGACTGCAGCTTATGAGGATTTATACTTTCTTATTACCGTCCTAGTCCACTCTGTCCAACATTCTACTTTCCGTAGGGGTCAAGTTTTATTAGATATTTGGTTGAAAAAAATTCCTGTAAGTACTGTAGTGCACATAGAATGATTTACTTTATAGAGTTAAAATATTTAAAGAAATGAAAGGAATACAGTGGATGCTAAAATAAGTGAGGCTTTTTAGAAATTACTATTATTTTTTAAACCCTTTTTATTTTATATTGGAGTATAGCCAATTAACAATGTTGTGATAGTTTCAGGTGCATAGCAATGATATCTATTGATGTGATCCATACATCTCAGAACTAAGTTCAGTATCACCTATTATTGCTTTTAATAATGGTTACTTTCTATTTTCTTCTAGGAAACCATCAGGTGTCTCCTGGGTCCATAACAGAATCTTCCTGCTCTTCCTGGGCTATAGCCCCTACGTGGGGAAGCTGAGGCATTTCTACTCCTCAGATCAGGTAAAATAAATCCTAGCTTCAAGAGAAGAGGAGCTTGATTTTGTTTGGATCTGAATTCTCCATAACGGAGAATTGTAATAATCACATGTTGAATATATTTGCTGCTATTTTCATTTCCCTTGTATAGAATAATCCAGCCAGGGAGAGTTTGGGGGAAGAAACTGGAAATGTATAGAACTGCTAGGAAGAGATGCTCCAGCCCCTCGTTAGAATTTGAGACCAGCTCAGCTGATTAGTGGATAGACATGATCCCTCCCTCTGATGGAATTCATGTTAATTTTGAAAATCTAAAACCAAAGACTCATTACCCCCAAGAGGATGTGTTCTAAGTCAGGGTGCAGAAGAGGCCAATGGATGTGCCCGGCATATCCCTCCCACAGCCCATGGGTGTATAGTAGAATCAGAAGTTGCCAGGATAAATTTCTCCCCAAGCAATCTCTTTTCCTAGTTTTTCCATGAAGAAACCTGACACCGATCTGAAAATACTAATTTCTAATTACCAGCGTCTTCATTTGCAAGTCCTGTTCGTTTTTCCTTCTCCTGCTCCCAGCCCACCTGCTCTTACCCCTGGTACATTTCAGCGAGGGGAAGAGAATCCAGGAGGGGAGACTGTGAACTTAGCCACAAAATAAGTCAAGGGAGAAATGAAGTACTAATTAAGAAAGCCGGGGTGTTATGCAAATGCTCCTGCACCAAAGGCAGCCTAATGAATGTGCCCGGAGTGGCTGGGCGTCTTTGCCGCGCCGACAGCTGGCTCCCAGGAAGGTCAGGCGCAGGCGGGCGCGAGGGAGCATAATCCTTCAGATTGGCAGCTCTGCCCCCTGGTCACCGTTTGATTATCTCCCAAATTGCTGTATTTCACAGAGATAATGATTTTTTATGGTCACAGATTTGAAGACAACTGCTGTATCCTCAGGGTTGTCGTTCTGCAAGGAGCCGTGGCTGCTTCCTTCAGAGGACAGAGAGGGGAGAGAGAGTTTCTTCTCCTTTTCTCTCCCTTGCAACTTCCTGGAATGTTTTCTTATCATCATGGAAGCAATATCTATTATTAAGGGAACCACCCCAGTTCTGTTTAGTCCCAACCCTTTTCCTGTTCCTTATCCAGTGCTTGGGTCTGGAAGTCTCTTACTCTGCTCTTCCAAGTGTTCCAGAACTTTCTCATACTCAGGAGAAGGATGCTGTTCTCTCTGCAAACCTCATATTGTCTGTACGTAAAATGAGAAGAGGAAGGTTCACCTGGTGCCTCTTACGGATCATGTGTATGAGTGTAAGAGTGAATGTGGATGTGTGTGTGGGGGGGTAATTCATCTGCACCATTACTTGGGGCCCATCTGGGAGCTCAGGACAGAGCAGGTCACCTCTGCTGAACCCAAGTGGAGCTTGCCCAAGGTGGGGAATGAGGCTGTGAGTTCTTTTTTAAAAATGTTCATTGAAATGCAGTTGATTTACAATGCTGTGTAAGTTTCAGATGTACATCAAAGTGATTCAATTATATATATATATATATGTATGTAAGTATACATATATATATTCTTTTTTAGATTGTTTTCCATTATAGGTCATTACAAGATATTGAGTATAGTATGCTGTGCTATACAGTAGGTCCTTGTTGGTCGACCAATATCATTTGAGTTCTTTTAAAAATCCTTCAAGGTGGAAACTTTTTGGGCTGGGGTTCCCAAGTAGGATTTTCATTTAATCCTGATGTAAAAGCAATCAGGAAAAAAAAATGTTTAACCATATGACTACTCCCCTTGAAGACTGGTTTATTTAACATTAGTTAAATGATTACTTGTAAGCTCAGGACTAACAAGAGCATACTTATTTTTCTTTAAGAGAGTGACCACCGAAGTTGCGAAGTTCCAGTATGAACTTGATTGTCTATTGATACTGGGACGTGACTGAACCCAATTTCTGCAAGGATGCTCTTCTGACCTGGTAAGGGAACATCAGGGTTTTACCACTGGAAGTGCTGCAACTTGGAAACCATCATGTTTCAGTTCAGCCTTAATTATTTCAACATTGCTGACATTTTAATATTTATGAAGAAAAGGATTGCCTGGAATTCATATTTTAAATCAATTCTCTCATCTTAATTGAAGGAAAGGTAAACAGTTGTAAATGAAACCCACTTGGCTTGAGGTCTTGCTGATGTGAACCTAGAAAACACAAATTCAAAGGTGGCTTGATTTTATCGTGTTTCCTATCAAATATTAATTTCCTAATATTTTTTACTATTTCTATTGTATTTAGTTAATATGCATTTATTTTATTTTAAAGTATGAAAGTTATTTATATGTGGGGGTCTATGTGTTGATCGACAGAGCTGTCTTCAGAATTTAAAAAAGGGAATATACTATCATTTATCTTCCCATATCTGCAACTAAAAAAAATGCAAAACTGAGTGCATCAGCAGGTCTAGCCATTTTTTTTTTTTTAACCTGAAAGGCCTGTCTCTACTCCCAGGTAAGTTTACACTGAGAAATATGTCACCAGTCTCACTAGAGAGATAAGATGCTTCCTTGGCATTTTGGTGCACATTCATATTATGAGTAACAAAGCCTGATTTTTTTTTTAGACATTATAATCGACCCTCTGTATTCTCAGAGGATTGATTTCAGGATCCTTGCAGATACCAAAATCCATGGATACCTTTTACAAAACGTTGTAGTACAGTTGGCCCTCGGTGTACATGGGTTCCAGATCCGTGGTTGGTTGAATCCAACCACGGAACCTGCGACGGAACCTGGACGGAACCTGCGTATAGTGAGGGCTGCCTATAAATTATTTTTCAACAGTTTCAATGATTCTTACCAGGTATTTCTCTAGAAGTAAAGGAAAAAAAAAATTAGCATGGTTAGGAGGGCAAGGTGAAGGGATTGGGATTGCTGTTCTAGATGGGCTCTTGAGCAGCTGGTATTGAGCTGAGACTTGGAAAGCCATGTGCATATCAAGGAGAAGAGTGTCCAGACAGAAGAAACAGGGGAGGTCATGCATGGCTTGTTTGAGAAATAGCAAGGAGAGCATTGTGTCTGGAATGGAGTATATACAAGGGAAAGGGTGGGAGACGAGAATTGGACATGGCTTGGAACCAGGTCATAGATGTTTTATAGATGATGGGGGAGCGTGGATTCTGTTCTAAGTGTAATGGACAGCTTTAAACAGCCTTCTGCAGATGGATGTTGAGGATTTCCACTGTTCACAATGATGAAAACACTGAAGTGGACATCCTTGCGTATAAACCTTTGTATGTGTACATTCATTCATCCATTAAATAAATGTTATTGAGGGCCACTCTGTGCCGCTGCTGTGCTAGGCACTGGGGATCCAGTTGTGAAGAGAGCAGACATAGTCTTTCCAACACAGAGCTCATAGTATATGAGGTATATGAGCTCCTATATTTATCTTCAGTGTATATTTTAATTCTTTTTAAGGGACCAGTCTTAGAAATAAAATTACTCCATCAAAATGGATGCTCGGGCTTCCCTGGTGGCACAGTGGTTGGGAGTCCGCCTGCCGATGCAGGGGACACGGGTTCGTGCCCCGGTCCGGGAGGATCCCACATGCCGCGGAGCAGCTGGGCCCGTGAGCCATGGCCGCTGAGCCTGAGCGTCTGGAGCCTGTGCTCCGCAATGGGAGAGGCTGCAACAATGAGAGGCCCGCGTACCAACCCCTCCAAAAAAAAGGATGCTTATTTCAAATCATACATACATGGATTATATATTTAAAAGTAAATATCCATGCTGTTCCCAAGAAGAGTTGTACCACTGCATATACAGCCATATAGTGTCATTTCTAAATATTTAAAATATGCAAATGTTATAATGTTATAAGGACTAACTTTCCATGTTGATCACCGTGGAAATATTAAGTGTATCTGCAGCATAAATTTCTGAGTGGAATTGCTGGGTCACATGGTATGTTCATTTAGAACTTTGGGATAGTGCCAAACTTAGGTCCACAGAAGTTGTACTAAGCAGTGTATGCAAGTGTTGTTTCACATAAACTACCTGCCTCCTTGATAGGTGCAAAATGGTATCTGCAGTTTCAATTTGTATTTCCCTGATTACGAATGAGTTTGAGCATAGTTTAATATGTTTTGGAGCCATTTATTTGTATTTCTATTGTTGGTGAGTTTTCTGTTAATGCATTTTGCCCATTTTTTTTTGTTGGTATATTTATTATTTATTTATATAAGCTCCTTGTGTTTTAAAGAAGTATTTGTTACACATATGTTCCCCAGTTAGTAATCTTTTTTGTTTTGGTTTTACTTATGGAAGTTTTTGCCACACACAGATTTTTTTTTTTATATATAGAATTGAATTATTTTATCTTTTTTTTTTTTTTTTGGCGGTACGCGGGCCTCTCACTGTTGTGGCCTCTCCCATTGCGGAGCACAGGCTCCAGATGCGCAGGCTCAGCAGCCATGGCTCACGGGCCCAGCCGCTCCGCGACCTGTGGGATCTTCCTGGACAGGGGCACGAACCCGTGTCCGCTGCATCGGCAGGTGGACTCTCAACCACTGCGCCACCCTATTTTATCTTTTCTTTTAGGGGTTTAATGTTTTATCTTCTAGGGGAAGGTTTAAATGAGTTGTAAATTCTATAAATTCATAAGATTCTGGTTTGAGTTTATAATTATGTCTGCCTTTCTCTCTTCTTTTGAATTTAAGTTGTTTGAGGGCAGAATTTGTGTGGATTAACCTGTATAAGTGGCTTTATATGAACGAATCCATTTAATCCCCATAATATCCCAAAGAACTTGGTATAATTATTATTGTCATTTTACGAGGAGTAACCTGAGGCTCAGAGAGGTTGAGTCACTTGCTTAGTATCACGCAGCTACCAAGTTAAGGTGTCAGGATTCCAGATCATGTATTAGGATGCGTGGGAGGCATAGTCAGTGAAACTTAATGGATTTTTTCTGTAGAACAGAATCAACTGTTGCAATCTGTGACCATAGGATACCAAGTGTCACCATAATCACCCTCTCCCAGAACCCGACTCCCCACCAACATAGATGAACCCATCCTGAGACAGCTGTGCAAAAAGTATATTTTTCCAAAATCATATGTAAAAGAGTCTAAAGCTGAACTTATTGAACAATGTTTCTCTTTCTCATATAGAGACATTTAAAAATGGGAATTCCTTCCCTGCCCCTCCTTATACCAAGAGAGGTTTACATACCAAGATTTCTAGACTTATCTGTGGGGTTGAGCTTAAGCCATCAGCCAAGCAGAAACCTAATGATGACCTAGAACTGGACAGCAGTGGATTTAGGCATGGGCAACACCTAGAGGTATCCGTCATGTAAGTGTTTAAGCTCTAATGTGCTACCCATTTGGAATTGCACAACACCTGGGTGCTGCATTTGATTTGCAGCATCTGTATGGGCAGGGAAACTTACAAGGAGTCTTCAAAGAGACAACATGCTGGAATTGCCCTCTTGAATGGGGTTTCTGGTTAACAAATTGATCAACTGGACAATGTCATTCCATCCGAATACCCATACTAAACAAAACTAAAAAGGCTACCTTTGCACATTTTCAGGCAATAAATATATCTTAGAAGTTTGTCTTTGTGGCAACCTCTGGGTTCCTATTGAAGGAACATCATTAATCACTTCATTCAATGTTGGTAATGTGTATCAATTTTTCACCCCAGAAGCATTTTTCATTATTTTTAAGTGAGTAATGCTAACTATAAGCATTAAAATAAAATCACTTTGCCTCCTTTTAACTCTAGACTTGACTTTTCTGTATCTAAGTATCCAGTCTCCTATGCACAGCACCACTGATAAAAATGTAGGAAATTGACCCCAGTTTATTCAATGTATGTTTAGTGTGAACCTGCTACTTGCCAGGAAATCTGAACCCCTGAATTCCAGGACTCAGAGAGCTTTGGCAGGGCATCATGCAGAACTATTATAGCTTATTATCATTATGACATGTTAGGAAGATATAGAAGAGCAACTGAAAAGTGTAAGGTAGATATTGGAATTATGCTTAATATAATCATGCTGGAGACTTAAAATGTAGAGTTGCACTGAAGATTGATCTTTCACATAGAAATACAATTTTATTATTCTAAGTGCTTATGATGAGTCAGCTGATATGCTTTTAAAAATAGCTTTATTGAGAAATGATTCACATGCATACAATTCATCCATGTAAAGTATAAAATTCAGTGGATTTTAGTGTATTCACAGATATGTGCAACCATTACCATTGAATTTTAGAGCATTTTAACACTCTCAAAGTAAATCTCATACACTTTTAGCTCTCACGCCCTATTCTCCCAACCACCTCCTCCTAGCTGTAGGCAACTACTACCTACTTTCTGTCAACATAGCTTTCCCCATTCTGGACATTTCATATGAGTGGAATATATTTGTTATCTTTTGTGACTAGCTTCTTTCACTTACCCTTGTGTTTTCAAGGTTCATCCATGTTGTAGCATGTATCAGTACTTCCTTTCTTTTATACGGCCAAGTAATATTCCACTGTATGGATATACCATAATTGTTTCTCTTTTCATCAGTAATTGACACCTGGGTTGTTTCCACCTTTGGGGTATTGTGAATAAGGGAGCTATAAACATTTGTGTTTAAGTTTCTGTGTGGACATATGTCTTAATTTCTCTTACATATATATCCAGGAGTAGAATTCTGAATCATATGGTGACTCTGTGTTTAATCTTTGAGGAACTGCCAGACTTTTACAAACTTGCTTCACCATTTTATATTGTCTCCAGCAGTGTATGAGGATTCCAACTTTTCTATATCCTCACAAATAGTTGATATTAGTTGTTAGTAATTTTGATTATACCAAATTAGTGGCCATGAAGTGGCACGTCTTTATAGTTTTAGTTTGTTATTCCCTGATGGCTAATGATTTCCAGCATCATTTTGGGTGCTTAGTGGCCATTTGTATATCTTCCTTGGAGAAATGTCTATTCATATCCTTTGCGTACTTTGTAAATGGGTTGCCTTTTTACTATTGAGTTGTAAGGGTTCTTTATGTATTATGGATAAAAGTACCTTATCACATATATGACTTGCAAATATTTTCTTCCATTCTGTGGATTGTTTTTTCACTTTCTTTATGGTATCCTTTGAAAAATGAAAGTTTTTAATTTTGATGAAGTCAAATTTACCTATTATTTTTCTTTTGATGCTTGTGCTTTTGGTGTCATGTCTAAGAATATTTTGCCCAAACCAAGGTCATGAAGGTTTACCCCTCTATTTTTTTTCTAAGGGTATGTAGTTTTAACTCTTAAGTCTTTGATATATTTTGAATTTGTTTTTAAATATGGTATGAGGTAAGGCTCCAAATTAATTCTTCTGCATGGGGCTACCCAGTTGTCCCAGCACCATTTGTTGAAAGGCTACTGTGTCCCCATTGCATCATCTTGGAAATTTTGTCTAAAAACAGTTGACCATAGATGTTTGGATTTATTTATAGACTTTCAGTTCCATTCCATTGATCTGAATGTCTGTCCTTGTTCTGGTACCACACTGTCTTGATTACAGTTGCTTTGTAGTGAGTTTTGAAATAAGGAAATATGAACCCTCCTACTTTGTTCTTTCTCAAGATTGCTTTAGCTACTCTGGGTCCCTTACAAATTCAGATGAATAGTAAAATCAGCTTGTCAATTTATATGTAGAAATCAGATGGGATTCTGATAGGGATTTTGTTGAGACTGCAGATCAGCCAGGGAATATTACCATTTTAACAATGTTAAGTCTTCTGATTCATGAGCAATGTATGTGGGATCTACATGTCAGGTCTGCTTCTACTCAGAGTCTTTGCATTTTTTTCTTTTGATGCTCGGCCCTGAATGTTCCCTGACCTTCAGATGTTTCCTCAAATGCACCTTCTCAGTGAGGCCCTCTAGGCCAACACTTTATCCCTCACATGCACCTCTTTTCTACATTATCTTATTTCTTAACAATTATCATTATTTATTATATTTTATATTTTTCTAAGCCCTAAGAATACAACAATGAACAAAATGAACAAAAATCCTTGCTGTCGTGGGGTTTACATTCTAGCAGGAATACAGATAATTTTAAAAAAGAAAAATATGTAAAATGTGCAGAATGATAATAATACATCCTGTGTGAAAACTAAAGTTGAGAGAAAGAAAAACCATGCTGGGATTGCAATGATGAATAAATACAGTCTTAGACAAGGTGGCCAGAGGCCAAGGACAAGCCAGGGAGGCAGGTGGGTATCTAGGGAAAGAGTATATGGCAGAGGGAACTGTATGTGCAAAGGCCTAGAGGTGGGAACAGACTTGGACTTTCAGAGAGCAGTTGGGAAACCAGAGTGGCTACAGCACAGTCAGACTGAACTAGGGAAGTGGTAAGAGGTAAGGGGTGAGCCAGCCATTTAGGGCCTTGTAGGTCATTTTGAATAGAATTCAATGTTCAAGGAGATTAGGGATTTTGTCTAAAGGGACATACTCTGTATGCGGATTGTGCTCCCAAGTGTTTATGATAAGAATAAAGGAGGAGAAAGCAGAAGTGAAGTAATAACATTGTCTGATCTCTAACACCATAGCAGTGTTTTATAAACTATCTGGATATTTTAATTAACTGCATGATTGCCTCAGCTATCAACTGTGCCGAAATGGAT
Organism: Kogia breviceps; assembly: GCF_026419965.1. Lineage (NCBI taxonomy): Eukaryota > Metazoa > Chordata > Mammalia > Artiodactyla > Physeteridae > Kogia > Kogia breviceps. Next base: position 82,193,341 of record NC_081319.1, read on the forward strand.
ACTAGTTATCTCATTTATTAACATAGAATATTTTAACATGCTAGCTTCCTTCCTCCTTCTTTGGGCCTGGAGTACTTTAGTTGGTTTACCTCTCAGGTCTGCTGTAAAACCCACTGTTGGTATGTTTAGTGAAGAATACTTCAGATATCTTTGGGCCATAATAATATAATTTAATGCTAGCAATTTTGATCACTGGGTTGTGCGTGGAGAACTCAATGAGAGAGGCACGTTTTTTGAGTATAGTAGATAGATAGATAGATAGATAGATAGATAGATAGATAGATAGATAGAATCACTAATAGAAGCATGTGCATTTTTGATTGATTAGTATCCCTGTTTAGCCTGAAGTTCCTCTGATCTGGTGATTAGTGTTTGTTTTGAATAATTCCATGGCACTTTTTACAAATTTAAATGTCCCTAGGACAAGGACAATTCAAACAATTGTGTATAAACAGTAAAGAATGGCAGGGCCTGTGGCTAAACTGGAGAATATATGCCCTGCCTACAGGCAATCAAATTCAAATTTAAAAAGAATTCAACTCCGTCTAAACAAAAATTGTCAGCTCTTGATTACTACACAAGGCTGGCACTCTGCTAAAATCATTATGTGAATTACCTCATTAAGTCCTCCTAATAAATTATATGAGGCTGGTGCCCCCATTACCCCCATTTTCCTGCTGTGAAAACTAAGATTCAGCAAAGATAAGTAGGTAACTATGAAGATGTAGAGTCAGAATGTAGAGACAAGCACTCTGGTTTCATAATCTATGTTCTTAATCACTGTAATAGGCAAACTATAACTGGCAGATAATCAACCAGTTATTTCCCCCCCCCCATGGATTATGAAGAAGGTAGGATTTGGAAATATGTACAGGAACATTATCCTATAGATATAAATGCAAGCCACATATGTAATTTAAAATTTTCTTGTAGCCTCATTTAAAAGAATAAAAAAACCATGAAATTAATCTCAATAATATGTATTTTTAATCCAATGTATTCAAAATATTACTATAATATATAATCAATGTAAAAAGTATTGATGAGTTAGTTTGTATTCTTTCTAATATGAAGTCTTGGGAATTGGTGTCTGTTTTACACAGCTCAAATAAGAGTAGCCACATTCCCAGGGCTCTGTAGCTATAGTGGGATTATGGCTACCATAGTGGATAGTAAAGATTCAGATGATTGGCTACATTTTTCACATTTAATTTTTCCTTCTAGATGATTTAATTAATCATCTAGAGCTGTAATTTAATTAAACTCCATTTTCTTAGAGGTAAAGTGGGAACTCCACCAGTATAATAATTACAGGGGAGGAGGTGCCAGCAGGTGCTGTCTTCTGATCTCATTAATAAGTTTGTATGAACTCTCAGCACAAAGAGTTTGAGATCCTGTAAATTTATGGCCTAAGTTATATGGGGTTTACACATTTGTACTGATGTTACCTAAACTATCCCTTCCTATAACATTCTTTTTATGAACCAGTTCAGTGGATGGAATATTTATATGCTTTTACTATGAAGATAGCATTATAAAGTAACTATGCTAGTGCAGAGAGTGCAGAGAGGATCTGAATGCATTTTAACTGCCAAGCGAGTTACAAGTATGAAGCACAAAGACCCTGCTGGACACTGTCCAGAAGGGCTCAGGACCTCCATCCTACGGGACCCACTGTGAGCCAAGCTTAGTGCCCTAATGGAGTGAAGCTTTGGCTCCTGGTCATGTCGAGAATTACCTCAATACAGTTTTATTTGTGTCTCAAGATTTTATCTTTAAAAGAAAATAACAATGAGACGTTTGTCTTTTACTGAATGAGATGCTTCCAAGAGAAAGTATTGAAGTACTCAGAGGTGTGTATGAGTTTACCAGGTGACTGAAGTTTAGGAGAGAGAAACAGAGAAGGGAGAAAGTAGGAGGAAATGGAGAAAAACTCAATTTATATGGATAGCTTTGTTTTTCCACTAGCAAATATTATATATCATCTCACCACCTTTAAGATGGTTTCCTGTGAATAACTTTAATATTTCTTTTATTCTTTGGTAATTATGATAATGTAAACTTTAATAATTTATTCTTTTTATTTAAACTCATGCTAGATCCAGAAACCCCTCCATCTACTGGTTGCTCTAACTCTTATAAATCATCTTGAATTGGCATAAGTTAATTGAAGTCTCATGGGAAAAGCCTATTATATGAAAGTAATGGAGTCCAGTACCTTCTCTTTCTGATAACCTACCTTTGCAGTCTTCATTTTCATCCTGTGAACTTTTTGTGCTATTCTCCTGTCGCCTTGTACTATAAGTTCTCCCCTCTCATATATTCACATGCTTAACACTTTCCTCCTTCTTCCCTTTGTTTATCTGTTCTTTTACCTCCCTCCCTGCCTTTGAGTGTTCTCATTTACCTTTGGGTTCTTGCTGGACAAAAGCTCTTTATCCTCCAGGCAAGCTTAGCATTTAGTGGTAGTGAGAACAGGCATTGGTCCTTGCCAAGGCATGTTCAACTTTTAAGATACTTAATGGTTTCTGCATTATTTTATACTTAATTGTATTTTTTGCTTCTCCCAGCTCTCATTAGATTGTGCATGTGTGGATGATTCATCTTTGCATCTGCCAGAATTCCTAGACTATATTTCATGCTCCGTTATTGTCTGGTGGATGAATATAGGAATGAATGAATGCACAAATAATGAATGTATGAATTTTACTTGTTTCCAAGGGACCCACCCTGACATATCCCTGGAGATATTGTCCATGGATGCCAGGCCAGCTTTTCAGCCCTCCCATAAAGAAGCCAAGGGGCATCACAGCCCTTTTCAGTTTGGTTGGTTTTAGAACTGCTTTAAAAAGTAATCCACTTTCATTTTTCATGAAATCCAGGGAAATCCTGTATCATTGAAACAATCCAAATGAAAGTAAATCAAATTGAATTTAAAGTATTATTGCAGATATAAACTCACAAAAAAGTTATTTGTCATTTTCCCACAAATTGGTCTAGAACCTAGATAGCATCTTGTATTTTCTGAGAGCTGACATTGACTAAGGTTTCTTTGATCAATGCATATAAGAAAGGAACTAGAAAAACCACACTTGGTGAAGACAAAGGTCTATATGGGCATTGTTTATTTCACAGTAGAACACAGCACAACTGCCAAACAGTGAAGCAGGTAACTAGTAGTTCTACCAACTCATCTTTAGGTAACTCTGCCTTATATATTACATAAAAACATAAATTTGTGTTCTCTCATTAATTACATTTTATCATAACTATGTCATCATGCATATAAGCCTGTAAAATTATTGTATTCCGAAAGTGATTTTTTAAAATTAATTTATTTTTTATTTATTTACTTTTAGCTTCGTTGGGTCTTCATTGCTGCACATAGGTGTTCTCTAGTTGTGGCGAGCAGGGGCTACTCTTCGTTGCAGCGTGCGGGCTTCTCATTGCAGTGGCTTCTCTTGTTGCAGAGCACAGGCTCTAGGTGCGCGGGCTTCAGTAGTTGTGGCACATGGGCTCAGTAGTTGTGGCTCACGGGCTCTAGAGCACAGGCTCAATAGTTGTGGCACATGGGCTTAGTTGCTCCACGGCATGTGGGATCTTTCCAGACTAGGGATCGAACCTGTGTCCCCTGCATTGGCAGGAGGATTCTTAACCACTGCGCCACCGGGGAAGTCCCTCCAAAAGTGATTTAATAGCACATTTCATGCCACTTATAAGCACAGACTCTTAATCATCTCAGTAAAAGAGATGTTAACATTTCCTCTTATTATGGATTTCCTACTCTCTCATAGCAGACTGCCATCTCTTTGACTCCAATGTTCCATGCACCTCAAAATCTATTCATGGAATAGAAGGTAGACTTTGGGAGAAACTGTGGAATGTATAGATTGCTATGGATTTTCCTTAACCCATAATAGACTTTACTTTTTCAATCTCAATTTTAAGTTGTAAATATATAAAATATTCTGCTATTAAAGTACCAAAATTAGTACTTGTCCTTAGAAGATATCGCAAACATAGAGCAATTCAATGTTCTGCAAAATATTAGGCTTTCTTTTTCATGTAAATGCCACAGGCAGCACAGGATTCTGTGCCTGCTCCTACCTCTGTGTATTTCCTGAATAAACATCTAGAGTTTGATAATCTATCACCCGCGTGCAGCTCATCACCTTAAAGGCATGATTAAACTAGGGAATCACAAAAACCATTGGTACAAAACAGGTATATAAGCACAACAAAGGGAAATTTTCTGTCAAAGTAGTGCCACATTAATTTGCCCCTCCATATTTAATCATGCACGATAGGTTTTATTGCTGCTTCTGTAATCTTACTTTTATTAAGACTGCTATCAACCTCAGAATTCAAGGATTTTATTACCTCAGGTGCCTAACAAATAAAGAACAAAACAGGTTTTTGCATAGGAATTTAAAGTCGTAGCTAATGAATTCATTTTTATTTTTACCTTCAAAGTTAGTCTATGTATGTAGAAAATTCTTATGGTGAATATCTTAATTTCTTTACAATGGAAATATAATTAATATTGGTAGGTATGTTCATACTCCTTCTCTTTAAAGAAGGATGCCCCCAAACCCCATTTGGCATAATTTCCTGAGAACTACCTGTGTGAAGACACAAAGACACATGGTACATACACCTGAAATGACAATAATTAGAAAGTTTAAATGACTATAACTGAAGCTAAACAGCAGATACTCAAAACAGAATACTTCTTAATTTTCTCCTGATGTTTATAAATACCTATATATTTAGTGTTTGCCTCTTTTGCTAAGAGTGTAAGTTCCAGAAAGGGAGAGATTTTGTCTTACATATTTATGTATCCTCAGTGTCTAGAACATTGTCTGGCATAGACAGTGTTCAATAAATATTGACTGAATGAATAATATCCAAAGTCACTCTGTAGCTAAGTGTAGAATGAGCAGTGCTAACCCACACATAGTCCCTGTGTACTTGGAATTGCCAGAGATGACCTCAAGAAAGAAGTTATACTTAAAGTTGGGTGGGAAGGATGGGCAGGTAACCTTTCACTTCTCGATTTACTTCTGCCAACAGATTAATACGCTGAAGTCATCAGTCATTACTGGGATGATAAATCCTTGGGCATATCAAAGATTCCTCTTTTATTTATTTATTTTTGCGATACGCGGGCGTCTCACTGTTGTGGCCTCTCCCGTTGCGGAGCACAGGCTCCGGACGCGCAGGCGCAGCGGCCACGGCTCACGGGGCCAGCCGCTCCGCGGCATGTGGGATCTTCCCAGACCGGGGCACGAACCCGTGTCCCCTGCATCGGCAGGCGGACTCTCAACCACTGCGCCACCAGGGAAGCCCCCAAAGATTCCTCTTTTAAAGAGTTTTACGTTTTAACATCTATTTTGATCAGTTCAGGCCAAAACACCATAGTAAACAAAGCAAAATAAAATGAATACTCAGGAACGCATCATGCCTTAAATACATGCCTTAAATTATTTACTGGCTGGAACCACTGATGGTTACACTTGCACATGAGGATCCTGGCAGCACATAGACCTCACTTGAAATGTTTCCTGGGACAGGTCCTGACAAAACAAAGCCCGTGGCAAGGCAAGTGTAGTTTCTTTGAATAACAAGTTTAGAGGGAACTTGGATTACTTTTTAAAGCAGTTCTAATACCAACCAAACTGGAAAGGGCCCATGATGCCCCTTGGCTTCTTTATGGGAGCGCTGAAAAGCTGGCCTGGCATCTATGGACAATGTCTCCAAGGACATGTCAGAGTGGGTCCCTTGGAACTCATGCTACAGTGAAGTATGTTTGTATTCTAGACTTTACATTCACTCTAATTGTAGAAAGCAAGGTTTCAGTTCTGCTAAAGCCATAGCAGAGTTATGTGCCTTTATTATGATTAGATACCCTTATTGAGAACACAAACATTTGGAGAAATGTGCATTGAATTTGGGAGAAATAGTGACATGATGGAAAGTACACAGATGCCAGGGTCAAACTGTCTTGTCTTTATGACTCGACTTAAATGTAACAGCAGTGTGATCTTGGGAAAGTTAATTAACTTTTGGTAGCTCCACATTTTTTTCATTAAAAGAGAGACGATTTTAAGGATAAAATATCTAGAGTAGTACTTGGCCTATGGTAGGGATTCATTAAGTGTAGTAGTGAAAGTAATAATAGCTATTATTTATTAAACATTTACTGTGAACCAGAAACTGAAAAGTATTTCATATTTATTATCCCAATTGCTCCTCACAAAAATGCTATGAAATGAGTATAATTATTATCTTTACTCAACAGGCTTAACAGGCCTGGGAACTGTGATTCAAAAAATGTTAAATAACTTTTCCAAGCTCACAAAGCAAGAAAGCAGTAAAGGTGGGATTAAATCCAAGAAAAATGACTGAGCTTGAATCCAAGATTTCAATCACTTTATCGAGCTTCCTCTCCAAATAATAGGAAATTTGTATTAAATAATAATAATTAATGTGGTATGTTATTATTCTTAAGCACATTGGCTTGACAACATAGCAAAATGGAAGGAAAATAATTAACTAAACAACCAGAATTTATTGAGTTACTCCTATGCTCCAGGTGCTGTGCTTTATACATTTTCTCACTTAATCTTCAGAGGTGGATATTATTATTCTGCATTTTATAAATGTTGAAACTGAGGCCTAGAGAGGTTAAAGCACTTGCTTTAGTCATTTACAACTGAGAGCCAGGATTGGAACGAAGGCTCATGTAAAGCAGTGAATGGAGCCACAAGGAAGAGAAGAGTTCAGAAGTGAAGAGGGGAGGGTGGCAATGTCTGGAGTGTGGCGGGAGAGGTAGTCAGGGCCAGACGTCCAGGGCTGTGGATGATGCCTTGCTATGGACCTTAGTCTTTATCCTGAGTAATAGTTCTAAAACAGAGAATTAATATGATCAGCTAAGACATTTCTTTTAGGCTTTGAAAAAAAAAAGATTTCATTAGAAACTTCCATCAAAAACAGTCTGAAATGCGTTTTGCATTATAAAGTTTTAAACATTCTATTCAAACCAACTTTCTTTAAGTAAAAACTTGATGGCATCATCAAAGCCATGTTGATACAATAATTCCTTTATCCTCTTGCTTGATGGGGAAAGGGCTTGGTTAAGTCTCACCCAGTTTGCCCTGAACAGTATGTCCTGGTTGGCGCTATTAACATAGAGATCCAGCTGCCTTCTGTCCTGCAGGGAGATGTCCAATCATCCACTGAATGGTGGGATGGTCACCGTCTGGCCTGTAGGCAGGATGGGAAGGCAGATGGTAAAGCCTCCATCCACCCACTTCTTAACGAGGTCCCCCCGGAGGGAAAACTGGAGACTAAGTAGTTTTCTCTGGTCTTGGTGTTGGTGACGGAGACGTTCGGTCAGTGGTTGGGCCAGCTCATGCGCGTTGCAGGGGAGAATCAACTCCATTCCACTCCTTGGATGGCAGATGACAAGCAGGACGTGGCAGCAATCTTCCCTCAGCTAAGACGTATTTTAAAAAGATATCTCCGGGCTTCCCTGGTGGCGCAGTGGTTGAGAGTCTGGCTGCCGATGCAGAGAACACGGGTTCGTGCCCCGGTCCAGGAAGATCCCACATGCCGCGGAGCGGCTGGGCCCGTGAGCCATGGCCACTGAGCCTGCGCGTGCGGAGCCTGTGCTCCGCAACAGGAGAGGCCACAACAGTGAGAGGCCCGCGTACCGCTAAAAAAAAAAAAAAAAAAAGAAAGAAAAAGATGTCTCCAATATCAAGGTAGCAGTTCCCCTTAGGTAGCTCAGTGTGGCACAGAAATATCAGTGGGCTGCCTAGATTTCCACTAATCATATTTCCTCCTCCTGGGCACTGAGAAGGACTATATTCCCCAACTTTCCTTGCAGTCATGTTGGGTCCACGCAACTGAGCTCCAGTAAAAATGACGTTCACTCCTTTCAAGTCTGACTATAAATCACCCTGGGCAGTACTTCCGCACTCTTGTTTCCCTTTCCCCAATGGCAATGGTGGTTGTGGACAGAAAACGGATCCCTGATTTATCACTTAGGAGACTCCCAGGAGGACCACTGACCTTCATTGCTCTATGCAATATTAATTAAAAGGAAAAAACGTTTTTGATTGTATTAAGCCACTGAAATCTGGAGTTTTATTTGCTACAGTCGATCAATCCTTTTCCTTTCTAGCCTGTCTTGACTAATTAATATTCTGTATTCTCATGGGAGGGAAAGTACTTCCTATGGTGTGCCTGAAAGCTAAGGTTGACAAGGCATGTGATCTTGATCATTCTATTTTTGCAGAGCAGATAGTATTGTTGGTTCTGGGACTTGTTAAGATGTTTCCTGAGAGCAGAGTGCTTTGATTCTGTCAATGTGACAGCCAGCCTCCAAAATCATCCCTAATAACCTTTGCTTCCTGGTAGTCACACCTTTGCGCAGTCCTCTTTTACATTGAATTAGGGCTGACTTATGTGACCAATGGAACACTGTGGAAATGATGGTATGTGCCTTCAGGTAATAAGTGCTTTGCAGCTTCTGCTTTGGTCTCTTGGATCATTCACTGTAGAAGAAGCCAGATGCCATCCCATGAAGACACTAAGCAACCCCACGGAGAGGCCCACGTGGAGAGAACTGAGGCCTTCTGCCAATGTCCAGCATGGCCTTGCTAGCTGCATGAGTGAGCCACATTAGAAACAGATCCTCCAGCCCCAGTCAAGCCTCCAGATGACTGCAGCCCTCAGCCTCCTGAATTCTGCAGCTGATGTCCCAGATGATGTGGAGCAGAAACAAGCCATCCCCACCGTGTCCTTTCTGATTCATGGCCTATGAAACCATGAGAAATGCCAACTGATTATGGTTGTTTTAATTCAGGAAGTTTTAGGGCTATATGTTCTGCTGCAGTATACTACGACAGCTGCTAATGTCGGATGGAATCAAAGAAGACCCAAATAGGATTCCTGAGCACAAAGTGACCTGGAGGCCTGATTCTGGGCTAGTGGGCCCGTCTGCCTCTGGAGTGGACCTCTGGCTTCCATGGTAGCTCTTCAGCAGAGCTGTGGCTGCTTTCCCTCTACTTATTCTAACTGGTTCTAGGAGCAACCACAGTAGATAATGCTTGTGCTCTCTCTGACTTGACAAAGAACCTGAGGCAACGTTTCTCATTGAATGATGAGCTTTCTAAGTAGAATGGCAAGACATTTCTTTTAAGGTGTGCTGTTGTTATTTAATCCCTAATTTGAATTATCTTGAAAGTCAAATGGAATTAGAAAGAGAGTGTTAGCCTGTTTTAGAGACACGTTCCTTGTCACAGATTGAACTAAAATGAAGGTTCTATTGGCCAATCCATTTTCTTTCTTTTAGAAACTGCAATTGGGTAATCATGTAGTGAGAAGATCACTGGATTGAAAGTCAAATGACTTTGTCTCAAGCCCTGACCATACCTTTTGACAGCTAGATAATGTTGAAGAAATTACTAAATATTTCCCTCACTATAAAATTCAGGGGCTTCCCTGGTGACGCAGTGGTTGGGAGTCCACCTGCCGATGCAGGGGACGCGGGTTCGTGCCCTGGTCCGGGGGGTTCCTGCGTGCCACGGAGTGGCTGGGCCCGTGCGCCATGGCCGCTGGGCCTGCGCGTCCGGAGCCTGTGCTCCGCAACAGGAGAGGCCACAACAGTGAGAGGCCCGTGTACTGCAAAAAAAAATTTAAATAAATAAAAAAAATAAAATTCAGGAGATGCTGATGATACCTAAATAAAAGGAATTAGATTGTTGTGAGAGTGAGGGTAGATAATATACTGGGACTGTTTTGGTAAAATAGAAAAGGTTGCATTAATATTTTATTCCAAGGACAGGTACTAAGTGTGTACTATGGTTCGACCACCATTCTCGGGTTTGCAAAGGGGCAGCAAATGGATTAAAAGTCATGTCTTCATAGAGATAACATTATATGCAGGCAGAGTCATGTATTAGTTTTCTACTGCAATCATAATACATTACCACAAAATTAGTTACTTAACACATTACAAATGTATTATCTTACAGTTCTGTATCTTTGAAGTCCAACATGGGTCTCAGTTGGATAAAATCAGGGTGGAGGTGGAGCTGCTTTACTTGCTGGATGCTCTATGGGAGAATCATTTTCCTTGTCTTTCCTGCCTTCAAAGAGACTGCCTGTATTCCTTGATTCATGGCCTCCTTTCTCCATCTTCAAAGGTCGCACTGTAGCACCTTTCTGACCAGTCTTCTGTAGTTGCATCCCTCTTTGATTCACATCATTCTTCCGTGTCCCTCTTCCACCTCTTGTAACTACACAGAGCCCACCTGGATAACCCAGGATATCTTAAGGTCCTTCAATTCATTATGTCTGCAAATTCACAGGTTCTGGGGATTAAGTTATAGATATCTTTGGGGGCCATTATTCTGCTTACCACGTAAAGTACACTTTAGTTGAGTTGAAATGCTCTAAATGACTACTTGCTCTTCAGTTTATATCAATATAACCAAAATCATACAGTACAGCTTACAATTTTATTGTTTTGTTTTGTACCCTAAGCTTATGCCTGACTTACAAGAATTAGGCTTTTGTTTTCTGTTAGTTGGTTTTTTTTGGCGGTACGTGGGCTTCTCACTGTTGTGGCCTCTCCCGTTGCGGAGCACAGGCTCTGGACGTGCAGGCTCAGCTGCCATGGCTCACGGGCCCAGCCGCTCTGCGGCATGTGGGATCTTCCCGAACCAGGGCAAGAACCCGTGTCCCCTGAATTGGCAGGCAGACTCTCAACCACTGCGCCACCAGGGAAGCCCAAGAAATAGGTTTTGATTAAGAAATTATTTCTTCCCAATTCTATCTAGAGTTCTGTAGTTGTTTTTCCCTTAAACTATTGGGAGGTAGAGGTGGAAAAGAACCTGATAGGCAAAGGAGAAAACCCAATTCATTTATTATTTCTATGTTAAGCCTGGGTGCATGACATCTTATTCATTGACCTGCATCAGAACCAGTGTTGAAATCTCATTGCTGAGATGTAATGTTATGACCCTGAGGAATGAATTTAGTTCAGAACAAACAAGACCATCAGTGACAGTCACTGTCTATTTCTGGTACATTAAATCAAGATTTTTTGGAGTGTCAGAATCTGTTATAACTTGGATTGAAATATGACAACCTGTCAAAAAATTTCCACAACTGATAACATCCCCTTGAGCTTAATAGACAAAATTATAAGATGGAATAATTTGTGTAATATAATTCATAAATTCCTTGTCATAAAATCTCAGGGGTGGGATTTTATAAATATGTAGTCAGTTTTACTGCACCACTATGTAATACTTGATCCCTTATGCTTGAAATATATTTACAAAATAGAGTAAGATGCATTTCAAGTCAATTCAGTTTGATAAGAGTTTGTAGGTAATTGATGATACATGATGTACACTCCTAGGTGCTGTGGGAGGTACATTAGAGGAATAAAAGATGGCTCTCACTGAAAAGCTTGTTGCTGTAAACTATGTAAACACAGATAATAACTGAAGAACATTACAAATCAATATACTCAAGCCCACCATAGACCAATGAACTATGAAAGCTCGGTGGGTTCTGGTGACATGATAAAGGCTGAAGGGTTATTTAGGGACTTCTAGGTAGAAAGAACTTTATGAGCAAAGTCTCCAAGATCAAAACGAGAATTTGGGCTTCCCTGCTGGCTCAGTGGTTGAGAGTCCGCCTGTCGATGCAGGGGACACGGGTTCGTGCCCCGGTCCGGGAATTTCCCACATGCCGCGGAGAGGCTGGGCCCGTGAGCCGTGGCTGCTGAGCCTGCGCGTCCGGAGCCTGAGCTCCGCAACGGGAGAGGCCACAACAGTGAGAGGCCCGCGTACTGCAAAAAAAACACACAAAAAAACGAGTATTTGATGTACATACTCTACTAGTTTATCACTTAGCTACTCACTGTAGGCTAGCCTGTTGGTTTGATCATTATAAGGTTCTAGGTTGTTTTTATAGTTTATATATTGCTCCGTTTATGCTTACAGTGGATTGTTGGCTCACAGACAAGATGCATAAAGAAGACTGCTGTGAAATATGTCAGTAAAGGTGATAAGAATGATAACAATTAAAAAAATTGTCTTTCATGAGCTGAATTGTGCTTCTCCCAAATAAATAAATAAATAAATTAAGGAAACCGAGTATGTACTTAGTATCATAAATTGACAAATTACTTAATATACATACAGCACAATATTGTTCCTTGAGCAAATACTGTGTCTAGCCACACATCTCATCTAGGGCTCACAAAGTTCTTGGAAAATACATATTATTAGGTCTCCTTTGCTATTTGAATGCACACTCTCCTCATACCCATGTACCCTGTAGATGAATAAACCAACGACTGGAAGGTCAAATAACTTGCCCAAGTTCACATAGAGAGTAAATTGAATTGGCAAGATTTATTCTCAAAATTTCCAACTTAGACTTAATTTCAAGACTAGGATTCTTTTGAGAAGGAGTTAAAATGCCACCCCAACAATCTTGAGGTTTGGATTTACATACACCCTTCATTCATATCATGGCTTCAACTGAATATTAGTTGATTTATTCAAACACTCTACTGAATTCATGAATTTGTCAGATCAGTCCAAACAAATAAGCTGATTTTTCCCCAAGACACACCATCAACCTCTATGTTGAATTATTTACTGCATTTGGAATCCATTGTTCAGCAAGGAACGGACCAAGGGTAAAATATATAATGAAACTAGGAAGAATTAAGGGTAGTAAAAACCCAAATAGCAGAGGATCACAGATTGGCAAATATAGCCCTAGCCCCTAATCTTTCAAACCAAGAGGAGGAATGAACCCTTGGAGGAAGATGGCCCCAGTATTAACCTAGCAATTTCATGGATCAACCTTGCTAGGCACTTCCATCACATATATATGTGATACACACACACATACACACATATATAAAAGAAGATACAAATGTAGTATTTGCTGTTTATCTATGATACACATTGTAAATAAACTGGATGTCATTACAATCAGGGAGCCAACCTAGTTGGCATATGGCAGAATAACAATTGTTTCCTTATATTCAGAAATTTCTGGATCATCTAGAATCTTCTTGGTTTTATCTGAAGTTCTGTCTTTTGGAAATTCAGATGAAAAAGAGAGAATATTCTTGCTTATTTATCCCTCAATTGAAATAAGAGATAAAGGGAGGGAAAAAAATCAGGGAGGTTTCCCTTCCTTACCCTATGTGCAGGTTTACTGAAAAATTTATCTCCAACCATAAGCCAGTGCTACAGATTCCCATATGGGAGATGCCTTCAACTCATTTAAATTTGTCAGGCTGAAGAATCTTGGCGCTTTTATAGCTGGGGAGGAAAAACATTGGATCTTCATTTTTCTGTTGCTCTAAGTAGGGTTATATATGGAGGGAAATAGATTTGGGGAAAAAATGTCCAAAGAGAGTGACTTTTACTTACTTAGTTATTTAAAACAGAGTATATATGGTTTAAGATAAAATAGAATATCAACTTTAGAAGGTGTGTGTACATAAATAATTCTTAACTTTGTGGATGAAAATTAGGATTTTACTTGAAGGGCTGTTAGAAATTATTCATCAGTGCTCTGCTTAGCATATTTTCTTGGAAAATCCACTTAGAAGAAACAATAGGATTTCATATCTTCAAATAAGATGCTTAAAAATAGGAGACTTTATTTAATTGCTTTTATACACCTCTTGCCTGTGGAAGGTTGTCCTCATCCTTGTTTCGTCCTTCGTAGTTTTTGGTCTAGTTTTAAGCACTCCTGGCTTTTTCCTGCTACTTTCCATTAGAACTACTTCCACAGCCCAATAGGCTGTTAAGAAAGTTTGAGGGTTTTTATATAATGATTTTGTTTTCTCTGAAATTCTTCTTCATTTTTTTAAAACAATGTTTCTCCATCCAGTTATATCTCTCTTTAATTATGCTTTAGCTATACCTAAATAATTCTTCCTCCACATTAGTTTTCATACCCTTAGGTTATTTTAAGCAATCATCATGTCTCTCATCAGCTATGCTTTTAAGCTTGAAATGGCAGCCTTATTGACCGATGATGCTATTTGAAATCTAGTGTTTGTAAATATAAGTTTGTGATTGTAGGACTTAAAGCATTGGATAGCAGTAAAATATTTTATTTATTTACTTTCATTTACTTCTTTGTGCTGCCAAAGGAAAAAGGACAGAAAAAAGTATTTGCTCTGAAAACTGTAGAAGAAAGTGTTTGACTTAGTTCATTCTTTCTGTGATTCTATGAACATTTTCTCAGAGGGGGAGAATTTAGCTCCATAGTATTTCTTTATGAAAAATTACCCTATGTGTTTTCTATAAGAAGTAAAGAGACTTTTCAGAAAGGTGAGAGCTAATTTATAAACAGATCTTAATGCATCTGAGAGGTATAGGAGTTAAGAAAAAAGAAAAAACTGCTATATGTACTTATGTATATATATTTCTGAAAATTTGTTTCAAACTGTATTTAGTTAATTGCTTCACTATGATACCAGTATTTTAGTTCCTTATGTGTTAAACACTGGAGTAAGAAAGAATAAGAAAGTCCTGGATCTCGCCCTTCAGAAGGACATTCCACAGTAAGGAATAAAAACAGGTGAGCAGATAATAAAAATGCAAATGCAGTAAAGTGCCAAAAGAAATGAGTAAGAACAATTTGGAATTTAAAAAAAAAATCGATTTTCCTATAGGTAAAGTGAAAAATTCTAAAGAAATATAACCATTACCAGCTCCCCCAGTTACTTTCTAAATTTGGATATTTGCATATTAGTTTTTTTTTAATTGGGAGGGTAATTAAATTGTTGGCAAGGTATTCGGTTTCGTGTTTTTTACTAGAATTGCAGCTTTTATATGTCAGAGTTAATGTATAATTATATAAAATGGGAAGAAACATCTTAAAAAGACTACTTAAAAATTTGGTTCACAATTCAAAGAAAGTTTTAAAATGTTATTTAAAATGCATCATAGCATCACACTAAAGAGAACTAGCCTCATTTACAATCTCATATTGCACTAAATTAAGAATTTGGTGTGATGGCAGCCAACTAATGGATATGCAGACACAACCCATTGGGAACATAGGACAATAGTTAGTATTATGTTCACCATATTTCATCTATATAATCCTGCTTTAAAAAGCTAGATATTTTAGATACTTTTTCCAATTCTTTCAATGTCCTAACCAAAATCAGGTTTTTGCCTCTGGCTTGAGCTGACCATTTATAGGTAAATTATTAATTGATTGACTGGATTATCACAAGATGAATAGGGCCCAGCATTAAGTTCATTAAAATAATAGGAAGGAAAAACAGGTGGTCCAGTTATTTTGACATCTAAGCATCTAAATCAAAATAATATTTTATAGTTTTCTGCATAAAGGTCTTTTGTCTTCTTAGGTAGGTTTATTCCTAGGTATTTGGCTCTTCTTGTTGCAGTGGTGAATGGGAGTGTTTCCTTAATTTCTCTTTCAGATTTTTCATCATTAGTGTATAAGAATGCAAGAGATTTCTGTGCATTAATTTTGTATCCTGCTACTTTACCAAATTCATTGATTACCGTTAGTAGTTTTCTGGTAGCATCTTTAGCATTCTCTATAGTATCATGTCATCTGCAAACAGTGACAGCTTTACTTCTTTTTTTCCAATTTGGATTCCTTTTATTTCATTTTCTTCTCTGATTGCTGTGGCTAAAACTTCCAAAACTATGTTGAATAATGTGGTGAGAGTGGACAACCTTGTCTTGTTCCTGATCTTAGAGGAAATGGTTTCAGTTTTTCACCATTGAGAACGATGTTGGCTGTGGGTTTGTCATATATGGCCTTCATTATGTTGATGTAAGTTCCCTCTATGCCTACTTTCTAGAGGGTTTTTATCATAAATGGGTGTTGAATTTTGTCAGAAGCTTTTTCTGCATTGATTGAGATGATCATATGGTTTTTCTCCTTCAATTTGTTAATATGGTGTATGACATTGATTGATTTGCATATACTGAAGAATCCTTGCATTCCTGGGAAAAAACCCACTTGATCATGGTGTGTGATACTTTTAATGTGCTGTTGGATTCTTTTTGCTAGTATTTTGTTGATGATTTTTGCATCTATGTTCATCAGTGATATTGGCCTGTAGTTTTCTTTATTTGTGACACTGATGAAAGGAATTAAAGATGATACAAACAGATGGAGAGTTATACCATGTTCTTGGATTGGAAGAATCAACATTGTGAAAATGACTATACTACCCAAAGCACTCTACAGATTCATTGCAATCCCTATCAAACTACCAATGGCATTTTTCACAGAACTAGAACAAAAAAATTCACAATGTGTATGGAAACACAAAAGATCCTGAATAGCCAAAGCAATCTTGAGAAAGAAAAACAGAGCTGGAGGAATAAGGTGCCCAGACTTCAGACTATACTACAAATCTACAGTAATCAACACAGTATTGTACTGGCACAAAAACAGAAATATAGATCAATGGAATAGGATAGAAAGCCCAGAGATAAACCCACACACATATGGTCACCTTATTTTTGAGAAAGGAGGCAAGAATATACAATGGAGAAAAGACAGACTCTTCAATAAGTGGTGCTGGGAAAACTGGACAGCTACATGTAAAAGAATGAAATTAGAACACTCCCTAATACCATACACAAAAATAAACTCAAAATCTATTAAAGACCTAAATGTAAGGCCAGACACTATCAAACTCTTGGGGAAAACATAGGCAGAACACTCTATGACATAAATCACAGCAAGATCCTTTTTGACCCACCTCCTAGAAAAATGGACATAAAAACAATTATAAACAAATAGGAGCTAATGAAACTTAAAAGCTTTTGCAGAGCAAAGGAAACCATAAACAAGACCAAAAGACCACCCTCAGAATGGGAGAGAATATTTGCAAATGAAGCAACTGACAAAGGATTAATCTCCAAAATTTACAAGCAGCTCATGCAGCTCAATAACAAAAAAAACAAACAACCCAATCCAAAAATGGGCAGAAGACCTAAATAGACATTTCTCCAAACAAGATACACAGATTGCCCACAAACACATGAAAGGATGCTCAACATCACTAATCATCAGAGAAATGCAAATCAAAACCACAAGGAGGTATCACATCACATGGGTCAGAATGGCCATCATCAAAAAATCTAGAAACAATAAATATTGGAGAGGGTGTGGAGAAAAGGGAACCCTCTTGCATTGTTGGTAGGAATGTAAATTGATACAGCCACTATGGAGAACAGTATGGAGGTTCCTTAAAAAACTAAAAATAGAACTACCATACGACCCAGCAATCCCACTACTGGGCATATACCCTGAGAAAACCATAATTCAAAAAGAGTCATGTACCACAATGTTCATTGCAGCTCTGTTTACTATAGCCAGGATATGGAAGCAACCTATGTGTCCATCGACAGATGAATGGATAAAGAAGATGTGGCACATATATACAATGGAATGTTACTCAGCCATAAAAAGAAACGAAAGTGAGTTTTTTGTAGAGAGGTGGATGGACCTAGAGTCTGTCATACAGAGCCAAGTAAGTCAGAAAGAGGAAAACAAATACTATATGCTAACACATATATATGGAATCTAAAAAAAAGAAAATGGTTCTGAAGAACCTAGGGGGAGGTCAGGAATAAAGACGCAGGCATAGAGAATGGACTTAAGGACAGAGGGAGGAGGAAGGGTAAGCTGGGACGGAGTGAGAGAGCAGCATGGACATATATACACTACCAAATGTAAAACAGATAGCTAGTGGGAAGCAGCCGCATAGCACAGGGAGATCAGCTCGGTGCTTTGTGACCATGTAGAGGGGTGGGATAGGGAGGATGGGAGGGAGATGCAAGAGGGAAGAGACATGGGGATATATGTATATGTATAACTGATTCACTTTGGTATAAGGCGGAAACTAACACACCATTGTAAAGGAATTATACTGCAATAAAGATATTAAAAAATAATATTTTAATGAACAGTACTTGGTCACTATGCCAGTGACTACATTGAAAAAGTTGCATTTTGTTTAATAGAATAAAACTGTAATTTCATCTCAGTACAAATCAGAATAGTAGCAAAGTAATTGCCAGCTTTAAATACATTTATTAAGACATAATAGTTGATATTTTCACAGGTTCAGAACACTATGCAGTAATACTTCTATGGACAAGCTAAATTTGCATTAGTCTGCCTTGCCAAAATAAGTTAAATTTTAGGTCAAATTAATTAGGGGTCTTTGAGCATTTGGTGTACATAAAGGTAAAAAAATGAACTAGAAGCTTTGGAAGATGATATTTAAGATTAAATGAGGAGTACTGTTATTTTTGGACTGGTTAGTACTGTTATCTGTATATTCTTTACCGTATAGTAAGCACATATTCTAAGGATAGTTTGGGGAATAGTTTAAAGCATAGTTTAAGTAGATTTTAGGGTCTCAACTTTCTCATCTTAAAAACTGAGAGTAATAATATGTGCCTTGCAGTGTTGCTTCAAGGATATGATGGCTAGTGTACATACAGAACCTAGCACATAATAAACGTTCAACAAACGGAAGCTGTAGTTGTCAGAAATGGCTTTCTCACATGCACGTTTTTCCAAGGTGCAGATTATTGCCCCAAGTCATAAAACTCACCATTATATAGAAAGCACTTTAAATTCATAAAAGTGGGCAAATCTATAGGGAAACCGCTGAGAGGGAGACTCTCCTACTTTCAAAGTTGGCACTCACCCTAATCCTCCTCAAAAACCCAGACAGACAGCACCAAGGATGGCCAGAAAAGAACTGAGGAAGGCAGACCCCAGCCAGCCTGTGGCGCTGGTCCCCTCAGGGCCAGCTCGCCTGCCTCCCCTTTCTAACCTTTATGGGGCCTGACACTCACCTCCCCTCCCATCACCCAAGCTCCATGTGAGGACAGAAGTGTCCCATGGTAGCCAGACCATCGCTCAGTTACTGCCACAATTATTCACCTACAGCAGATTCCAGAATTCTCTGCTCCTGGATTCAGGGGATGCGCTGTAAGACTCTTGGAGCCTGGAGGCAGTTAGCGGGAGACCAGAAAAAATAAAGATGATGGCAGTCAAATTGTAAAAGCTGAAACCAACTAGCAATGTGAGAGTGAACTTGGAATAGTCTAAGAGAGGGAAATATCTGTCACTTGTCTCTGTTTTCTTAACAAATGTGAATAAGTATTCAATAAAAATATTAGTTTTCACTTAGCTCTCCAAACTGTAGCCCCATAGCACAGTTGTTTGAGGTTCCCATCACTGGATTTCTGGGTTTAAAAGTGGAACTTTTAAACAAAAAGGGTTAGTAATCAACTAGTCCTAAAGTTAGATCTCTAGAAAAATTATAAGTTCTTTTGGTATTGATAGTTTAAATTTTACTTACTTGAATTTCTTGGATAAAAAGAAAGACAAGGGCTTCCCTGGTGGCGCAGTGGTTGAGAATCCGCCTGCCAATGAAGGGGACACGGGTTCGTGCCCCGGTCCGGGAAGATCCCACATGCCGCAGAGCGGCTGGGCCCGTGAGCCATGGCCACTGAGCCTGCGCATCCGGAGTCTGTGCTCTGCAATGGGAGAGGCCACAGCGGTGAGAGGCCCGCGTACTGCAAAAAAAAAAAAGACAATAAGAGAAAAATACTGTAAAGAGAAAATACCCTATTTTATTTCATTAACATGTATGATTTTTAGTAAGAATTTCATATGAATCCTCCTCCACACCTAATCCCGCTTAACTATTTACTTTCTATAGCAAAAAAAAAAAGAAGTTATAAATATAGCTGAAAGGTATGCTAATTATCTCACATGAAAGACAAGTGACGGTAAACATGAGCTCAGAACAACACATAACGATACATGCATGCACACAGAAACCATTGCAATACCTGATTCTTTTGAAACAGTACCCATCTGGGAAAGAATATATAGCATAGGGCAGGTTTTGCCCTTTGTGCCTATGATTAGAGTCCTAATGCTATGTTGCCTTAAACCATGCCAATTTCATTTCTACAGTGAAATACACTTTAGAGGATGGGAAGAAAACTGATTATTTAATCAAAGGGAGGGAGAAAGCCAAAATAATCCACTGTATCTCAGGAAGGAGTAGAGGTTGAGGGTAGGAAAAACCTCCAAAAGCATTATAATAATGGTACGTCTTTATTTTAAGTAACAAATAAAATAGCAAAACATTTTTTTCCCATCATGAAACTGACTTTGATCCCCAGTACAGCCACTGAGTGGAAAATTGAACCACAGTATAATTGCTTTCCCTGTGACCGATAAAGTGGTGTAACAAATTTTGCGTTTGAATGATAAAATCAGCAATTGGCCCCTAGCATTTCCCTCTGCCATATTCCTCCAAGGACACTCAAGTCCCATCAGGCTCCAGGGCAAGAGAAAGGGTGGAAGAACTAACTGTAAATCTACTCCAAGTTATTGTTGGATTTCTCTTGCTTGCTTGCTTGCTTGCTTAAGGAAAAAAAAAAAAAAAAGTCCATGTTTGTCTTTAATGCCTAATATAAATCACTTCTGAATGTGGGAGAAAAAAACCCAGACTTCGTTGAAAACTGATTACAGATGTAAAAAAAAAAAAAAAAAAAAATCTAAAACCATAGTAAGAAAAATTATTTTACTCAAGAGCAAAATCTTGTTAGAATGGGGACATTGTCTTCAGAGTCCCAGGGACAAATGCCACAGCTGTTTGAGGCAGAGGCACAGCCAGAAAGATGCAGGAAGGAAACCATTTGTGAGCTCATTATGACAGCAGTTAACTGTGGAAAGACACACTTCCACTCTCCAGGTGGAAGCTCAGCAGAGCTCACCTGCCTATCACCACAGCTGAGTTTCCCAGCTTATTTGGGGTAACGATCCCAAATGGCTGTGCCGGTTGTGAAATTCTGTGGATTCCTCTAATTTTTTAATTTAGCTGGTATATTTTCCAGAAGAGGGTAAATTCCAAGCCCCTAGAAGAGACAGTGATGGTATTGGTGTATCTGGTAGAAGGGGAGGGGGGAAGAAGTTCCCAGTGAAGCAAGGGCCCTACAATGAAAGCCTGAAAGCTTCAATCCGGGTGTCTTTGTGGAAGCTCCTCTTGCACTGAAACGCTTGGTTTGCACACCTGGACCCAGATTTGGTCGTCTGCAGGTACCTACTGAAATTCAGCTTTACACAAAGAAAATGTGTTTCCTGAGTAGTGCTTCTGTTTTGACCTGGAGATATGGCAACATGCAGAGACCCAAGGAAAAATGTTTTCAAAGATCAACTTCTTCAAACTTCACAGAAGCTCTTCATTTCATTTGGTGCACTCAGATTAAAGCATAGTCCTGTAGTAGGAGGGGTTGGGAGAGGGATGGAGTTGGGGGAAGGCTGCGGTTAGCAGACGTAAGCCATTATGTATAGAAAGCATAAACAACAAGGTCCTGCTATACAGCACAGGGAGCTATAGTCAATGTCCTATGATAAACCATAATGAAAAAAAGACTGTATATGTATGTATAACTGATTCACTTTGCTGTCCTGCAGAAATTAACACAACATTGTAAATCAATTATACTTCAATTAAAAAAAAAAAAGTCCCTAAAAGCAGTCAGCCAGCCTCTCCAGCACTTGGTACTTGATACATTGGACAACCCTAACGGCCAGCCTTATGAGCAATTTTGTAAAATTATTCTAATACTTTGTGTTTTCCAGATTCCTGTAGTGAGCATAAATAGCATTTGTTTCATAGTTTATAAATACTTTGGACCTCTTGAGTTGTTTTACTTTTTTTTTTTTTTTTTTTTTTTTTGGCGGTACGCGGGCCTCTCACTGTTGTGGCCTCTCCCGTTGCGGAGCACAGGCTCCGGACGCGCAGGCTCAGCGGCCATGGCTCACGGGCCCAGCCGCTCCGCGGCATGTGGGATCTTCCCGGACCGGGGCACGAACCCGTGTCCCCTGCATCGGCAGGCGGATTCTCAACCACTGCGCCACCAGGGAAGCCCCATTGAGTTGTTTTTCTAATTTTGATGTTGGAAATTTTCAACAAGTGTAAAAACAGAAGTGTCAGTATCCTGACAGACCCATCCCTCATGTCCACAGTTGTTCAATGGAAAGCAGTGGAATCCATGGGAAACTGTGTCATCTCCATGCTTTCACCCTTGCTGCTGCCAGAATACTCTACGTGGCAGACAGAGTGATCCTTTAAAACATAGTAGGTCAGGTAGAGTCCCTGTTCAAATCCTCCGCTGGCTCCCTGCGGTGGGTTGAATAGCGCTTCCTGTCCCCACTCCATAGATAATATCTGCCCCGACTGCCGGAACCTGTGAATATGACTTTATCTGGGAAAAGGGTCTTTGTGGAGGTAATTAAATTAAGACTCTCGAGATGAGATCATCTTGGGTTTAGGGTGAGCCTCAAATCCAATGACAGGTGTCCTTATAAAGAGAAAGGCAGAGGAAAATTTGGGGTGTACAGACATAGAGCAGGAGGTGATGGGACGACAAGGGCAGAGGTTGGTGTGATGCATCTACAAGCCAAGGGAGGCCAAGGGCTGCAGCAGCCACCGGAAGCCAAGAGGAAGGCACAGAACAGATTCTCCGTCAGAGCTCGCAGAGGGAACCGGTCCTGATGACACCTCGATCTCAGATTTCTGGCCTCCAGAACCGTGAGAGAAAAATGTGCTGTTGTTTGAAGCCACCCAACTTGTGGTAATTTATGATGACAGCCATGGGAAACTAACCTCCACCCCTTTCACAGTTCTTTCCACGAGGCTCTACGTGATCCGGCCTCCGTCCATGTCTCTCCGCCCTTGTTGCCGTCTTGCTCAGCTCCTGTTGTACTGACGCTCCTGCTGTTCTTTGGCCGTGATAGGTTCATTGCTGTCTCAAGCCTCTGAACGTCACCTCTAGAAGGCATTTCCCCCAGATCTTCACTGGACTCGCTTCTCCTTTTCATTCAGATCCCTATTGAATGCTGCTCCTTAGGGAGGCCTTCCCTCATCATCCTGCTTAAAATAGCCACTTCATTCCCCACACATTGTTCTCACTTCTTGCATGGCTTTATTTGTCTTTATGTAGTACCACCTGACAACCCACCAGCATTTTCTTGTTTATTAGTCTATTTTGTCCCACTTTAATTTCAGGCTCCTTGGAAGCAGGAAATTTTCCTCTTGTTCACTCAATCTTCAACACCTAGAATAGTATCTGGGTCTGGAATTAATACTTGTTGAATGACTGATTTAACCTGAAATCTAGAAAAATTGCCTTGGATATCTATGGCAGCGTTCTATTTTGCAGGAAATGCATCAGCGGTCCACCTCTCAAGGCATGCATCCTCAGCGATCTTGGAACTTCATTGGAATAATTGTCATCTTAAAATAAACCGCTTCTCTGAAGCTGGATTCCAGGCAACCAGTTTTCAAAAACAAAAGGGGGAATCTTGACTAGTTTGCCTCCAGGGTAAGAGTGGCTTGGTGAGGCTCCCTGTGAAGCACACCTTGGTTTATCCCATCAGGTGTCCTCTTGGGCAGCCCCAGGGGGCGCTAGATGGCCATGGTGCACCTGCTTCGGATGTATGTCAGGGATTCTCTAAGAAAGGAGAGAAGACAAGGATTGGAGTTGGTGTTTGACCCCCAAGGTGGAAGAAAGCGAATGGGATTAGGAATATAGTTCATTTTTCTCCCATGAGCCAAAGAGTCACTTTCCTTGATGTCAAAAGAAGAACCAAAGAGGATGCATTAACAATTTAACCATCTCTGGCTTAAGTTTTTTAAGAGGATGGTATTTGAAGATTCACCCTAGAGACCACTTGAAACTTACTTAGAATGTTGAGGGAGAGAACACTGCATGTTTCGGTCACCAAGAAAAGACAATGGAAGTATTTAGAAATATAGTTAATTTTAAAGATGATGACAGCCACTAACAGAAACTACATTACCTTTGAAGTAATGAAGGACTTCAGCCAAGAAACTGAAGGCAAAGTCAAGATAAATGACAGTGTACCCAGTTGGGCAAATGCCACAGGGAACAGGCCGAGCCAGGATCAGTGCTGTTTAACATTTTTATTTATGATCCGGTTGAGAGAACGAGGAACACAGTCATGAAATGTGCAGATGCTACCAAATTCAGAGGCATTGCAGATTCAAGGGAGAAGAGAGAAAGACAAATGAGCGGGCAGAGAGAAAACGAATTTCCACTTGGAAGATCTACCAGAGGAAACAGATGAAACACTGAAAGCAGTAATGCTGAAAAGAATGTCTGTTATTCCAAAAAGAGGACTCAAATTTAAAGTAAAGCTCTAAAAAGGTTAATTTGGGCTACCAGGAGCTCTAAGATCTTAAGACACCACAGGATGTGGGATCTTAAAAAACAAGACAGGGGAAAAAATGGAAAACTTTCTGAATCTCATTCCAGCCCCTTTACTCCTTCCAAGGGTGAGACTAGGGAGAGGTCAACTGGCTATTTACAGGTTTCTCATTCTAAATATAAGGATCCTAGAAGATAGATCTGTCTGAGGTCCGGCTAACCCAACTCCAAAGGGTTTGACAAACTCATGTATCAAATTGTCCCACTGATCAACTCAGAGCTGGCTAACATTTTTATGAGGGTGAAATGAGACAAACCTATTTATTATGACAGGTGCATGGAAATTTACACTCTCAAGATTGAATAAAAATAAAAATAATTTAATTTTTATACTTATAGATAGAAAAATGGGGAACAAGAAAAATAGTAAAATACAGGAAAGGATGAGTGCAGAATAGTCCAGGAATATGAGCCCTAGAACATGATCTTAGGATAGTGAATGAGATGTTTTGAGAGGCTTTTCCCATATCTGATAGCCAGAGTACCCTAAATTTAACTAGTGTTGGTTTCTCAGCCTCACCACAATGGACATTTTGAGGCAAATGATTCCTTGTTTTGGAAAGGGGATGATATATGACCTGAGCATTACAGGATGTTTAGTGACATTAGGGAACCCCACCCTAGTTGTGACAACAACAGTTATCACCAGACATCGCTAAATGTCCTCCTCCAATGGAGAACTACTCAGCTGGATCAATGGAATTGGAGAAACATCCCCCAAACTGGGCAATGTTTCTGTGCATTGCCGATAGAAAGATGCTTTTTTTCTGTATCTCTATAGACTCCCTATGGCCTGGTGGTTTAGGTAGCCTTTGAAGTTTCAGAAAGGATGTAAAGATATTTGGCCAAGTCACTGGGTTTGAGATGCATTTTTTCATTTGACTCCAAACAGGGCACGGAAATCTGGAAAACTCTCCCATTTCCTTTTAGGACTTCAGGATACACTTACGGCTTTAAAGCTTCCAACTTGCTGGCCCTGGGCTGGCCTATCTTGGGTGGGCGGCGGGGGGAGGTGACCTACAGAGATGACGCATGGTGACTTCCCTTGGGCCATCCTTCCCAGAGCAGAGCGTTGCCCTGTCCACTGAGACTTGCTTCCAGTGAGCTAGTGTTTGATTTTGAAAAGAAGGGTGACTGAGCTGCGGCCTGACCAGCTTTATGCAAACCCAGCTGATAGCCGAGGCAGGAACTGTAGTGTACCAGCACCACATTCCCATGGTCTGGACGCCCCCGACCTGCACTGTTTGCAAACACAATCAGGTGGAATCGGAATCACGGCAGGTCCTAACTTTCTGGAGCAACCTTGAGAGAGTATATTGGAGGGTTTTATATATTGATTTAGTGCAGTAATATAAATATGACTTTTACCTCTAGTCAACTTCTTTCTTCAGAACACTCACAGAGGGGACTGAGAAAGTTTCTCTGATTCCGCTGATTACTAACGTGGTAAACTTCACGGTGACTGTTTGACCTGGGCCTTTCCTCCCTTTCTCTCGTCTGCACCTCCCCCCTCCTCCTCTGTTCCTCTGGAGGAAAGAGCTTTCCCAGTTTCACGGTGGGGCTCACGTGTCTCCACAGCTCACCGCTGATGCAGTGACTGATGGTTGGCAGTGCTGCCTCTTTGACCTGGTCAACGTCAGAAGCTGCTCTCAAATCTCAGTCATCTTTGACAGCCTTTGAGCAGAGAAATGAGACAGCCTCCCTGACACAAAGGCTTCTGGCCTGGGGTAAAAAATTCCTTTTGAAAAAAAAAAAATTTGAACACTCTACCGACCACACTGCTTTCCATTCATCTTGTGGTCTGTTCCATCCATCCCCGACTCCACATTAGCTTTCAGACATTATAGCCTTTTCTATTTCTTGGCGGGCTAGCCACGGTAGCTCAGATGTTTGCACATTGTAATGGCTTTTTCCTGGTATGGCCTTCAGAGCAAAGAAGAAAACCAGGCAGTTTATACTGCAGCAGTGAATTTTGACTTTTGATTAGCAAAATGAGAGTTCATCTTATTTCTTACTATATTGCCCAGGTGTCAATCCAAATAATACGAGGAGAGTTACAAGGATATTTTGTACAACACAGGGAATATAGCCAATATCTTATAATAACTATACGTGGAGTTTTTAACTTTTAAAAATTGTGAATTACTATAATGTACACCTGTAACATATAATATTGTACATCAACTACACTTCAAAAAATAATAATATTATGGGGGAAATAAAGGAACGATAGGACCCCAGGATTAATATAGAGAACAATCAGTTTCACTGAATCAAAATGACATTCTGGAGTCTTTTGAATGATAATATAGTGTGTAAATAGAGGCAATGTATGTGATTTAACATTTAATTTAGTTTAACTTAGGCAAATGAAAAAAAAAAAAAAAAAAGACCTATTGATCCTGATTTCTTTCTCTATTTGGTAAGTAAACTTTCCTGATAAAGTAAAGCTCCATTTCCTCGATCTCAGAATGGGATAAAATTCCTATTTCTCTCAATTTTAGCCTCAGTCCATTTATGTGTAAAAATGTCAAGTCTTTGAGATTATTAGAGAAAAATACCTTAAAATACTATTTATTTTCCCTTTGAGTCAGCCAGGTTGATAGTAATACTTTGCAGTGGCGTAAGTGGGTTAGTATGCTCTAGAGCAACATAAAAAACAGTAGGTGTCGATTTTTGCTGAGAAGAAGCTGCCCAGCTGGGGCTACACTTCCCAGCATCCCTTGTATCGAGGTAGGGTCATGTGACAGAGTTCTGATGAATGGAAGGCTAGTGGCAGTGATGAGCACTAGTTTAAGGCTTGGCACGTAAAAACTTCCCAGCAGAGTTGTCAGAGTTAGCGAATAAAAACAGAATACCCAATAAATGTGAATTTTCAAATAATTACATGACACATACTAAAAATTATTTACTGTTCATCTGGGCATCCTGTATTTTATCTGGCAACTCTATTTTCATGGAGGACCCCCTCTCTCTCCTCTCCTGATGTCTGTGCCCAGGGAGATTTTGGAAGTCACACTGAATCTGGAAGAGTCTCGACCTGTCTGTGCCCTTGACTGGCTGTGTGGAGCAAAGCCCAGCTCCTGCCACAGATTAGATTATACACAAACCCGAAATTTACTCCTACTGTGTTAAGTCACTGAGATTTAAGTACGTATCTCTTTTAGTGTATGTTAACTAATAAACATGCAATCCTAAAACAGGAAAAGTTTCTTTGCCTCTTGCACACTTACCAGTAGACCTCCGAGTAGCATTTAGAGGGACCCAGAGGCCATCTTGTCCAAGCCAAGGCTTTTATAGAAAAGGAAGCTGAGTTCTAAACAAAGGAATGACCTGGCCACAGTCTATCAACTACCACAGAGCAAGGATTAGAGTCCCCCTTTTTTATCTCTCCACCTGATCCCCTTCCTACCTTGCCACAGGAGCTTTCCTCGTATTCTCTGTTCACCACCAAACAATGGACGCCTACCAAACCCCAAACTGCCAGTGATACTATACAATTTCAGACGGTTCTTTGTTCCTCACATGGCTTGTCATTTATGTGAAAAGAAGGATGTCTGTGATGACAATGACATGAGACACATGTTATAGGAAACATGGCAGATGCCGACGACATCTAGAGCAAATGTTGCTGGAATTCAGAAGACAAAGGTATTTCGGAGAGGGATGTTGGGTGGCAGTTGTCGAAGCCGAACAAGACCGGACAAAAAGGACAGAACTTGGACCAGCAGAGAGGTCTGGGTACAGGGGACATTCCATGCAGAGGGAAAGTGAAGAGCTTAGGAACAGATATTCACAAAACAAGATTTGAGCAACTACTGTCGCAGTGTCTTGTGGCTCATATGGCAAGTGGTCAAGTAAGGGAGTCCAAATTAATATGATCTCCTTGGATTCAGTGGGACAGACATCTGCACTGGAAAACCAGGGGCGCTCCTGCAATCTGAGGCTCACAGCATCTTGACCATAACCCCCTTAAGAAATCATAAGCTGACAGGTTGCTCTAGACTTTAGGGATGCACCATAATTAAGATACATTGTGATAAGATTTTCTTCTTTAGAGTGGAGACAACACGTACACTCAGTATTCTTCCTGAGGTTCAGGGAAACCAGTGCCAATATTGTACTATGGGTTCTCCCACTTGTTAATGGGAAGTTAAAAAACCGTGAATCTCAGTGGGCTGGGAAACTGAAGGAGGTGAGGAAGCTTTTTATTTCCTCTTCAGACTGTGGGACTGTGGTGTTACTTGCTGCTGGATCCTCTCCAGGAGGGAGGATCATTCTCACTGTCAGCATCCTCAATAATAATGTTGTCTCCTGTGAGTACGGGGCTTACTCCTTAACCCACGACCATTTTATGTGGTTGGTTGGCTTGTACTATGATGTTCCATACTACAGTGTATGATAGGGTAAGGATTATAGGATATTTTTAAAAAGGAGAGATTTTTGCTGAATTTTCTTTGAGAAGAAAGGCCACTCGTTATCTGAGAAAAGTCCGGATTTGGGTTTCAACACTGGACTGACCTTGGCACGCTAATCTGTAAACCCTTTTGTCCATCTAGATGTGGCTGTATTGTGCAGAGTGCATGCATTTTATCACTGTTTCGAGTTTCTAAAAGCATAATTATTACCTATGAGGTGTTATCTGAGAATAGCTGTAGTAATTCTTTTTGGTTGATTTGTGTAAAGAAAAATGATTGACTCATTTATAATTTAAATATTTGTACGTTTACAAAAATCAATAAAAATTTGTGTTGTAATTAATAGTAACTGTTAGTAACCAGAGCTCTTTTTCACCCATTCCGTGGACATCCACGGACACAACGAATCTAGTGAAGCAGAAGAGCCTGTGATTAAGAGTGTGAGTGCCGGGGTCACATGCTGGGGAATCCTGGCTTCTCAAGCTATGAGTCTCATGGCCCTAGGCCTACACCTCTCTTTGCTTTCTGTCTCAGTTACTCTTGCTGTATAAGAAATTACCCCCAAACGTCATGGCTTTAAACAACTGCTTTCCTCGGCTCATGGGTTCTGAGAGTCAGGAATTCAGATAAGGGCACAGCAGGGGTGGCTGTTTCTGTTTCATGATAGCTGTGGTCTCAGAGGAGAAGACTTGGAGCCTGAGGATGCCTTGAAGGCTGAAGACTCTCAAAGTCCTCTGAAAGCTGGAACTGCCAGGGCCGGGCTGGGCTGGACTGACCAGAACTGCTCACCAGAGCACCTCCCTGTGGCCTCTCCCTGTGGCTGGACCTTGTCCCACAGTGGCAGCTTCAAGGTGGTCATACTCATATAGCTACCCAGGCTTTGTGTAGGAATGCGCCAGAAGACAAGCTAGAAGCTGCATTGCTTTTCATGACCCAACCTGGGGTTGGGGATATAACCCTGACTTCTGCCTTATTCTATTGGTTGAAACAGGACCAGGTCCTTCCAGACCCAAGAGCAGGGACCTAGATCCCTTCTCTTGCAGCTGGTTGACAACTTGTACAGTTTCCTTCAATGAGGATAGTAATGGTACCTTCCTCATATGTTTTTTTTTTCAGGTTTATAATGAGACATTGTTCATTGACTGCTAAGAATAGGGCATGGTCCACAAGACAGCATTCAAGCAAGGACAGCTCTTATTGTTCTAGGCATCAGGCTAATGCTGAGGCTTCAGAGATGAAGGGGACTTTCGGCTTGGCCTCTTTGAGAGCTTCAAGTCAGGCGCACTGAATTTGCTGGGGTCCTTTGTAGGCAACCTCACCCTTCCCCAGAAATCTAGGAGCAAAGTATTATCCAATCCCATTACTCAGCTCATTTCATCCTCAAATGGTCCTGTGAGGGGAGCAGGGATAAACTTTGCTCTTATCCTTATTTAACCAAGGAGAAGACTGAGGCCCGGAGAGGTTAAATGATTCGCCTGAGGTCACAGAGAAATAGTGGCAGAAGGCAGGACTGGAGGACAGTTCACAGGCCTGGGTCTTTGGTTTCTGTAGGTCACCTATGGGAGCTGGGAACTGGTCCTCTGCATATTCCTTTTCTGCAGGGGAGCGGTGGGGACTTAACTGCCACCACAAGGAAGGAGCAGGACAGGCGCTGTAGGCACGGGAGCCCAAAGCCTTCATCTTGCACATTGGCCTCTAATGAAGCTGTTGTCACGTTTCTATCCTCTCCGCCCTGTAGGGAAACCCTGCGACACTGGGGGACCTTGTTAAAAGAGGTGCTGTGGCAGGAGGTGCAGTGCAGGGCGCTCTCCGCACCCCCTGTGCCTGCTCTGTGGTCACTCCCTCCAGCGGGTCCCTCCTCCGCTGTCCTCCCCACAGCGCCCCCACTTCCACTTTCACTAAAACTAAATCTCCCACTAGCTCCACCGCGGTCTTCTGAACGGGCACAGCGATAAATTGAATTTCCAGCATAAATTAGAGCTTGGCAAGCGGAGAAGGAATTTTACAAGGGCTGTTCATCTGTGCCTCTCAAACTGTAGCGATTGTTCCCAGCAACAGAGAAGAGGGGCGCCTGCTCCCCTGATTCCTTGTATTTTCTTCCTGGTGGAGTCAGATTTGCATTCTCTTCTAATCCAGTCAGACTGCCAGGGCCAGGCCCCGAGGGCATGGATTCTGAGTTCTGTAGGGTCTGTGCCTGGGAGAGCTGCTGGTATAAAACGCACAGGGGGCCTAGGAGGCTGGCTTTTAATCCCCAGCTGGGCCTTGGTATCTTTTTCTCCTTAAGGGCAGCAGGGTTATGGGAGCTGAGAGAAGGGTGACAGATAAGTTCCATAATTCATTTCACCCTACTTTGCACAAACTATGAATGTCTTTGTCACTTATTTTTGCTCCTGAGAGCAAACTGATTATTTTGACAATCATCACCTACCACCTGGAATTTAGCATCCCAGATGAACTTGGATGAGGCTCCAGAATAGAACTGCTACCAGTAACAATGGCAGGAGGTGGTATGCTCGTATATTTAAGAGCTTCACTGGAAGATCTATCAAGTGTGTTACCAGATAAAAATCCAGTTGATTCTTATGCATATGTACTTAGAAAATCACTGGTGAGGACCTACAGAATGAAAATACCCATTTTACAGATGATAATAGAACTAGTAGGCAGTTGATGTGAGGTTTGGAAGATGGATAGGGGTATTGGTCAGAATAAGCTGCTATAATAACCCCATGATCTTGGTGGCTTAACATAGTGAAGTGTTAATTCTTGATTAAGTTGATTCATCACGGGTCAACAGAGAG
Source organism: Kogia breviceps (assembly GCF_026419965.1). NCBI lineage: Eukaryota > Metazoa > Chordata > Mammalia > Artiodactyla > Physeteridae > Kogia > Kogia breviceps. The sequence continues at coordinate 82,224,949 of NC_081319.1, forward strand.
ATTTTACTATTGCATTCAGCAGGCAAGCAAGCTCCTTCCATCTCCTTCTGTGGTCTTGGGACTCCTCTAGTGAATTTCATTCAAGTATAAGAAAAGAGAGTATAGAGAGACATGTGTATCCCAAAACACCTCACATATGGCTTCTGATCATGTACCTGTCTTCTGTCTTACTTCTGTTCATGTTTCATTGGTGAGACTGAGTCGTGCACCGTAGCCCCCACGTGGGCATCTAGGACATGGAGGCCAGCGTGTGCTAAGAAAGTAGAGGAGAACACGGATATTATTGAGCACTAAGCTTGTCTCTTAGAGAAAGTACTGGGTAGTCATTTTAGGAGAAGAGAATAATGAGTACAAAAGAATCAGCAGGAACTTTCAGAGGTCAAATGAAGAAGAATCATTAGTTAACTGAAAAATAGTATGGGAAGGCAAGTTATAGGGTATGTGGAGAAGTATCTTGCATAGCTTTCAATGATATTTTCAGTGGTGATGGATGATTGTTGGACACTTTTGACCTATTAAAGTCTTCTCAAAACTTGAATTATTCAGTGACAGTTTCCTGATTATAAAATAGTGAGTGTAGAGTGGAAATTTTAGACAATGTGGAAACTACAAAGACCAAATTTCAAATCCCCTGTACTTTTAGGAAAAACTATCAATATCTTAATAAGTAAGAACAAGACCTGTGGACTCAAACCATTTGGGTTTTTGTTATTTCTTCATCACTTACCAGCTGGGTAATCCTGGGCAAGTTACTTTGACTCCATGGGCACATTTATTCATCTGGCAATTATTGTGAGGATGAAATGAGAAAACACACATAAAGGAATAGAACAGTGCTTCTGCATGATAAGAACTCAATAAATGTTAAATATTATTATACTGTGAGCATTTTTCCTATGTTATTACACATTTTTTTCAACTAGGCACGAATCCCATAGATGTGCTTATTATAATGTACTTAACCAACATCTTCTCATTAGGGATTTAGTTTGTTTCTTTTCATATTGTGAGTGTGTATATGTGTGTGTGTGTATATGAGTTTCAAAGTTGCTTGAATAAATATATTAAGTTCTTGTTTATCCTTGTTTATTTCTATAAGATAAATTATAAGATTACCAGATCAACAGCATATTTTTAAGCCCCTTAACATATAATACTTAAATTGCCCTCCAGAATTGCTATGCCATTAATACTTTCACTAGCATGGTATGAGAAATTCAGTTTTCTGTCCTCTCGCTTACCTGTATTAATACTCAAATACTTGGAAGGTGAAGGTGGCATCTTATTTCATAGAATTTTTGGATTCTGGTAAACCAAAATATGTGATGATATTAACCATGCCTGTTTGCTAACATGTTAGTTAGACTTTTCAACTGTATGTGCATTTGAAAAGAGGACTCCCTAGACTAAGTGGGTTTTATGAATGTAAAGTAAAGTAAAGTAAAAGTTTTAGCTGGACATTTGGGGATATACTTTGGGCCCTTCAATCATGTTAGATGGAAAACATCTGAAATTCATTTCTTCAATCCAATTCCTTATTTCATGTGCCAGACTCTACTAGAACACTACCTTTAGAGAATTACATGCTTAGAGCTGAATAGAGCTTTACAAGAAATTGTGGGCCGGATAAGTCTTCCCACTACAAATCACGCCAGCTATAATAGTTTCCGGAGGAGCAAACAATTTAAGGTGAGCAGCTGTTTAAGACGTCTCTAGGCATTACTTCCCACTAATCTATGGCCATCACACTACTTTTCAGGACTATTTGAAAACAAAATGACAAAGATGCCATTGCCTTCAATTCCAAACCACCTGTAGGGGTTCATATCCTCTTCCAGGATTTGAGGAGACACTGATGGTAGGAATGTTGATTTCTGAGTGTTACAACTACCTCTTATCAAAGCATCAAGTGGTTTTGTTTACTTCCTGAGTATGATTCAATAATGCAATTCAGGCAAGTTGCAAATTCCTTGTGGCAGTTCCTATGAGTACTTCCAAAACCAAAAACCAGGTGTTACCCATAAATGCCTGTAAATTACTCAAACATTAAATTCCCCCCATCAGAGAAAAAAGAGGGATCCAGTAACAGAGGATTTTACCCATGTTATCTTCAAATAATAAAACAGGACCACACACTCTCCTAAAACCAATATAATAAGAGTATGTCTCTGTGAAACCTAAATAATCATTTAGATAGAGAATCACTCAATCTGTTTGCAAAATTGTTTGGAGTACTTTTTACTGAATTGACTTAAAAAAAAAGACCCTGCATTTTCTGAAACAATGGCTATTTGGCGTTAGAGGATTATAGCATATGCCAAAGATCAGCAAACTTTGTCAAAAGATAACATATAAAAAGTACCGTGCCCAGTGCCATAACTTTTAGTTAGTATTATTATTTCTCATTAATTGTACTGTGTTTTACTCCAGACATAAGGCACACTTTGGATGAAGTTGAAAAAGAAAATAATAAAAGAAGAGGAAGTGAAGTATAGAAATGGGAGACTGGCAATCATGGGGAGGAGGGAGAGGAGGAGAAAAGCAAAGGAAGGAAGGAAGAAGGGATGAAGGAAGGAAAGAAGAATGAAAGGAAGGGAAGAGAAAAATCATACCATTCCCTTTAGATCCCGACTTTTGAATAAGGAATGGAATGACTTTGTATATCCCCCCTTCCCTTCATAAACCCTCTGCAACACACACACACACGCAACCCTCCCCCACACTGAAAAGACATACGAGCCTTCAGTAATAATGAGTGGACAGAGCAGTGGAAGGAGTTATCTACCTTCACTGCAGGAGTTCTCAGGAAAAGTCATTTGTCTTTTCTCAAATGGTCATAAATAACACCATGCTCCAGGTGTTTAAAGACTCTGAAACAATTACCTTCTATTCTCTCCCAACCCCAAATCATAGAGAATTATCAACTTGGAATGACTTTCTGCTTGGCGTGTCCATTTTTATCTACTCCCATTTTTAATTAATGATGGGTGTTACAAGAATGGTTCTTATGACGTTATGGGCAGAAAAATAAAATCTGGCACCTTCTTTCTTAAAGAAAAGGGGAATTCATGGAGAGGTATTAATTAAGTGGGACCAGTTAAGTTAGCACATCCTGTTCAAGATTTTGCAAGCTCTATTAAGGAAAAAATAATTAAGGAGATTTCAAAATAACTGAGTTCCTTATGTTTTCTGAAGGCAATCACCTCGACTGCACTGTTAAATTTCCCAATAGATTACTTATAAATAATGCCCACTCATGACAAGCAAACAGAAACAAAAATATCTCAGTAAATGGCCTAATCAATTAAATTGCCTGAATCAGAATGCTGGGAGTTAACACCTGATAGATCTTTCTTTCATAGGCTCTCTCATGAAGTCCAGTCCATTTTCCTGCTAGAGTAGATCTCCTATCTGTCCATTACACCAGACCCTCTTCAAACTAACACCATCCCTCACCTATTGCACTGTTACAACCTTCTTGGTCCCTGTACCCTCCCATCTGTTTTGCAGCCAGAATGATCCTTTGAATATATTAAAAGGAAGCTTATATTTAAGGTGATACTTAAAGTTACTTAAATTTGAAGCAACTTTCCAGTGTTTTAGAATAAAGACCTACGTCTTTAAGATGACTATGCACTACCAAATGTAAAATAGATAGCTCATGGGCAGCAGCCGCATAGCACAGGGAGATCAGCTCCGTGATTTGTAACCACCTATAGGGGTGGGATAGGGAGGGTGGGAGGGAGATTCAAGAGGAAGGAGATATGGGGATATATGTATATGTATAGCTGATTCACTTTGTTATACAGCAGAAACTAACACACCATTGTAAAGCAATTATACTCCAATAAAGATGTTAAAAAAAAAATTAGGTTAGGGGCTTCCCTGGTGGCGCAGTGGTTGAGAATCCGCCTGCCGATGCAGGAGACGCGGGTTCGTGCCCTGGTCCGGGAAGATCCCACATGCCGCAGAGCAACTAAGCCCGTGAGCCATGGCCGCTAGGCCTGCGCGTCCGGAGCCTGTGCTCCGCAACGGGAGAGGCCACAACAGTGAGAGGCCCGCATTCCGCAAAAAAAAACAAAAACAAACAAACAAACAAAACCAAAAAAAACCACTTAGGTTAAAATAGTAAAAAAACTAATAGAAAAAAAAAAAAAGATGACCATGAAGTCCTGCCTTCTCAAATCTCTGTCTCTCCCTCCAGCCCATTTTACACCACTCTACACCTTAAAGTTTCACTTCTCAGAGAGTTTATTTCTTTCTACATACTGTTCGCTTCTTTTATGGTACATATCTCATGAGGTCATTATATATGTATTTATTTGTTTATTTATCAGTTGCCTTCTTTTCCAGTTTTGGGCAATGGTGAATAATGCTGCTATACCCGTGTATAGGTTTTGTTTTGTTTTTTGTTTTTTTTTTGTTTTTGGTGGTACGCGAGCCTCTCACTGCTGTGGCCTCTCCCGTTGAGGAGCACAGGCTCCGGACGCACAGGCCCAGCGGCCATGGCTCACGGGCCCAGCCGCTCTGCGGCATGTGGGATCTTCCCGGACCGGGGCACGAACCCGTGTCCCCTGCATCCGCAGGCGGACTCTCAACCACTGCGCCACCAGGGAAGCCCCGTGTACAGGTTTTTTTTTGAGTGTGAGTTTTCCTTTTCTAAGGTAAATACCCAGGGGTGTGATTGCTGGATCATATGATGAATATATGATCCATTTTATAAGAAACTGACAAACTATTTTCCTGAGTCGTTATACATTTTTGTATTCCCACCAGGGATGTGTGAGAGAGCTAGTTGCTGGCCATCTTCTTCAGCACTTGGTTCTGTATATTTTATTTTAACCATTCTACTAGGTGTGCTACTATGGATAC